>NC_092089.1:46056386-46656386 GCF_045679555.1 Salvelinus alpinus | reverse complement strand
GTTTTACACCAATGTTTAAATGTAGTCATCCCAATACCATGGTTACTCAAAAGTCATTAGGCCTATGTGAGAATCATATGGACATTTAATGTGAAGATAAGATACTGTAGGTCTCTCTCTCTCTTCCTCTCTTCCTCTCTGTCTGTCTGTCTGTCTGTCTGTCTGTCTGTCTGTCTGTCTGTCTGTCTGTCTGTCTGTCTGTCTGTCTGTCTGTCTGTCTGTCTGTCTGTCTGTCTGTCTGTCTCTGTGTCTCTGTGTCTCTGTGTCTCTGTGTCTCTGTCTGTCTGTGTCTCTGTCTGTCTGTGTCTCTGTCTGTCTGTGTCTCTGTCTCTGTGTCTCTGTGTCTCTGTGTCTCTGTGTCTCTGTGTCTCTGTGTCTCTGTCTGTCTGTCTGTCTGTGTCTCTGTCTGTCTGTGTCTCTGTCTGTCTGTGTCTCTGTCTGTCTGTGTCTCTGTGTCTCTGTGTCTCTGTCTGTCTGTCTGTCTGTCTCTCTCTCTCTCTCTCTCTCTCTCTCTCTCTCTCTCTCTCTCTCTCTCTCTCTCTCTCTCTCTCTCTCTCTCTCTCTCTCTCTCTCTCTCTCTCTCTCTCTCTCTCTCTCTCTCTCTCTCTCTCTCTCTCTCTCTCTCTCTCTCTCTCTGTGTCTGTCTGTCTGTCTGTCTGTTTCTCTCTCTGTCTCTCATGGTACAGATGGACAGCATGGAGCACCAGCCAGCCACTGAGCCAACCCAGTCATGTCGATTTTACAGTAGTTTGATACAGCAGCTCTTGTCAAGCATGGGCATTCATTTTAAAGAGACAGTGCACCGCCAATGCACTGACTGCAGCACTCCTCTCGTGTGACATAAGGGGCTGTCTTACACCCTCCGCCAATCGAGCTGTGCCAGGAACCATCATCTGTTAGGCTATTACTGTACTGTATGTTCGAGATCTACCGTGTTCGATGATCTGTCAGGGGAAAAGCTCATTCATTTTCCAATGGGTGTTGAGTACATTGGAGTTCTGTTTGCAGCGGATTGAAGTGTTATATAGAATTAATTATAAAATCAGTAAATGATTCCACTCACTAGATACCATCTCGTCTGATGTCAATTCATTGTAGTGATCATGGCATTTTGTGAGTTAAAGTGCCTGCTTCGTAAAGTTGGGAATTCAAACACCAACTTCCCTCAAGACATGAAAAGTCCACATTCAAGAACGTCAAGCGTGACTATGCCTCAGCCTTTTTCAGCGATGCTAACAGCTAGCGTATACATGCAAGCAAAGACAGTGTTGTTCGGGATCCTCAAGGAAATATCGTATTCATAATTTTGTCCCACAGACGTAAAGTCAATCAAAGTTCAACTGCCCCTCATTTTCTTGTATCTGCATACTGTTTAGCGTATTCACGGCATAGTGCAGCGAACGTATGAATAAGCACAGGAGGTGGCGTAGAGCAGTTTGATGGCAAGATTATTTACGCATATTAACATTTACTGGCTGATGCTTTAAGGTCTTTGGTTTTGTACTAGGTCAACCAACAACTTGCCTTTATCATAAAAAGTGTTCATATTGCACCATAGACCATGATGCTATACGGCACAGCGAGATAGGGTCCAGATTGAAACATGTTCCAGGCCATAAAGTATCGTGCCTTGTGTTAGATAACCATGCTTAATTGAAAGTGTCCACTGCAGCATGTGTCATTCTGCCAAAGCACAGTATAAAATGTACACGGTTTATTACAGGGTATCACAGTGCTCCAATGTCCTTGATGGTTTCTGAGTGTGACATGATAAAGTGTCCTCTGGGTAGTGTCAGCAAAAATGTTATTTTGAGGGCTGCCAAATAAGCCATGTTGTCTGGGGGGAAGGACGTGTTTGTTGTGGTTGAAAGACCTTAAAATGATATTGTAATAATGCTAATAGCAGTAGTCCAAAAATGAAAGCAGACAAACTGAATGTTTTTTTGCTACTGTAGTTTGCTTGAGTACTGAGCGAGCGCATTAATTATAATACACACTATAATTCACATTTCCTGGCTCAAATTAAGATCCTACATCTGTAGTCTATGGATATAGGGCCATGTCAGGGAACTCTCTCCCCCTTGAACAGTTCTAGTACAGTGAGTTCAGGCATGCCGCTAAGCCTCTGTCCACGGCTCCACTCCCTCACTATCTCTCTGTTCTACAGCAGTACTGATTGAACCTGGTGGTGAAAAGGCCCAGACATACCCCATCCGCTAAGAGCCTTACTGCTGATTCTGAGGAAATCTACATATGGATCCCATCAGAAATGAGTAGCTAGGAGAAATGGTTGCTTAGTGCAGACCACACTATGAGAGGGGGCCTCAGTTATTCAATTCCACCGCAAAGCCTGGAGCCCAATGACTCAATGAGTTTGTGTTTAAAGAATGCTCGTCTTTTGATTGATCCTGTCAGGATTCACTCATGGCAAAAGGTCAGGATGAGCTATCTCCTCTCCTAAGCCAATCAGAGGGCTGCCAATCCGGGATAATGGTTGGCTCACAGGCCTTCCAGACATTATGTCATTGGATCCCACGGATTCTCATGATGCACAGACAGGTTGTGCCTTCAGACCTGGAGATATTCAACAACTTACTGTACATATGTCACTATATTAGTAATAGAAAAAATTATATGAGTCATGGAGTCAGAATGGAGCAGTTAGTGATGTTTGTAGGGACGATTGAATGACAAAAAGCTGATTATAACTAAAAACAGCAGGTTTCACTTGCAGATGTATCATTAAAAAATAACATTTAGTTGTTAAAGGTGTGATGTTAGTTTGTAATGTACAGGTAGGATCTTAATTTGAACAGCCGGTTGCAGGTGAACCTTCCTGCAATACAGGACATGTCAAGCTTGTAGTGTATTTGAGGTTTAAAAAGGTATTTGTAATTTCCACTTAGAAATCTCAGACTTGATTTTCCCTTACGAAAAATGCATCAACCCCTACAAAAATATCCATTAATTACACATAATTCAAATTTCCAGCTGCTGCAAGATTATTTTCCTGCTGTAGCAAACTGGCTCAAATTAAGATCCTACATCTGTAAGATGAAACATTACTTTTATGTTTTTGGTTTATACCCATACTGTACATTAATATTATTTATATGCAATTAAATTATTTGCACAGTATAGGGCTTTTTCAAACAACCCTTTCTGACCCTTTTCCGTCAAAGTATCTAAAATAAATGTCCTGTGATAGCTTTCGGGGGAGTCTGAATTCCACACCGTGTCATTTGAGATGCTGATAGTACAGCCTGTGATAAGTGCCCCCTAAAATAACAGATTATTAAAACACTACTGTGGTGCCTCAAGCAGGATTACAAATTGGAGATTTGGGTTCACAAAGATAATGTTCACTGAAGCCTTCTATGTGCCTGGGATCCAGAGTTACAATGAGAACCAAGAGATATTGCACTGTTGGGTAGATAATCACCTGTTGACATGTTCAGTCCCAGACATTTGAAGTCTATTTTCAGTGTTATGTGTACATTTCACACTTTTCTTGTAAGTCAAGGGGGTAACACTTGATGTAGGATGTCATAATGTATAGATTGCATACATATTATACCCAGTTGTAATAATGATGTGGTGGTCAAATCAGGCCATGACAGTAGCAGATAACCTCACATTACTCATTGATATACTATAGAACTTGACATTTGAATGTTAGTTTGTTTTCTGATATGGCGTAAGGTTTAGGAGAGTTACAGTAGCCAGTCATGACGTCATAATGTGCTGACAGGACTTTACAGCCATCTTATTACAGTGTTATAAAGGCAGACGGCTAATTCAAATGTGCTCTCAAACCATCAATACCATGCTAGCGATGGGCTAATTCATCCCTCCTCTCTTGTGACGCTAATAGGCGGCTGATATATGCAGTGTGCACTTTTACTGAAGGTGGTGAGAAAAGAGGACCGAATTTTCACGGGATGTACCTCTCATTCACTTCAGATGCACAGATACTGCAAAGAAGAACGGTGCATTTTAATTAGCTGTAATCAAATACACTGATATGCTGATGCTCAACAACGGGGCCATTGGACCCTGACATTTCAGAGTAGTCTATTACCATTTTAAAGTGTCTCACTATTACACATTTAGGGTAGTGTCTCTACTTCAGAAAAAGATTTGTCATTTTACAAGGCTCACAAGAATGTGCGTGTGTGTGTGCCGTGCATGTGCCGTGCATGCTTTGGTGTGTGTGTGTGTGTGTGTGTGCGTGTTTGTGAGTGTGCTTGTGTACAGATGTAGGATATTAATTTGATCACCCTGTTGCAGGAGCACTTGTAGTGTATTTGAGGTAAAAAGGCTTCTGAAGTTTGTAATTTCCACTTAGAAATTTCAAACTTGATTTTCCCTTACAGAAAATGTATCAACCCATTCAATATTGTCCATTGATTATAATCCACATAATAATACACATTTCCTGTCGCTGCAGGATTATTTTCCTGCTGTAGCAAACTGGCTCAAATTAAGATCCTACACATGTGGGTATGTGTGTTTGTTTGTGCGTTTGCGTGTGCGTGTGCGCGCGTGTGTGTGTGTGTGTGTGTGAGAGAGAGAGAGGGTCTGTGTGTGTTTTTATTTGAGTGATTAACTTCTACTCTGAAGATCTCATAAAGGTTAGCAGGCTCACTCTGCATGCCTGGCGCTATATTTAGCATCTCATCTCCACCACATTTGAATCTTCACCACACAAAATATAAGTGCATTTCAACTGTATTTGCTGGCATTCATGCAATGTTTAAGTGATATGCCCTTTTGTTATTTCAAATAATGAATCATCTAAATTGGAGTGGATTGTTGAGAGAGACTGGAAATGCAATCCAATTTCTAGTGTTTTTTATGTAAGTTTTCTTTTCAGGAGGAAAGCTCCTGTCCTAGTGGTTTTCAGAGAGCCTATCTTGCAGTTGTTGCTCTGTTTGGCATTTCAATGTGGAGTTGAGTTGCTCTGTATGAGAGTGGAGATGATGGCAGAGCATCCTGATTTCTTTGATCAGAGGCAGAGTCGAACTGGTAGAAATGGACTGCTGGGAGAGGAAGGTGTGAGACACCTATGAAATACTTTTAATTGTAGCTTCTCGCTTCAATGCCATGTTTGAGGTCTCCTTTCCTCCATGAAGATACTACACTGGAATTCACACTCACTTTAACCACAGAACTGGCTTCAAAGTGTCTCAGTTTGTTTGACCTAGCGAGTGGTGAGTGTTCATATTAGCTAGGGGTGAAAAGTTGACTGAGATTGTGTTGACCAAGCAAGCGGGATTGAGATGAAGAACATGACACACAGGGTTATATGGACTGAACAAAAATATAAAACGCAATATGTAAAGTGTTGGTCCCATGTTTCATGAGCTGAAATAGACATTTTCATACGCACAGAAGCGTATGGAATTTCTCTATAATTTTGTGCACAAATTTGTTTACATCCCTGTTAGTGAGCATTTCTCCTTTGCCAAGATAATTCATCCACCTGACAGGTGTGGCATATCAAGAAGCTGATTAAACAGCATGATCATTACACAGGTGCACCTTGTACTGGGGACAATAAAATGGCACTCTGAGATGTGCAGTTTTGCCACACAACACAATGCCACAGATATCTCAAGTTTTGAGAGAGCGTGCAATTGGCATGCTGACTGCAGGAATGTCCACTAGAGCTGTAACCAGAGAATTTAATGTTAATTTCTCTACCATAAGCCGCCTCCAACGTCATTTTAGAGAATTTGGCAGTACGTCTGCATGAGGCAAACGGCTGCATGAGGCAAATGGTGGTACTGATTTTCTTATCCACACCCCTAAGGTATCTGTGACAAGAGATGCATATCTGTATTCCCAGTTATGTGAATTCCGTAGATTAGGACCAATACATTTTTTTCAATTGATTGTTGCATGTTGCATTTATATTATTGTTCAGTACAGGTTCCTTTCTAGGTTAAAGTATAATGGCCTTACCATCATTCCACACTGCCATTGACTATACACAGTCGCTTTCCACTGACATGTGGTGCTGAACATGAGAAAACCGATTCAGTCGCTGTCCACTTCAGTGGTGCTGAATGCAGAGGTAGAGTATCAGTGCTCTACAACAGTTTTGTTTATTTGGTTCTACTGTTGACCTTTTTCACATGAGAGAGTAAAAAAGAGAGAAAGCACATACAACTATATATTTGTGCAACTTGGTCAGAGTTATAGATACAGTTAAATTACACTCATTTTGTAGACCTTCATACATGTGACACAAGGGACTTTAACAACGATAAAAAAAAATCTTGTTTACTTGATTGAAGTTGCAGTCATGGTGACCAGATACAGATCTAAATGATGTTTTTGGGGGAATATACAATTGAGATCAGTTATCCAAGTCACTAGTTTTTTGAATGGAAAATAATGTTAGTTGTTGAATGAGACAGAGGGAGACTACTTTACTGAGCAAAAAGTAATTTATTTGGCATGCATTTGATCAGATACACAAGTTAATCTTGTCTGCTCAAGTCCTCTTTCTTGTCCTTTCAGATCAGTAGCTTCTGTACGGCTACTGTCACCCAGACAGCAAATGTGTCACCACATGACCACCGATACCATGATGACACAGGAAGTTGTATAACCGTTTGTGTCGATTGAGCGATCTGATTGATTCAGTCAGGGGAAGGGGTTGTGTAAGGTAATTGGGGTGATGATGATGTCATTGCTCCCTCTGAATGTAGGAACATTTGAACATGCGGAGAAAGATGAGGAGAATACACAAAAATAGGAAAAGCTGACTTACATAGTTAATGAAGGTATTGCAGTATTTAGAACTGAAACAGACAGTTCACACACATAGTGGTCTTGGACGCCCAAGTACAATTTTAATGTATTTGTTTTAGTGGAACAAGGGTTGAGATAACATGCGGTAACATGCACAGACGCGTTTAAGAGGGTCTGGGACTCAGTTAGGGTTTGTCTTACTATCTCATCCCTTACACTTCTCATTTAAAACTTATTTCAATGTAATGATATTAATAAATAGAATCTGGCAGTAGGGGCTGCTCTGTTCTGGTAGCCTGCTGCTGGTAGATCCTGTTGAGATTAGGACGTTTTTTTGCCATGGAAGGCATATGTCCATTCATGTTAATGTGTTAGCGTGTGCACTGTAGAAAACCCTGAGGTGAGCTCTGTGTAGTTGCTTAATTCAGGGGGTTTCAAACTAGGTTCCGCGGAGGTGCTGCAGGGGTTCCGCAATTTTTATAAATATATTTTTGGGTGAAAATACTTTTGGGGATTTTTTTATGTGATCTTTTTTTTTCCTAGCTGCAACAGAATACCATCGTGTATACCAATTTTATGTTTCTGTGTCCAGTCTGAAAAAGTTCAACGACTGGAAGTCTACAGGAACAGTTAGCATGCTAGCTGTTCCTGTTCATCCGACTCTGGGAAAGTATATAAAAGGCTTCATTGCCAAAATCTCAAACTATCCCTTTAATATGGAGGAAATTACAGTCATTGGAGCTAATTACAGGATTTTTTTTGTATAGAAAATTCTTAGGTGGGCCGTCTAAGTGGTAATTTATTGGATAGAAAAGCAGTTTCAGTGTCAACTTAAATGACCAAAACAAGATAGAAAGCATGCAGAAAAGATATTGAACTATATACACTGAGTGTACAAAACATTAGGAACCCTTTGCCCTCAGAACAGTCTTAATTCGTCGGGGCATGGACTATACAAGGTGTTGAAAGCGTTCCACAGGGATGCTGGCCCATGTTGACCCCAATGCTTCCCACACAGTTGTGTCAAGTTGACTGGATGTCCTTTGGGTAGTGGGCTATTCTTGAAACACACGGGAAAACTGGTGCACCTGGCACCTATTACCATACCCACGTTCAAAGGAACTTAAATCTTTTGTCTTGCCCATTCAACCTCTGAATGGCACAGTTACACAATCCATTTCTTAATTGTCTCAAGGCTTAAAAATCTTTCTTAAAAATCATGAACTTCACTCAGTACCAGAACATTTCAGCCAAAAACCTGATTGCCTCTGCCAGGAGGCTGAAACTTGGCCGCAATTGGATTTTCCAGCAAGTGGATCTTACAGCAAGACAATAACCACAAGAACACATCAAAATCAACAAAGAAATTGTTAATTGACCACAAAATCAACATTTTGCAATGGCCATCTTTGTCTCCGGACATGACCCTCATTGAAAACCTGTGGTTTGAATTGAAGAGCGCAGTCCATAAGCACAGACGAACGATATCAAGGATCTAGAAAGATTCTGTATTGAGGAGAGGTCTAAAATCCCTCCCAATGTGTTCGCCAATCTCATAAATCATTTTTGAAAAATGCATTGCGTTATCCTCGCAAGGTGAGGTATTGAAAGGTATAGAAAAACAGGGGTGTCGATAATTTGACCCCTACCTTTTTGAGATTGTTTTTTATTACTTGTTAAACAAAATATATTTCTCTGAACAACTGTATTAGTATAAAACAATATAATTTCCCTTTTCAGTATTTGAGTTATTTATTTAATACAGTCATTTTTGCTCATCTTTATCAAGGGTGTCAATCATTTCAGACCCCACTCAACATGACAGACATCTTGGTGATGAAGTGAAAGTAGAAAACCCATAACTAAAATCCATTTAGATGGTCTCTGTTGATTCCTACTCAGACATCATTGCGTTGATCTGTCAAAATCAAGGAGGCAAAACGGTGCCATGAAATACCCCAGATGCCTCTGATCCAAGACACCTCTGGCTTTTTCTCAATCAGAAGGTTCTTTCATAATTCCACCCAGGGCAACACAGGGCCTCCCAGTCAGACTCCCCGTCACTCCTCTGTTTGTCAGACGAGATGAGTTAAGCTGTGTAGGAGTTTGAGAGATTGCCATTTTGGGTAATATAACAATGACACAGTTCTTAGTCTATCTCTGGATTGAGGACAGATCACTATAATTATTATTTATCTCTGAGGACCAAAGGCTTGACCTGCTTTCTCTCAGTGGAGCACCCCTCACATGGTGACATAAGACAGGATATGCAAACAGAGAGACAGAGAGAGACGGGAGAACACAACATGATAGATGATAGACGTGTGGAAATAAATACAGCAGCATTGTTACCTGTGAATGTGGATCACTGTGGTTTTGCATTCACAGTAATTCACACACACACACACACACACACACACACACACACACACACACACACACACACACACACACACACACACACACACACACACACACACACACACACACACACACACACACACACACACACACACACACACACACACACACACACACACACACACACAGACAGAGAGAGGCCTGTGCGGTGTCAGTGTAGTGCGGACCTCTGTGTTCACCTCTACATGAAGTCCCATTCATGTATATTTTCTCTATACTCAGCACATTGAATATCACCACACAGGTTGACAGGGCAGAACAGCACATCACCATGAAGGGTTAGCAGACAAAGCAATCCTGCATCTCATTTTCTATAGATGTTGTTCAAGCCTAAGTAAAGAGAGTTTTGCAGCACAACTTGGGGGATTGCTGTGTAGCCCCGTGGAATAGTCAAGTGAAGGGAAAGGAGAGAGAGAGTGATACTGTACACTCTAATAAGCCAACCCAACTCTGCTACTGGCAGTGCAGTCATTCCACCCTACTGCTCTAGCATCCTGGAGGAGGGATAGGAATGGAGAGAGAGAGAGGGCGAGAGAGAGAGAGAGTGTTGTGTGGCAGATAGTGAGAGAGACGGTGGTAACGAGAGGCAGGGAGAAGAGCGTGAGAGAAGTGAAAGGGAGACGGGTAGAGTGAGAGAAGGGGGACAGTAGGAGATACAGTACATGTGTGAGAGAGAGTGAGGAAGCTGAAGAAAGAGAGCGAGAGAGAGAAATGGGCTGTGGGAGTGGGGGACTGAGAGACAGATATGTGGAAGGGAGAGGAGAGCGATAGATGGTGGGGAGATGGAGGGAGGCTACCAGGGAGTTTGTGGGAAAGTTTAATTTTATTTTGATTCATAGTAGGATGATCGGAACATTGATTTCACCTTTAAATATTATAATGTGATTTTATTATCGCCATATATTCAAGCAGACGGCTTCCTTATAAATATATAGATCTTGTTTCCTCATCTTATGTTGTCTTACAGTAACAGTATTGAACGTTTTGGACTGTGGTATCTGTTGATGTATTTTACACAGCCGTGTAAGGAATAATTTAGTATTGTTCACCACCAACATATGTCTATAGTGTATAGATAGATAGATGGACAGAAAAGATGTGCGCGTGCGCATCAGAGAGAGAGAGAGCGAGAGGGAGGGAGGAACAAGTCCGTTTTTCATGGATGGCTGGGTTGCTATGGGAACAGGATGTGGGCTCCCTTTTCCCAAAAAAAAGTATCCTCCTTCCCTTTTTCCCTCTCTCCTTCTTCTCAGCATCCCCAGTTCTTCACCTCTCCTCTCTTCCTATCCCCAGCTCATCCCATCGCTTACCTCCTCTCCCCCTTCTTTCTATCTCTCCTATCATCCATCCTTCCCTCCTCCCACTCATTTTCTCTCCCCCTGTCCATCTCGTTCCCTGCTGTCGCCCCTCTTCTACTATTCTCCCTCTCAATCTTTCCCTATCCCTCCATCTCTTCCTCACTTTCTCCTTGTCTCTGATCATCTGTCTCTTTAACACTCACTTATATTCTATTCTTTTCTCGGTTGTCATGGCAATAGGCTGGGGGCGTGAGGGAGAGAGCGCGAGCGAGCAAGAGTGGGTGTTTCGGAAGTGACATCTCTTGGGCAGTAACCTTGTTTCCTGTGTGTGGAGTTGGGGGCGGATTCACACGTAAAGTGCAGCAACAGTGACGCCGTGTGGACAAATACGTGGTAGTGGCGAGCCCTGCTGTGCCAGACAAGGGCTGACTGAATGATCTGATAGGTGAGAATACACACACACACACACACACACACACACACACACACACACACACACACACACACACACACACACACACACACACACACACACACACACACACACACACACACACACACACACACACACACACACACAGGCCTGTGCGGTGTCAGTGTAGTGCAGACCTCTGTGTTCACCTCTTCCTTGAGGCCAATTGTGACACATCCCTGACATTTGACGTCTCTCATGACACTGATGGCCATGTACTAAATGCCCCGAATCAGCGTATTAAAGAACACCATTGCAGGCCAGTGTATATTTTCATAATTACATCAAATCTGGGCAATAAATTCAAAAGCATTCATAGAGTATGGAATGGTAGGATACCCCTGTTGATTCCGAATGATGTGATATAGAAGCTGTACATACTGTACAGTACATTGTGCTTCCTTCCCTTGAAAGTAGCCAACAAGGCCATGCTGGCGTTGGTACGTTGCCCGACCCGGGCGGCCTGAGGATATTGCATGTTTATTTTTAGCTCTGCTTTAGAGCTTAGTGATGTGTATAAATTAACATTACCCCTGTTGGGCTCAGTAATGACAACGTTGAATAAAGCTGTCCAGTCATCTGATGGCTGCTCTGCTCCTTGGCAAACTGCAAAGGTAGGCAGGAAAGCATGGCGTTACGTGCCCACAGAGAGAGACCTCAGCACATTCTGAGAGCGTTAACAAGAGAACGCGAATACAGTGTTTTTTATATTTAGAACACAGAACTAGCCCACCTAGATTGGACCGCACCCACCGCATGCACCATACCCTACATGCATTTTAGCTTCTACTCATTGAAATTCCCTCCAAGGTTTTTCAGATGATGAGGCATGAAGGTGGAGGTACAGATTGTAGCTGGAGCACATATTGTGGGTATGATTCACTGATATCCCCAGTGGATCCACAACATTGTGACTTTCATTAGGTATGCTGCTGTAGGTCTATAACGTTTAGTGTCAAAGACTTTCTCTCTCCTTGTCCAATGTGTCTCTGAAAAAGGGGAACTAGTGTCACACTCATATTTTGGGATTCCTGGGCCTTGGAATTTAGGCTATATGTTGTCTGCGGTAATGATGATGGTGTTTGGGGGCTCCTAAGTGGCGCAGTGGTCTAAGACACTGCATCTCAGTGCATCCGGCCATGATTGGGAGTCCCATAGGGCGTCGATACAATTGGCCCAGCGTCGTCTGGGTTTGGCCGGGGTAGGCCGTCATTGTAAATAAGAATTTGTTCTTAACTGACTTGCCTAGTTAAATAAAGGTTAAATAAAATTAAGATAATCATAATGATGATTGAATTGATATACTGTAGTCGTCTCAATACTCTAAACTTTTCTTTCCACATTAAAACTTTGATATTGTGAATGTAAAAAGTAACACTTCAACTGCGAAACAAGTAAACATCCATGTACAAGGAGGTACATCATTCTAGCTGTAGGACAAGATGATATGGTCTGTACATTTTTCTCCATGCCATTCTCAGAGATGATAAAGATTTTTTTAAATATATACTGTATATATACAGTACCAGTCAAAAGTTTGAACACACCTACTCATTCAAGGGTTTTTCTTTATTTTTTACTATTTTCTACATTGTAGAATAATATGAACTATGAAATAACACATATGGAATCATGTAGTAACCAAAAAAGTGTTAAACAATTCAAAAGTAGAAACCCTTTGCCTTCATGACGCTTTGCACACTCTTCTCTTGGCATTCTCTCAACCAGCATGAGGAATTTTTTTCCAACAGTCCTGAAGGAGTTCCCACATATGCTGAGCACTTGTTGGCTGCTTTTCCTTCACTGTGCGGTCCAACTCATCCCAAACCATCTCAATTGGGTTGAGGTCGGGTGATTGTGGAGACCAGGTCATCTGATGCAGCACTCGATCACTCTCCTTCGTGGTCAAATAGCCCTTACACAGCCTGGAGATGTGTTGGGTCATAGTCCTGTTGAAAAACAAATGAAAGTCCCACTAAGCCCAAACCAGATGGGATGGCGTATTGCTGCAAAATGCTGTGGTAGCCATGCTGGTTAAGTATGCCTTGAATTCTGAATAAATCACAGACAGTGTCACCAGCAAAGCACCCCCACACCATCACACCTCCTCCTCCATGCTTCACGGTGGGAATCACACATGTGGAGATCATCTGTTCACCTACTCTGCGTCTCACAAAGACACGGCGGTTGGAACCAAAAATCTCAAATTTGGACTCATCAGACCAAAGGACAGATTTCCACCATTCTAATGTCCATTGCTTGTGTTTCTTGGCCCAAGCAAGTCTCTTCATCTTATTGGTGTCCTTTAGTAGTGATTTCTTTGCAGCAATTTGACCATGAAGGCCTGATTCACACAGTCTCCTTTGAACAGTTGATGTTGAGATGTGTCTGTTACTTGAACTCTGTGAAGCATTTATTGGGCTGCAATCTGGTAACTCTCATGAACTTATCCTCTGCAGCAGAGGTAACTCTGGGTCTTCCTTTCCTCATGAGAGCCAGTTTCATCACAGCACTTAATGGTTTTTACAACTGCACTTGAAGTAACTTTTCGAAGTTCTTGAAATTTTCCGCATTGACTGACCTTCATGTCTTAAAGTAATGATGTACTGTCCATTTCTCTTTCCTTATTTCAGCTGTTCTTCCCATAATATGGACTTGGTCTTTTACCAAGTAGGGCTATTTTCTGTATACCACCCCTACCCTGTCACAACACAACTGATTGTCTCAAACGCATTAAGAAGGAAATGAATTCTACAAATTAACTTTTAACAAGGCACACCTGTTAATTGAAATGCATTCCAGGTGACTAGCTCATGAAGCTGGTTGAGAGAATTCCAAGAGGGTGCAAAGCTCTCATTAAGGCAATGGTGGCTACTTTGATGAATCTCAAATATAAAGTATATTTTTTGCTTACTACATGATTCCATGTGTGTATTTCATAGTTTGGATGTCTTCACTATTATTCTAAAAAAATAAAATAGTAAAAATAAAGAAAACCATGGAATGAGTTGATGTGTCCAAACTTTTGACTGGTACTGTATATAAAGACCCCTCCATGCCCTGGCCTATATTCATGGCCTAGATTTTGTGATTTGGTCAAATTCTTAATGATATGTGAGTGTATATGAAAACCCCTAGGGGGCTCAGTCACAATAACCACAGTGACTGTGAGTCCATGATTGAAAAGTGACTTAGAGGTTGAAATCAGGGTTATGTAATCTCTCTTCATATCGTACGGTGAATCATACCTTGGATTCTACCACTGTGATCCCCTTAATAAGCTTTGCTTATTTAGCAACTCATTTATAATTCAAGGGCAGCTTTTTTCATAATTAAACTTGAATATAAAACAAACTCAGCTGCATTCGCTACAATTAGACAGATTGCCTTTTGTGCTTGGCTTCCTACTTGGGGGGATACAAGCATTGTGAATACAGTGAATATTTGAGAAAGCTTTTATTTAAAAATAAAGGTTCTGACAGGGTTGTTTGGTTGAAGTAGGCCTATTTTCAGGGTCGGAGTGGCTCTCTTTTTGGCATAGTGTCAAATGGACAGCATGGCCCGCTGCTGTGAGTGTGCCGATGGTGCTGTGAGTCAGCCGAGTCAGGGCCTGTTACATCATTCAACCTGCAGGGGCCTGTCCTTTCTCAAACATGGGGAAATGCGCAAGGGTTAAAGTGTGCTGTCTGGAAAGTGAAAAGGTGTAAGTAGACACTAGACAGCTGTTGTTTGTACCATCTACAAGATGTATGGGTAAGGGTTAAATAAAGTGTGTTAGAGGGTTGACTCTGGGACTTGTACAATCTGCAGATATGAAGTGTGTGAATTGTGAAAACAGTCTTGGTGTGAGGAGTGGGGAATGTCACTCGGGCTAACCTCTCGTTGAGGGCTTGTTTCCGGCCTTGTCGGGAGGTGTCTGTGGATTCACTACACAAGGCTGTCTGGAGGGAGAATAGCGTTGAGATGTTTGCTTCACATTCTGGTTGAAATGTAAAAATGAGGCGAATGGAAAGGATAGCAAAAGTGTTTTGATGAAAACATTAACATAGCCCCTGACATAACTTAGAGGGAAAAGAGAAAGAAATATGAAAGAGGGGAACATGGAAAGAGACTGGAGGAAAGACGAATAGGAAGGTCAATACGAGAAAGACAGTTGAGAGAGGGAGAACCAGAGGGATGGGCAGAGTGAGTATAAGTGATAGAGAGACACACTAGGAAGTGGAGACTATGAAAGAGAGTGAAAAAGACAAAGCATCGTGCCCTGGTTATTTCTCAGTGACCTAGCATCATGCTGACTGAAGCCAGAGCTTGGTTAATTGACTCCAGCAGTTGTAGTGGATCACCCAGCTTCTTTTGCTCTGTTTCATACCACAGCCCTTCTGCTTCAGGACCCCGGGTCTGTCTGAAGAGCTGCCTGTCTGTTATGGCCGTCTGGTCAGAGGGGGAACCTGGGGACGAACAAAGGCATGGCGATGCATTAGCGATGTAGTATGAAGATATGGCCATTTAGCACACGGAACTTTCTGGGTCCGGGGACCCCTTTTGTGAGAGCAACTTCATCAAGGACCCCCTCATAACCATAACACAACTCGCAGTGCGATGAAAATGTCATACAAGGAGATGTTTTACTGTGACATCTGCAGTGCATGGCTGGGCGAACCAAGTCTCGGTCCCAGGGAAAGAACATTTAAAAAGCCTGCCTCTTGGCATCGGAGAAATATATTTTTCATTTTCAAGCTAATTTCATGCAATAAAAAATAAATAATCATAGGCAGAAAGAAAACTTTGCAGTTTTAAAGATGAAATTATAGTGCATTTATATTCAAAACAAAGAAACATTGAGCTGAAAAATGAATAATTGGTGGATATCCCTCTGAGCTTCCCAGGCCTTGCTGCCCATGGTTAATAAGAACCTACATTGTAGATGAATAATAATGACATTGTTTTGTGTTAGATCCTCTAAACCAGTGGTTCCCAAACTTTTTATGGTCCCGTACCCCTTCAAACATTCCTTCTCCAGCTGCGTACCCCCTCTAGCACCAGGATCAGCACACTCTCAAATGTTGTTTTTTGCCATCATTGTAAGCCTGCCACACACACACTATACATTTATTAAACATAAAAATGAGTGTGAGTTTTTGTCACAACCTGGCTTGTGGGAAGTGACAAAGAGCTTTTATAGGGCCAGGGCACAAATAATAATATAATAATAATCAATCATTTTGCTCTTTTTTTGTTTAACAAAAATGGTGAATAACTCACCACAGGTTAATGAGAAGGGTGTGCTTGAAAGGATGCACATAACTCTGCAATGTGGGTTGTATTGGAGAGAATCTCAGTCTTAAATCATTTTCCACACACAGTCTGTGCCTGTATTTAGTTTGCATGCTAGTGAGGGTCGAGAATTCACTCTCACATAGGTACGTGGTTGCAAAGGGCATCAGTGTCTTAACAGTGCGATTTGCCAAGGCAGGATACTCTGAGTTTAGCCCAATCCAGAAATCTGGCAGTGGCTTCTGATTTAAATAACATTTTCACAGTATCGCTTGTTGCAATTTCGATGAGGCTGTCTTGTTCAGATATCGGTAAGTGGACTGGAGGCAGGGCATGAAAGGGATAACAAATCCAGTTGTTTGTGTCATCCGTTTTTCGGGAAAGTACCTGCGTAATTGCGCACCCAACTCACTCAGGTGCTTCGCTATATC
The DNA here is from genome assembly GCF_045679555.1 of Salvelinus alpinus. Taxonomy (NCBI): domain Eukaryota; kingdom Metazoa; phylum Chordata; class Actinopteri; order Salmoniformes; family Salmonidae; genus Salvelinus; species Salvelinus alpinus. The sequence continues at coordinate 46,639,728 of NC_092089.1, read as the reverse complement.
ACATTTGACATTGTCCGTAAGCTTGAGTTCATTTGCACACAAAAAATCATACAATGATGGAAAGACCTGTTTATTGTCCTTGTTTATGCAGACAGCGAAGAGCTCCAACTTCTTAATCATAGCTTCAATTTTGTCCCACACATTGAATATAGTTGCGGAGAGTTCCTGTAATCCTATATTCAGATCATTCAGGCCAGAAAAAATGTCACCCAGATAAGCAAGTCGTGTGAGAAACTCGTCATCGTGCAAGCGGTCAGACAAGTGAAAATTATGGTCAGTAAAGAAAACTTTAAGCTCGTCTCTCAATTTTAAAAAAGTGTCAATACTTTGCAACCTTGATAACCAGCGCACTTCTGCTGTTGTAAAAGCATTACATGGTCACTGCCCATATCATTGTATAGTGCAGAAAATACACGAGAGTTCAGGGTCCTTGCGTTAACAAAGTTAACAATTTTCACTGTAGTGTCCAAAACGTCTTTCAAGCTGTCGGACATTATTTTGGCTGCAAGAGCCTCTCGGTGGATGTTACAGTGAACCCAAGTGGCGTTGGGAGCAACTACTTGCACGCGCATTACCACTCTATTACTGTATCTCTCCCTGTCATGGCTTTTGTGCCATCAGTACAGATACCAACACATCTTGACCACCAAAGTCCATTTGATGTCACAAAGCTGTCCAGTACTTTAAAACGATCCTCTCCTGTTGTCCTGGTTTCCAGTGGACCCCACCTAAACGTAACGGACATATACCAGGAGCTGTGCCAGGCCCGGCACGTCTGTTGACTCAGTCAGCTGTAACGCATAGAATTCACTGGCTTGTATGCGAAGCATTAATTGTTTCAAAACATCTCCTGCCATGTCACTGATGCGTCGTGAAACAGTGTTGTTTGATGAAGGCATTGTCTGTATAGTTCTTTTGGCCTTTTCCCTCGGCATTGTCCCAGCCATATCCATGGCAGCAGGAAGAATTAAAGTCCTCCACAATAGTATGGGGCTTGCCTGTCCTAGCCACTCGGTAGCTCACCATATAAGACGCTTCTAGCCCCTTCTTATTAATGGTATCTGTTGCTTTTATACATGTATTACAACTCGAAAGTCATCTTAATTCTCGCTCAAAAAACTCCTGTGGCTTATTTTTCAAATTGGCATGTTTTGTTTCTAAATGTCTGCGCCAGAGCGAAGGTGAGTTGTGAGATAGTACTGTTGCACATATAACACACTGTGTCTTAGGAAAGGACCTATTCCCAATATAAGTGAACTCAAAATCAATGTAGTTCTCATCATATTTGCGCCTCTTCGATGGTCCAACTTCCCTGTCTGTTGTTCGGTGCTTTCCCGGGTAAGGGGGCAGTAGCTCTTTGCACCAGATTCACAACTGTCAGTGTCCATGCTAGCTGGGCTACAACAAATGTAGAATTACTGATGCTAGCATTGGATGTGCTCTTGGAAGCAGAACAACTTGTGTCGTCGACAGGTGCAGGTGTAGTACTGCTGGTAGTAGCAGTACTACCAGTAGAGCTTGTATGTCTCTCTATGGATGCGGGCCTTACTTCTTTTTAACCATTTATCAATTTTCGAGCAAATGGAATGAGCAGCAGCTACGTTTGGCTACATACGGACCGTTAGTGGAATTTCAGCGAGAGAGTAACGGTTAATGTGATTGGATGTTAATTATTTGACTAGGCTAGCTGTATTTGACATTGTGTTGTTATTTCGCTTAACACTAGATGGTTTAATTTTATTTTTGGCAGTGAAACAAGGTTACGCAGGCTAGAAAAAAAACTCACCCAAATGTATAGCCCCGTTGGAAAATACAAATGGACTGTTTGAAAATGTGAAGAAAAAATATATATATATATTTTTAATGTGAATCACATTTTTATTTGGCATACCCCCGACGGCATTGCGCGTACCCTGTATTTTAAAAAAGTTTTTATTTTATACATATTTAGAGATCTGGCCACGGACCCTCTGCAGTACCTCTTCTGCGGACGCCATTTTGGGAACCCCTGATTTTGCAGACCCTTTTATCCATATTTTAGGCTATGGCTACAAATCATAATAAATAAACTGTGTAGAAAGTGTGTTTTATTTTCTCTGAATCAGTGCATTGATTGGTGAGTTATTTACTGCATAATGGACCAGTCCTAGATTAATCTGTCCACTTCTTTCATTGAGCATTGTTGTTATGTGTGAAATGTGGACAAATGTGAAGAAGTCACATTACATTTTCAGTGTTTTCGATTCAACTGATGCAGATGTACCAGCTTGCAGACATAAACAACCATCTGTCGACGGGCATGTTCTGGCATGTCCTCCACCATCCAGTCACCCTAACTGACACATCTCCCCTCTCTCCTTCCCTCTCCCCTTGTTCTCTCTCCTCCCCAGATGCGAGGTGTGCCGTCCCCCCCTCCTATCGCCCCCATGCCCCTTCCTTTGCCGCTCCCTCCTACGACCACCCCGACTGGAACCCCCGTCTCTGTGTGATCTCCGGAAATCAGCTCTACATGTTGGACCAGGAGGAGGTACTTACCTACTGCTGCAAACACTATAGAAATACAATTTCACCCATCACCCACCCATTGACTTGAAAGGGGATTACCGTTCTAGGAATTATATTTCTATCTATTCTATGGCTCACTTTGCTGTACCATACTGTATTAGACTGGTTTGTTTGAACGGACATGAGTGTCTACAACACTGTCATGACAGTTTCTAAAGCCACAAAGTTTAATAAAAAATGACATATCTAAAAAAAGGATATCACCACAATTGACCCTTTAGGCATGTAACTGTATTTGACATGACCTGACATTACATGGTATTCTGAGTACATTACATTGCCAATAAACATTGTCACTGATTTAATTCCCAGAGGTTTTCCTGACCACATGACATGACTAGGAAAAGCTCTGGGCCGGGGTCCTAGTTATAACACAGTATCTCATGTACATGTTGGACCTGAAGGAGGCCAGTGTTCATATTAAACACTCAAGGCAGGTGTCCTGGGCCACTGTCGCCTAAGGCTTGCTTATGGGAGGTTCAGTCCTGCACCTATTGTTAGCTTAGAATTTCGCACCAGTACCCCTCTATACAAGTAGGTCACGTCTGGCTAAGATGGGCCTGTTAGACCAGTGCCCATAGCCTAGCAGTTAAGAGCGTTAGGGCCAGGAACCGAAAGGTCGCTGGTTTGAATCCCCGAGCCAACAAAGTGGAAAAAATCATCTGTTCTGTCTTTGAGCAAGGCAGTTAACCCCCAACAACAACTGCTCCCTGGGTGCTGATGACGTTGATTAAGGCAGCCCCCTGCACCTCTCTGATTCAGAGGGGTTGGGTTAATTGAGGTAGACACATTTTGGTTGAATGCATTCAGTTGTGCAACTGACTAGGTATCCCCTTTCCCATCTGAGTGCTGATCTAGGATCAATATACCTTTCAGATCATAACAGACATGACATGATTACATGACCAGGTGGGACCTGATTCTAGATCAGCACTCCTACTCTGAGACACTTTAGGAATATGGGACTCTTTCAAACTGACTGTTTATTGCTAATCCCCCCCCCCCCCCCCAAAAAAAAACAACATACCTTAGTATAATATAGTAAGTAATCTAAGTAGAATTTCAGCCTGCTAGCTCAGACCAGAAGGGGGTACTATTCCTTCACTTTTGTACCTGTATCGCCTTTGGACAGGTCTCTTTAAATGTAGACCTTGTAGACAGATTTACAGATTGATATCCAATAAATGAATCCTAAAACACAATTAAAACACAGAGGTTTTACTGACACACTTAAGGTCTATTACACTACAATAACAGTGTTCATAGTACATTTGATTGAGAGTATGAGTCTATTAAAGATGATGTAATCTGACAATATCTTTCATTCTCCTCACTCAGAAGGAGTATAAAGAACCTTATGATCCAGATAAGGGCCTTTTCAGCTATGGAGCGATGAGAAGAAGGCCCAAGTCAATTAATCAAAGGCTTATCCCTGTCTAATTGTGCCAATGAGGCAGAAGCTATGAATGGATTTGAGGCAGACCTGACGGGCCAATAGCCACCACCTTGGAGAGAGGATGAGAGGCGATTAAATATTCATGCCTGTCACTCACCTCATGCGGCGCGAGTGGGCCTCTCCATCTCTCTCTCCATCTCTCTCTTTCTCTCTCTCTCTCTCTGTCTCTCTCTGTCTATCTGTCTCGCTCAACCTCTCTCTCTCTCTCTGTCATACACACACACCCCTCTTGATTAATTTCTGTTCGATTCAAATGCTTTTAGTGGCATGACAAAAAGCAATCATATGTTGCCAAAGAGGAGATAAGGTGGAACAGAGGGGTACTCTCTCTCTCTCTCTCTCTCTCTCTCTCTCTCTCTCTCGCTCTCTCACACATTCTATTTCTCAGGCAACCTCTCCTCCCCCTGCTCCCTCCCTCCCTCTCTCCCTGGTGTGACTGACAGTAGTGTTTGGCTATCCCACAGACCTGCTCTCTCCTTTCTTTCCCAAGCAGCTCCATTGAGATGCCACTCTGTTTTGTTTTGTGAATGACATCTGTCAAAAGACCAATTTCTCTTCATTGCGGCTTCTTCAGTCTCAACTAAGGGGCTGCTTGAGGAAATAACAGTGCTCTGGAGGAATATGTGAAAATATCTGTCACGTCACCATTGTGCTATTCTGTGCTCCCCTATGTGCTTTATTCACCTCAGTAAACACGACAAGTGCTGAAAACTGGTGATGTTGAAAGCTTGACTTATGCATAGTCCGAATTAACCTAATAGATTAAGAGTGTACCCTTTCGTCCAAGTCCAGAAGTCACTATACCTTCTGTTCAACACTTTATTGTTTGTGTAGCTTCCCCTACTTGCATACTCTCCACCTCAGAAGTCAATCTTAAAAGTGAACACTACACAATCCAACTTAACTTCACTCCCTAACAAAAAAACTCTATGCTGCACTGCCATTGACAGTAGAAGAGCACTGACCACTTCCCAGTGGGCTGCTGTTTGCCCTCTGTGCCCGTGGTGGGAGCGAGAGGATCGACAGTGATGGCTGCCACTGATATGAAGTGACAGAGCCCCGCATTGTGTGCACCAGACGCCACGCACCAGTGCCCTGTCCTCCAGTCATGCGCCCAGGCATCGCTCTCCCTCCCACTGTGCCCCAGTGTTACGCAAGCAATCAGAGGGCACTATTTCCTGCTAGCACAGCGCTAGCACAAGCATGTTAGTATCCTCTCTCACTACTACTGAATCAAATTAGCGTTAGCCTGCTAGGCTAATTCAAAATAAAGGGAATTAGAACAGGATTTGTCTCAGTATCCATGCATGGCCATTGTGTTGCATTCCCAGCCCATATGTTTGCAACGGCTTTGGCAGTGTTGATACTGAAAATTAATTCATTAGCGCCTGAGCCAACAATGCAGCGCCATGGTGGCGTTTCCTGTAGCTACTGTTGTCACATTGCATAAAGCATGACTCAGGAGTAGTTAGCATTTTTACACATGCATGACCCTTGGGAACCCATTTGGAAACAGGGGGATGTGACAATTATGTAATAATAAGGCACACATGGATGGAAGGAGTCATGGGAAAGAAGCTCCTTCATTTGACCAATAAGAAAGCTCAATGCACTGTACATTGGCAAATCCTAAGGTTATTTAACAAGCGCTTTACTGCCTTTTGGCATTTGAATAACCATTACGCACAACTGAAATAAGCCATTTTCAAAGGGTCACCACTTATTACATATTAGGGGTTATACACTGAGTATACAAAACATTAGGAACACCTTCATAATATTGAGTTGCACCCCCTTTTGCCCTCAGAACAGCCTCAATTCGTTGGGGCATAGACTTTACAAAGTGTCAAAAACGTTCCAAAGGGATGCTGGCCCGTGTTGATGCCAATACTTCCCAAAGTTGTGTGAAGATGGCTGTATGTCTTTTGGGTGGTAGACCATTCTTGATACACACAAAAAACTATTGAGCCTGAAAAACCCACTAGCTTTGCAGTTCTTGACACACTCAAACCAGTGCGCCTGGCACCTACTACTATAACCCTTTCAAAGGCACTTAAATCTGGTGTCTTGTCCATTTTATCAAGGCAATTGGATTAATTTGCCTGGCTATGCATGTGTAAAGTGCATTTAAATGGAGTTTATCTAACATTCCAACTGAATGCAGGTATTGTGGGAAATGTCCACATAGGGGAGTAGTGGGACAGCTCTTCCACCAGTGCTCTGCAGCATGCTCAAATTTTACATACAAACAATGAAGATCAACTTTGGATTGGAATTTGGTTGGATTTAGTACTTAGGGATGCTCTCTAAATGCCCTCTTTTCTCATTCCAAGACGCCAAAAATGGTCTTAAAATCACTCTGTTTGAACGTTTCTCTTTGATTTTATCACATGCCAGTTGCTGTGTCCAATGCCTGAGGCGAGGGGAGGGAACATCTGTCAGTGATAGGACGTTATTGAGAGACTTGAGGACAGACAGTGGTGTTGGCCAGCCTAACTGTTTGTCATACTTCCAGGGACACAGAGGCTGATGTGAGTGTGTGTGTTTGTGTGTGTGCGTGCGTGAATGCGTCTGTGTGTGTGATTGTGTGTGTGCGTGTCGGGAGCAGAGGTAGTGGACTCAGCCGCTGTTTGATCACGACTCCGTTACAAAGTAATGGATTACACACCTGCCGCTCCATTTCCCCCCCCCCCCCCCCCAGCTCACACACCAACACACACACCACACACCACCCATCACAGCTGGGCCAGTAGTGACATATGGTCCAGGCAGCCTGCAGCATTGCTCAACTCTCCATGCCAGGCCCCCTCTCCTCTCCCTCTCACTCAGATCTATGGCTTTCATTCTCCCTCTACTCACCCACCACCCACCATCCACCCCTCCTTGCAGTGCCTGAGCACAGTCATCTGTCTATTTCAGTCTTAGCCACTTCTGCTCCTACTCTTGCCTCTGACTACAGTTTGCCTGATGCCGAAACCTAGTACAATTGACCTTCTTGTTAGGTATTAGAATTACCTCACGTATGAATGAGCTTATCTCTGACAACACTCAAGGGAGCCTAGGTCTGCATGCCAGTATTCAATCTACTTTTCAATTGAATGAAATGGATTGTTGACTCGCCCAACAAACACCGGAATACCCAGAGACAGAAACTCAAGGACAGAAATTAGGAAACACTGCGATACTGCATTAGATTCTCATTCCAATTATAGTCGTTTACATATTAGCAACACAATCCCCATTAGCATGCTTTCTTGCTCCCTGCAGGTTTCAATGCTAGACCACTGCCCCTGTGTGATTGTCAGTGCGGGCCCCATGTGCCCTCTGTCTAGTCTGCCAGTGTTGTGTGCCAACCTGCCTTGTGTGCCCACTCATGAGCATGGCTACCAGGGACGGTGCCAAGGCCGTGTCAAGTCCCCAGCTGCAGCGCCACTGTCCTAACCAGCCCCCCTTCCCTCTGCCAATCAAACACTGCCACGCAAGCTATAAATAGCGCTGAGGTGTTCCCCCTCGCAACCAGAAAGTGCTGTGTGTCGGAGTGGGTGTGTGTGCGTGTGTGTGTGTGTGTGTGTGTGTGTGTGTGGGTCTTTTCCATACACTTGTTGTGATGAATTGTGTCTGAATAGGGACACAGTGGAGATGAGGGGGGAGTGGGCTAACTGTGTTCAAGTGGACATCATTGTGGAAATGACCGTGTTTAGCATGCCATGATAGACTAGTATTTATGTAGGGTGTTTAAGATCAGTTTTGAGTCAGAGTTTAATGTGATCTAAACGGCCTCTCAGCTGCTCTGTGAACATTTTCAGTTCTTATTCTTAGTCAAAGTCACTACTCTCATTGAGGCAACTCCATGCCTTAGACTCAACTGAAGTCCGGAGCAAAACTTTCTGGATAAAAATGATTGATTAAGTAATAATACACTTAGATTATCAAAGCATTTAGCACTTACAGTATGCTGTATATTGATCACATTTCTTTATATTACTATTTTATGTGTATCGATACATTTAATTAGCAAAGTGCTCCTAGAATGCAGAAAGAAGCTCTGGTGCAGCACAGGCTCAAGGAAACAGGGGTAGAGAAGAGTGGATACAAACATTTAGGGACGTCTCTGAAGTCTTGTGAATGAATATATCCGTTAATTATCCAAAAATATAGCAACTATTACGCTTATGACATTATAAAAAGGCTTGGAGACAGATGGCTCATATTATTAACATGTTAGAGAGTATATCTGTGTTAGAAGGATATTCCTAGAGTGTTATGGTCCAATATTGAGGTAAATTTGATTACATCGAGAAATAACCAGAAATAATGTGAACGTTATAAACAGATGTTAAAATTAGGTCTGATGCATTTTAAACAGTGTGCTCGCAGTGTATCATAAAAAATATATAAACAGCAGAGCAAAGTCTTTCAGTGCACAAGCTTATGCATGCGGGTGCTGGACTCATAAAGATTGGGTGTCTTATAATACATTTTTCATAGAGGAACTCATTCCGTAACTTGCAATATATCTGTCTTCAGCGTGCGATGTATCTCACAACATACTCATTAGTGTGCACTAAGTGGATAATACAAGCATAATCATATATACACTTGATTTATGGTGTGTGTATCCCTGATTATGTTTTTAAAAAAAGAGGTAAACGTCAACAAAATGAATCCTGCCAATGACAGCGACGGGAGATGTCTTCTGGCTCACTGGGCTATGGGGGATTGTATACCGTGGTAAAGGACTCTATGGAGTGCTGTGCTCTGTGCTGTGTATCCACTAGATATGTCTAGCGCAGTAGACTGCATGTTATGTATGTTGGGGGGTGGGTGCTGTCGCCTGCAGTGGGTGTATGTACAGTTAAAGTCGGAAGTTTACATACACCTTAGCCAAATACATTTAAAATCAATTTTTCACAATTCCTGACATTTAATCCTAGTAAAAATTCCCTGTCTTAGGTCAGTTAGGATCACCACTTTATTTTAAGAATGTGAAATGTCAGAATAATAGTTGAGAGAATGATTTATTTCAGCTTGTATTTCTTTCATCACATTCCCAGTGGGTCAGAAGTTTACATACACTCAAGTAGTATTTGGTAGCATTGCCTTTAAATTGTTTAACTTGGGTCAAATGTTTCAGGTAGCCTCCCACAAGCTTCCCACAATAAGTTGGGGGAATATTGGCCCATTCCTCCTGACAGAGCTGGTGTAACTGAGTCAGGTTTGTAGGCCTCCTTGCTCGCACATGCTTTTTCAGTTCTGCCCACAAATTTCCTATTAGGATTGAGGTCACGGCTTTGTTATGGCCACTTTAATACCTTGACTTTGTTGTCCTTAAGCCATTTTGCCACAACTTTGGAAGTATGCTTGGGATCATTGTCCATTTGGAAGACCCATTTGCGACCAAGCTTTAACCAAGCTTTAACTAATGTCTTGAGATGTTGCTTCAATATATCCACATAATTTTCCTCCCTCATGATGCCATCTATTTTGTGAAGTGCACCAGTCCCTACTGCAGCAAAGCACCTCCACAACATGATGCTGACACCCCCGTGCTTCACGGTTGGGATGGTGTTCTTCGGCTTGCAAGCATCCCCCTTTTTCCTCCAAACATAATGATGATCATTATGGCCAAACAGTTATATTTTTGTTTTCTCCAAAAAGTACGATCTTTGTCCCCGTGTGCAGTTGGTTGCAAACCATAGTCTGGCTTTTTTATGGCGGTTTTGGAGCAGTGGCTTCTTCCTTGCTGAGCGGCCTTTCAGGTTATGTCGATATAGGGACTCGTTTTACTGTGGATATAGATACTTTTGTACCTGTTTCCTCCAGCATCTTCACAAGGTCCTTTGCTGTTGTTCTGGGATTGATTTGCACTTTTCTCACCAAAGTACGTTCATCTCTAGGACACTGAACGCGTCTCCTTCCTGAGCGGTATGACGACTGCGTGGTCCCATGGTGTTTATACTTGCATACTATTGTTTGTATAGATGAACGTGGTACCTTCAGGCGTTTGGAAATTGCTCCCAAGGATGAACCAGACTTGTGGAGGTCTACAATTTTTTTTCTGAGGTCTTGGCTGATTTCTTTTGATTTTCCCATGATGTCAAGCAAAGAGGCACTGAGTTTTAAGGTAGGCCTTTGAATACATCCACAGTAACACCTCCAATTGACTCACATGATGTCAATTAGTCTATCAGAAGCTTCTAAAGACATGACATAATTTTCTGGAACTTTCCAAGCTGTTTAAAGGCACAGTCAACTTCGTTTATGAAAACTTCTGACCCACTGGAGTTGTGATACAGTGAATTATAAGTGAAATAATCTGTCTGTAAACAAGTGTTGGAAAAATGACTTGTGTCCTGCACAAAGTAGACGTCCTAACCGACTTGCCAAAACTATAGTTTGTTAACAAGAAATTTGTTGAGTGGTTAAAAAACAAGTTTTAATGACTCCAACCTAAGTGTATATAAACTTCTGACTTCAACTGTATGTATTAAACTTTTATGTCATCCATATTTTGCTGGAAGACCTGCTACATGTCTATGATATTACAGCTGACATGGTCATACGGTTAAACGTGGTTATATGACCAGCCGGCGAACCTCACACACATACAGTACCAGTCAAAAGTTTGGACACACTTACTCATTCAAGGGTTTTTCTTTATTTTTACTATTTTCTACATTGTAGAATAATAGTGAAGACGTTAACACTATGAAATAACACATATGGAATCATGTAGTAACCAAAAAAGTGTTAAACAAATCAAAATATATTTTATATTTGAGATTCTTCAAAGTAGCCACCCTTTGCCTTGATGACAGCTTTGCACTCTCTTGGCATTATCTCAACCAGCTTCACTTGGGTTTCCCACATATGCTGAGCACTGGTTGGCTGCTTTTCCTTCACATTGCGGTCCGACTCGTCCCAAACCATATCAATTTGATATGATAAGTTAATTTGTGGAATGTCTTTCCTTCTTAATGCATTTGAGCCAATCAGTTGTGCTGTGACAAGGTATGGGTGGTATACAGAAGATAACCCTATTTGGTAAAAAGATCAAGTCCATATTATGGCAAGAATAGCTCAAATAAGTAAAGAGAAATGACAGTCCATCATTACTTTAAGACATGAAGGTCAGTCAATCCTGAAAATTTCAAGAATTTCAAGAAGAAAGTTTCTTCAAGTGCAGTCGCAAAAACCATCAAGCGCTATGATGAAACTGGCACTCATGAGGACCGCCAAAGGAAAGGAAGACCCAGAGTTACCTCTGCTCCAGAGGATAAGTTCATTTGAGTAAACTGCACCTCAGATTGCAGCCCAAATAAATGGTTCAGAGTTCAAGTAACAGACACATCTCAACATCAACTGTTCAGAGGAGACTGCGTGAATCAGGCCTTCATGGGCTGAAATGGAACGCGCACACACACACACACACACACACACACACACACACACACACACACACACACACACAGTGGTGGAAAAAGTCCCCAATTGTCATACTTGAGTAAAAGTAAAGATACCTTAATAGAAAATGACTGAAGTAAAACAGAAAGTCACCCAGTAAAATACTACTTGAGTCAAAGTCTAAAAGTATTTGGTTTTAAACATACTTAAGTATCAAAAGTAAATGTAATTGCAAAAATATACTTAAGTATCAAAAGTAAAAGTATAAATAATTCCAAATTCCTTATATTAAGCAAACCAGACAGCAAGATTTTCTTGTTTATTACGTTTACAGATAGCCAGGGGCACACTCCAACACTCAGACATAATTTACAAATGAAGCATGTGTGTTTAGTGAGTCTGTCAGATAAGATGCAGTAGGGATGACCAGGGACGTTCTCTTGATAAGTGTGTGAATGGACCCTTATCTGTCCTGCTAAGCATTGAAAATGTAACGTGTCAGGGAAAATTTATGGAGTAAAAAGTACATCATTCTCTTTAGGAATATAGTGAAGTAAAAGTAGTCCAAAATATAAATAGTAAAGTAAGTAGGGATACCCCAAAAACGACTTAAGTAGTACACACACACACACAAATCAGTACCATGGATAGCCACATCATATTTAACTTACGTTGACTGGACTCAATTGTTTTTGGTATCTTTTAGTTGTCACTGTATTAAACTAACCATTAGCATAGGTGATTTGATTCTGTTGAAATGTAGAAGTTAAAATGGTGCTGGAATAGTGGAGGCAGCTCCTGTTTTCTTTTCGACTTGCGATAACTCTCCGTGGTTCTAAATCAATGGTTGTTTAGTAGTCCAAAAATGTCAGAAACATTACTTTGCTTGACCATGCTGTAGGTCATGTAACTGTCAGTTATATGCAATATGCTTTGTGGACTTCACTGTACAGATGTTGCTCTCCGTTTTTTTGATGAAACATTGTTCTTCTTATTGTTTCAGCCTTAGGCCAAAAATCACAGTGTCAAGGCATATGAACTAACAGGTTATAGAGCAAGCAAGGTAATTATCACAATACCTAGGTTGTAATAAGGATTTTTTTCCTGGCTTGGCTTCTCCAGAAATTTTACCCACGCACCGCTACTGCTCAGTGATAGACATTTCAAGATACTATCCATTATGGTCTTCTGAAAATATAGCTTAATGCATTATGCGTGTATGTTGACCTGACCTTGTCTCTCTGTGCATATGCAGGTACACCCTCTGTTGATGCGCGAGCGGCGCTCCGAGTTGCACAGGAACAAGCTGCTGCGGAGGACAGTCAGCGTTCCTGTTGAGGGGAGGCACCATCCAGAGATGGGTAAGTTGGCCATGGGCCCTTCTATCTCTCTGAATTCTTTCTGACCATAGAAATACAGTCAATAGCTTGGAACCTCTGACCATAAAGCACAAATGTAATGTTGTACTTCCTGCTTTTACTTCCTGCTTTACTCTTATGGGGACCCTCGCAATGGCTGCCAGTCCACCCATTATGGCGTCATTGACTTGAATCGGAGGCCCGTTCTACTCATTCTAGTTCTGTGTTTCTGACTCTACCTGTCATGGGCTGCTCTCACCTTTCTCTGCCTTTCTACTTCGGATATTTTGTGATTGTCTTTCTTACTGCCTCTCTGACTCATTGTCTCTGCCTGCCTCTTTGCCTTACTCCACCTCTCTCACTCTGCCTCTCTGCCTCATGTATGTCTCAGCATTGATACACTCCCATCGTCCACATAGGGCCACTCTCCCCACAACAGTCTTGTGGGGATACTGCAATAGGCCACTCACTCCATATTTAACATGAACCTGTTCAGGTCTGACACAGCAATACTCTCCTATAACGGCACAGGCTACACAGGCCTACTGACTCCAGAAGAGTGATGCTCATCACACTCTAAGCATCTCTATGATATAGCATGTCATCAAACAGCCTTCCATTGAGAGCCATCTGCAGTGAGAGCCCATCCACACTGAGGAGATGCCCATACTGAATGGGATCGATGCCCCCCATGCGGCCAAGGCACCCCAGGCATCCCATTAATGAGCTGACTAACAGAAACCTGCCATGATGTCATCAAATTCCACATTTACGGAGTCAGTGTCAAGGGAAATGCTTGTGACACAGTGACCCATTTCAGAAAGACTGTGACCTACTGCATAACTTGGAACTGAGATAACTTAGTGAGATCATCATTGGGATAATCCTAAAGTGAGAGTAGATTGGATGCAAGCAAGTGAGTAGATTGCATACACGTGGATTGGATGGGATAAGGATAATCTACACTACCAGTCAAAAGTTTTAGAACACCTACTTTTTCTTTATTTTTACTATTTTCTACATTGTAGAATAATGGTGAAAACATCAAAACTATGAAATAACACATATGTAATCATATAGTAACCAAAAACGTGTTAAACAAATGAAAATATATTTTATATTTGAGATTCTTCAAATAGCCACCTTTCGCCTTGATGACAGCTTTGCACACTCTTAGCATTCTCTCAACCAGCTTCACTTGGATTTCCCACATATGCTGAGCACTGGTTGGCTGCTTTTCCTTCACATTGCGGTCCGACTCGTCCCAAACCATATCAATTTGGTTGAGGTCGGGAGATTGTGGAGACCAGGTCATCTGATGCAGCACTCCATCACTCTACTTCTTGGTCAAATAGCCTTTACACAGCCTGGAGGCATGTTGGGTCATAGTCCTGTTGAAAAACAAATGATAGTCCCACTAAGCCCAAACCAGATGGGATGGTATATCGCTGCAGAATGCTGTGATAGCCATGCTGGTAAAGTGTGCCTTGAATTCTAAATAAATCACAGACTGTGAACCCAGCAAAGCACCCCCACACCATAACACCTCCTCCTCCATGCTTTACGGTGGGAAATACACATGCGGAGATAATCTGTTCACCCACACCGCGTCTCACAAAGACAGGGCGGTTGGAACCAAAAATCTCAAATTTGGACTCCAGACCAAAGGACACATTTCCACCGGTCTAATGTGTTTCTTGGCCCAAGCAAGTCTCTTCTTATTATTGGTGTCCTTTAGTAGTGGTTTCTTTGCAGCAATTCGACCATGAAGGCCTGATTCACACAGTCTCCTCTGAACAGTTGATGTTGAGATGTGTCTGTTACTTGAACTCTGTGAAGCATTTATTTGGGCTGCAATTTCTGAGGCTCGTAAGAGCGAGTTTCATCATAGTGTTTGATGGTTTTTTTGACTTCACTTGAAGATGTTCTTGAAATTTTCAGCATTGACTGAAAAAGTAATGATGGACTGTCATTTCTCTTTCCTTATTTGAGCTGTTCTTCCCATAATAGAGACTGGTCTTTTTACCAAATAGGCCTTTCTTCTGTATACCCCCCCCCCCCCCCCACACCTGAGTAGGTGTTCTAAAACATTTGACCGGTATAAAACAAATCTTTGAAAATCCAATTTTGACAAGACTTCAAAAAAGAAAAAAAGGACACAAAGGCATGGAATCAAAATGACAGGCTAAACTGTCCAATGATACACAAGATTGCAAACAATGCTCTATGGGGGATGAGGTCAAATAGACCTTCCGATGTTGTCCTCTACTCACTTAAGTGCTTCATTCCAGGGACACATACAGTAAAAGTCATAGATTACTCTTGTGTTATAAAAAAACAAGCTTGAATTTGTATCCATCTTGGTATGCATCCATGTACTGTATCTATACATCAAACGTGAATTTTCATTTATCATCGTTTTGATAAATGAAGACACTTGACAACAATCCCAGCTGGGTCCTGATGTAATGACCATCTCTGATGAAGACATTTGGCTCTGCATCTATGATTAGGGACACATACGATACTTCAGTACGCTCTTTGGATTGGATACGGAAAGTTACTCAGACGCAATTAGTCTACTTCCCCATCCACTTCCTTGTATTGCACCTTGAAAGCACGGAAACGGTTAAAGTTGGAGCAATCAACATGCAATTAAGGCATTCGTCTTGCTAGATAATTGCAGTGTGCTGTAAATGTGTTATGCAAATATCTATTGTAATTAGAACTTCAACCTAAACCCTATCCACAGATGTTCTGCATGTAGCCACACAGACCAACCCAAAGTCTTTGCTCTGTGCGGAGCAGTCCAAGGTTACTGAAACAGCTCTCATCTTTGGTGGATTTTAGCCCATGTTGGGCCCTCTGTCCATGGTGTTGAGACACCCTATGTACCCTGGACATATTTAAGGTACATATAAGGTACAGTAGTTACAATAGGGAGACAAAGGCCTCCCGAGTGGTGCAGCAATCTAAGGCACTGTATTGCAGCGCTGAGGCGCCACTACAGTCTGGGGTTCAATAAGCGCGGATTGGCGGGTCATGTTTCAAAGGATGCATGTCTTGACCTTCGCCTGTCCCGAGCCCGTTGAGTTGCAGTGATGAGACAAGATCGTAACTACCAATTGGGGGGAAGAAATGGGTAAACATTTTTTTAAATGAAGAAAAAAAAATGAATAGGGAGACAGACTGTGTGGGGCGGTAGTGCCAATAGTGGAGTATAAGGAATCTGGCTTGAATAGCAGTTGCTGCATTATGGTGGAGGTACTGTAGTTAAACTATGTTAAATGGTTGCAATTGCAGTAGCATATATAATGGAAACTATAAGCACTATAGAGTAAAAAGTGGTGGTATGTTGTGTACTGCTGCAAAATGTTAGATGTCACGTTTCTGAGCCATTCAGCCATAAAGGGAAGTTATTGAAACTGTGTAGCTGGGGTTGTCTCTGTACTGTAGCATGTTTCTGTATTTACTGGCAGGGTAAGTTACATTTGTGTTAACTTGTCATTTCGAACAGCTCAAAGAGCAGGTCTGACCTACCACAAAACCCCTGTTTACCATATCAGATGTTAACCAAGTGAAACTCAGGCTGTTTCAAGCAGGCCACCATAGTCCCTGTGGCCAAGGAAGTGACGGTAACCTGCCTAAATGATTACCGCCCTGCAGCACTCACGTTGGTAGCCATGAAGTGCTTTGAAAGGCTGGTCATGGCTCACATCAACAGCATCCTCCCGGATGCCCTAGACCCACTCCAATTCGCATACCGCCCCAACAGATCCACAGATAACGCAATCAATCGCACTCCACACTGCCCTTCCCAACTGGACAAAAGGAACACCTATGTGAGAATGCTGTTCATTGATTACAGCTCAGCTTTCAACACCATAGTGCCCACAAAGCTTATCACTAAGTTAAGGACCCTGGGACTAAACACCTCCCTCTGCAACTAGATCCTGGACTTCCTGACGGGCCGCCCCCAGGTGGTAAGGGTAGGCAACAACACGTCTGCCACGCTGGTCCTCAACACTGGGGCCCCTAAGGGGTATGTACTTAGTCCCCTCCTGTACTCCCTGTTCACCCACGACTGCGTGGCCAAACACGACTCCAACACCATCATTACGTTTGCTGATGAAACAACAGTGGTAGGCATGATCACGACAATGATGAGAAGGCCTATAGGGAGCAGGTCAGAGAACTGCCAGTGTGGTGACAGGACAACAACCTCTCCCTCAATGTGAGCAAGACAAAAGAGCTGATCGTGGACTACAGGAAAAGGCGGACCGAACAGGCCCCCATTAACATCGACGGGGCTGTAGTGGAGCGGGTCGAGAGTTTCAAGTTCCTTGGTGTCCACATCACCAACGAACTATCATGTTCCAAACACACCAAGACAGTCGTGAAGAGGACACGACAACACCTTTTCCCCCTCAGGAGACTGAAAATATTTGTTATGGGTCCCCAGATCCTCAAAAATTTATACAGCTGCACTATCGAGAGCATCCTGACCGGTTGCATCACCGCCTGGTATGGCAACTGCTCGGCATCTGACCGTAAGCGCTACAGAGGTTAGTGCGTACGGCCCAGTACATCACTGGGGCCAAGCTTCCTGCCATCCAAAACCCATATAATAGGCGGTGTCAGAGGAAGGCCCATAAAATTGTCAGAGACTCCAGTCACCCAAGTCATAGACTGTTTTCTCTGCTACCGCACGGCAAGCGGTAGCAGAGAGGCACCAAGTCTAGGGCCAAAATGCTCCTTAACAGCTTCTACCCCAAGCCATAAGACTGCTGAACAATTAATCAAATGGCCACCCGGACTATTTACATTGACCCCCCCCCCCCCCTTGTTTGTACACTGCTGCTACTCGCTGTTTATTATCTATGCATAGTCACTTCATCCCTACCTGCATGTACAAATTACCTCAACTAACCTCTACCCCCGCACACTGACTCGGTACCGGTACCCCCTGTATATAGCCTCGTTATTGTTATTTTATTGTGTTACTTATAATTTTTTACTTTAGTTTATTTGGTAAATATTTTCTTAACTCTTCTTGAACTGCACTGTTGGTTAAGGGCTTGTAAGTAAGCATTTCATTGTAAGGTCTACACTTGTTGTATTCGGCGCGTGTGACAAATAAAGTTTGATTTGATAGAGCAAGGTCAGCAAAGGGACTTGATTATGTAATATAATGAGAGAAACAATCCTTTTAAATCTTTATTGGCATTGAAGTGCATGCTCCTGATCCTATTGGCTCTCTTGCAATAACGTTCATTCAAGGAGTACATTCTGTGCTAATAGAAGGAAAATATATTGTTTTCTCTCTCTCTTATTAACCTCCTCAAAATTGGATGTGATTATCTGCATTAATGAAGTTGGCCTTCGATGTTATGTGTTTGAAATTGACTTTCACCACGGCTGCTCAGTCATTGAGGGAAATCCATGTTATCTGAATGAATTAACCTCAGGCTAAATCAAAAACATCATGTAGCTAGCTAACTGCTTATCTGATTGATAGCCTTTGGCTGAATGGAAATTCAATGTAAAAACACAACGTGTTGTTCGTATTTTCCTCCATTATAAACTTGTGTTCTCCGTCTACTGGGACAACATTGGCATTTTGATATTTTATTCATAGGAGTTGTTCCACATCCCATCTTAAAGGTACAACACTAGCGTGTATAACTGAACTAATTTCTCCTCCAATAACTTTAAGAAAATGAATCATAATAAACAGTATAAATTATGGATTTTCCCCAGCCTTTTAACTCATTAAAACAACATGCAATGTCTTTGAGGTTCCACCAGGGACAAAACAACTGTCAGGGTAAGAGTGGAACTCAGATGTGGTTCATGTTTGCAGCATACTCCAGCAGCTACCGCTAACCTGCCAACCCATCAACAACCTCAGTACAGTTACCATGCATGTGCGTAGTTTGTATTCTCTAGCATTATATATTAGATTAGTGAGTCTGTTACTCAGATTTCTTTGTTTTGAGCAATTCAGCCTCCGTTGACACCAAAAAACTACTGCATCATTACGCAATACGATCCCATTAGCCAACCCCAATTATGCTATTCTCTGTTTGCTACCACATGGGAATACTAAAGGACACTTCAATATGTTTTAATTGCAGCATGAAGCATACATAGTACTGTAGCAGTATCAACAACAGTATTGTTTGTTTTAGTGAGACTATTAGTACTATATAAAGTTAACAGTGCAGGATGACAGGGAGCCTGTGAGTCTGTCACTGATGGAACTGCAAATCCACCCCCAAAGCTGCCGCTTGTCTTTGGGGAGATTTGCTGAGTCATCTTGCTGTCTTAATGTTGGAACTCCGAATGAATACAAATGGAGCGCTACTGTAGCTTTGTTTAACGGTTTATGGACATGAGCAGGGGAACATTCACTGGGGAAAGGGGCAGAGAGAGAGAGATGGTTCATGGAATTGTATGCCTACTAAGCTAGAATCAATACTGTTTCCTGGCAACATTTTACATCACTGTTCCCACACTTCTTCGAAATGACGTAAAGCTACTTCATGTGGAACAAGTAGTCAAATTATATTTCACTTAAAGGGAAGATTGTAGAATTAAGTTTATTTTAAAACATTCTGATTTGTTTTATACCCTATCACTTTACATTTGTATTTTGGGAGAAATTTATATTTTAACCGAATTTGACCGAAGTCAGGTCGGAAAGCGTTCGGAAATGTAACATGAAGAGGAGCACTACAGGAGTAAGAGTGAAACCACTGCCCACATAAGACGGTGAATACCCACATCATACAGAGTCCTACTATTGTTAAAAATATATATTTTGGCACTCTGAATAAAGCCAATTTATCATCTGATCATATCCTGTGATTTTTTTTACTCTGTATCAGCTCATTAAAAAAATAAACACTAATACAGCTCGCTGGCCTTTTGCATAGCCCCTTTCCACCCCTGGCTTACCCCTACTAGCTAACCACTAGCAGTCTTGAAACACATCACTTATTAGCAGTTCAGCACATCAGCATTTCTCGCTGATACACAAAATCTGCTACACAACATCAAGATAAACCTTTACCATCATAATAGACATTGATCATCTATAACCGAACTGGCTAAGACTCTGTTGTTGGCCGATTGTAGCTATAGCTAATGACATGCTAACCTGAGTGCTACTACTAGCAGCAGTAAACCCAGGTATAATGGCTAAAACAAACATTGATTACCATGATATCCTGCAAAAAAAGATCAGTGTGTACTGCCCCTCAAAGCCGTAATGTTTTGTTGGTAAAGGAGTTTCTGATAAATGTAATTCAAATTGCAAAAATATGTGTATAAGTGTATAAAATGTAAAAAAATCATTAACTTTTGTATAAGATGGAATATCAATCTACATTGTTAGATTTGTGGAAATATATTGTGCAACCTTCTCTTTAATAAGCGTAACAATCAGCAGTGTAGAGAGTGCTACTACACAGTAAATATGTATTCCTTGGGGCTGTATATTATACAAAATTAGGCAAATGTGATTCAAAGATAATGTTTTTATAATTAACATCTTAGCTACAATACATTTTTTTCAAGACGGGTCTTTTAGAATCCTCTTTGTAATTGAAATTTTGACAAAAAAAATCCCCCTTTAATAAATGATTACTGATCAATTTATCAATTACAAGGTACAAGAAATGACATGTTAAGAAATGGAGTGAAGCACCATTGAAAATACCATGCCTAAATTAGAAAATAGCTTTTTATGCAGAGCAGCTATGTAAATGTCGACATTATGTAAGTGCTCACATATCCTGTGATATATCCTGAGGATGAAATAGAGCAATAACAATAACAACAGCAGTAGCAGCACAGCTCCTGGTTTGACTGGCAGTTGTCCATGGGTCTCTTGTGTAGGCTGGTTTCCCTTCCTCAGCACTGAGTGTGTAAGTCAGCTCTCATACATTGGTTGGCTGTAGTCTTAAAATACTTCCCTCTACAAAATATCTCTCTGCACTGAGACTAGGGTCAAGGATTTACTGCAACTTTCTTCAACTTCAATTAAACTCAGTCTCAAATACCCACCTGTCCCTTTAAATAGCTGGGCATCGGCACACATTTCAGCAAATACATAAGTATTCAGACCCTTTGCTATCAGACTCAAAATTGAGCTCAGGTGCATCCTGTTTCCATTGATCATCCTTGAGATGTTTCTACAACTTGATTGGAGTCCACCTGTGGTAAATTCAATTGATTGGACATGAATTGGAAAGGCACACACCTGTCTATATAAGGTCCCACAGTTGACAGTGCATGTCAGAGCAAAAACCAAGCCATGAGATCAAAGGAATTGTCCGTAGAGCTCCGAGACAGAATTGTGTCGATGCACAGATCTGGGGAAGGGTACCAAAACATTTCTGCAGCGTTGAAGGTCCCCAAGAACACAGTGACCTCCATCATTCTTAAATGGAAGAAGTTTGGAACCACCAAGACTCTTCCTAGAGCTGGCCGCCCGGCCAAACTGAGCAATCGGGGGAGAAGAGCCTTGGTTAGGGAGGTGACCAAGAACCCGATTGTCAATCTGACAGAGCTCTGGAGTTCCTCTGTGGAGATGGGAGAACCTTCCAGAAGGACAACCATCTCTGCAGCACTCCACAAATCAGGCCTTTATGGTAGAGTGGCAAGACAGAAGCCACTCTTCAGTAAAAGGCACATGACAGCCTGCTTGGAGTTTGCCAAAAGGCACCTAAAGACTCTCAGACCATGAGAAACAAGATTCTATAGTTAACCATGGTGGTGGCAACATCATGCTGTGGGGATGTTTTTCAGCGGCAGGGATTGGAAGACTAGTCAGGATTGAGGCATAGTACAGAGAGATCCTTGATGAACACCTGCTCCAGAGCGCTCAGGACCTCAAGACAATGCAGGAGTGGCTTCCGAACAAGTCTTTGAATGTCCTTGAGCGGCCCAGCCAGAGCCTGGACTTGAACCCGATCAAATATCATTGGAGAGACCTGAAAATAGCTGACAGAGCTTGAGATGATCTGCAGAGAAGAATGGGAGAAACTCCCCAAATACAGGTGTGCCAAGCTTGTAGCGTCATACCCAAGAAGACTTGAGGTAGTAATCGCTGCAAAAGGTGCTTAAACAAAGTACTGAGTAAAGGGTCTGAATACTTATGTGAATGTGATATGTTTTTTATTTTTAAGACATTTGTTAAAATGTAAAAAATAAAAAATAAAGGTTTTCGCTTTGTCAATATGAGGTATTGGGTGTAGATTGATGAGGGAAAAAAACTATTTAATACATTTTAGAATAAGGCTGTAACCTAACAAAATTTGTAAAAGGCAAGGGGTCTGAATACTTTCCGAAGGCACTGTATAGACCAAGGTCAAATTGCGTGGGACAAATTGACCCAGAACATCATGGATGTCACTATTCCGGTAGCGGGTCTAATTTAATTGTAAAACATGTAATTATGGGGTCTACCGAGTGGCGCAGAATTCTAAGGCACTGCATCGCAGTGCTAGAAGCGTTACTACAGACCCGGGTTCATTTCCGGGCTGTGCCACAACTGGCCGGGAGTCCCATAGGACAGCGCACAATTGGCCCAACGTCACCCGGGTTAGGGGAGGATTTTACTTGGCTCATCGTTCTCTAGCGACTCCTTGTGGCAAGCCGGGTACCTGCGGGCTGACCCCGGTCACCAGTTGAAAGGTGTTTCCCCGACACATTGGTGTGGCTGGCTTCCGGGTTAAGCTGGCGGGTGTTAAGGAGCGCGGTTAGGTGAGTCATGTTTCCGAGGACGCATGACTCCACCTTTGCTTCTCCCGAGCCCATTGGGGATTTGCAGCGATGAGACACGATTGAAAATTGGGGAGAAAAAGGGCATTAAAATACAAACAAACAAACAAACAAAAAAACAAAAAAAGAATTATGTGTTTTACAAGTTTGAGACCCATACTTAGGAAAGTAGATGAAGGGTCATGGTGGAAGAGTTACGTAAAATAGTATTTTTGTGATTTTCAAACTCTAAGGGAAGCGTTAAATTGACAATAGTCTGGTGGGTGAGAATATAATCAATTGTTACATTTTATATGAAGAATCTGATGAACAGTGCAGCCTGAAATTGACATAGAGGCAGGGAAACAAAACGGAGTCCCAAAAAGTGACTTGTCAAAATGATCCTACAGAGTCACAAGCAGGTAAGACGTGTTGATGTCTATATAGTATCAGAAAGAGCAGATTCTGCAGTTTCCAAATGACTCTTAAAAATGACCCATTGAGCTGTTTTTCAAAATACAACTTTTTGGCAGAATTACTGTGATTACTGTCAACACTCAAAGCACTTATATTTAAGCTCAAAATATGCCACTCTGTTTTTTAATGCATTTTCTTAAATTCATAATGTTCCTTAAGACCTCCAGGGGACCATGACACAATGTCCCAAGAACATTTTGAAAATGTCTTTGGGGATGTCCCCGGGTCCAACCAGGAACTACACAAATCCTCCAGGGGACCATGACACAACGTACTAAGAACGTTCAGGGGAACCTTCAGGGGTCAAACCTAGTACTATAAAAAGGTCTCCCAGAGAACGTTCCCTTGGGACCATTGCACAACGTCCTAAGGACTAGTAAAATGAAAGTCATGAGAACGTCCGAGAAAGGTCCTGACATGGTCCTCGGTGACGTACAAGGAACTAGACAGAAGTACCCCAAAGAATTCTCCCTTGGGACCATCACGCAACGTTCTAACGTCAATGGGATAACATCCCACTGAGACCATTTAGGGACCTAATGGGAATGCCGCCGAATGTCCTCAGGTCATCTCCTGTTTGCTGGGATATAGACTAGAACAGTGGTCACCAACCTTTTCTTTATTGAGATCACTTTCTGAGTCAAAGTGCTAGCTGAGTTCAATTCTCTGCTGGGCACAGGAGATCAAGTGCGCCTACAACGTAGCCTTTTGTGTGATGTCAATTAAATGATCTGTAGCCTATAGGGCCTAACAGTGAATGGGAAAATAAGTACAGGGCAAAGTTATATTTCCAATGAAATTAATTTCCTAAAAATGATATGCTATTTACATTGACGGGGAAAAAAATGTGGCTTTTTTCATATGTAGTAAGAGAGGTCTGATTTTCTCCATGTACTGTAGGCCCTTCTATTTCAAAACTCGAGTCTCAAGCTAGGTCAGTGGCGACCCGTCATTCAGGGCAGGTGGGGCAGAGCCTGTTATGAAACCCACCTGTTTAGTTTAAATGAAAAATATATATTGTTTGCCTGTTTTGCTTGTTATTTTGGCATTAATGTGTTACATATCAGTTTGCAAACAGTGTAAAAAATAAATGTATTGAGTTGATAAAGCTGCATGCAGACATGGTCTCTTTTTTGCTTTCTTGAGTAAGGCAGTTCCAAAATGCAAGTGTTTCAGCCTAGTTCAGTGCTTTCTGTGGAGGGGCAGCCAGCGGAAAATACAGAGCATAGGGGTTGTTAATCTTCTCTAGTTGCGCCGTGATTGGCTCAGTGTTCTGTCACTCATGGTGACATTACGTCATCTCAAAATCTACTGGGAAAGCTAGAAAGGTCAAGCCCCCTTGGGTGCTGCCATAGGTTTATATTAGAAGTGCCCATCCAAGAAGGCTCAAGGTCGTTGGCCACAGATAAAATGACATCAAATCACGTTATATTTTACATTTACATTTAAGTCATTTAGCAGACGCTCTTATCCAGAGCGACTTACAAATTGGTGCATTCACCTTATGATATCCAGTGGAACAACCACTTTACAATAGTGCATCTAACTCTTTTAAGGGGGGGGGGGGGTTAGAAGGATTACTTTATCCTATCCTAGGTATTCCTTAAAGAGGTGGGGTTTCAGGTGTCTCCGGAAGGTGGTGATTGACTCCGCTGACCTGGCGTCGTGAGGGAGTTTGTTCCACCATTGGGGTGCCAGAGCAGCGAACAGTTTTGACTGGGCTGAGCGGGAACTGTACTTCCTCAGAGGTAGGGAGGCGAGCAGGCCAGAGGTGGATGAACGCAGTGCCCTTGTTAATGTGCCCACATTAATTATATCTACAGTAGCTTTGATTGGACTGATCATGTCAACATCATACTTTCAAAATCTTAACTAGCAAGTTAGAGAAAACAGTTATTATCATGAATCACATCAACAATCTACTGGTAAATCCTTTTCAATCCTTGTCATATGAAGAGAAATGATAGATAAAATGTATCGGTGCTCATCGGCCATTGGACATAAACATTACACAACAACATATTCAACAATGAGTGGTTTGGAAGGAATCAGTGGCTAACTGCAAGCATTGCAAAGCAATCACTATTTTGCTTCCCCTGCCTGCTATTTAGTGGAGAGGGTGTGTGGTCCAAGTCTGGGTTTAAGGGTCTCTTTTCAAAGCTTAAAAGGATAAACATTCACACGCAACACCATAGGCCAGAAAAGGTTGAATACATTGGCCATGCTGTCAATCCAGCATGACTTCTGCCGCGTTCAAAACAACTTGAAATGCAGAACTGGGAAATCTCAGACTTCAGTGTGTTCTTGACAACTGGGAACTCTGAAAAAACGAGCTCCGACTGGGAAAATAAGTTTTGAACGGTTATCCAATACGGAATTCCAAGTTGGGAACTCAGGCCTCTTTTTAGAGCTCCGACCTGAAGATATCATGATTCGATCTTGTTTTTTTCTGAGTTCCCAGTTGTCTTGAAAGCACCATAAATCTAGAGAATGCCAGACTTTGATGACAAAGTTTCATGACAAAATTTGTCCACAATAAGGACCGCTGCACCACCTTCCTGTTCAAGTGAGCACAACACAATGGTGAGTCCTAAAATGTCTTGCTGCTGCATAAATTATGTAATATGCAAGGGAGATATGTATACTGCAGCTAAGAAAGTAATAGTAAGTGTATGTTGTGTAGTAAGCTGTTAGTAGCCCATGTGCATCACCTTAATAATTTGGTCCCTTTCCCCCTCATGACTTAGCCTACTGTTCTGACTTGGTGGTGCACAGCCTGTTTTAGAGAAATGTCATCATCGAATATTGTAAGAGCTTTCATTGTCTGCTTATACAGTATGCCCCCTTTATTTATCCTTCGGTTCTGACTTGTGTACAGGGAGAATACTGTAAGAATGGCCCATGTTCTGAATTCTGTCGCTGTTCATTTCAAAAGTGCTGATATATAGTTATATTGACAACATCCATCTTAGATGGCTCGTTAATGTCTTAATCAAAATTACGGATTGCCTCTTATTCGCTCATCGTTCCCTTATGCTATGGCTTGTACATCTCAATTGTCAGTAGAAACCACATTTGTTTAAGCAAGTCAGCCATATCCCAGCTATGTTTTTTAAAAAGGCGTTGAGGTTGAATGAATTGTTTTTCGCTGTGTGCTCGTCGAAGCTGCTGTAGACATGGTGACCTAAGCCAGGGGTTCTCAAAAATAATATACAATGTAATATTATGAATCTACAATGTATGTTCTTAACCCTGGGCAACATAGGCCTGGTAGGTTTACAGGGATATTGGTATCCACAATAAGCCTATTCTCCACTAATTGTATTCTCCCCCACAATAAAAAAACAACTACATAAATGCACTGTAATTTAAGCTTTAAAACTGCACCATTTTCTCTCTGCCTCATTAAAAAAATTGTAGAACTGCAGGACATTAGCTTTAAAGCTGCAATAACAATGAAAATCTCTGCCTCATTAAAACAACGTGTAGAATTGCAGGAAATTAGCTTGAAAACTGCAAGATGTTCTCTCCGATGCCAAGAGGCGGGCCTTTAAAACATTCCTTTCCAGGGCCCGAGACTTGGTTTGTCCAGCCATGCACTGCCGAAGTCATAGTAAAACTTATTGTATGCTATTCTTATCCCACTGGAGTTGTGTTCTGACTATGGAATAGCCTGCAGACTAAACTTAAACTTGAGACTCTTGTCCCCCTTGCCCATTTTAAATATTTATTGGAGGATTTTTATTTTTGTATTGCTTGTAACTGTTTCGGGTAATGCAAGTTCTTGTGCTGTTAGTAGAATAACCTGTGTAAATGTAATCTGTTGCTGTATTTTTTGTGTTATCTGTGATCGTTTTGTTTGTCTTGTGTAGTTTCTTAATCATTGTACCTGAACTGTATGTGTAAACATGTATACGCAGGGCCCAGCTGTAAAAGAGACCTTGGTCTCAGTCTGTGTTCCTTGTTGAAATAAAGGTATAATAATTATGAATTTGCTATCACAAAAGGTGTCCCCTGCCCCCAAAAGTTTGAAAACCCCTGATCTAAGCTATCCAATTGGCCAGCGGAATGCCTACAGGTGCACCTGATTTAGCTCTCTTGGCCCGCCGAGTTTGTATCTTCAGACAAATAAAATGGTTAAAATGGGAACACTTCGCCTACCCGGCATGCAGGGCAGATGAATCAAGTGCACCTATCACATTATTGGCGAAAACGCTACTACAAAAATATTTTTTTTAAATTGCCAGCATGATTGTACCTTTTGTTTAAGCTGCTGTACGAAAAGATTAGTTATCGCTGCATCCTCCACATAAATGTCATAATGGGTACTGGGTGGCTGTATCACTGTCATTTGACCAAATGAGATCGATCGGGGCAGGCAGGCAGTTGCGGCCTTCTTCATTATCCCACATGAATCGTTCTGAAAACGACTGTTGAGTTCCATAAATTGTCTGTCCAATATCTCATTCCATTATGCCTGTAAATCCAAGTTGCTCCTAACGGGGGCTGCATTCCCCACTGCATGGGTCCTGAGATCCTCAAAAGGTTCTACAGCTGCAACATCGAGAGCATCCTGACTGGTTGCATCACTGCCTGGTACGGCAATTGCTCGGCCTCCGACCGCAAGAAACTACAGAGGGTAGTGCGTACGGCCTAGTACATTATTGGGGCTAAGCTGCCTGCCATCCAGGACCTCTATACCAGGAGGTGTCAGAGGAAGGCCCTAAAAATTGTCAAAGACCCCAGCCACCCCAGTCATAGACTGTTCTCTCTACTACCGCATGGCAAGCGGTACCGGAGTGCCAAGTCTAGGACAAAAAGGCTTCTCAACAGTTTTTACCCCCAAGCCATAAGACTCCTGAACAGGTAATCAAATGGCTACCCAGACTATTTGCATTGTGTGCCCCCCCCCAAACCCCTCTTTTAGGCTGCTGCTACTCTCTGTTTTCCATATTTGCATAGTCACTTTAACTATACATTCATGTACATACTACCTCAATTGGGCCGACCAACCAGTGCTCCTGCATATTGGCTAACCGGGCTATCTGCATTGTGTCCCGTCACCCACCAACCCCTCTTTTACACTACTGCTACTCTCTGTTCATCATATATGCATAGTCACTTTAACCCTATCTATATGTACACACTACCTCAATCAGCCCGACTAACCGGTGTCTGTATGTAGCCTCGCTACTGTATGTAGCCTCGCTACTGTATATAGCCTCGCTACTGTTATTTTTCACTGTCTTTTTACATTTGTTTTTATTTCTTTACTTACCTATTGTTCACCTAATACCTTATTTGCACTATTGGTTAGAGCCTGTAAGTAAGCATTTCACTGTAAGGTCTACACCTGTTGTATTCGGCGCACGTGACAAATAAACATTGATTTGATTTGATGTAACATGCGAGTTGCCAAACCTTGCTGGCAGTTTTCCGTTTCGGGAACTGGTAGCTACATCCCAATTGTGGATTCATCTGTAAGCTTAAGGATTTTATCGAAATCACCACCCAAGCCCACCCGTGCCTACGCCCCTGACACACACACACACGCACACACCTCACCTTCTCCTGACATGAAATGTGTTCCAGAGCTTTAGTACAGCAGCATATTCTTATGGGAAATAAATGCCACCATTCAGTTGCTACTACACAGCAACCCCCCGCAACTCAGACTATTATGTTCTGACACCCTACCCCCCCCCCCCCCCTCCCCCCCGACTCAGACTAGTACTGTATGTACTGACAACCCCAACAGCTAATGCTATACCATTCCAAAGGACCATATCTCTAACGCAAGATGTCAATCATTTCTCTCCCTTATGGCTTTCATAGACCATGACTCGCTCCTTTTGCATACAAATGTATGCTTTTGCTATATTTCCTCTTTGTGCATCTCAAATAGGTGCATGCCAGTTGCTACAAATGGGTTAGCCAAGAATCAGTAGTCGTTACTGCCATACACAATAAGAACAGTGCGGTGTGGTCTTGAAGTCATAACGGATATTACATGTCATTATGATGGCCAACTTTCCTTCATGTAGTACAAATTGTATTAGAGCTTGCTCTAGCCCCTCTCTCTCTCTGTCTGTCTCTCTATCTCTCCATCTCTGTTTATCTCTCTCTCCCCCCTCTCTCTGTCTCTCTCTCTGTCTATGTCTCTCTGTCTCTGTCTATCTCTCCATCTCTCTCTCTATCTCTCCATCTCTCTGTTTCTCTCTCTCCCCGTCTCTCTCTCTATGTCTATGTCTCTCTCTATCTCTCCGCTCCTCTCTCTCTGTCTATGTCTCTCTGTCTCTATCTATCTCTCCATCTCTCTGTTTCTCTCTCTCCCCCTCTCTCTCTCTATGTCTATGTCTCTCTCTATCTCTCCGCTCCTCTCTCTCTGTCTGTCTCTAACACCTTTATCTCAATGCCCCTATAGGTATGTATTGTATATCTATTAAATCTAACTCGGCTCTCTGGCTCTGTTCGCACACGTAGAGTGTCGTTACCAGGCTCTCCAGCTCCACTAGTCAGGATCTTAATTGAATATTTGCACACAGCCGTGTGCTGCAGCTCCGGAGGCACGTGGTTTTCCAGAGACAGAATACCGGTGTTGTCAGGCCAACACTCCCACTCTGACTGACTGTCAACTAAAGGCTCCACCGCGCTCTGTGGCTAGAAAGGAGCTCATATACTTGGTCTATCAGTAAGTTATAGAGTAAGAATGGATGGGAGATGGGGAGATACAGTATTCACACCATATGGTGGGTGAATGGGATGTTGTAAATGGGAAGGCGATGTATGTGTTATGGGTGTGAGGCTGTAGGGTATCTACAGAAGGTGTGCGAACATCCATGCAAATATCTTCACATGCAAGAGAATGCGTGGGCTTGTGTTGTGTATACCGCACTGTAATTGTATGTGTGTGTGTGTGTGCATGTGCGCATGTGTGCATGTGTCTGTACTGTAAACTGTGTCTGTGCCTCCAATGCGTTCCCAGTTTCCCACGTGCCTGTGCCCACCACTGCCAACATCCCAGTTTACTCTTCAGCCTTGGCACTCCACCTAGCCAGGTGGCACTGTGCACACTTCAAGTGTGTCCTCGTTTCATACCATCCCTCTATCCTATCTGATGGAGAGAGACAGGGCGAGAACTATGTGAACGGGTTGGACATTTGTATTGCATGGAGTAAGCAAGGGATGTGAAAAGAAAGAGTAAATGACAGTGGTGAGAGAGACGGAAAGATTACTACAATAGTACATCCGCCTTAGGTTCACATCACTAATGGTAACCATGGAAATAATTATAGAGCAGACACACAGACGTTAGAGAGAATGCAAGAGAGAGAGAGAGAGAGAGTGAGCGAGAGAGGGGGTGAACGAGAGAAAATGTGTGTATGGGAGGGGGTGTAGTAAATTGTTTTCTGCAATACTTAAATGAACCAATCCCTGTAATTCTTATAGCTCAGTGTCTTACTATCTGTAATGCGATGGGTTAAAATGTTGGTCCAAGCTTACAGTTGTCATGGAAACAGATCTAAGTCACCCTTTACCCATTTGGAAATACTGATTGCTTTAAATATACTATAAAGTGCCATCACCGGCGATGTCTTAAGTGACTGAAATTAAAAATGTCTGGCTTTTTAGCTGTTGGTGATAAAAGAGTACCGCAAATTGTGCTTTGATGTAGGTCTACGTGAAGATAGGCATAGCGTTTTGTCACCATTACAGATGTGTTTGGGTACTTATGATGTACTCAGTTATCATTGTCTTTCCATGATAGATCCTGTTATTTGCATTGAAACCATTACACCTACCCCAGATTTGTCTTGTGTCTCTGTGTGTGTTTCTGTATGCATGAGCGGGTTGCAGCTTTCAGTGTCATAGTCATATTGTTACGCTCATGCCTCCCACACACTTGGCCCTAGCTCTGCACCTCTCATTCTCCCAGATGTGTGTGTGTGAGTGAGAAGGGGCAGGAAGAGAGTGATGAAGGGGGTGGAGAGAGAGAAAGAGAGAGCGCATTCTGGGCACCTCATACTAGTACTGTACTTACAATCACTCCATTACTCGACTCCCACACCCTTTCAAAACGTCGCTGTCCTATCCCTTTAACAAAACTGAGATAGAGCGAGAGAGAGGGAGATGTGAAGGCAAAGCAAGGCAAGGCATAAGTGCTGCTCCAACCATATACACCTGTGTGACAGTCTCGTCCGACATAGGTTGGATAAGACCTCCATCGAAGGAGAGGCGGATTACTTGAGGATGGACTATACTTTCTAGAAACTGGATAAGGGATGCTAATTTGGAAATATTCACCCGGTTATTCTATGCTGTAGGACACTGTTCACTTTCGTGTTGCTGTTTCGCTGTTATTTTTGTATGACGTTTGCGTTTTGATGGTCACCAATGATTCGCGCTTCCTGTACTTGCAAGAGTAGCCTGTCCAGGCGCTGGCACAGCATCTGCTAAACTGCTGCTAGTTCAATATTCTCTGCCGATTTGGGAACTAAGAAAGCATCGGTGTATCAACGGAAAGAGGACTTCGAATATCTTTCCCCCTGCATAAGAGTAGGACTTGTCGGAGCGCATCCGAAGGCGCACTAGCCTATTTCCAATAATTGGCACACAGGACAGGCGGACCTCGCGCACCCCCCCCCCCCACTCACACACATACACAGCTGCAGATGTCATGGGTTGATCTGCTTATTGTAAAAAACAAAAACTACAAAACATTAAATTAACCAAACGTGTGTTATAATTATTTATTTTAATCAATTTTCTTTTCTCCCGAAATCGAAATTGAGGTCTTGTAGAAAATATATCCTCCACACCTGGACAACATAATTTTGTTGATAGAAGGCATACAACCCTTAAAAACCATTGCTCAATTACAACCAAAACATGAGAGAAATTCGCCTCTCTAGATCTTCTGTAGGTTACCGAGGAAACGGCCGCGGGATTGGGGGCGAGGGCACCGGTGCGAGGGGACAGGGAGAGGCCGGGGAAGAGGAGCTCTCTGCGCGACTGCCCGCCGCGGAACAGCCGCTGCCGGTGCTGGAGAGCTTGGCTGGGGGGAGGTGGTGGAAGAATGAACCATACATCCGTGAGGAATTATAACAGTCGCTGACTTGAGACATAGCCTATTTCTAATTCTTCATATTTTTACATACTGTAAGAGACGTCTACAAATTCAATCAAGTATAGCATAGGATAGCTAATATTTTGGTGTTATTTATGGGTGGGGTAATAATAGCCTACAAAATCATCCTTATTCTGTGTAAGCTTACATGTGGCACTTTAAGGTCATGATAAATATATTTATGAGCACTTTTCAAAAGGATACAGCTTGAAGTTTAGACACGGCACCTTATGAGAAAACTACTGCCTCCCTTCATTGACCTATACACAAATGCCATGAGTAAGCAATTCATTTTCCCTCTCCTAAATTGTACTTGTAAAAACCTCTCATATTTATTTCACTGAGTTAGAATAGATTTTTTTCATGAGTGAAACATTAAGTTGATCTAGAGATTTCTATTTCAAGATGCCTGGATAGTAAAGTCTGGTAATCAAGTCATTTATGTGTTTTTATGTGTTGAATATTTAAAGTGTGGACAAAGTTGTTGATAGTTATTTGGCTGTATATTCATTTTTGATTAGAATATATTCTACCGTCTTTGCTTGCTGATGTTATTTAAATTGGATTCTTTGCTTGAGAGTTGACCTCAAGCACTGCCTGAGCAATATATCTGTATGGCCAACTCATAGTCTCAGACCTGCAGATGCTGAACTCAAAGGGTGAGGCACTTACCTGCTTGACAGCAACCCAGACAAATGCACTTAGGCTATCAGACAAATGCCATGACACACATTCACAATCACATCCAGTGTCAGCAGATACTCACTGACACCAATGTATTTAATTATTTATAGACACTAATGTCAAGGCATAGTGGAGGAGCATTGATTTACAGCAAGTTTGGGCCCAAAGGAATGTGACAACGGCAACAATATCAAACAGACACTAAAACCTGTGGAAAACTATGGTAACTCAAGACAAAGTTGGATATCTAAAGTTATTTGCTTCGAATTGCCTCCACTTTCTTATCGTGGGCTGAATAGACGTTGGACATCTGAAGATACTTTAGAGGTCTGGGATCGAAGCACAACACCTCTCATCTTTCTTAGGTAGGAACCAAAGCCGTCTTCTTTATTAGGTAGGAACCAAAGTTGTCATCTGATGTTTCATGTCCCATCTTGGTCATGACCAAGTATGTTGCATTCACCAGATTCTATTCAGGTTCTATACAGTAGGAACAGGCTTTTGGATTAAACAGGCATCTCGTTTTGTTGTACACACATGAAAGCATGTTGTCATGGTCCACTGTTCATGTATTACGGTCCGCTTTTATACTTTCCCAAATAGTTAGAAGATTGTAACATCTTGCACCAATATAAGATGAAACATTTGAGTTGGGCAAGTTTAAGGTGATAGTTCACCCTAAACTCAAATCAAACCACTTTGAGGTCTGAAAAAATATAGCAAACTTTGATTTTAGGATGAACTATAACTTTAAATCTTACAAGGCTACCTCCCTCTTCATTATTGGCCCTGATTGGCTAGAGCTAGACCAAGAGTAGAACATGCTCATTCTGGATATCTAGTTGAAAACTAGGAATATTGTATTGTCATGACAACGTATCCTTTCTGACATGCATCAAATTACACTAAGTAAGCTGCCGCTGCCTGCTAAGTGGCAAGCCTAAAAGCTAGACATAGTTCGTTTATCTGTTAAATCATTCATCAATTAAAACTCAGAAATGACTCCTAAGTGCACATACCATAGAAATAATTAATTAGAACGGGTAAGGCCAAGTCAGTTTGACAGTACACTCAATATGGCCACCGGTATTACCCATCACGGAACATTGACTTGAATGAGGATATCAGTTCTATAGATTCTATGTCTATGGCTCAGACATCCTCTAAGGCATGGTCATACATGTAGAGACAAGTGTGTTGAAATACGTCAAGAAAGATCAACATAGAACTACAATGGAGTATAGTGTATGTTGCACACAGGAGAGAAGATCCTACGTTTGGATTTACAGTTCTTGGATCAAAAGCTAACAGGTCTGCAGACCAGCATTCTATGAAAAACAATGGAAAACTAAATACAAAAAAGGCTCACAGCATTTCAGACACCCACTCCCTCTCCAGCCTCCATCGCTCTGGCTCTTGTACTCTCTCTCTCTCTGTCACTCTCTCTCCTTTGCTTTTTCCTTCTACCTTTCTACCTCTTGCTTTCTTGCGTTTACTCTCCTGTCTTGCTCTGTCCCTCCCACTCGTTCTCACTCTATACATCCATCTCTCTCTCTCTCCCTCTCTCTCTTTCCTCTCGCTCTCTGCTCTCTCTCGCTCTTTTACTCCCTCCCTCACTCTCCCTCCCTCCCCATCCTCTCTCTCTGAGGGACTAAGCTGGAAGCTGTTGCCACCCACACGTTTCATCTTCAGCTTTCGGCTTGACATCAGATTTACATTCAGAAGGAAAAGAGTGCACCATTTCACATGCCAATGCAAACTGACATGTTCACACATCCATGTGCATGCCAGTGCAAACTGTGCTGTATGCACACAGGCGCATGCGCACGTGCGTCATTGGCATCATGTATGCTGTAGGCGGTGTATACAAACGCATGCACAATTGCAGATGAACACACACATCATGTGCATCCTATTGTATCCGTGAACACGTTCTCAGTATAAAAGGTTCTATGGGGTCAAATCAGATGCAGTAACAGAAGAATGAGAACCATATTGCTTTCTCCTCTATTTTTAGAAGGCTCGTTCCAACCATCTCCACATTCCTCTAACCCTCCCTTCATTATCTAATGCCTGGTACTATTTAATATACTACTATACTATTTAAGTCAGTCTAAGGCAATATGGTTTTTGACTGCTTTGCATTTGTCTGTCATTTCAGTTATGGTAGTACTAGACATGGTATACCCCAGATATCATGAACAATAACCAAATGATATCAGCATGACTATAGATTTTCATTTCCCCCCACATTTGGAGCGTGTTTCCTCCCTCTGTTGCTTAGCGTTTGCGAAGGTGAATGTGTAGGATGTAGTTTATAGTCTCCTAAGTGTCTTTTCTGTTCGCTGGCTTTGTTATGTGTCTGTAACTCAAATGCAAGATACTTGGAAAATGTTGCCATGGAAACTAAATAAAAAGCCCGGGTTTGGATCAAGAGAGACTGGGTGAGAAATTGAATGAAATGGACCTATTGAGTCCCTTTTACCGATGGCTTTTTAACGCATAATCATAAATAAATATTTAATGTGGTCGATTATTGCTGAACACCATTAAGGACACAAATAATACTGGTGCTACTGAAAAACGTCACACAATTCACGCCTCTCGTTTGTCGCCACTTAAGATAGAAGTTGCTCTAACAACAGATCAGATTACTAATCTCTTCATCATAACCTGGACCGTGTAGGGATGAAAAAAGATCTGACCCTATATCAGTGTTTAGAAGCAACTTCAACACACTCATCTTGTCTCCCCACTCTGAGCATGAAGAGCATGAGGTGTTATAGTAACACATGGACATGACTAAACAAGTGAGGATATGTAGTTACATTTGACATGTATAAATAACACATGTATAAATAGCACAGACCCTAAAGGATGTACGCTTGATCACACTTGACTACATTTTACACGTGTCTGACTCACCCATCATAATACATACATGATGCTCTTAGGATTTAAATAGCATGATTCCCCTCTCCCCTCCAACTTCATAACATCTGATTTCAGTTCATACAAAAATGACATACTGCTGCTATGACACGTGGGATTACACTTTCCTAATACCAAGTGACAAGCTAGCCCAGACCCCAGATGATCTTGTGTACCATGAACCCTACACAACAGTGTTAGGTCACTTGTCATTTACGTCTGCTTATGTAATTTCTAGAGCAGAACATTGTAGTATGAGGAAATGTTTGTGGTAATTAAAAGTGTGGGTGCCTGGTTCAAAAGGAATTGTGAAAAAAGAAAAAAACAAGTGCAGGTTTTTCTTTTTTCAGTATAGAACAGAAAATTGCCCATAGTATGTTGTCTCTGGTCAGTTATACATTGTGGCTCTGTTACACACAAGTATACCATCTAGAATGAAGTATGCTAATGCATTGGGCAAGTAGTACGCTAGTATGGACATTGGAACATAGCACTACAGTACATTACTAGTGGAGATTAGTATGCACTACACTGCACTACACTGCACTACACTGCACTACACTGCACTACACTGCACTACACTGCCTCAGATCCTTTCTTGTAAGTTTGCATATCACTAAGGAATTGGAACAAAGACTGTTGGCATTTGTAAAGCTTTGAAATATCCACTTTTGGAGGTCAAACCGCAATGACTCAAAATCTCAACACCGTAATATTGTTTCTTTGTAGATAAAGCAACTAACACTTTATGTTTAAATGGGGCAGAAATCCTTGCTCGGCGATTACAAAATTTGCCATAATGAGAAAAAAGTGGTGTAATAAATATAATGTCGATTTTATATTACTAAAATATTGTAGTGAAACGGATCATTAATCCTAGTAATATTATCATAATGTTTTATTATGCACAAAGCTCTTATGAATAACTGCAGCCTATCAGGTATATTTAAGTGTTTTGTTCATAATCATTACCAAACATGTACATTATTTTCTTAATTTACTGAGCCAACTGACACTCAGACTTTGCCAAATGATTGTTAGCGTTATGCTAAGGGAATCGCAAGGGTTTGTTCTGTTAGTACGGAAGCATCGGAACCTTTATTGCATAAACACTTCCGCAATGTCAGGTTTGGCTTCACTCTGTGATTTGAGAGCTTTGAGTGAAGGCCAATGGTGGTGAACAGCAGATACGGAACGACCTTGCTGCACTATTTCCCATTTCCGTAAACTCACCATCACGGTGCAAGGCTCTGTGCACTTTCAAATCGAACAAAAGGGTTCATTAGCCAATCATATCAGAACACAAAACCCAAAGATTTCAAGAGGGGTAACCCATGACAACCAGCGGTGACACTTTATTTGGATAGTCTGTAGAGCATCTACAGATGGACTATCAGCAACTTTTCAACTAACTATCTACTAACCCTAACCCTAACCATTACGTAACCCTTATTCTAAACCTAACCCTAACTGTTGCTTATCAACAGATAGTTTGTTGATAGTATGACCATCTGTAGAGCATCTACAGATAGATTATCTGGACGATCCAAATCCACATTCATAAGAATAATACTTGCTGTCTTTTTGAATAATCTCTTTCACATAGTAGACTAAGCGTTGAAAAGAGTAAAGAAAACGGCTTGGTAGATCTCCAAACAAATCAAAGGTTTTGCCCAATGAAATCTTCCACGAGACCAATATTTTCAGATAATCTTATGAATCTAAATTGGCAACAAAGGACAAAGTTTTCACCCTCAGGGAGAGAGCACGACGCCAAGTTGCTGACTGTTTCCAGCTTATCTAAATGCCTAGCTAGCTAAAGCCACAGAGCAGTCACACCTTAGGACTGTAGGAGGGATACCAGCTGAATTTTCATGTAGCTACTCAGGCATGGCTACAGTCTACTTGCTCTAGGAAAACTAATTTGTTTTGGGAACAATAGTTCCTCTTAGATTATGTTGCATTTTGACTGGGGCTGTATTTGGAGTTCATACATAATGACTATTGTCCTGCCATTTTTCTAACTATGTGAACTGACCAGGAAAAGGTCACATGGTCAGGAAAAACTCTGGTCCCTAAAAATGAAGTTTTGTCTATGTCATAAGAGATCATGACACCAGGGTGCCTAGAGCCTGTAGTTTTCCTGGTTAGGTTATGTGGTCAGAAATACTCAGGTCCCTTAGTATGATAACTACCTCAATACAGATGTAGGATCTTAATTTGAGCCAGTTTGCTACAGCAGGAAAACAATTCTGGAGCAAGAGGAAATATTAATTATTATGTGGATTATAAATAATGGACATGTTTGTGGAGGTTGATATATTTTTCATTAGGGCAAATCAAGTCAGACATTTTTAAGTGGTAATTACAAATGTAAGAAGCATTTTTAAAGCTGAAATACACTACAAGTAAAAATGTCCTGCTGTGCAGGAAAATTCTCAGAAACAA
This sequence comes from Salvelinus alpinus, assembly GCF_045679555.1. Lineage (NCBI taxonomy): Eukaryota > Metazoa > Chordata > Actinopteri > Salmoniformes > Salmonidae > Salvelinus > Salvelinus alpinus. The sequence continues at coordinate 46,601,510 of NC_092089.1, read as the reverse complement.
AAGAATGATCAAATTAAGATCCTGTGTGCTACCCATATTTACAAAGGACAATGATGGACTAGCAATTGGTTCATTGGTCTTGGGATTTTCCGCTGTGTATAATGGACATACACCCTTTTTGGATTTCATAACCTTCTGTGATTCGTTGACTTGGTTATCATCACAATGAGGATCCTTCCCTAAGGCGCTCGCTCAGCTCAGTGCGTGGGCAGAGGAAAGTAGCATGACAGCAGAGTCATGAGAAAAGATTGACATTTTGAGAAGTAGAGGGAATGTAGAGACCAGATAAAGAGAAGGAATTCAGATAAATGAAAGGAGGATGAAGGAGAAGGATGGAGGAGACAATATACATTAAGTAAAGGGGGAAAGACGGGACCATGGGAAAACGTGAAGAGTGAGGAGAGGAAAGAGAGAGCGATGAGAGGCTGGAGAGAGGAGAGGATAAATGCACTTTTGAATTATGTAAAATAGCTGCGTGGGAGAGAGGAGTGTGTGTGTATGCCTGAGTATTTGTGTGTCTGTGTGATAGCAGAACCAGGGAGAGCGAGAGAAGGAGGGAAAGAAAGAGAGCAGATGAAAGAGAGAGGGAGAAGAGAGGGTGGGATAAAGAGAGAGACAGAGAATACAAGAGAGAGAGGGAGAGACAGAGAGAATAAGAGACAGGAAGAATATTTATAGCCTCAAATATGACGGTTATCATTGATCTATCTCAAAAGAGGGTAGCAGAGAAAGGGATAGGGAGGGAAAGAAATACTGAAATGAACGGGCCTCAGATGCTTTCCCACTTTCATTCCCGCTCCCTTCTTTCTATGATACTGCGTACATTAGTTAACTTCTCCTTGCCTTTCACAGATCTTCTCCTGTGTCCAGCCACTGGTCTCCTCCCGCTGGACACACACTGGTTGAATGAATGTTGTTTCCACGTCATTTCAGCGGAATTCCTTTGAACCAACGTGGAATAGACGTTGAATTGACATCTGTGTCCAGTGGGTTCTGCCTTCCATCATGGATAGTACAGAGTGTTAGAGTGGGCTTGTGTGATCCATCTTCTCTACTGTCCGGCCACTGGTCTCCTCTGCCATCCATCATGGATAGTACAGAGTGTATTCCCTTACTGCCTAATTCACTGCATTAGGGACTGACTCACGGACGGTCAATAGGTGCTTTGTTTGTGAATGCTTCCCCCTGCTCCCCTCCCTTGGTCCCTGCCTCCTCTCTCCCCTCCCCCACCACACTCAGTGCAGATTGTTAACGTTTGCCTCGTCGAACGGCCAGGCAGAAAACCCATCCCTTTCAACTCACTCACCTCACCCCTCCTCTTTCATCTTCCTTCCCATGCAGCTCTCCATCTACATCCCTCATTTTCCTGGTAGGAGAAGAAGTGGGGGATGATGGAGATCAGGGTTAATGAGACATTATCATCGCATTGCTTCTCTCACCCTTAACCTTGCCCTCTTCCTTGCTTTTTTATACACACTCTACCTTCACTTCACCTTCTGTTTTTTTCACGTTACTTGTCAGTTTCTCACACTTTTCCTATCTCCCCTGACCGTATGCCTGTACTGTGTGTATCTTCTCTCTTTCGCTCCCGTCTCCCCGCTGACACACATGCCAAGTCCATGCCCTCTCTCGCTCCCCCTCTCTCTCACCTGTCTTTTGGATTCTCTCTATCTCTTTCTCTTACCTGTCTTCTTCCCTCTCTCTCTCTCAGAGAACGCTCGCGCCCGGCGGAAGAGCATAGCCAACGTGAAGCAGCCAAGCATGGAGATCCCTCCCACTGCCCCCCCCCAACCCTTCCGACAATCCGTGAGTACCCCTCCCTCCTACTGCCCTCGCTCGCTCCCCCCGTTCCTCTCTCTCTCCCTCCCTTCCCACTCCCCACCACACACCTGTCGCAGGGCCAGTGGAACCCCTCCCTTCCCCCTCTCCCCCTCCCTCCCCCATGGCCACTCCTGCCCTCAGCAACGCTACAAGAAAGGGGTCGGTACTCCCCCTCTCTCACTGCCCCTCTCCCCCTGCCTGTCCCTTAGTCTCCCCCACTCCCCCCCTTCTTCTAATTGGCCGGGGGACTGGAGGGTTGCCGCTTCCAGCCCAGTGACCGGACGCCATATTGCACCTCTTCCTCCGATCGAGGTACATGACTCAGATGTCTCTGTATGTGGTGAAGAAACCCCCTCTAAACTTCACGTTACATCCTTTGCCAAATGCTATGGAGTTTTCTGTTCCCTATGCCAAATGTGATCCACCACTGTTATTCAGTTCTTCTGACTGTATGAGGCTTCAAAGTGTCAGACAGGCCGGCTAATCAAGCCAGAATGACTTATCTAGTCCTACCAGTCGGTTACTGTGACGGTCAGCAAATGAGTCAAATTTTTTGGTCACTTCTTTAAAATAGACTTCAGTGACACAAAGCTCACAAAAAGTGAATGGTTTGTCTCGATTCAGACCAATTCCTCGCAGAATGTAATGTTCAATGTTGATGTGTAATGTGCAGATTGATATCTGAGTGGACGTTAGACATGGAGAGAGGTTGAACTCAGCCGATTCAGTATTGTAAGACTGTCATAAAAAGCATTGTGAGGTTATTCAGATACAGCATGTCTCTCCTTCCACTCTGAGAGGAAAAGGCTGCATAGTAGCTGTATGGAACCTTATCCTGCATGTTGCGGAGAATGACATCATTCATTGATTTTCATTCTACTATTGAAGCCCTGTTCTCCCTGTCAGCACTTCATATAAAAGACACAGTATCAACACACAGCCTGTTAGATTAGACCTGTGTTATATACTGACTAAATCAGCTGATTAAAATCAGGGGAATATGGTTGCATGGAAGCACAGGACAGAACTGCACTGCAATATGAAGCTCCTATTTTTACTGAGGTCCAGTGTATGCTGTTGGATTGTGGGTATATTTATGGCACAACACCACCCACTGTTGGTTACCAGATGATACTACACTATTCTACTGCTGCTGTATTGTGGATGTATGACTGATATAATATGCAATAAATCTTTCTGTTGCTCTCCCCCTTCATGCATCTGTCATTCACTAAATCACATATGTCCTCTGTTCTTCTTCCAATCCATTTTGGGCATGAAATATCGATCTTTCCTTACTCACCCTATTCCCCCTCTCTACAACTCTGATCTTTCTCCTTTCCTGCGTCCCCTCCCTCCCTCTCTCCATCCGTTTCACACCCTCTCATTCTTCACCTCCTCCTCCCTCTCTCCATGGCTGCCCTGTTCAGAGTTTCCTCAGTAGAAGGTTGAAGGGCTCTATCAAGAGGGCTAAGAGTCAGCCTAAACTGGACCGCACCAGCAGCTTTCGACACATGATCCTCCCCCGCTTCCGTAGTGCCGACCAGGACAGGTACGAGTCTCTGTGTGTGATTCTGTGAGGGTGTGCGTGTGTTCCCTGCTCTCTCTGTTCCGGAGCAGGTCAGGCAGGCACTTAACTTGTCTTTCTAAGTGTGTGTGTGTACACTCCTACCTGTGTGTCCACATGTATGTGGGACTCTTAAAGATGCTTTCTTGTGCCTATTTTGGATACCTTTCAAGGACAATCTGGCATCTTTTACTATTACTCCTAGCTTTAATGAAACCAGTAAGCCTTGACAGTAAGTGTTTGTTTCACAACCACTCCTTTCAGTGCCGCTGCACTCCCATTTTACATAGTACATTTTTTATGACTGCTTAATACATGGAGAATACCAATGGAAGATTTAATAAAAAAGTCTTGGCCTCTCCATGGCAACCATCAGACAGCCGTATGGCCACAGAACAGACATACAGTTGAAGTCGGAATTTTGTATACACTTAGGTTGGAGTCATTAAAACTCGTTTTTCAACCACTCCACAAATTTCTTGTTAACAAACTATAGTTTTGGCAAGTCGGTTAGGACATCCACTTTGTGCATGACACAAGTAACTTTACCAACAATTATTTACAGACAGATTATTTCACTGTATCACAATTCCAGTGGGTCAGAAGTTTACATACACTAAGTTGACTGTGCCTTTAAACAGCTTGGAAAATTCCAGAAAAGGATGTCATGGCTTTAGACGCTTCTGATAGGCTAATTGACATCATTTGTGTCAATTGGAGGTGTACCTGTGGATGTATTCCAAGGCCTACCTTCAAACTCAGTGCCTCTTTGCTTGACATCATAGGAAAATCAAAAGATATCAGCCAACACCTCAGATTATTTTTTTCGAAATCCACAAGTCTGGTTCATCCTTGGGAGCAATTTCCAAACGCCTGAAGGTACCACGTTCATCTGTACAAACAATAGTACGCAAGTATAAGCACCATGGGACCACGCAGCCGTCATACTGCTCAAGAAGGAGACGCGTTCTGTCTCCTAGAGATGAACGTACTTTGATGAGAAAAGTGCAATCAATACCAGAACAACAGCAAAGGACCTTGTGAAGATGCTGGAGGAAACAGGTACAAACGTATCTATATCCACAGTAAAACGAGTCCTATATCGACATAAACTGAAAGGCCGCTCAGCAAGGAAGAAGCCACTGCTCCAAAACCGCCATTAAAAAAGCCAGACTACGGTTTGCATCTGCACATGGGAACTTTTTGGAGAAATGTCCTCTGGTCTGATGAAAGAAAAATATAACTATTTGGCCATAATGTCCATCGTTATGTTTGGAGGAAAAGGGGGAAGCTTGCAAGCCGAAGAACACCATCCCAACCGTGAAGCACGGTGGTGGCAGCATCATGTTGTGGGGGTGCTTTGCTGCAGGAGGGACTGGTGCACTTCACAAAATAGATGGCATCATGAAGTAGGGAGAATGATGTGGATATATTGAAGCAACATCTCAAGACATCCGTCAGGAAGTTAAAGCTTGGTCGCATATGGTTCTTCCAAATGGACAATGACCCCAAGCATTCTTCCAAAGTTGTGGCAAAATGGCTTAAGGACAACAAAGTCAAGGTATTGGAGTGGCCATCACAAAGCCCTGACCTCAATCCTATAGACAATTTGTGGGCAGAACTGAAAAAGCATGTGCGAGCAAGGAGGCCAACAAACCTGACTCAGTTACACCAGTTCTGTCAGGAGGAATGGGCCAAAATTCACCCAACTTATTGTGGGAAGCTTGTGGAAGGCTACCCAAAACATTTGACCCAAGTTAAACAATTTAAAAGGCAATGCTACCAAATACTAATTGAGTGTATGTAAATTTCTGACCCACTGGGAATGTGATGAAATAAATAAAAGCTGAAATAAATCATTCTCTCTACTTTTATTCTGACATTTCACATTCTTAAAATAAAGTGGTGATCCTACCTGACCTAAGAGGGAATTTTTACTAGGATTAAATGTCAGGAATTGTGAAAAACTGAGTTTAAATGTATTTGGCTAAGGTGTATGTAAACTTCTGACTTCAACTGCATCTCTCTTAGTCTCTCTCTCTGTTTTCTCATCGACCCTGTCACTCCCTTCTTCTCTAAATTACCCTCAGTTTACATAACAACTTGATTTCCTCTGAGAGGTTCTCTCTCCCACCGTCTTCCCCCTCTCCTTCTCTCGCCCTCCCTTTCTCGACCTCCCCCACTGTCCTTTATTTCTCTCATTCTGACTCATTTCTTTGGATCTATTTTTATCTCTCTCTCCTATCTTTCTCTCTCTCTTTCCTACTCCACTGTAAGTATTCAATGTTCTGATGCACGTTATGAGTGAATGTCCACAAAAACAGTGGCACAGGGAGAATGTGAGAGAGCTGGATGCATCAGGGACATCATAGTAGGGAGACTGTTACTTTCTTTTCTCTGCTTTTTCTGTGTTGTGTTCTCTGTCATTCCCCTTTCTGTATCTGTCTCCTCTTCAGTTCAGTGGCATTGTGGCATAATCGGTGTGTGTGTGTGTGTCTGTATGTATCAGTGTGGGCGGGCATGGCGGGCAAGCGTCATGGACAATTCTATTCACGTGTTGATCTGTTCCTTATGCATGTACAGTATGGCTGTCAATAGAAATATAGCTTTGTTGTCCAAGAACTATCATGATAACACTATTGTGGTTATGCTCAAATCTAATCTAATCCAGTGAAACTCTAATTGAATGCTAATGTGTTGACTTCTTCAGATGACAATTAGACCCGTTGTGAGACTAGCGTCGCATTGTTTTTTGATGTGACCTCTTTTCAAGCTCACAGAACACAGAATTTGTGAGTACAGACGGATTCCTTTGGCATGAAAAGCAGAATGGTTGCGTGCTGTTTCTCATTTCTTCAGGATCAGATATGCTCAAGTGTATCTCAGAAAAACTCCACTGGGCCTGCCGTTATGAAAGATCTCTGGCTCTCTGTGCCCTCAATGACTGATTGTATTCCACTCCGCTTGTCACAGTTCGATTTGTTAGTGAGATTGTAGGGAGCTATAAACAGAGGGTAGTCCCTTTAGTGCAAGAAGTGTAGACCGACATTCAAATGGAAAATATTGACAGTGGTTGCATTTTCTTTGGCCACATGGTGCCAGTTGCCTTGTTGACTTAATCATCCACCTAATCAAATCAAATTGTATTTGTCACATGCTTCGTAAACAACAGGTGTAGCCCTTACAGTGAAATACTTACTTACAGGCCCTTCCCAACAATGCAGAGAAAAAAAATGAAAAATAATAACACAAGGAATAAATACACCATGAGTAACGATAACATGGCTATATACATGGAGTACCAGTACTGAGTCGATGTGCAGGGGTATGAGGGAATTGAGGTAGATATGTACAGGATAAAGGTAGGGATAAAGTGACTTGGTAACAGGATAGATAATAAACAGTAACAGTAGCGCACATGTGATGAGTCATAAGAGATGCAAAAAAAGTGTCAATGCAGATAGTGAAATGGTTAACCAATAGCTACACAGACTAGCTATTTAGCAGTATTATGACATGGGGGTAGAAGCTGTTTAGGGTCCTGTTGGTTCCAGACTTGCCGTGCAAAAGCAGAGAGAAGAGTCTATGACTTGGGTGGCTGGAGTCTTTGACAATTGTTAAGGGCCTTCCTCTGATACCGCCTGGTATAGAGGTCCTGGATGGCAGGGAGCTCGGCCCCAGTGATGTACTGGGCCGTACGCACTGCCCTCTGTAGCGCCTTGCGGTTGGATGCCAAGCAGTTTCCATACCAGGCGGTGATGCAGATACGGTAGTTACTGGGAAGCTGTAACCTATACGTCACCTCGTTGACCCTCCGGAGAACCTTGAATGGCCCAACAAACCGGGGGCTCAGCTTCTTGCAGGACAGGCGGAGTGGGAGGTTCCAGGTAGACGAACGGGGGGGGGGTCGCCTGCTCCTTTTGACGGTGGACGGCACGCTGGAGTCTTACGTGGGCTCCACACTTCTGCGCACCTGAACCACTCATCAAGCGCAGGAGCTTCAGTCTGGCCCGTGATCCACTTCAGTCTGGCCCGTGATCAATACTCCCGCTCCTCCCCTCCTCTCTCCCAGACAGCTGTGGCCCATTCCAACACCCGCTCAGTCAGCAGAGAAATAACCGTGGCAATCTTGGAACTCTCGGTGGTGGGGGCTCCCATCTGGTGCGTAAAGTAGAGGGAGCACTGAAGTAGGAAGCCACGGCATTTAGATGGGGTGCCGTCAATTTATCCGGGAGGAACAAACGGTCATCGCTGACCTGAATGGGTTGCGGAATGGGCTGTTGTCCTGGCTCACTGGGTCGACTGGTTGTAGAGTATCCTCCGCTAGTTGACGGCAACGCCTCCCGGGTATGTTCGAGATGTTGCACACTGCGAAGAACCTCTTCCATAGCTGTCCCCATTTGTGCCAGCTGGTCATGGTGTTGACGTAGAAGGTATCACTGCTTGTCGACCGTCTGGGAGATATTCTGTTTTCCTGCTGCTTCCATTGTTGGAGTCAGTGATGCCTCATGATGACGTGCAGGTGCACGTAATGTTTGATTGCAGGTGTGCGTAATGATGGATTCTAGGATCGGTGGTTAGTATACGGGCGACGTCGAATGCCGGAGGGGAGGAGCGGGAGTAGACGTGACTATCAAGGCACAAGGCGAGACCCACATGCAGACACAGGAGGTAGATGGTTGGAGTCCTACAATGTTTAATAATCCAAAGGGGTAGGCAAGAGGATGGTCGTGGACAGGCAAAAAGGTCAAAACCAGATCAGAGTCCAGGAGGTACAGAGTGGCAGACAGGCTCGTGGTCAAGGCAGGCAGAATGGTCAGGCAGGCAAGTCCAGAAACAGGCAAGGGTCAAAACCAGGAGGACTAGAAAAAGAGAATAGCAAAAGGAGTACGGGAAAAACACGCTGGTTGACTTGACTAAACGTACAAGACGAACTGTCACAGAGAGACAGGAAACACAGGGATAAATACACTGGGGGAAATAAGCGACACCTGGAGGGGGTGGAAACAATCACAGGAACAGGTGAAACATGTTCTAAAACTTTTGACCGGTAGTGTATATGTGGCTGTTTGGCTGTGGGAGAGTTACCCTTTATAACCACAGTTCAGAATGCTGTGTACTGTATCCTTGATGCGGTGTAATGTAATGTATGGGATTCACTCTGCTCCTCTCACTGTGTCTCTGCTCCCCACCCAGAACGCGCCTGATGCAGAGCTTCAAAGAGTCCCACTCCCATGAGTCCTTGCTGTCTCCCAGCAGCGCAGCCGAGGCGCTGGACCTCACCCTGGATGAGGACGCCATCATCAAGCCCGTCCACTCCAGCATCCTGGGACAGGAGTACTGTTTCGAGGTGAGGCTGACACGACACACACACACAATGAACACAGATAGCGCTACTAATTAAACCTGGGTTCAAATACTATTTTGAAATCATTTGAAATCATTTTGCTGGGCTTGATTGAGCTCTGTGCACTGGAACCAATAGAAGAAGATAAAGTTCAAATCCTGCTCATCTGCCACTCCAGGCAGGCTAAAGCAAACACATATTAAAGGTTTCAAGTAGCATTTGAACCCAGGTCTGTCTACTAATGTTACTAATGCTACTAATGTTAGGTAGAAGTCTCTCCATTGGCATCAACAAAAGGATTTATTGAATAAGGCTGTGATTTTTTTTAAATCTAGTTATCTGTGGAAAAGATATCAAAAAGACAGCCAACAAGCGGCTCGAAATGAGCTCATGTCCCAAGTTGATTTTCTCAGAAATTTGTTGTGAAAACGGCTTTCACTGCATGGCTCACTTTCCCATAGCCGACGTGTACATGACACAAGTCTCTATGATTAAAGGACGTTGTTATGCCACTTGTCATCTTCTCCCAAGTTGCTAATGATTGTGGCTGTTGATGTTACCGTTGGTAACCTCAGGTGACTACGGCTTCAGGAACCAAGTGCTTTGCATGTCGCTCGGGTGCAGAGAGAGACAAATGGATCGAGAATCTTCAGAGAGCTGTCAAACCCAACAAGGTGGGGAAACAAGGACGAGAAATTAAGTTACTTCTCTGTCTGTCAGTGCTTCTCTCCTTCTCCCCTGTCTTCAATATGTCTGTGTCAATCTGAGCATTTCCTCATTTTGTTTACTGTAACCTCCATGTGCTCTCTGTTTGTCTATATCTGTAATGTATAGTCATCAAATACAGTACATGTTAAAACACAGCACTTCTACACTATCATCAGAGTTAAATAAAGGACGAAAAAGACGCAAACTCAGCACTTTAGATGCGGTTGATTAAAACAGATCTTCTAATTTCAGCTCAGCTTGATCTCCTAGGTCTGCGTAATAGGCCCCTTCCCCCCTCCCTCTTATCAAAAGAGACATTACGCGAGACAGATAACTGCTCTTGATGGCAGCAAGGGAGCTGCAGTTATTAAGGCAAACCGAGAGGAAACATCAGCCCAAGTGGATTGACTCATCCAGATGCTGTGACTGCAGGGTTCCTGGCTAAATCACGGGGCTCCAAGGACTCGACGCGGGGGCTCCGAAATATCCTCTGCACCCTCATGAATCTCCAACCAGATAAATGATGGGAGAGATAAGACGAGGTGCGATGTTGATAGAGACCAGGATGTTCATTAAGTTTCGTCAACCATCGCTGGGTAGACAGACGCTCTTGATTCTTCTTCCTACTGAAATTCCTGATGAACGGTTGAAAGGGTTGTATCGGCGGACGTCCACATTTATTGTCAGGCGGCATACCAATGGAGTACTTAAGAAATAACAACTTTGGATAATTGGTGATATACTTAGCAATCTAAATTCGGTATTAAGAGCTGAGCTAAGCCGGGGCTGAGTGATCCAGTGGCATTTCAGACTAGTTAAAATGACTGACCCCTGACTAGAACATCACTCTGTGCAATCTGCACAGCACGCTCACCTCCCATGGGGGGATTTCAGACATAGTTGGCTCTTTGTAAACATGTTCAGAAAATGCAGCTCTCTGCTGCAACATTACCAATCACACATCCACTTTCTGTCTCTCATGCCTCCAGTACATATGTGTTATCTAATTTATCTCCATCCGTATGTGTGCATATTGTTCTTAGACTGTTCTTAACCAGTGGTGGAAAAGGTACTGAATAGTCATACTTGAGTAAAAGTAAAGATACCTTAATATAAAATGACTCAAGTAAAAGTGAAAGCCACCCAGTAAAATACGACTTGAGTAAAAGTCTAAAAGTATTTAGTTTTAAATATACTTAAGTATCAAAATTAAATTGCTAAAATATACTTAAGTATCAAAAGTAAAAGTATAAACCATTTCAAATTCTTTATATTAAGCAATCTTGATGGCACAATTGTATTTTTTTATTGACGAATAGCCAGGGGCACGCTCCAACACTCAGACGTAATTTACAAACAAAGCATTTGTGTTTAGTGAGTCCGCCAGATAAGAGGCAGTAGGGATGACCAGGGATGTTCTCTTGATAAGTGTGTGAATTGGACCATTTTCATGTCAAAATGTCACGAGTACTTTTGGGTGTCAGGGAAAATGTAGTAAAAAGTATATTATTTTGGAATGTAGTGAAGTTAAATATAAATAGTGAAGTACAGATACACCAAAAAACTACTTAAGTAGTACTTTAAAGTATTTTTACTTAAGTACTTTACACCACTGTTCTTAACACACTCAACCCTCCCTCTCCCTTTGGCTTTCTTTTTCTCTTTGGTCTTTTTCCCTTTGGTTTTCTTTCCTCCCTGTTCTGCCTTGTCCTTTTGCCACCCTCTCTTTGCCCCTCTTCAGGACAACAGTCGGAGGGTGGACAACGTGCTGAAACTCTGGATCATCGAGGCGCGGGAGCTTCCCGCCAAGAAGCGCTACTACTGCGAACTTTGTCTGGATGACATGCTTTACGCACGCACCACCAGCAAGCCCCGGACTGACACCGTGTTCTGGGGTGAGCACTTTGAGTTCAACAACTTGCCAGCCGTCCGCAACCTACGCCTTCATCTCTACAAGGAGACTGACAAGAAGAGACGCAAGGTGAAGGGACAACTCTCTCACCAGTGTGCTAAACGGGATGAAACTGGTTAAAATTACATTTTTTGCAGGCTGGTTAAATCACTGCTGGGGTTTAATGACAGCAGCTTGCCCAATGATTAAGACAAATAAATATACTTTAGTTTCATTACTATCCTCTTTTTCTCCTCTTTCTTAAAGGCCCAGGCCCCATAACTCTTGACCACAAAGTCCCACATTAAGTTTCTCTGATTTATGCCTTATTTCCCCTCTTCTATCAGGAAAAGAGCACATACCTGGGACTGGTCAGTATCCCTATCTCCAGCATCACGGGCCGACAGTTTGTGGAGCAGTGGTACCCGGTCATCCAGCCTAGCGTCCTGGCCAAGGGGCAAGCAGGGGGCAAGATCATCAATGCCTCCCTACGCCTCAAGTCCCGTTACCAGACCATGAGCATCCTGCCCATGGAGCTGTACAAGGAGTTTGCCGAGTATGTTACCAATAACTACCGGACTTTGTGTGCGGTGCTGGAGCCTCTACTGAGCGTGAAGAGTAAAGAAGAGGTGGCCTGTGCGCTGGTCCACATACTACAGAGCACGGGGAAAGCAAAGGTAAGTATTGGCATGATACATTAAACAAGTTGTTACTTCAGTAGTACACAGTACAATGCAAGGTCATATTCCTGTATACACCTACCTCACTGTATCCTGTGTATATGCCAGATAAATGCTGTTTTTGATTTGATAACATAATATTGATGGAACTTGAGTACATTATAGTGAGAATGTATGCACCTTATATTAATTCAACCACCTCAAATCACCATGCTCTGTTGACTACAACTGCTAAATGGGGGGGGGGGGGGGCATTACTGCCAAATAGATCAGTGTCATAACCGTATTCTTTAAATACATAGGATGCTGTGTTGCGATGTAACCAGTGTAACATGTGTCATGCTAATGTAACCATCCTATTACTTGATGGCCCATGTTCTACCAATATGTCATGCAGACGAGCCATTGTTTACTTTACTGGCCACACTGGATATTCATTCAGTCCTTGAAGTTGGGCACTTCATGGTAGGGCTCAATGCCATGCTATGTAGGAAATGTGCTGAACAGGCAAACATCGCTTCCATTGGTCAATTACCAATCAAATTATTATTGAATCACAAAACATAACAAAACATTCCATAGCATTTTTTACCTCTCTTTTGGATTTTTCCACAACCACAACCTCAGGTTCCCTAGGTTGAAAATGCTGTCAATCATCTAGCTAGCTAGCATTATCATCTACAAACCAAACACACTATCATGTCAACAATCTGCATATCTAGCTTTAGCTAGTTGAAATAAAGACATTGGGTATCTAGTGTGGTTTATGCAGTGTATACGTGATGTAGCTAGTTATCATTAGATTCTTTGAGTACAACAAAACAAAACAGTCAAAATACAAAAGATGTCGGCTAGCTAGCTAAGTAGCCATGTTAGCAAGCTTGAACATTGAACACACTAAGGTTAGCAGGTAATGTAGCTAAAAAAACACAGGCTAAAAACGCAACCCAACACCTACCTACCTGTTCATGAGGATGGTGGCCATTTCGGCACCACTCTTCCACCTTTCAAAATTTATTCCAATGTTTATCCGGTTTCTGGGTTGGTCATGAGCAGTCTTTTTCGTGCTTCTTTTTCTCTTTTGGGGTCGAGTTGATTCAGATCCAAGAACTGAGAATGATGCTTGTTTTTGTCTACATTTTCTGAAAATGCTGACCCTGCTACCAGGGGCCTGTTGCACAAAACTAGGATAAGGGATTAAGCCAGGATATCTTGGTGATCCTGGCTCAATTGATCCGTAATCCGGTTGCACTAAAGATGGATAGGGGGCAGGAGGATATGTTATGGTATAAATTACCATGGAGATTTATTCTGTGGAGCTAGCCTGCTCCAGACCAGGCTAAATTCCAGGATCTATTTAATCTCATCCCTAATGTCAGTCAGCAGTCACCACAAATGGAAACCAATAGTTATTTCACTGCTCACTATACATTGTTATCACATATAACTAGACCCACTGTTATTATTTAAACGTTTGTGATCATTAATTTCAATGATTTTGGATAAAAAATGATTTTTAGATGATGTTGCTATCATTAGATAATGTACAGTTTCCCATAGACTATAAGGCTATATATAAAATGATAGAATATTAGGGCCACAGAGGGGAAAAAAACACAAGTCATAATATTGTAACCAGTTGTTTTAAAGGAGGACAGTTGTTAAAATGACAGATGTGGGGCATTTCGTGAAATTGTACTTCAGTATGGTTTCATAAACAAAGACATGCTGATGTGCCAGAATATTAAGTATCACATTGTCATAAGTATCAAAACTGTAAAAACAATATGTAGCTTTTCTGCAGAAAGAACCAGCCTCATAAATTTATGACTTTATCCTTTTTCTTCAGTGTGGCCCTAGTACTCTGTCATATAAACAAATACACATTCCATATGAATATAAAAACACAATGTGTAACATTATGTTCCTTTATTGAATAAGGACAAAACAAAGCAGGTAAACCATCAGCTCCTTTCGAAACTGAAGTCACAGTGACTCTACAAGATGGAAAGCACAGAATCCAAGCATATTATACAAAATGATACATACACATTCAAAGGTCTGTATATAACACACCCTGCATGTCTGCACACTAAAATAAATGCAGGACAAATCCATACACATCAACTGAACAGACAAATGAATGGATGCAGTAGCCTCCCTGCAGCCTTGTATTACACACAGTATACCGCACAAACATCATAAGAGGCCAAATTCGTCAAAAAACGAACCCAAAAAAACCCAAATTCCTCTGCCACCGCAGGACATATTTAACCAAAATTGAAAGCACACATACTAACTAAAATAATTCAACACATATTGGTCCCTCAGCAGCCGACCACTGTCGTCATCAGGGAAGATTGCCGGATTGTCCCAGTCCATGGCTGGTGGCACTCTGGGGGCCCTCTCCTTCCTCAGGCAGGCCACATTGTGGAGGACAGCACAAGCCACAGTAATATCACATGCCCTAACAGGGCTGACCCTTAATTTGTGAAGGCAGTGAAAGCGTGCCTTCAGGAGGCCAAAGGTCATTTCAACTCTGGCCCTGGTCCTGGCATGGGCATGGTTGTAGGCCTGCTGTGCTTCCTGGGGGTCTGTGAAAGGTGTCAGGAGAAAAGGCTGGCAGCCATACCCCCTGTCTCCCAGCAACACACCAGAGAATTCACCTGTCAACACAAAATCTCATCATTACTACCTCATAAACACAGTGATATTCTTGACACAGCCATGATGGTTATAAATAGGGGTTGTGTGGCTTACCTTGTGATAGGCACTGATAGATTTCAGAGGCCCGAAAGATTCTGGAGTCATGGACTGAGCCAGGCCATTTTGCCACAACATTGCTGATCACACAGTCAGCATTGCAGACCATCTGAAATCATAAGATGAGGAATATTACACCAATCAATGCACATCACTGGCAATGCAGAGTGTTCGTCAATGGACAATATCAAAAAGTTATGTTCACCTGAACATTAATGCTGTGAAAGGATTTCCTATTCACAAAATCGGCCTCATGGGCACCTGAGGGGGCTTTTATCCTTATGTGTGTGCAGTCCACTGCACCAATGACATTGGGGAAACCTGTCACACAAAGTAATGAGTATCCTACTATGTGTTAACAGTTGTCCTGTAATTTGTAGATCCTCTTACCTGCAATCCTATAGAACTCCTCTTTGATGTCACAGAGTCTTCTGTGGCCAGGGAAGGAGATGAAGACATCTGCTAATGCTTTGATAGCCAGACACACACTCCTTATTGTGCGGCAAATTGTGGCCTTGTTCAGCTGTTCTGCATCCCCCACTGAGTACAGGAAGGCTCCACTAGCAAAAAAGCGCAAGGCCACACAAACCATTTGCTCCACACTCAGTGCATGGCTCCGTGCAGTGCGGTGCTTAATCCTGGGACCCAGTAGTCTGCATAGATACCTGATGCCATCTGCAGAAAACCTGTATCTTTCATATAGATGGTCATCAGGGAAGGCCAGTGGGTCCAACCGGTCCCTGAAGACCCTTTCTCGCCTGAAGGCTCTCCTCAGCACAAGTGCTTCTTCATCCACCACATCTCGCACGAATGGGCATGCCATTGTCAGAGCAGAAAGGAACACACAATTTTGGGCCTTCATATAGGCTAGTGGCCACACCTGGTGCTGGGGGGGTGGGCAAAAGAGGGCGATGCCTTAAAACGATGACTTGGTTGTACTGATTGCTGGGAAAATAAAAAAAACCTTAGAAAGATGCCACCGTCCTGTGTGCTCACAATAAGAGCTCATATGTCATGGCTCACTTGACTTTACGAGAATATACCTAATTTTTATTTTGAGCTGTGTCATCTTCTTGGAGCTGGGGGAGGAAAGAAAAATAATGATTAATACATTTGTGTTACAGTTAGCATACAGTGTACATTGAAGGCATATCTCACCTCCCTCTCAAGTTTTTTTATTTCAAGGTCCAGTTTCCTAATTGTCCTCTTTTTTATTTCGGACTCCAGTGCAAGATTTTCCATCTTTTTCTTCTTGTACTGAATGTCTATGTCTGCCAGTTCTATTTGGCGCCGGAGGTGGTTGCCATACAACTTTCTGATAGCTTGTGAGCTCTGTGAACACAATACAATTAGCGGTGTCGTGTCCTTTTATTAATACGCACTATGTTGCCAGGCTGGTTTTCCCACTGTATAGCATCTGGGTCCTGTAAAAGAAATTAGATTTTTTGATTTTGATGAGGACTCCTCACCATTGTAGAGTAAATAGTACTTTCACAGTCTTAACATGATACCTCATGCCTTCTGGAATCCAGAGAGATGGTCTCCTCCTCATCATCGTCTCCATCATGTGCTGTTGCTGCTGCACTGGGGCCTTCACCCTATCACATTTAAATCGGATTCATATTGAAGCTAGTAGACAAGACATGCCAGGCCTACAGTATGCCTTTGATGGAGTACTCACTGGATCAGCATCGTCTGGTGCTTGTGCTGGTGGCTCTAACAGGAACACAGTGCTGCCAGACACTGCAAGGCAATAGGTAAACCAAAGTCAGACAGTCCAAATTGATTCAATATGAATGTGGTTGTATCCCATGTAGAGATGGAAGGACATACCTTGAATGAAGCGGGTGGCATCTTGGGAGGAACCTATGCTCGTCTCTTTCCCCCCAGGGATCCCCTCTAAGACGGGCCTGCCTTTATTTAGCTCCAAGGCCATGTCCTCTGCTGGGGTAAGGTCAGCCTTTGGTGACCCACCACCCGTGCCTTGTCTGTGGGTATTCTTTTTCACTGCTAAAACAGTACAGACAATGTGTTAGCAGGCACCTTCTGGGTACAATATATGCTTGTGCTTTGTTAAATATTAGTCAGGGACCATACCATTCTGCAGAATGTTCTTGTATTTGATTTTGACCTGCTGCCATGTCCGTTGTGGCCCGTTCATGTTTAATCTACACACACACACACACACACACACATTTAATGGAGTCACACTGCAAAAAATTACTTGGTATTTTTGTCTTGTTTTCAGTAAAAATATCAAAAAATTTATCATAGCTTTATACAGTGTGATGGAGTTACTTTACACAATTTCACTCATATCTGCAGTGCATTTCAATTAAAAATTTAACCGTTTCATAATTACAGTACAACTGCATTTTTGGAGATGTGAATTAAATATTTGAATTGTAATTGTGATGTTTCAGCGGAGCGGTGAGTGTGTAATTGTGCACTACTTACGCATTCAGGCGGTCTGCAATACTTTGCCACGCTTTTTCTCTTTGCTTTATCACTGTGGCGGTGTTCCCTTTCTTCTTAATTATATCTTTTACCTCCTCGTATGCCTCCATGAGGATTTGTGCTTCCGACGGGGAAAAGTACGCGGCTCTAGTTGCCATGGTAAATCAGTTAATCTGTGATCTGTGGCGGGGTCTATTTGAGTGAGCCGTGAGCGCGCACCTATCCAGGATTGGTTTCACCTGGCTTAATGAATCCGTGTCTGCTCATCCTGGCTTGGTCTTTGTGCAACCAATTAAGCCTGGACGCACATGTTTTGGCTTCATTGAGCTCAGCTGAGTCATTTATCCCGGATGTCTTAATTCTACTTTTGTGCAACAGGCCCCAGGACAGTTTATCTGCAAACAAGTTAGCTAGCTTGTTGGCTTCGTCTGCTCTGCATTTGTTTCTGGTGGCTGTAGCTTGCAAGTGACTTTCACTTCCTCTCCAGCTCAGGAGCATGGCAGCAGGGTCGTTCGAGTAGACAGGATTTAGTGCGAAGACACACCTTGCCCAGAAGGCCAGCCCAAGGCGGCTCAGGGCTCAATCCCCTTGTTTTCGTTCAAAGTGAAAACACAACAGAAGAAGTGGGGCGGCATGGAGGCGCCCACAACCTGCGGATTCTATCTTTAAGGCACTATGAACTACAAAATGAACATTAGTTTGACTACTTCTTGGTTTTCTTACCAAACCATAAGCCAAAAGAGATAACAAATTACATTCTGACCTGAGGAAAGGCGTTATATCCTCAAAATTGAATTTGAGAGTACCCAATAGATTATAATTGAATGTTTTAAAAAGAAAGTCTATGCTATGCTGACGTTTTGTCTTTTTCCCAGGATTTTCTTTCGGACATGGCGATGTGTGAAGTAGATAGATTCACTGACCGAGAACACCTTATCTTCAGAGAGAACACTCTGGCCACCAAAGCCATAGAAGAGTACCTCAAGCTGATTGGACATAAGTACCTCAAGGATGCAATAGGTGTGGCCTTCGAATGCTTCACATTAATCACTCAATACATGTTGTTGAACTGTTCTTGCTGTGATATATTCATTATCTTTCTGTGTTTGCCTAATGGTCAGTGATATTGTGTTTGTTTCAGGGGAGTTCATAAGGGCACTGTACGAATCAGAAGAGAACTGCGAGGTGGACCCCATGAGGACACCACCCTCTGTCCTTCCAGATCACCAAGCCAATCTCCGCATGTGCTGCGAACTGGCACTCTGTAAAATCGTCAACTCCCATTGGTCAGTAGATGACATATGAGTGCTTACTCTTTTTTTCATTCAATCAGGATTACTCCTGGGCTACAGCACCCAAAGACTTATTTACAGAATTTTGATTGTTGAACACCAGATTTGTATTCAGTAGTTGGGCCTGACTAAAGCAGAATATCCTATCAAATGATAATAACACACTGAATATTTGTGTCTCTCTGCAGTGTGTTTCCTCGAGAGCTGAAGGAGGTGTTTGCCTCGTGGAGGGTGCGCTGTGCGGAGAGGGGGAGGGAGGACATCGCAGACCGCCTAATCAGCGGCTCCCTTTTCCTGCGCTTCCTGTGTCCGGCCGTCATGTCTCCCTCCCTGTTCAACCTGACCCAGGAGTACCCAGACGAGCAGACGTCACGCACGCTCACCCTCATCTCCAAAGTGGTGCAGAACCTGGCCAACTTCTCCAAGTCAGCTCATTCATTCACTACAACTTATAATGTTATGCTTATGCTAAAACTTTTGTAATATTTTGAGTATTTTTCCAGGACACAGATTAAGCCTAATCCTGGACTAGAAAGCGTGCTCAATGTAGATTCTCCATTGAAAGTGCTTATTAGTTATTAATCCAGGGTTGGGCTAATTCTGTGTCCGGGAAACCAGCCAATGATGTAATCTCTCTGAGTATACAGCATTTTGACTCTTCTTCTTCTCTCTCTCTTTCACACTCCCTCAGATTTGGTATGAAAGAGGAGTACATGTGCTTCATGAATGAGTTCTTAGAGATGGAGTGGGGCTCCATGCAACAGTTCCTCTATGAGATCTCCAACCTGGACAGTGTGAGCAACGCGGGGGGCTTCGAGGGCTACATCGACCTGGGCAGGGAGCTGTCCATACTGCACAGCCTCCTCTGGGAGGTCATGGCCCAGCTCAGCAAGGTAGGGAGGATCAGGGTAAATATTAACAATATAACCTCTACAATATATGACCAATAGATAACCAATGTGATGTTATTCAATAATGATTGAGTCCAATTAGGAATCAGTACAATAAAATAACTATATATGGTCTTGACACACCAGTAATCTGAAAGTATGAGTCAGTAGAATGAATGGAATGGTTAAGTATACTTGCAATTTTCAAGGATAAGATACTTGAAAAATTTAACCATTTGAATGCTTTTCCTATTGTCATTGCTAACTTGTATTCATGTCAGTCTTCTAACCCTAACCCACAGGATGCTATTATCAAACTGGGTCCCTTGCCCCGCCTCTTGAATGACATCAGCATGGCCCTGCGTAACCCCCACCTGCAGAGGCAGCCCAGCCAACAGAACCAGACAGATAGAGTCCATGAGAGACAGACGGAGAGGCTGCTGTCACGACCCAGCTTCCACAGGGGAGTCTCCTCGGAGTTCCAGAATCTCATGATGAAGGATCTCAACAGGTAGTGCCCTGGCTTTATTTAATCCTATGGGCCTATTTCCTGGAAACAGGTTAAGTATAGTCCTGGACAAAAAAGCATTTTGAATGGAGAATTTCCATTGAACATACTTTTTTGTCTAGGATTAGGTTTAATCTGTGTTGGGGAAACCAGCCCTAGGAGGATGGTTGGTTGGTACGTTTGTTAAAGTTTTGCCTTTCCCGCCATAAGGCTGTAATTGGGTTGTGCCTTTTGTGCCAAACTTGTAATACACCTATAACCTTGTCATCGTCTTCTCCAATCTGTTGCCATGTGTTGTTGCCTTTCTTCAGCTCCATAGATATCACTCGCTTGCCTTCCCCTACATCTGGTGTGTCCGGTGGGGGGGTCATGCCGTCTCGTGCTCATGCTCAGCTGAGTTTCCAAGAGCGCGATCACCCACATCGAGCCTCCAAAGACGTTTTCTATGTAACCCGCCCTCCCTTGGCCCGATCCAGCCCTGCCTACTGCACCAGTAGCTCTGATATCACCGAGCCAGACCACAAGGTTAGTTGAATTCTAGAGTTTTGATAGCATTAAGATATGTTAGGAACCATGTTCTACAGGAAACTATGTAAACTGCACATCTCCTTTCCATGTGGTAGCCAAGTCTGGCAGACGACTGCAGGATAGTATGGCAGCTGTGCGCTCATAGGAAAATGATGCATGTACCTTAGTGGTAAGTCATGGGACATGCAATTCAGGTATACAACCACCCCCCTCAATAGATAAAACACTTAATCAACTTATTGGCACTTTAGAATTGGGCACACAAGGGTGTTAGCTATATCAATCTAGTCTAGGTGCTCAGTGTCAATAAAGTGTATATCTATGATGGACCTCCAGGACTCCACAATGAACAGCGTGTCTAACCTGCAGTCGGTGGCCATGCTCAACTCCTCCCAGGCCTCCATCACCGGCATGGGCAGCTTCGGAGGGCTCAGCAGCCAGGGTGGAGGAGGCCTGGGCTCGGGCCTGAGCGGCCAGCTCCGGGCCGGGGGCCGCCACTCGGCCGGCTCGGGGGGATCCAGCATGTCAGGGGGCCTCCGGCTGAGCCAGTTGAGCCAGATGGGCACCACCACCGACTCGCTGTCCCAGCAGCAGCAGCAGCAGGCCGCCGCCCTGAGATACCCGCTCTCCTTCCAGAACCCCCTGTTTCACCTGGCCACCGGCACTGCAGATGGACCCCACCTTCACCACCAGCACAGCAGGGCCCATCTCCCGCCGCCCCTGCTCCTGGCCCCGGAGCCTGACCCCGGTGGCTCGCACCAGGCCTACATCCCCCAGTTCGCCCACGGGGGGTTCTCCCGCAGCGAGGACCTGTCCACCCTAAGGACCGGTGCAGGGCACCTGGGGCAGCCAGCCATTATCCACTCACACAGCTATAGCGACGACTACAGCAGGGCTGATTACGCACGGCGGCAACTATCCATGCATGGGCAGGTATGGATTAATTTAAGGTCAAGAATGTGTTTACAATCATGTTCTACTTTTGTGCAAATTAGCCTTTTTGTCTCTTCTACATGATAATAATTTAATTGTTTGTAGCCTACATTAATAGGATTAGCATAATGTAAACATCTGAAACTTGGTGTTCTCTAATTGTCCTTGTTAGGATAATCTTCAACAGCAACAGCAGATGGGCATGGCCTCTCAGACTGGTACCTCCCACTCCTCCCTGGCCACACCCCCCTCCACAGTCCAGCCCGCACGCCAGAGCTCCATCGCCCCGCCTTCCGCTCAACGCGTCAAATCACAGACCTCCCATCAGCTGTCTGTCAGTGCGGCTGCTGCTCCCACACCATCCGCTAAGACACGACCGCCCAGTGCCAACCTATCGCCAGAGTCGGGCTACGGAGGTCGGCAACAGGCACCGCGGCAACAGCTGTCGGTCAAAGACAACACAGCCCCTGGACTGCCCCACCAGCAGAGCTCTGTCAGGGAGAGCCAGGGCCCCCAGTGGCCACCGGGAGGCACTACAACGACCATACAGCAATCGCAGCAGCAGCAGCAGCAACAGCAACAGCCACAACCACAGCAACAGCACCTGCTTAAACCTTCCATCAGCAAACAGGTAAGCAGGCTACTGTACTCTATTGTGTAATTCAATCTACCCTTAAATCTGACAACAAACTCATAGCTGTCACTGTTAGTTCCTCTCACTCTGAAAAGAGCATTATATAACAATTCCAACACACCTCTCAATTACAGTTCAACCATGCTATCTCTTGCACAGTTGTTTCTAACCAACCCCAGAGTCCCAGTGACCTGTACGATTAAATAGGGCCAAGGGTCACCCCCTCATGTAGTACACAGTAGTGGTGCGTGGGTAAAATCACTGGGGAAGTCAGAAAAAAAAGCCATATTACAACTTATGTGTTGTGATAATTGCTTTGTTTGCTCTATAACCTGTTAGTTCATATGCCTTGCGACCCTGATATATAGGCCTAAGGCCTAGTTAATAAGAAGACACAGTGGTAGAATAAATTCAACCACACCTGGCGAAGTCCACAAAGCATATTGCATGTAACAAACAGTTGCATGATCAAGTTAATGTTTCCAACATTTTCGGACCACTAAATAACTATTGATTTAGAACCACGGAAAGTTACCACAAGACGCAAAGAAAACAGGAGCTACCTCAACTATTCCAGCACCATTTTTTTTTTCTTCAACATTTTGGGGTCACTTAGAAATGTCCTTGTTTTGGAAAGAAAAGCACATTTTTTGTCCATTTAAAATAACATCAAATTGATCCTAAATAGAGTGTAGACATTGTTAATGTTGTAAATGACTGTTGTAGCTCGAAACGACTGATTTTTAATGGAATATCTACATAGGCGTACAGAGGCCCATTATCAGCAACCATCAGTCCTGTGTTCCAATGGCACGTTGTGTTAGCTAATCCAAGTTTATCATTTTAAAAGGCTAATTGATCATTAGGAAACCCTTTTGCAATTATGTTAGCACAGCTGAAAACTGTTGTTCTAATTAAGGAAGCAATAAAACTGGCCTTCTTTAGACTAGTTGAGTATCTGGAGCATCAGCATTTGTGGGTTCGATTATGGAAGTTTACATACACTTAGGTTGGAGTCATCAAACTCGTTTTTCAACCACTCCACAAATTTCTTGTTAACAAACTATAGTTTTGGCAAGTCGGTTAGGACATCTACTTTGTGCATGACACAAGGAATTTTTCCAACAATTGTTTACAGACAGATAATTTCACTTATAATTCACTGTATCACAATTCCAGTGGGTCAGAAGTTTACATACACTAAGTTGACTGTGCCTTTAAACAGCTTGGACAATTCCAGAAAATTATGTCATGGCTTTAGAAGCTTCTGATAGGCTAATTGACATCATTTGAGTCAATTGGAGGTGTACCTGTGGATGTATTTCAAGGCCTACCTTCGAACTCAGTGCCTCTTTGCTTGACATCATGGGAAAATCAGCCAAGACCTCAGAAAAAATAAATTGTTGACCTCCACAAGTCTGATTCATCCTTGGGAGCAATTTCCAAACGCCTGAATGTCCCACATTCATCTGTACAAACATTGGTACGCAAGTATAAACACCATGGGACCACGCAGCCGTCATACCGCTCAGGAAGGATACGCGTTCTGTCTCCTAGAGATGAAGGTACTTTGGTGCAAAAAGTGCAAATCAATCCCAGAACAACAGCAAAGGACCTTGTGAAGATGCTGGAGGAAACAGGTACAAACGTATCTACACTGCTCAAAAAAATAAAGGGAACACTTAAACAACACAATGTAACTCCAAGTCAATCACACTTCTGTGAAATCAAACTGTCCACTTAGGAAGCAACACTGATTGACTATAAATTTCACATGCTGTTGTGCAAATGGAATAG
The DNA here is from genome assembly GCF_045679555.1 of Salvelinus alpinus. Taxonomy (NCBI): domain Eukaryota; kingdom Metazoa; phylum Chordata; class Actinopteri; order Salmoniformes; family Salmonidae; genus Salvelinus; species Salvelinus alpinus. The sequence continues at coordinate 46,577,694 of NC_092089.1, read as the reverse complement.
ACAAAAGGTGGAAATTATAGGCAATTAGCAAAACACCCCCAAAAAAGGAGTGATTCTGCAGGTGGTGACCACAGACCACTTCTCAGTTCCTATGCTTCCTGGCTGATGTTTTGGTCACTTTTGAATGCTGGCGGTGCTCTCACTCTAGTGGTAGCATGAGACGGAGTCTACAACCCACACAAGTGGCTCAGGTAGTGCAGTTCATCCAGGATGGCACATCAATGCGAGCTGTGGCAAAAAGGTTTGCTGTGTCTGTCAGCGTAGTGTCCAGAGCATGGAGGCGCTACCAGGAGACAGGCCAGTACATCAGGAGACGTGGAGGAGGCCGTAGGAGGGCAACAACCCAGCAGCAGGACCGCTACCTCCGCCTTTGTGCAAGGAGGTGCACTGCCAGCGCCCTGCAAAATGACCTCCAGCAGGCCACAAATGTGCATGTGTCTGCTCAAACGGTCAGAAACAGACTCCATGAGGGTGGTATGAGGGCCCGACGTCCACAGGTGGGGGTTGTGCTTACAGCCCAACACCGTGCAGGACGTTTGGCATTTGCCAGAGAACACCAAGATTGGCAAATTCGCCACTGGCGCCCTGTGCTCTTCACAGATGAAAGCAGGTTCACACTGAGCACATGAGCACATGTGACAGACGTGACAGAGTCTGGAGACGCCGTGGAGAACGTTCTGCTGCCTGCAACATCCTCCAGCATGACCGGTTTGGCGATGGGTCAGTCATGGTGTGGGGTGGCATTTCTTTGTGGTGCCGCACAGCCCTCCATGTGCTCGCCAGAGGTAGCCTGACTGCCATTAGGTACCGAGATGAGATCCTCAGACCCCTTGTGAGACCATATGCTGACACATGCACATTTGTGGCCTGCTGGAGGTCATTTTGCAGGGCTCTGGCAGTGCACCTCCTTGCACAAAGGCAGAGGTAGCGGTCCTGCTGCTGGGTTGTTGCCCTCCTACGGCTTCCTCCACGTCTCCTGATGTACTGGCCTGTCTCCTGGTAGCGCCTCCATGCTCTGGACACTACGCTGACAGACACAGCAAACCTTTTTGCCACAGCTCGCATTGATGTGCCATCCTGGATGAACTGCACTACCTGAGCCACTTGTGTGGGTTGTAGACTCCGTCTCATGCTACCACTAGAGTGAGAGCACCGCCAGCATTCAAAAGTGACCAAAACATCAGCCAGGAAGCATAGGAACTGAGAAGTGGTCTGTGGTCACCACCTGCAGAATCACTCCTTTTTTGGGGGTGTCTTGCTAATTGCCTATAATTTCCACCTTTTGTCTATTCCATTTGCACAACAGCATGTGAAATTTATTGTCAATCAGTGTTGCTTCCTAAGTGGACAGTTTGATTTCACAGAAGTGTGATGACTTGGAGTTACATTGTGTTGTTTAAGTGTTCCCTTTATTTTTTTGAGCAGTGTATATCCACAGTAAAATTAGTCCTATATCGCATAACCTGAAAGGCCGCTCAGCAAGGAAGAAGCCACTGCTCCAAAACCGCCATAAAAAAGCCAGAATAAGGTTTGCATCTGCACATGGGGACAAAGATTGTACTTTTTGGAGAAAAGTCCTCTGGTCTGATGAAACAAAAAATAAAACAGTTTGGCCATAATGAACATCATTATATTTGGAGGAAAAAGGGGGAGGCTTGCAAGCCGAAGAACACCATCCCAACCGTGAAGCACGGTGGTGGCAGCATCATGTTGTGGGGGTGCTTTGCTGCAAGAGGGACTAGTGCACTTCACAAAATAGATGGCATCATGAGGGAGGAAAATTATGTGGATATATTGAAGCAACATCTCAAGACATCAGTCAAGAAGTTAAAGCTTGGTCGCAAATGGGTCTTCCAAATGAACAATGACCCCAAGCATACTTCTAAAGTTGTGGCAAAATGGCTTAAGGACAACAAAGTCAAGGTATTGGAGTGGCCATCAAAAAGCCCTGACCTCAATCCTATAGGAAATTTGTGGGCAGAATTGAAAAAGCGTAGGCGAGCAAGGAGGCCTACAACCCTGACTCAGTTACACCAGCTAATTGAGTGTATGTAAACTTCTGACCCACTGGGAATGTGATGAAATAAATAAAAGTTGGGGGGCGGAGCTAGCATGTTGGAGTGAACGGCTGTGTGTGAGAGGCTCCTGCAACTTTTTTGCGAAATAATCTAACTTAACCTACTTTATGGCACGTTTTACAACAAACGTTTCTTTCTAATACAATATTGTAACTTTCTATGTGAAAATGCCGAGTAATAAGCGACCAAAGGACAATAAATCCACATCGGAGGCCTACTCCCCACCAAACAACGAGACAGACATGGCGGAAGGCACAGGTAACAACGTGACACTTACAGAACTTACCCGGGCTTTGGGAGAACTACGTGTTGCTATAGCTGAGGATCTTAAGGCTACTATTGCTGAACTGGACACCAAAATCGAGAGCACCATTTGAACGGTCGCTTCGCAGGGCCAGAGTATTATGGACCTTGAGAAAGCTTCTGAATTCAACGCTGGTAGGATCGACGAGTTAGAGAAGCTATACACGTCATTGCAGGATAGTGTGCAGAGGCTGGAGGGCCGATTGAATCGACCTAGAGGGCCGATTCAAACGTCATAACCTTCGCGTTGTTAGTCTGGCAGAGGGGGTGGAGGCTGGCTCTCACCCCACCGACTTCTTCACCAAGCTATTGAGGGATGCAATGGGATCGGATGTTTTGGCTTCAGATCCCCAGCTGGACCGTGCACATCGCGCCCTTGTCCCAGTGCCTGGACCGGGCCAACGTCCTCGTCCAGTAATCATCTGTTGTCACAGTTTCAAGACCAAGGATCTTATCCTGCGCGAGGCTCGAATGAGGGGTAACCTGTTACATAAAGGGCACCCCTTCCGTGTCTATGAGGATTATGCGCCCGATGTGGCAAAGCATCGCGCCGACTACAGAGATGTCATGACCAAACTCTACAAACTCCATCTTCGCCCAGCCTTGCTCTTCCCTGCAAGTCTCAGAATTACCCCGCCTTCCGGTGAGAAGATTTGGTCTCCTCTGTTTTGGACGCAGATAAGTTTATCCAGGAATATACACCAATCCCCCGTACAGGTTAGAGTGCCTTGTCATTGTGTGTTAGGGTCTGCTCATGGACTCGAATCCACACTATACCATAACGGGTGAAACCGTATTAAACGGTCTCAGCAAGGGCTACCGAACATGTAAGACGCTGAGCCGACCAATGGCGGGAGGTCAGAGCTCTCATTTAACGTTAGTTTTACTTTCATTCCGGCTGGGTTCAGAGCGATGCCTGTTTGGGTGGCCTTCCAGGTTTGATCATTGACACTTTCGGATGGATATACTTATATTCCCCCATTTTAGTTTTGTTTCGTTATTTATTTTTCAATTCTTGCATTACCATACCATTTATGTATTGCTTGCAGGGGACTGGGGGTGATGGTTGGGAAGGGGCAGACACTTGGATAGCAAGTTGATGTTTTGTGCCGTTCTGCCTTTGTCATAGCCGTGGGCCGCTCCCCCGATTAGATTCCCACCAGCCCTCTGTGGTGCTTGTGTCTGTGTAGGTGTGTGTACATTAATTATTACTTGTACTTTATTATTATTTTATCTCTTAGCATTTTAGTAGTATTATGTATGTGTATATTTTAAATTAGTGTAGATTATTATTCTGGGGTATGAATGTTTGTGTATGTAGATGTGTGTGTGTGTATATATATATATATATATATACATTTCAAAAATATATTTTTGTATATATATATTTATTTTTGTGTGTATGTATGTGTATATATATATATATATCTATATATATATATATATATATTTTGATTTTTGATTATTTTTTGATTGGGGGTACGTTTATTTTAGCAAAATCCTTGTTCCGATCTCCTAACCCACAATATGTAAATGTACTGCTGTCTATGTCGGTTGCTGATGGTTTATGTTTAGACCGGCATTGCTTAGCAATATAATCTTGTGATGCTATATCTTGCTTATCTCAGGGATTGACTCAAGATGACGCTTAAGTGCGCAATATGTTTAAGTTGCAACTTATTCTGTTTAGGTTTATTAGATGCTTATTGAACACTTTATTTGCGGGAGCCTCCTCAGTTCATATGTTAGTAGAAGTTCTAGGATAGTGAGAGGTGAACGTATAGTTGGGATTTTATTTTTGTTTTACCTCTTGTCCGAGGTCGCGCCATGCTTTTTTGGCATGTGCCAGACAATGTTTATTATTTTTATTTTTCGCTCCTATTTGTGTATGCCTGTTAAATGTGGGTTGATGGGGGGAGGGGGTTAATGTTGGGGAAAGTAGGGGGACAGGGTGGAGAGTAAAGGTGCTTTCCGGGGGGGGGGGGGGGGGTTGGTTGGATACTGCTCGGGTGTAGGTGCTACATATGCTGATCGTGATGGTTTGGTGCGCTTTCTTACCTTTTTATTGAGTTACATGTTATGCAGGCCACCATAGTAACTACAAACGAGAGGAGGGCGGGGCTTACATTCACTTCCTGGAATGTCAAGGGTTAAAACGAACCAATTAAGAGAGGCAAGGTCCTAGCCCACTTGAAAGCACTCTCGTCTGATATTATATTTTTGCAAGAAACCCATCTGAACAACAATTCTCATAGCAGACTTAAATGTAGGTGGGTGGGGCAAGTGTATCACTCTAACTTCTCTGCCAAAACGAGAGGCACAGCGATTCTGGTACGGAAAGGAATTCCCTTTCTACATAAAACCCCTATTGCGGATAAAGAGGGTCGTTATGTGATCGTAATAGGAGAGATCCACTCTACTTCTGTAACTCTACTAAATATCTATGGGCCAAACATTGATAACCTCTCTTTTTTCCAAAGAGTCCTTGCCCTGATTCCAGATATCTCCCATACTAACCTGGTCATTGGAGGGGACCTTAACTGTGTGCTAGACCAATATTTGGATAGATCCTCTACCCGGCGAACCCCTACCTCCTATTCAAGCGAATTCTTGAATACCTACATAAAAAATTCTAACTTATTTGATATATGGAGGATCTCTAACCCTACGGGTAGGGAATACTCCTTTTACTCTCATGTTCACAATGTTTATACTCGAATTGACTACTTTTTGGTTGCAAAATTACTCCCCTATACCTGTAATGTGAGGTATCATGACATTATAATCTCTGACCACAGTCCACTCACCTTCTCCCTGAGATTGGGTGACATCGTACCAAACAAGAGGGTCTGGAGGTTGAATCCTCAGCTCCTCACAGAACCAACATTCTGTGAACATCTTAAAGATCAAATTACATTTTTCTTTGATACCAACGACAACACAAAGACTTCCCCAGCATTATTGTGGGAAACACGGAAGGCTTATTTGAGAGGCTGTATCATCTCCTTTCAGGCTGCCAGGAGTAGGCAAAACAGAGGAAAATTGGTAGAACTGGAGGGACAAATTCACTTACTGGATAGGGAGAATGCTAGCCATCCATCTATGGAGAAACACAAAAAAATGACCTCTTTAAAGTTTGAATATAATCAGATTCTCTCAGCTAAAATTGCTAAATCTTTTCTCGATGCCAAGCAAAAATATTTTGAGTTTGGTGACAAACCACACAAATTACTCGCCAGACAACTTCGAAAAAATGTGAGTGACCGAATGATTCACAAAGTTAAATCTGCATCTGGGGAATTACTCTCTTCCCCCAAAGACATCAATGACAGATTCCGTCAGTTTTATGAGACTCTATATACATCTAAAGTGGATCCTAACCCCTTAATTATGCAAAACTTTTTGGAGGACTGTAATCTTCCTGCCCTGAACCAGGAAGATTCTAACTTCCTGACTAAGGAAATATGTCTTGAAGAAATTCGAGAAACAATTAAATCTCTAAAGAGTGGCAAGACCCCGGGCCCAGATGGATACCCTGGTGAATTCTATAAAACATTCAGTAACATGCTCTCTCCCTACCTGCACAAAATGTTGGTTTAGGCCAATGAGGATGGAGCTCTCCCATCTACTTTGGATGAGGCGTTCATTACAGTTATACATAAGAAGGGTAAAGATCCGGAAGAGGTAGGATCATACAGACCAATATCCCTCCTTAATACAGACCAAAAGATTTTAGCAAAAACTCTGGCTAACAGAGTTAGCTTTAATTGGCAAATTGGTCCATTCGGACCAGACTGGCTTTTATCACTAACAGAAACTCAGTCTTCAATCTCAGGCGCCTCTTCAACATTATGTATTCTCAGAGGTTACCTAACGTGGACCTTGCCGTTATGTCTCTTGACGCCGAAAAGGCCTTTGACCAAGTTGAGTGGTCCTATCTATTCAAGGTCCTACAGAAATGTTATATTGGAGATTGTTTATATAGGAACCCCTGTGCGAGAATGCTCACTAACCAATCATTGTCACCCCGATTTAACCTTTACAGATGGACAAGGGAGGGTTGTGCGCTGTCGCCTATGCTCTTCGCCCTAATTATTGAACCTCTCGCTCAGGCGATCAGATCTCATGCAGCAATGCACGGCTATAATACTAAAGATACTCTAAATAAGATTTCCCTATACGCAGATGACATTCTCCTCTATGTAACAGAACCCCAAGCTAGTATTCCAGCTATTCTTGATGTGATTAATTTGTTTGGTACCTTCTCAGGATACAGAATAAATTGGAACAAGAGCAAATTAATGCCCAAACGGTTGCAAAACACCTCTTGGCTAGAACATCTTCCAGTTAAGTTATTTTCAGAAAAGTAGTTACCAAACAATACTCCTCACTATTTAAAGAGAATTTCCCCTCTCTGATGCAAAAACTCAAGGCTCTGCTTGGAAGAATTAATGCCATTAAAATGGTCTTCCTCCCACAACTGCTCTACCTATACCAGAACATCCCAGTATTCATACCTAAATCCTTTCATAAACAACTGGACTCAATTATCAATCCTTTCATCTGGGATTATAAAACACACAGGATAGGTAAAAAACACCTCTGTAAATCCAAGATGGAAGGAGGATTGTCTCTCCCAAATTTTATATTTTACTATTGGGCCGCTAACCTCCGCGCTGTTACGTTTTTGCTGGATGACGCACCTCCGTCATCCAGCTGGCTTAGTATGGAGCGGGAGGAGTGTCACCCCTTCTCTATTGGCGCTGTGATTTTGTCGCCTGTCACTCTGGAGATGTCACTTTATCGTAACAATCCTATTATACATAGCACAGTCCGAATCTGGAAGCAAATCCACTTTGAGCTTAGACTAATATCATTCATGCTCCCTGTTGCCAGGAATCCCTGCTTTGCCCCCTCTAACCTTGATAACACCTTTGAGCGATGGGGAGAGTTAGGGATATGTACCATAGGGGATTTATATATAGAAGGGACCTTTGCTTCCTTTGAGTTGCTGAGGGAAACTTATCTTCCCAGAAGTAACTTTTTCAGATACCTACAAATTAGAGACTGTTAGAAAACACCTCCCAACATTTGGGAATGCTAAACCTTCCATGTTTGACGGATGCATAAAAATATGCCCCACCTCAGACAAACTGATATCTCGTCTATATGACGCTTTTCAATCTGTTAGCACACCTTCTACAGATGCCATTAAGACAAAATGGGAGGAAGAACTACTGACATTTCTGTGGCAGACTGGGAAGATAGCTTGGAGTATATCCACACATGCTCCATTAACTCCAGACATCGTCTCATACAATTCAAGGTATTTCACAGATTACACTATTCCAAAACCAAACTGCATAGGATATTTCCTGATACATCCCCTATGTGTGATAAATGTCAGGCTGCGCAGTGTACACTACTCCACTGCTTTGCACTATGCTCTAGCTTGTATGGTTATTGGTGTGGAATTTTTAGGATCCTCTCTGAAGTTCTGGAGACTTCAATAGACCCAGACCCGCTTCTGATAATCCTGGGAGTGTCTGATTCCCTAAACGGATTAACCAACCCCCAAAAACAACTAATCTCTTACAGTCTCATTTCGGCAAAAAAATGAATCTTGTTGTTTTGGAAAAGGAGGGAAGCGCCCTCTACCAAATTATGGCTCAGCAAATTGGCAAACACTGTACACTTAGAAAGAATTAGATATATTCTGAACAATAAATTATCAACATTTGATGAAATCTGGCAGCCTTTCCTGTCTTACTTGGACCAGTAGGCGCTGGGAATTTGTACATCTTAACACACTCTCAATTGTAATATTTTAATTTACCACCCGAGCAGTCAGGAGTGGAATAGGGGGGAATAAGGGGGGATAAAGGGGGAGAATAAGTTGGGGGGTGACATCTACCCTCTTTCTTTCTATCTGTTGTTCTCTATGTCGTGTTTTGTATTATTTGTTTTGTACCCAGAACTCTGGGTCTTGTTGTTTCTGTCTGTTCTTTTATGTTTAGATAAGAATTGTATACTTGTCTTTTATACCTATACACCATTCTTGTGTGTTCAATAAAAAATATTTGAACGTAAATAAATAATTATCTTTACTATGATTCTAACATTTCACATTCTTAAAATAAAGTGATGATCCTGACTGACCTAAGACAGGGCATTTTTACTAGGATTAAATGTCAGGAATTGTGAAAAACTGAGTTCAAATGTATTTGGCTAAGGTGTATGTAAACTTCTGACTTCAACTATATATATATATATATATATATATATATATATATATATAACACACATTACGACAAGAGAGACAACACTACATAAAGATAGCCCTAAGACAACAACATAGCAAGGCAGCAACACATGACAACACAGCATGGTCGCAACACAACATGACAACAACATGGTAGCAGCACAAAACATGGTACACACATTATTGGGCACAGACAACAGCACAAAGGGAAAGAAGGTAGAGACAATACATCACGCAAAGCAACCACAACTGTCAGTAAGAGTGTCCCCGATTGAGTCTTTGAATGAAGAGATTGAGATAAAACATTTCAATATCACCTATGCTTTGTCTACTACAGTGACAACTAAAAGATACCAAAAAACAATTTAGTCCAATCAACGTAGGCTAAATATAATACGGCTGTCCATGTTTATGATTCCTGTGTGTACGTGTGCGTGCATGCGAGTTTGTGCAAGTCTAAAACACATGTTAACTCACCTGTCAGAGTCTATCTAGAAGATAGTGAAGGAGTCAGGCGCAGGACACAGGTAAGAGTAAAAAACACTGTATTTACTCAAAACAAGAACGTAACAAAAATCGCGTATTAAAACAGGACATCGAACTCCAACACACGAAAGACAATCACGCACAAAACAGAAAGGGAAACCAGAGGGTTAAATAAGGAACATAATTATGCGATGGGAACCAGGTGTGTAAACAGACAAAACAAAAGGGAAAATGAAACATGGATCGGTGGCAGCTAGAAAGCCGGTGACGTCGACCGCCGAACGCCGCCCGAACAAGGAGAGGGAACAACTTCGGTGGAAGTCGTGACATCACCCTACTTGAAGAGAAAGGCCAATGCCGTCCTCCTCTCTTTCATGTTGATAAAATAGTCTATCACTCTGTCATACAGTACACGCTTTTATTTTTTGTTGTCCTAGGCTACCTGGCTAAAATGCTTGCTCGCTAGCCTAACTTTCTTTTATGATCAACATTAGCTAGTTAACATTAGCCTTCTACATTTAGATACATACTGAACTTCCATCCTCTCAGCCCAGGGGCACAATGTATGAATTAATAGTTGGATCAGAATTGCCGTTATAAACATTGGCCAGTTCGGAAAATTAAGTAAAACCACAAGTCCAAATCCCTATCTCCACCCATTGCCAATTTAGGAAAGGGCCAACTTTATTTAGATAGCTAGCCACCGGAGGACAACTACACAACGAGATTCAACAATTCAAGTTGTTTCTCAATGCGATTTGATAGGAGTGATGCCAAATCCAAACTGGCTTCCCTTGACATTTATATTTTATGCGCCAGGACCATTCACAGTTGAGCTCACTCAGTTTAGTGCAACGCTGATTGGCTATTATTTTATACTTTTTTTTAATCAAGGAAAGCCAAATGCTCGTTGGCTTCCCTTGCATTCAATGCTACGTCCAGAAACAATGTCATACTCTTTTGGCCCAGACAGCATCAGATAGATGGCCTACACATACAGAGACAGAGGGGCAGTGTTTTGCTCGCTCGGATGCTTTCTCCAGTGAGATATATTCAGCCTCTTGCGAATTGAAGGATAATTAAGAAACACAGAGAGACGAAAGATAAATTATTTAATATTTTCTTGTTCAATTTTTGGTGAAAGCCTGGCTTCCCTTGGCACCCATGAATACACGCCACTGCTAGTACTAGTACATATTCTTCATATCTGCTTTTTGTCTTCTTCCCCAGGGTTCTGGCCAGTCGCCTTCGACTCTTAACCCCCCGACCCCGGCCAATGAGAGAACAGTCGCTTGGGTCTCCAACATGCCTCACCTCTCCGCTGACATTACTCTGGAGGCTAACCGCATCGACCGCGAGGAGTTCAAGCTGAAGGAGTACTCCAAAAGCATGGATGAGTCTCGCTTAGACAGGGTAGATACATCTCTCCCACCACAGCTTTTGCAATACAAAGAATGGTAGCCTAAATTTGACATTTTCAATGTGTATGTGTTTATATAAAAAACAGTAGATAATTGTCTTAACAATATACTGTAGCTTTGGCATTGAAATCCCAATCTTCTAGGAAATCGACAGTAACAAAACGATGCCTCAAAAGAATGCAGAATTCGACTTAGCAGCATATTCAGCAGCAAACTGTGAGACTAGAGAACCGTAACACTGATCTGAGTCATATCTCCTTCTTAATGCACAGTGCAGATGTCAGGGATGTGCAAGTCAAGTCTATCAGTGGAGAGCAGATGGTACCGAGACACTTATTTACGAATAATTTAGATAGAAACAGCTGAGGATGAACTTGAACAACAGTGAGTCATTGAAAATAAACAAACTTTTAGCTCGCATATTCATATTTGACCGCATTACCACATTCAGACACCGCATTACCACATTCCTTTGTCCGAGTGAAGGTGTGTTCAGTCAACCCCCCAAAACATTTGTTGGTTGCTTAGTCATGTGTTGCTAATAAACAGTACAAATAACAGTACAATTCTTTTTTTTTCAATATATTCCCTTCTGGAGTTATTTTCATAACAGACATAGCTAGATCTTTGTGCATAGTGAGCAAGTGAAAAGGGATAAACTGTGTGTCTTAGACTTTAGTGAACACTGGACAACAATGTGGTTGCCTCCATATTCCATGGTGACTTGTCGACGTGTATGACAATTGCTCAACCATTTTCTATTTCCAATGCGTTCTCTTCTCTCTGTCTGTCTCAGGTAAAGGAATACGAGGAGGAGATCCACTCCCTAAAGGAGCGACTGATCATGTCCCACAGGAAGCTGGAGGAGTATGAGAAGAGGCTCCTTTCCCAGGAGCAGCAGACCAGTAAGATCCTCTCACAATACCAGAGTCGCCTGGAGGACAGCGAGAGGAGGCTACGGCAACAGCAAGTGGAGAAAGACTCCCAAATTAAAGGAATAATCAACAGGTAAAAAGAGGGGGGGTGGTGGAGGAGAAGGAGAATGGAGATGTAGAGATTAAGAGAAAGAGAAGACAGGTGTGGAGAGAGAACAAAAATGGAGTGAAGAAAATTAATTAACGTATTGTTGAGAACTATTGTCTGATTACATTTATCCAAGAAATATCCAACAATCTTCCTTAGGCAGGTGCTGATTTTTGGAAATCATCTGGGGAATATTGATGAATATACAGTATATGAGAGGCTAGATAATGTATAGTTATAAAATAGATACATTAATGTATGGAGAAATAATGGGGAGGCCTCAACCTGCACACTCAAATGTATGTAGGGATATTTTAATTTTAAAAAAGTCACTTTTATTTAACTAGGCAAATAAGTTAAGAACAAATTCTTATTTGCAATGTTGGCCTACCCCGGTCAAACTCGGACAATTGTACGCTGCCCTATGAGACTCCCAATCCCAACCAGATGTGATACAGCCTGGATTCGAACCAGTGACTGTAGTGACACCTCTTGCAGTGCCTTAGACCACTGCGCCACTCGGGAGCCATATATATATATATATATATATATATATAATGGGACAGCTTCAAACTAACTGCACATTCATTTGAAAGGTGAGAGGTCAACAGTGAAATCCATTCATATGAATGATTCATGTCTGTATGCAGATACCTTAGGCAATTGGTTTTCACCCAGTCAGTAGGAAAATGTTCATTGAACATTCTTCTGACTAACATTGACAAATTGACTTGGGATAAGGGACTTGAGAGAGGAAACTATTTGTGTAAATGTTCTGCTTTTGTTCACCACTTCTAATAATCTGCAATTGATAGTTAGATATGTGTCACAGGGAACTTTGCTACTTTTAATCCATTCCAGGGAAGAAGAAATGGAATGAAGACCGAGACAGTTCGTGGCTGTACTTAATGGAACCAATCCCATCCATAACCCCATAACTTGGTGCATAAAGAACCCAAAAGACATGTTTAGGCCCTTTGTGCTATTGCACTATTTGGCAGCCATTTTATTGCCAGTATATCAAACATGCTGCTTGTTTTTTTCCATCAGTAGTTTACCTGCGTCATCTGTGGTGATTATTCCGATAACCGTAAACTGAGAGGGATTCACCTAGATTGAATCGAAAAGCACAATACTGGACTGAAAGGTGACATCATATGACTTCTATCTGCCCTATACAGTATGAGGCCATAATGGTGTTTTTGATCAAAAATGCATGAAACAAAGACTAAGGTAGTACATGACATCTTGTTGTCATCACCATAACAGCTTGACATGAGGATGAACAATACCAATCTTTACAAACTGCGACCACAGTTTGATAGTATTTCCCTATCTTATGATGTGTAAAGAGAACACAGAGTAAACCTAATTTAGTATCTAAATGACAAGTTCTTCTTCCCCTTTGGCATTGTTACAGTTGACAAGGTAATCTAGAGGATTCTATAAGTAGTGGATGGCTGCAAGGTTTTAAGACAGATTCATATGCTGTCAATGAATGAGATGCTATTAGCGTTTTTTTTTATTGTTGATGGTAGAGAGTATGTTTCAAGCAATTCCAATGGCTCAAGTGGTTTAATCCACTGTCCTCCAAAAGGATAATTAACCATACATTCCACATTTCACAAAACCCAAACTTCTATCATTGCTTTTCAAATCTCATTCCCCATTCTTCTTCGAAACGACTTCAGATATTCTTTGAAAGCCTTTTTTTGTGATTTATCTTGGTGCCTCTAGAGTAGCAGTTATGTTTCTTAAGAGGAATATGAAAGATTATATTATATCAAAGAATATCAAACACGCTAGAGTAACACACTTTATCTAAATGTTATCAATACCATACTGAAGTACCAGTACTGTACCAGCCATACCAATAAGGATACTCTAAGATTCTATATGTACATTTTGTTATGATATTACCAATGTAATTAACTATTTTAATCTATTGAAATAGCAATATTGTAGCATTACGAGATGTGCAATAATAGATTACATTTAGCATTTATGAACAAAAGCATTACATATATGTATGTAGGCCTACATTCAGGCACACGAAGATATTGAGTATGTATACCTTACATGCATAGATACATCTATCATATGACCATACATACAGAACTCATACACTTAAAGGTTTTTTCAGGTCCCATTCAGTATCAAATGAACCCATATCAACATAAATTATATTGAGACTTCTGCATGTATGACCATGGATCCTGTAAACCCCTAAATACCATAGATACAGCATATGCATTACTGTACAAAATAGTTTATAACTTATATCTTTGACTTACACATGGCTGTATAGTGTATTTGAACAAAAATGTTAATCGTGTAGCCAGATGGATATTGGTGCCATTTATCTAAAGTGTTAAGATTTATTTCTGTTATAATTTTGCTCTATGTCGTTGGTTTAAGTTTTGATCTGCAGTAAGTCATAGGAAACCGAAGGGTAAATGGGGTTGTTGTTTGCTAAAGTTAGAGCTTTGAGGGAGTCATTTTTTGAGATACGATGTGGAACAAGAATTGTTCACTATCATAAGATTGCCCCTCTTTTGGCATTGTAGCAAGCATAATATTGGTAGTCTGTATAGATGTATACTATTACATCAGTATTACTTTGAAAGTTTTCATAGAGATATAACTTGTCACTGTGCAATAAAGTCATTTGGATTGACATGGCAGATAGCAGCACATAGTGAGGGTTTACTGTTGATGTACATACAATTGACTACATGTGACCTTTGACTCACCCAATCGCCTGCCTTATTTCTATGTAACAGACAAGTCAGATATCATGACCTGTCCCTGACCTCATATTGACAAATACCCACATTGTTTTGACTGCATGTAAGACTTGACCTGACAAGTACACTACTTGAACTTGAAGTAAATAGATATACAGGTTTAGTTTTGGTACATATCACCCATGTGAATCACTGTCTGCCTTTTTTAGAATTCTACTGTATACTCATGTTACATTTCATAGTTTCTAGATCAGTGCCAATGTTTCAGTCAGTGCATACGTTTGATTTCTTTTCCCTTTCTTATTTTTGTCAAATAAATCCCTGTACATTATTTATGTAATAAAACATCTAACACCAATGTTTGAAACTTCACCTGTGGATTTTCATTATTTATTAATGTTAAGCATCAATTTAGTTGTATGTTAATAAGCATAAAGATATTCAGAGAATGCTTTCTCTGCGGAATTGCGACAGCTTGATTATGGTGGCAAATGACAATGGGTGATATGTTATCCTCTGTCCAAACCAACCACTCATTTTGGAATAGTTTGATTAAAATCTGTGCTATTTCTGTTTTTACTTATCTTATTGGCTCAGTTTTTGCACCAATCACATCGGCTGTCTGGTCCTCACTTTCTCTGTTGCCACTGCACAATGTCCTATACAGTTTCTTCAGAAAGTATTCATACCCCTTGACTTATTCCACATTTTGTTGTGTTACATCCTGAATTAAAAATGGATAAAAAAAAAAATCTCACCCATCTACACACAACAATGACAAAATGAAAACATGTTTTTTTTAATTTTAGCAATTTTATTGAAATACAGAAATATGTCATTTACATAAGTATTCACAACCCTGAGTCAAAATACTGTATGTTAGAGTCACCTTTGGCATCGATTACAGCTGTAAGTCTTTCTGGGTAAGTCTCTAAGAGCTTTGCACACCTGGATTGTACAACATTTGCACATTATTATAACAATATTTCAAGCTCTGTCAAGCTGGTTGTTGATTATTGATAGACAGCCATTTTGAAGTCTTGCCATACATTTCCAAGCCGATTTAAGTCAAAAATGTAACTAGGCCATTCAGGAACATTCAATGTTGTCTTGGTAAGCAACTCCCGTGTATATTTGCCTTGTTAATTTCTTTCCAATTTTTTTTTGCAATTTTATTGTATGTTGTTGATCCAGTCTCAGTTTTTGCTTATCACAGTCTTTAAACTATAACTGTTTTAAAGTCACTGTTGGCCTCGTGAAATCCCTGAGCGGTTTCCTTCCTCTCTGGCAACTGAGTTAGGAAGTATCTTTGTAGTGACGGGGTGTATTGATACACCATCCAAAGTGTAATAATAACTTAACCATGCTCAAAGGGATATTCAATGTCTGCTTTTTTTAACCATCTACCAATAGGTGCCCCTCTTTGTGAGGCATTGCAAAACCTCCCTGGTCTTTGTGGTTGAATCTGTGTTTGAAATTCACTGCTCGACTGAGGGACCTTACAATTATCTGTATGTGTGGGGTACAGAGATGAGGTAGTCATTCAAAAATCTAGTTAAGCACTATTATTGCACATCGTGAGTCCATGTAACTTATTATGTGACTTCTTAAGCACATTTTTACTCCTGAACTTATTTAGGCTTGCCATAACGAAGGGGTTGAATACTTATTGACTCAAGACATTTCAGCTTTTCATTTTTAATTAATTTGTAAACATGTTTAAAAACATAATTCCACTTTGACATTATGGAGCATTATGGGGTAACCCCAGCCAGTGACACACAATCTCAATGTAATCCATTTTAAATGTGGAAAAAGTCAAGGGGTGTGAATACTTCTTGAAGGCACTGTATTAAAATTAGTCATTCCTTTTGTGTAATTAGTCCTCTCTCAGCATTCTGTTCATCTCAGGAGTTTAACACTCTGAAGTTCATCCACTTTGTCAGCAATTTTTCACAGCTTTTCTGTATGACGTTAAATGAAAACAACCATGTCATTCAGGCGGAAAGTAGATGTGATAAGATTGAAGACAATGAAATCTATAATGAGCAGAGCAGAAGAATTTCATTACCTCAGAAATATTGACCAGGTAGGAGTTAGGATGTCATATGTACCCTTGTTCATTGGATCTCCATCACCAAACAGCTGATCGCCATCTTGGATTTGACTTCATGATTGCAGTGACTTTTAATTCATCCTTCACCTTTTGTGTATGAAGAAAATATCAGAACCATTGCCTTGAATGACCCAGATCTTGAAATTCCAGAGGCAAGTATTTAATGATCCATGTTCCCTTCTCTGGAAAATAATTCTGATGCTGAGTAATCGTGTCGAAATGTGAATTTGCAAGGCAAGAAAAATATCCTATGGAGGCTGTAGCAATAAGCTTCCAAATATCCCTGCAAGACGACTCTTTGAAATTGTTATAACAAGGATTTGGAATCTCTATCATGTTGTGTCAGTTCAACTATTCCATGAGGATGAGGATGTATTGCTAATTAAACCCCATTCAGAACACGATGACGGCAAAACACCACAATCTAGACATCATTAGGCATGATTACATTGGAAAACACCCTGAATTGGACAGACACATCATGCTGAATCCCTTGGGGAACATGGAAATATGCACTTCAACTGCCTCAAAAATGCTTCCTCGTATTACTAGAGCAGTGTATGTTAAACAGTTACAGCATTGGTTGAATAGATTATAATTTGGCTACCAGAGGTTTTAAGAAACACTACTATAGACCAGGTAATGGGTATAATTGACAAATCAACGTTTTTCAGGGCAATGACAGATCCAGCTTGCACCTGGACAGTCTTTATAAGCCTTACGCATTACACTTAGCTACTTAGTGTCTAGTTAACTCACAATTCTCTCACAACTGTTTGAACTCTCTCGCTCTCTCTCTCTCTTTCTCTCTCTCTCTCTCTCTCTCTTTCACTCTCACTCTCAGACTTATGGCTGTGGAGGATGAGATAAGGGGAGGAGCTGTGGTTGAGCCGCCAAAAGCTAACGTTAGGGTCTTCGCCGATCAGGTCTGTGATTTTCTTCTTCCGGTCGCCATGTCTGTAGGATGGCCTGTGTCTTTATCTCTCTATCCTTCTCAATGTTGTTTTCATCTCTTTGTTGATTTGTCCCTTTATTTTGTCTAGACAAGTCCTTGGGTTTGGGTGAGACTGTCATTTGTCTGTCAATCCGTTTAGGTGCTTTGAAGGTCAAAGAACGTCTGTTTACATCTTGTGTCTGTCTCTCGATCAATCTGTTTATATTCTGTCTGACCACATCCGGGTTGTAATCAAATCAGCGTCTGTGATAACTGTACATCTCAGACACGTCTATCAACTTTGTGTGAACTATATGTATTAAGTCAAGTTGTATTACCAGTCCAACACAAATGCAAGACAAAATACACGACTATTGAACAGTTTTGGTCCTGAGGATGAGTTCATTTGTCAGGCCGACAACGTCTCCAGCATCCACACTCAATGTCTCTCGGTCCATGCTTTTAGCCAGCCACTCATCTCCTATCAAACTTGTCAGGCCCGCCCTCAATCATGAGTCATGCTGCAAAGACATACCAGCTTTCAGTGTGTGTGTGTGTGTGTGTGTGTGTGTGTGTGTGTATGTGTCTGTGTGTGTGTGTGTATGTGTCTGTGTGTGTGTGTGTGTGTGTGTGTGTGTGTGTGTGTGTGTGTGTGTGTGTGTGTGTGTGTGTGTGTGTGTGTGTGTGTGTGTGTGTGTGTGTGTGTGTGTAAGAGACAGAGTGTGTCAAACCCCAATGTCTCTTGCAAACGACATCACAGATGTATGCTCAAGCTTCTTTTATTCGTTTAAATCAAATCCCTGTTCCACCAGAAGATGAGTCCGACCCAACCGCTTCCCCAATCCAAACTCCTTCATCCCGATTATTCAGACTGAGCACCGGTCAAGCCCACCCTCAATCATGAGTCATGCTGCAAAGACATGCCTGATTTCTGTGTGTGTGTGTGTGTGTGTGTGTGTGTGTGTGTGTGTGTGTGTGTGTGTGTGTGTGTGTGTGTGTGTGTGTGTGTGTGTGTGTGTGTGTGTGTGTGTGTGTGTGTGTGTGTGTGTTCAAAAGAGCGTGCGAGAGAGAGTGAGTATGTGTCAAACCACAATGTCTCTTGCAAACAACATGACACATGTACGCTCAAGCTTCACTGAGTCCCACCCAGCCACTTCCCCAATCCAAACTTCTTTATCCCAATCCGAGTCAAATCAGACTCAAAGAGGCAACAGACATTTTCTGACATGCAGAGATAAAAACAAAAGCAGAAAGTTTGAGCGGTGTGAACAGACAGTGCTCCCGCTATGTCCCAGATAAGAATGCAGCTGAATGCAGCACCCCTGCAAGGTGTTGAACAGTCAGAGCTTCAGCCACGCTTCCTCGAATGAGCAGTGATCCAATGCGTCTCTCCTGTTATTTCTCCATTCAGTACACAGCTCCCCCAGTGAGGGAGAGAGGGGGTGAGGGAGGGTGAGGGAGGGAGGGAGGGAGAGGGAGAGATTAGCCAGAAAGGCTTAGAAACTGTGGTTGAAAGGGGGTAAAGCCGTCCAGCGATGCATGGCGTTGTGTTCAGTTGCCAGACAAGCAGCAGACCAGAGTTTTGCGCTCGCACTGTTTCCACTCGGTCGAACGTGGCCAGTCTGTGGTTGACATGTAGTTGAGGGAGTGTCATGGTAGACTTGGCCTACAGCCTCACACAGCATTGGAATCGGAATCTATTGGTTCTTTCTGAGGGCTGAGAGATATAGTTTGAGTAGCTCTTCCCAAGTGGTCGTAGGAGCGTTCAAGGCTGGGCATCCATCTTGATATTGGTTTTGTTTCCAAGCTGAAAGAGGCAGATTTTCTATCCAACATGAAGCTGTTTGGGTCTCTTCCTAGACACAGTATTAAATCACAGCAGTCCAACATGGAACTTCTGATGACATTCATTATTTCCATGTCATGCTTCCACCCAGGTTTTATTTTTTCTCATGTTAATTGTCCATTATCATGCAACCACGCGAACATTTCTGTGTATCTCCATTGTTCTGAAGGTTATAGTCAAGAAGATTATAAAAGGAAGCCATACATTGTTGTGGGCCAATTGTTTGTGTACCATTACATTCCCATCATGGCTATGCCCAAGCAGAGCACGTCGGCATGTTTTAATGATTGCGTTTCCAATATCTGTCATTATTTGCAGTGAGCTGGCTACCATACAATCACTTGTCCATCGCCATGGCAGCAACAGGTGTTTAATGCTGGGTGTCTAGGTGGGGGTGTCGGTGACTCATAGGGTTCACGTTATCTTTATTACCCCAACAGTGGGCAGTTCACTCATCTTTCAGCGTTTTACGTGGAATTTGTGGATTCATATTCCCAAAGCATTATGTTGAGAATACCTCCACCCCCTCTCTAGTAAATATCTGGTTTTAATGGGATTTCATTGTCAAACTTGATTAAATGAGTTAATTTAATAATATTGCTTGAGTTTTTATTACTACCGTTTATACAAATGTTCTATCTTAATTTGATCTGTTGTAACAGAGAATTTTCCTGTTCAGCAGGAAATGCAAACTTGTTTATATTTGAGGGTTTAAAAAGCTTCTAACGTTTGTAATTTCCACTTTAAAATGTTTGACTTGATTTGCCCTATTGAAAAATATATCAACCCCTACAAACATATCCATTAATTATTATCCACATTCCTGTTGGTGCAGGATTATTTTCCTGCTGTGAGAAACTGGTCCAATTAAGATATTACACCTGTAGGCAGCAACTAGTGGTAGCACTCTTGAAAGTACAGTAGATCAACCTGTCCTTGTAATGACTCATAACAAATAAATCATCATTTGGATGTTGTACCGTACATATCCTCTCCAACTTAATGTTGTATGTTCCATGCATCATTGTGAATATAATGCATGTCTCACTTTACATGGTTATCTCTATCACATCAGTTATCTACTGTCTCTATAACCTTATATGTCTTTAAGTGTGTTATGTGTCATTCAACCTTTTTTACATGTGTATGCATATTTATATTGTTTAACTCTGTTTTTTAATACTATTTATTCCTTGTTGCAGTAATAGTGGTGTTTAATATTTTTGCCAATGATTACTGCATCACCTTTTGCCTCAACTTCTAACCCCTCAGCTTCAGAGGAGATCAGAGATACCATTTTTCTGGACAAGACTTTTCAGTCTTTGGATCAATGAATGACATTTAGCTTGATTTAAAATGCAGCTATCTTTACTGCTAAACCAACTCAGTGGCCTTGTTGTTAGTGTCCGCCCTGAGATTGGAAGGTCGGAAGTTCGATCCCCGGCCGAGTCATTACAAAGACTAAAAACGGGACCCAATGTGTCTCTGCTTGGCTCAGCATTAAGGAGATAGGTCGGGGGCTATGGCCCTGCGATAGAGTAGCATCATGTCCAGAGGGTGTACTTGTACATCAAGCTGCCTCACGTTCTGGCTTGCACAAGATGGCTACGAACCCTCTTTACTGCTGCATGTGTGTATCAACAGCCTTGGTTTGCTTCCTCAGCATGCAGACTTGGTTGACATGTTGGGCCCTCTTGTGCTTTCAGGCTGCTGGGTTTGTGTTGGCGCGAATGTGGTGTGCGTTCCTTTGTGTTTGTGTGTGTCCTGTGGGCGTTGAGTATCCCTAATGCTCCTCAACCCTCGACACCCAACTTCTACCTTTTACTTTCTTCAGTGCACACATGCCTAGCCTCTCCTCCTTTTCTCTATCGTTCCTCTCCTCTTCTCCTGTGTTGATGAGATACGGTGATTTCTCTTAGGGGAGGCGCCAATCCATCCTAGTGCAGCCCCGTCTCGCGCCCGTCCCACCCCGAGTACAAAGGTAATAAACCAACCAGCATACACTTCAGTGGTACTGCCTCTCTCCATCCATACATTCTGCCTCTTCACTTTGACTCCTCCACTGTACTGAATGTGCGTCATTGACCGTATGCAGCACCAACAGAAGCAGTTCTTGACTTACACAGACATGTCTTATACAGAAATTTGCACGTATTATCAACAGCAATAGTCTTTCTTTCTTTACCTATTGTTCACATTATTTAGGTTATTTTGATTTTGTCAACAGCGATTTGAATAATGTCGAGCTTTACTGTAATAGAAAATCAATAAATGCTGGAGCTGAAATGTCAACCCAGAGTCAGGGGTAGACATAACATAGTAAACCAAAATCTGGGACACTCAAATTAGTATGATCGTTATGTTTGGTATGGCATGTATTAATATGTGGATGTCCATCATCCATTTCGTATGATATATTACAATTCATAAAATATGCTACAAATTTGCAATATGTATGATATGTTAAGAATTCCAGTTTGTTGTGGCTAACGTTAAGTAGGTGGCTAGGTGGCTAACTCTAATGTTAGCTAGGTGGCTAATGGTAGCTAGGCTAGGGGTTAAGGTTAAGGTCAGGAGTTAGGTGAAAGGGCTAGGGGAAGGGTTAGCTAACATGCTATGTAGTTGCAAAGTAGCTATATGCTCAACCATCCACCCCGACCAACTACGCTCCTTTAATTTTTGCCTTAAGTAACCTTCGGCCTGATGTAAACATACCAAACATAACATATCATACTAATTTGAGTGTACCAGATTTTTGTTAACTTTTACATCTAGTCTATGAGGCCAGGCTGGACAGTGCCTTTGGAAAGTATTCAGACCTCTTGACCTTTTCTACATTTTGTTACATTACAGCCTTAATTTAAAATATATATATTTTTTAAATGCTCAGCAATCTGCACAAAATACCCCATAATGACAAAGCGAAAACAGGTTTTTAGACATTTGTGCAAATTTATAAAACATTAAAAACATTAAAAACTTTACATAAGTGTTCAGACCCTTTGCTATGAGACTCGAAATTGAGCTCAGGTGCATCCTGTTTCCATTGAACATCCTTGAGATGTTTCTACAACTTGATTGGAGTCCACCTGTGGTAAATTCTATTGATTGGACATGATTTGGAAAGGCACACACCCGTCTATATAAGGTCCCACAGTTGACAGTACATGTCAGAGAAAAAACCAAGCCTTGAAGTTGAAGGAATTGTCCGTATAGCTCCGAGACAGGATTGTGTCGAGGCACAAGTCTGGGGAAAGTACCAAAACATTTCTGTAGCATTGAAAGTTCCCAAGAACACAGTCTTAAATGGAAGAAGTTTGGACCCACCAAGAATCTTCCTAGTGCTGGCCGCCCGGCCAAACTGAGCAATAGGGGGAGAAGGGGCTTGGTCAGGGAGGTGACCAAGAACCCCATGGTCACTCTGACAGAGCTCCAGAGTTCCTCTGTGGAGATGGGAAAATCTTCCAGAAGGACAACTATCTCTGCAGCACTCCACCAATCAGACCTTTATGGGAGAGTGGCCAGACGGAAGCCCCTCCTCAGTAAAAGGCACATGACAGCCTGCTTGGAGTTTGCCAAAAGGCACCGAAAGGACTCTCAGACCATGAGAAACACCATTGTCTGGTCTGATGAAACCAAGATTGAACTCTAGTCAAGATCGAGGCAAAGATGAACTGAGCAAAGTACACAGAGATACTGGGGCGAAGGTTCACCTTCCAACAGAACAATGACCCTAAGCACACAGCCAAGACAACGCAGGAGTGGCTTCGGGACAAGTCTCTGAATGTCCTTGAGTGGGGCCTAGCCAGAACCCGGACGTGAACCCGATCGAACATCTCTGGAGAGACCTGAAAATAGCTGTGCAGCAACGCTCCCCATCCAGCCTGACAGAGCTTTAGAGGATCTGCAGAGAAGAATGGGAGAAACTCCCCAAATACAGGTGTGCACAGTTTGTAGCGTCATACCCAAGAAGACTCGAGGCTGTAATCTGAATACTTATTAAAATGTGATATTTTTATTTTTATAAAAACCTTTTTGCTTCGTCATTATGGGGTATTGAGTGTAGATTGAGGGGGAAAACAATTTAATACATTTTAGAATAAGTCTGCAACATAACAAAATTTGGAAAAAGTCAAGGGGTCTGAATACTTTCCGTAGGCACTGTACAGTGTAGCACTATATATTGGACATTTAGATTTATGTATTGTACAGATTTAATATACACATAGTGTATACATTAATGTATGTGACTCTTACACCACTCAGACAAATGTGGCAAAATTGTTTGCACAAATTCAGTCATATACGGAGACTTCCTGAACGTGTAACTCTTTGCATTAGGTAAATTGCTTACCCTCTGAATTCAAACCATAAAACTCCAGCATCAATGGTAGAATTCCTGACTGAAATGCATCGAAATGTTCAGCTGTTTAATGCAATGCTCCATTTCAATGCTCCACTATTATCAAATGTTGGCATTTGCAAAACCTTGCAACTCCTTCATCCTTCTTCACATCCTTCATCCTTGTTCATCTCTCCACTACTTTTTTCTTTCAATTCCCTGTGTTGTTTTGGGATGATAAGCGAACTGTTTGATCAGGATATAGATGGTTGTAATATATACTTAGGGCTAGATTCAATCAGATTGACAGCTGAATAGCCGTTGTTTTGGTGGTGTCGGAACTGCGTTCGAGTTGTCAGATTCACAAGAAGCAACGAAACCACACCCAACGTAATCCGACAAATTCCATGCAGCCGCATTAGATATTTATGCAGCCGCGTTACCAATCAAACACTCAAATTAGATTGATAGGCTATAAATCTCTCCCATTAGCCTAACATCAATGGATTGACATTACATTTGAGAGTCATTATTTCTATAGAGCCTACAATTTCTAGCACCGTTTTGAACTTCTAACGTGGTAGGGATAACAAGGAAGGGAATGGTTTGTGACGGACAAGAGCACACACTCACGGATATGTCAGCTCATGAACGTCTAACGCGGTACGGATAATAAAACATTTGCTCTGCAGATGTCGGCCAACACTGGTTAACGATGGTTAATGCTCGATCTGATTGAATCCAGGCCATAGTTAGTTCTAGTTATGACAAACAGCTTGACAATTCACAGATACTCTATTAGGTACATGTACAAACACTGATGGCTCTGCTGCAGTAATACATATAAGTAGGCTCTATTCCAAGAACCAATATCAACAAGGTAACTGACTACATGCATATACAACAATACCCCTGCTCAAATCAACACAAACTCACTTACACACACCGCACGTGTCTCACAGAGGAACACGTTGCGGTGGGTCATCAACATATCCATTCAATTCGACTCATCTCCCCTCCCACCACTCCCCCAAATAAATGACGGGAATTATGGGAAATCTCCGTATCTGACACAATCCTTCCCTGAAAATAAACAACTGGTGTGCATATATGTCAATGTGTGTGTTTCTTTGAGAGTGTGTTTATATATTCCTGTGTGTATGTGTACTGTATGTATATGGCACCTGAGCACATAAGTTGATCCAATGTTCATGTATTGTCATTGTGAGTTTGATCAAGTGTGTCGCCAGTACTGTATTGTTGTTCTTTTTGCTCTGGGTCATACTTGGAGAGTTGTCTAGTGTCCTTTATATCTATGTCAGTCATCTACTGCTGTTATGGAATATTTGGTTGGTTTGTACGTCTAATTTCCACAATGATATGCCTAGTTTGAAACAGAAATTGAGTATTCAGTTCCTATTCATGTTGCTGAGTAAGAACATTTGAGAATTGCGTACCAAAGCATACTAACAATGCACTTAACATTGCACAATTCATCCGCTATGTGTTGTTTTTGTCTACAATTTCCTAACTTTTATTAGTTGCAGCTTTTGTACAAACATAAACACCAGTTGTTCAAGTAAGCAAACTCTGCACATATGGATCTTTAACAGTGAGTGATGCACGTTTTATTTAAGTTGATTGGATCGCTGCTTCTTTTATTAGCATAGGTTGGCTATCTAGCAGCTATCTAACTTTCTTATCATAAAATATTCGCCCAATTTTCTCAGTTGTATTGGCAGGTCTGGCTAAACTTGGATAAATAATGTGAAAGGGTTTGTAGTCATTTTTGTAGAACTGGTTTGAAAGTAGTCCAGCACTGGTAGAGAAATACCACTTGTTCCTCTTGTTTCCATAACACATTTCCTGTTACTGTTGCTAGCACCAAGTAGGGAATGGGATTAGCATTTATGCTAACGGTAATATCCGTTGAAATTGGTTATCGCCGTGTGCTTTACAAGGTTCTGAGTGAGAAGAGAAAAGGTCTGCCAGTTCAATTCCACTTTTTGAAGGACATTTTTTGTTCCCTTTCTAGAGATGGAAACATGTGCTACATACAATGGACACACCCACCCTGATATTTAATGCTAATTAGTTTTGAAATCAAATGGCCTGTTTCTGACTAATTTCTGTACTAGATGCAGATCATAAAACCCTCTTGAAGTACCTTTTTTCTGACTTTCACTTCTCCAGTGCATCGTTCACATCTTAAGACTTCATACTCCTTGGTACAATCATATGAATGGATTTTTGTCCTTATTGTTCAATGAAGTTATTACACATTTGAGGAAAGGAATTGGCATCTCAGTAAATGTCAATTCAGATTCTTCTATACGTGTAGAAAACTTTTAAATGATTCCACATTCCTGTTTTTACTTTGATACGTTAGACACCATTTCCTCAATCGAACACAACCTCTGTCAGTGCCAATAACCCAGCTATTTTCTTTCCTACTGCTCTAACACAGACTGTACTGAACAGGACTGAACATGATGACTTGCATTCAGAGCTTGATTTAATTAATAAGTGAAATCAATCTGGTATTTGCAATGACGTTATTCTGCGCCAATGTAGGTAAGGATAGATAGCAAAACCAAACTTTGACTTATTCACTTATTACAAATTCCAACCCAGTGCTTTACAGATTTGGTAAATTAATGAGCATCCATTGATAATTGGTCAATGGGTATGGGTTAGAAATTCTGATTGGTGGATTAGACACAGTTGAGAGCTCTTGAATGCTAGCTTCTTATACAAGCTTTGTAGATCAGTATTTAGTCATTATGTTCTCCAATTCGCATCTAAAGTTCTAAGAATTACTGTAACACATCTGCATGTTAGACTATTATAGTAATGCAATACTATAATATTATCATCTATAATGTTTTATTTTAAAGTACTTATTACTATTTAAATGTTAAAGTACTTATAAGGTTCAATGATGTGTGGGAATCAACCACACACTTGACAAGGGAACAAAGGTGCATGAAAAAACAATATCGAATTTCTGCACATTTATTGTGGTCTTAGCTAAGCTTTCGGTGAACGCTTTATGTTCTTCATTTATTTTCTTCTATCTGTGAAAGTTTTGCTCTGACGAAGGTCAATTGACTGAATGCTTAGCAAAAACCATGCTAAACCTGAAATGCGCATGGTTTCTAATGTGCGTAAGATTAATTAAAGTGACACAATTGTATCACGTTATAGAGTCATAACAACTATTTGTGTCACCATGGTTTTCAAGCCTTTACTAAAGTATATTTAAGGAATAAGGCACGAGGGGGTGTAATACCACGGCTAAGGGCTTTTCTTAGCACGTCGCAAAGCAGAGTGCCTGGATACAGCACAGTATATATTGGTCATATACCACAAACCCCTGAGGTGCCTTATTGCTATTATAAACTGGTTACAAATGTAATTAGAGCAGTAAAAATAAATGTTTTGTCATAACCGTGTTATACAGTCCGATATACCACGGTTGTCAGCCAATCAGCATTCAGGGCTCGAACCACCCAGTTTATAATACAAATTAGAATGTATAGAAATTCCTTGAAATTAATCTCATTGGCTAAGACTGACACAACTCTCATTCTACTTGACTGCTTGGACTCCTTTTGACACCCGTCCCTGACTAGTACCCCCTTCTAACTCAGCATCATACGAAGATCAAGACACTCTGACATGTTGGTCAACCCGAGATTGTAATTCCTTCCACCTTTTCTTTTTCTGACTGTATCCCCTCTCCTATGCTGTCCATCTCTATTGGTGTACCTCATACTTCTGTTCTGTAACTCATTTTCCTCTATTTCTCTTTCTCCGTTGTTCCTCCCATCCCTTGTCACTTATTTCTCTCCCTCCCTTACTCCCTTTGCTTTCTCAAATGATCCTTTCTTTCTTTACCTCCTGCTTTGATCCTCTCCTACCGGGACCCTCATCACCCCACACTATTTCCTCCATTCTATTCTTTTTACATTCGTAACTGATTCACCTATTTACTCTCCTCTACCCACCTGTTTGTTCTTCACTGGCCTCCTCTTTTTATTTGACTATTCCTTGCTTGTTTATATCACCCATACTCCCTCTCCTTCCATCCTCCCTGATGCCTTCTCTCCCCACATTTCCTGCTTCATATATGACTCTTTATATTGCCTCACTCTCTCTTTCCTGGATTGGCTGACTCGTTTACACCCTTGTCCATGCCACAAATCCCCCACTGAATGCCCCTTCTCCCACTCCCATCTCTCCCCTCTCCTACTCCTCTTCTCCCTCCCTCTCTCTGTCTTGCTAGGGGGCCCAGCATTCCTCCCTGGGTTCAGCAGACCCCTGTGTGAATACTGAAGGTGGAAGAGGAGGAGGAGGAGGAGAAGAAGGAGAAAAAGAAGGAGGGATGACTACTGATCCTGACCCTACTATCTCTTCCTCGGGCATCTCCTCCACTGGCTTGCCCCGGAACGAGAATGGAGTCCCCTCCCCACCCGTAGACCCTCCTCCTCCCCCCACTCCTCATCTCCACCCCAGTCCACCCCAGAATGGAGAGCTCCGTGTCAACCCAACATCCTCCCCAGTGACAAGCACGGAGGCAACTGAGAGCACTGCAACAGCAGGACTGGGCATAGAGGAGAGGGAGCAGGTCAAAAACAACACTAAACCAAATCAGAGAGAGAAGACACAAATAAAAAAGTCTTGCCACATTTCCTTCCTTTTTTGAGGAGGACGAGATGACTGCAATCTTTCCCGTTTCTTTTATGTGTACTCAAACCAGAGAGAGAAGAAATGTGTGGGGGGCAGCAGTCATTGTACATTTAACTGTACAGTACATTCAGCATTATCATACAAGACAACAAAAGGGCTTTCCAATGGACCTAATTTCCGTCATGCTCAAACTGGTCTTTGGTCAGTATCTGTCATGCAGGACAAGATAATGATACCTTTTAGTTATCGTTGACATTGTGGGATCCTCATGTACTGTTTCAATCGATCAAACTAAAGAGCCTATCATACACTGGTATAGGCCTAATCCCCAAACCAAGCGACTATGTGAGATTTTGCTTTGTGTGTTTGTTTAATCAAATAAAGACAGTAAGCAAACACTATATAACGTCTCACTCCCCAAAAACTTCTCAGTAGCCAATAGCATCCTACTATATACATGCGTGTAGTATCCCATAATTCCATCGATAAAGGTCTAGTCATTTCCTGTCCTGAAAACTCCAGCTCTCAAATTTAATTGGTAGAAATGTGGTCATCTGGCTTTGTAGTCTGGTTTCCTTAGTGCCTTTGAGTGTATTTTAACAGGGTTTTCAAATAACAGGCATAGATGATATTGACAGAAGGATTATTTTAACTGATGATAGTACATAAACAATCTAATCAAGATCCAAAAATAACTATGCTGTTTGAAATGCAGACTAACTACAGAGTCCAGAACAAGCAGAATACGGTTTCATTTTTGGGATTTCATAGACATGCCCTATGGCCTAAGGAAAGTGTGTGATGTTTTCAAAAATGTGTAAATTAAGGGACTTCCCATTCGTGGACTGGACTTGTGCAATGTTTTCTCTTCTCAATCTCAGAACCTATGTGTGATCAACTGGTGCTACAGACACAAACAGTGCCATTTCCAAATCAAGTGTGTGTGTCATAGCACTGCCTCTCATGTTTCCCACTGTCTGTATGTCTGTCTCTCTCACTCTGTCTGTTATTGTCAAGGTAGCCTATTTCTTTTATGTATTTGTCTATGTTTGTTTGTTATGTGTGTGTCGTGTCCTTATGTGTGCAATTGTTTAATGGAGTGGGAGCTGGGTCAAGTAGGGTGCTTAAACCAAATGAGACAATAACAAAGTTGTCAGGTAAAAAGTTTACCAGCAATTTTAAGGGGTTGAAAATATCAAAGGGATACTATTTGTGGACCTTCAGTGTCCAGGCATATAACGTAGTCACTTGTAACACCTAGTACACTTCCAAAATTGTTGTCATGGCTTTTTCTGTTTAGTACCACGTAAACTATTTATTTGATTCTTATTTTGGGGTAGCCAGTTAAGTCTAGCCTTTAAGTGCCTGGGTCTCAGATAATGACATTTTGGCCAGTAGTCAAACAGCGCTCAGACAAATTTGTATGTGGCATAGACTTTCTTCATGTCGTTTCGAGGGACTATTTGAAGTTAACGTACCATTCAGCTGAGCATGATGAATGCTAATGTAACAACATTTTGAAAAAACAAAGATTGTTTGGGGCATCGTTAGTAAAGAGTATTTCAAATCTAAAACATGTTACACAGTGCACTAAAAGGAATTCATTGCTTTGTGTCAACTGTTCAGATATCACCTGTCATTGAATACTGTTATACTGTGTTGTCATGTCCTCTTGTTTTGTGTATAACTTGTCCATTGTAATCTTTGTTTAGATGTGAACTTGGGTTTATTTTGGCCCTTTTAGATTCACACTGGTGGTGCTTTATAACTAGTTGGATAACTTTCCTTACTCTGGCTTAGCGTCTCAAGTGAATTAACATGCTTCAGACTGTCCTGGTTTTGCAGAACACAACACCGGTCTTATTTCGCTTTTTTATTTGATTAAGAGTCAATTTACTAAGGGCCAGATCCTAACTTGATGTATATTGTTGCAGTTCTCCCATTGGCATCATGCATTACGAGTAAGTCTGAGTTTAACATGCAGATCTCAAGTTAGGATTCGGCACTTTGTGCATAGGGTCAAAATGCCTCCGCCAATGCTGTGTCGGTCAGTACTAGGGGATTAGCCATAATGTAGAGTGGATGAGATTCAGCGATATGAGAGAGATTTAGAGTGTTGAATTAAAAGTTAACCAAATGTGATTATTAATAGGGAGAGTTTGTTGTAGTTAACTTGTGTTAAGTCAGCTAATATGGCTACCTTTCGAGTGCCAAAACATATCAGTAATAAAATGGCTTTTAAAGCAGCTAGGGTTTTACATCTGCATTGAATAAAGATATGGAAGTATACAGGGTCACTGGTTGATATATGAGCATTGACATTAATATACCTCAGAGATGCAGAATTGAGAGACTCAGGTTAACAAATATTTGCCTCAGAGCTAAACACAAACTGACAAAGAGATTAATCCTACTTTGGAGTGACTGCCATCCGATACAGTGGTTGGTCCAATGACATGGATTAAATTCACTTTAGTTGACAACTCAATCAAATGTAAATCAAAATTAGACGTTGAAATGACGTCTGTGCCTAGTGGGATGGCTATGATTGGATAGCAACTCATCAAGCACCTCCCCGTTCCTTCTCTCTCTGTCTTCCTTTTCTCCCCTTAGCCAATCACGCAGCTTCGTGGAGGACAATCTGGAACCTAATTGGCTGAGGCAACATGGGCAGCCCGCATGGCCTGGCCATATATCAAGAACGCTCTCTCGTGATGCGATTGGCTGACAAAGGGAGAAGTTGGGCCATTGGTTCAATTCTCCTGACCTAAAGGATAGTCCAGAGCCACAGCTGACCATGTAAGGATCTGCTGTGTTATTTACCCTACTTTACTTGGGCCCTCTCTCTCTGATTGGATGGCTGGACAATCTGTATTTGACGCTTGTGATTAGATATCTGATTTTCTTTTCAAGACATGCCAATCTCGGGTTGGTGGTTTTGTTGGCTCATCAAGCATGTGAAGAACAGCTATGCAGATTGACATGATATAAACCTTTTGGGATTGAGCAGTAAGTGAAATGAAAGAGGGAGAGCTGCTGTGTTTAAGATGCATTTCAAAGGTGCTGTAATTTTTCTTTCCTAACATTTTTCTAAGATCTCACAATTTGTTTCTTTCATTTTTCATTCCTACCATTTTCTACAGTCCACCCACTATCTACCCATTCCTCTTTCTATCTATTCTTAACCACCCACCTCAGTTTATGTTCACTTTTAGACTATTTATGCTCCTGTTCATATCTGCCATGGTTTTGGTTTTGTTCTTTCTTCTTTATCTCTATTAGTTTTACATTTAAAGGAAACTAATTATGCACAGCCTATTACAAGTGAAACTGCTACAAAACAAAATATTGCTTCAATTAAAACTTTGAAAAATGTAGACAATGCTATGATTTATATTTCTATAATAATGCATTATTCTTACCATAGTACTACAAAAACTATTAATTGGAAATCTTCCTGAGCAAATGTTTATTTCTTGATAATGACAAGACTCTAGTATCTAATGACAGTCCAGAAATGATCCATTTTATATCAACTGATTTTTCTTAAGACAATCTTATGGAACATTACCCTTTTGTGGAGAAAGATTGCCCTGGGACTGTGACGGATAAAAACACAAACTGTTGTTTTACCTGCTCCCCTCACAATGATTTGCACGTTGCTGTGACCTGCACCCCTCCACTTCTCTCTTGTAATCCCTGGAAGAGACATGTGAGGATGGATGTTGATTTTCTACTTGACAATCGCTGGGGAGCTCTCCATTTTACAGACGATCTAAAACTCCTTAGAAGAGGACATCCTTACCATCACGTTTTTGTTTTCCTATTTCTGTCTCTGATGTAAGCTTAGTGGAGCAGATGCGAGTTTATCATGTTTTTCCAGTGTGGTGAGACCGAATTCTGGAGCCAAATTTCTGTATAACTTCCATTTGATTTCTTTGTATGGACTCCACTGACACAGAAGCTAAATAAAACCCTGTGCCCTCCTTCACCTCTGACCACTGAAAAATGACACATCAAAAGAGCGAGAGATTAGAGGTTAATACCTTTTAAGTGATTGAATGTGTGTGTACATACAGTGTGTGTACAGTTGTTGTGTATATACTGGATATGTGTGTGTATATATGGTGTGTCTATGTGTATATACAGTTTGTTTGTATATGCAGGGTGTACAATTCTTTCCTCAATCCTCTAATCTCTCTCTCTCTTAAATGACGTATTTGACTCCTCAAAGAATAAATGTTGGGGAGTGGAGAGGTTCACACTGGCAATTTAAAGGACAGCTGTCTGGGAAGCACTTTCTGTGCAGACACTGACCAATCTGACACCTCTGAACACCTACACACCTAATTATGCCTCTCAAAACAATCTCTGGCTTGCCCTCATTTTCTCATCAACTGAGGCATTTTTTAAAATTATATTTGGGTGACCAAGCAATGTTTGTACATATACAGTATATAGAATAACTAAGATAATATTTCCAGTGACCTCCATCTCCTTTTCTTTGAATTCCTGTAACTATTATGATTCTTCGTTGTTATTTGATTTAAGTTTTACGTTT
Organism: Salvelinus alpinus; assembly: GCF_045679555.1. Classification (NCBI taxonomy): domain Eukaryota; kingdom Metazoa; phylum Chordata; class Actinopteri; order Salmoniformes; family Salmonidae; genus Salvelinus; species Salvelinus alpinus. Next base: position 46,544,883 of record NC_092089.1, on the reverse strand, counting down.
CTCTACATTAAATGTTTGCAATGGTTGTCATTCAGATTTATATATTTATCCAGACAACCCTTATCTAATCTTTCCAATTTAGTTCCCCGAACTCTGCCTCTCATAGACCCCTCTGTCAGGCTGAACATTTGGTTCAGATCACACTGTTACTTGTGAAGCAACTCTTCCATGCAAGTAACACCATGTTATTAGCCATTTCTTCAAGTTCTATTAAGTGTGCCTCCAACTCGCCAACCCTCCCTCACCCTTGAACTTTCAACCCCAGGTCACACATAGTCATACCCCTTGACAAGCCATAGTCCCCCAACCCCTCTATTTTTGTTTTAAAAAGGACAGACATTCGGGGATTTGTGTATATTAATGGAAGAGTGATATTGAAGAGTGTATTGCCATTGTAAATGGATTTGTTATGAATGTGGATATTCTGATTATTTAATTATTATTGTAATAATGATTATGATTATTGCCACTTTGATTTTCTTGATTCATTCCTTTGATGCGGTCAATAACAATTGCTTCATTTCATTTTTGAATAAACCGGAATTTATATTTTTCGGGTGGGTGAATCTTGGAGATAGAAATACTTAAATAAATGAATAATAAACAAATAATTAACTTCTTAAATTAAGATGTGATATGTATTTTTTGTATAATTCCTACAGAACAGTCACCACAGTGAAAAATATCTTGAAACTCTTACAAAGGCCTATTGTGTCACGTTCCTGACCTGTTTTCTGTTAGTTTTGTATGTGTTAGTTGGTCAGGACGTGAGTTTGGGTGGGCAGTCTATGTTTTCTGTTTCTATGTTGGTTAATGGGTACCTAATATGGTTCTCAATTAGAGGCAGGTGGTTTTCATCTCCTCTGATTGAGAATCATATTAAGGTAGGTAGTTTCACAGTGTTTGTTGGTGGGTGGTTGTCTCCTGTGTCAGTGTCTGTCTATGTTGCACCATACGGGACTGTTTCGGTTTGTTTGTACGTTCGTTAATTTATGTAGTCATTTCCCTGTTCGTGCGTTCTTCATGTTTTATGTAAGTTCTTACGTCCAGGTCTGTCTACATTCGTTTTTGTTATTTTGTTAGTTAATCCAAGTTAGTTCGTTTTTTCGTCTTCGTCTGTTTTTGGTTTAAATAAATATCATGTCTTATTCCAACGCTGCGTCTTGGTTCAATCCATGCTCCTCCTCTTCGGATGAAGAGGAGGAGGAAAGCCGTTACAGAACCACCCACCAATCCAGAACCAAGCAGCGTTTGTTCGAGCAGTGGAATACACAGGAATACTGGACTTGGGAGGACGAGCTGGATGGAAAAGGTCCATGGGCACAGCCGGGAGAATATCGCCGTCCCAAAGCTGAGCTGGAGGCAGCTAAAGCAGAGAGGCGGCGATATGAGGAGGCAGCACGGAAGCAAGGCTGGAAGCCGGAGAATCAAGCCATAAACCGCAGATATGAAGGTACGCGGCTAGCAAGGAAGCCTGAGAAGAAACCCCAAAAATTTCTTGGGGGACGCTAAGAGGTAGTGGGCCAAGGGCAGGTAGGAGACCTGCGCCCACTTCCCAGGCTAACCGTGGAGAGCGGGAGTACGGGCAGACACCGTGTTACGCAGTAGAGCGCACGGTGTCTCCTGTACGTGTGCATAGCCCGGTGCGGGTTATTCCACCTCCCCGCACTGGTAGGGCTAGATTGGGCATTGAGCCAGGTGTCATGAGGCCGGCTCAACGCGTCTGGTCTCCAGTGCGTCTTCTCGGGCCGGCATTCATGGCACCAGCCTTATGCATGGTGTCCCCGGTTCGCCTACATAGCCCGGTGCGGGTTATTCCACCTCCCCGCACTGGTCGGGCGACGGGGAGCATTCAACCAGGTAAGGTTGGACAGGCTCAATGCTCAAGGGAGCCAGTACGCCTGCACGGTCCGGTATTTCCGGCGCTACCTCCCCGCCCCAGCCCAGTACCACCAGTGCCTACACCACGCACCAGGCTTCCAGTGCGTTTTCAGAGCCCTGTTCCTCCTCCACGCACTTTTCCTGATGTGCGTGCCCTCAGCCCGGTGCCACCAGTGCCGGTACCACGCACCAGGCCTATAGTGCGCTTCGAGAGGTCAGTGTGCCCTGTCCCTGCTCCCCGCACTAGCCTTGAAGTGCGTGTCTCCAGTCCGGTGCCTCCAGTTCCGGCACCACGCACCAGGCCTACAGTGCGCCTTATCCGGCCAGAGCCATCCGTCTCCCCAGCGCCATCTGAGCCATCCGTCTCCATAGCGCCATCTGAGCCATCCGTCTCCCCAGCGCCATCTGAGCCATCCGTCTCCCCAGCGCCATCTGAGCCATCCGTCTCCCCAGCGCCATCTGAGCCATCTGAGCCATCCGTCTGCCCAGTGCCGTCTGAGCCATCCGTCTGTCCCGAGCCATTAGAGCCGCCCGTCTGTCCCGAGCCGTCAGAGCCGTTCGTCAGTCAGGAGCCGCTAGAACCGTTCGTCAGTCAGGATCTGCCAGAGCCGCCAACCAGACAGGATCTGCCAGAGCCGCCAACCAGACAGGATCTGCCAGAGCCGCCAACCAGACAGGATCTGCCAGAGCCGCCAACCAGACAGGATCTGCCAGAGCCGCCAACCAGACAGGATCTGCCAGAGCCGCCAACCAGACAGGATCTGCCAGAGCCGCCAGCCAGACAGGATCTGCCAGAGCTGCCAGTGAGCCATGAGCGTCCAGAGCCGTTAGTGAGCCATGAGCAGCCAGAGCCGTCAGCGAGCCATGAGCGTCTAGAGCCGTCAGCCTGCCATGAGCGTCCAGAGCCGTCAGCCTGCCATGAGCGTCCAGAGCCGTCAGCCTGCCATGAGCGTCCAGAGCCGTCAGCCTGCCATGAGCGTCCAGAGCCGTCAGCCTGCCATGAGCGTCCAGAGCCGTCAGCCTGCCATGAGCGTCCAGAGCCGTCATTCATCCAGAACTGCCTCTCAGTCCAGAGCTGTCTCTCTGTCCGGAGCTGCCCTTCAGTCCGGAGTTGCCCCTCTATCCTGAGCTACCTCTCTATCCTGAGCTACCTCTCTATCCTGAGCTATCCCTCTGTCCTGAGCTACCTCTCTGTCCTGAGCTACCTTGTCCCGGAGCTGTCCTTTATCTTGGTGTTGCCCCTTAAATTAGGTGGGGGAAATAAGAGGGTGGTCATTCTAAGGGGGAGACGTAAGCTGGGATTGACTATGGTGGGGTGGGGACCTCGCCCAGAGCCTGAGCCACCACCGTGGTCAGATGCCCACCCAGACCCTCCCCTAGACTTTTGGTGGTGCGTTCGGAGTACGCACCTTGAGGGGGGGGTTATGTCACGTTCCTGACCTGTTTTCTGTTAGTTTTGTATGTGTTAGTTGGTCAGGACGTGAGTTTGGGTGGGCAGTCTATGTTTTCTGTTTCTATGTTGGTTAATGGGTACCTAATATGGTTCTCAATTAGAGGCAGGTGGTTTTCATCTCCTCTGATTGAGAATCATATTAAGGTAGGTAGTTTCACAGTGTTTGTTGGTGGGTGGTTGTCTCCTGTGTCAGTGTCTGTCTATGTTGCACCATACGGGACTGTTTCGGTTTGTTTGTACGTTCGTTAATTTATGTAGTCATTTCCCTGTTCGTGCGTTCTTCATGTTTTATGTAAGTTCTTACGTCCAGGTCTGTCTACATTCGTTTTTTTTATTTTGTTAGTTAATCCAAGTTAGTTCGTTTTTTCGTCTTCGTCTGTTTTTGGTTTAAATAAATATCATGTCTTATTCCAACGCTGCGTCTTGGTTCAATCCATGCTCCTCCTCTTCGGATGAAGAGGAGGAGGAAAGCCGTTACATATTGGCCATTTCATGGTTGATGCGGCCTATTCTGGGGTCCATATCATGAGTAGTTGACATTACCATAACCGATCATGTTTGCAAATATTATTTGCTGAGGCTGTTGGTGCATTTCATGTGAGATAAAAATGAAGACTAGTCTTTTTAGTAAGTATTCACACCCCTTGACTTTTTCCACATTTTGTTGTGCTGCAGCCTGAATATAACATGGATTAATTTGAGATGTTGTGTCACTGGCCTACACACAATACCCCAGAATGTCAAAGTGGAATTATGTTTTTAGAAATATATTCAACCCCTTTGTTGTGGCAAGCCTAAATTATTTCAGGATTAAAAATTTAAATTTTTTACATTTTAGTCATTTAGCAGACGCTCTTATCCAGAGCGACTTACAGTAGAGGCTGTAAAATGTGTAAAATGTGGTTAACAAGTCACATAATAAGTCGCAATAATAGTGTTTAACATAATTTTGTAATGACTACCTCATCTCTGTACCCCACACATACAAATGATTGTAAGGTCCCTCAGTCTCTGCAGTGAATTTCAAACAGAGATTCAACCAGAAGGACCAGGGAGATTCACCATGAGGCCAATAGTGTCTTTAAAACAGTTACATAGTTCAATAGCTGTGATATAAGAAAACTGATGTTGGATCAACACCATTGTAGTTATTCCACAATACTAACATAAATGACAGAGTGAAAAGAAGGAAGCCCGTACAGAATAAAAATATTTGCAATAAGGCATTAAACTAAAACTGTAAAAAAAAAAAAAAAAAAGATGTGGCAAAGAAATTAACTTTATGTCCTGAATACGAAGCGTTATCTTTGGGACAAGTACATCACATCACTGAGTACCACTCTTCATATTTTCAAGCATGGAGGTGGCTGCATCATGTTATGGGTATGCTTCTCATCTGCAAGCACTAGAGAGTTTTTTTAGGATAAAAAGGATAAAGGATAAAAAGAAATGGAATAGAGCTAAGCATATGCAAAATCCTAGAGGAAAACCTGGTTCAGTCTGCTTTCCAACAGACACTGGGAGACAAATGAACCTTTCAGCAGGACAATAACCTAAAACACAAGGCCAAATATACACTGGAAATGCTTACCAAGATGACATTGAATGTTCCCGAGTGGCCTAGTTACAGTTTTGACTTAAATCGGCTTGAAAATCAATGGCAAGACTTGAAAATGGCTGTCTCGCAATGATCAACAACCGACTTGACAGAGCTTGCAGAATTTTAAAGAGAATAATGTGCAAATATTCTCCAATCCAGGTGTGCAAAGCTCTTAGAGACTTACCCAGAAAGACTCACAGCTGTAATCGCTGCCAAAGGTGATTCTAACATGTATTGAGTCAGGGGCATGAATACACATGTAAATCTGATATTTCTGTATTTAATTTTCAATAAATGTGCAACAATTTTTATAAACATGTTTTCACTTTGTCATTATGAGTTATTGTGTGTAGATGGGTGAGAAAAAACGAATTTAATACATTTTGAATTTAGATTGTAATACAACAAAATGTGGAATAAGTCATGGGGTATGAATACTTTCGGAAGGCACTGTATGTAGCCTGATACATCATCCGGTGATAGCTTGCTAGCTAGTCACCATCTGACATAATGCAATAAAATTGTTTGGAAAGGTCCTTTCAGGACCTCTGCAAGCCAGAATGTTGAATACAGTTACATTTGAACTTACTCTACTGGTTGTTTGGTGGTTGGTCATTATGCTGGACAAAATATCCACAGGAAAGTGTTATTAAACTGACTTTTCTAAACCACCCCCTGGATTTTAGCATATGCTCTCATCATAAGCCATGACAAAATATGTAGAATTGCAGGACCCCCAAAAACCAGAAAAATAGCAAACATTTTCAAGAAACAGAAATAGAAACAAAATAGAACATACAAAAGTAATCCATACTGTTCGGGAACAGAACTGTTATTTTAAAAGCACAAGAACCCAGTTAATAACCTTCTTTTAAGTTGCAGGCATTTTTACTAGTCCCACAAGAAAACGCAATAAAGCGCCTATGCAAAGCGCTCACTCTGTCACTCAGAAACTTATTCCAGTGTCTGCCTGCAAGCTGAAAATCTTTGTAAGTGTGTGTATTTAGGCTACCTGCCCATTCCTCTTCCAAAGCATAGGCTACTGTACTGTTGTTAGAATCGTGATTCAGAAGATAGAATCTATTAACTTTTTCAATGCTAGTTAAGAATTCAAAAGGCCTAATTATAATGTTTCACAAAGGATTTATTAACTACAAAAAGGCAAGATGTGTTTTTAATTCTGGTGCCACTCGGCACACACAAGCTTGTTAGCTAGCTAGCTCAAAGGACATTCAAAGTTCTTTCATAGAAGCCGGCCCTCTTAGGTATAATTCAGTGGACCTAATTCAGATAATGCATGTCATAACAAGATGCCCAGCACTTCAAGCCTCCTCCACTACCCTCTCTCGCTCTCTCCCCTCCCCACCAACAAAATGTCAGTCACATCTTGCGCCATAGTCTACGCTTGTCTGTCCATCACACATGTAAACAACTACCTTGCTTGCTCTATCCACATTGATTGGTCAAGTAATTTAATGAGCTAAATGTAAAAAACTGTTGATGTCACAGGTTAAAAAAGGAACAGTAAGGAATGATATAAACCGGTTGTTTTGGGGGGTTTGAACTAGTTCAGAACTTTATTTTGCTGGTTGGAACAGTGGAACGGAACAAAAAAAATGTGGTTCTGTTCAGAACGAAACAATTGGAAAATAATTCTAGTTCCAACCCCTGGTTGTGGGGCCCCCTGGAGGTAGGTGCCCCAGATGTGGGGATCCGGCCCCGCTAGTATATGCATGCATTGTGTGTATGCATTTACATTGTTTGCTCAAACAAACCATGAGAGCCACACACAGATCCGCGTTTGGAAGTCCATTTAAGGCCTACTTTCCTGTGGATAATGGCTGTGTCCGAAATCTGTCTTGCCTACTACTTACTAAAACTGCATACTGTGTACTAATCATAGTACATACTATTAGAACATACTGTTTAGTAAAATCAAATGCAGTAAGCAACAAATATCAACATACTAAGCTCATCCATATTGAGAATGCTCATCTAGTGCGCAAATGAACAATTGCATTCCGCCATTTGTTAAGTTTGGTACACCGCGTCATCAAAGGCCTATTATCAGCTGTTATCAAACACACTTGGGTCTAGAAAGACGATTCTCTTCCTTAATAGGGTGCAGAGAATTCAACTAGAGGAAATGCCTAAATGAATATGACAGCGTTTCCCAAACTCTGTCCTCGGTACCCCAAGGGGTGAATGTTTTGGTTTTTGCCCTAACACTACACAAATTATCAAAGCTTGATGATTTGAATCAGCTGTGTAGTGCCAGGGCAACAACAACAAAAAACGGGGTCCCGAGGACCGAGTTTAGGAAACCCTGGAGTATGACATCTTGGCATTTAAAGCATACTAAATGTATTTTTATTTCACATAGGCCTAATATAAAACGTTCTATTTCGCGTACCCAAAATGCCTACTATTTATCAAGTATGAGTATTCAGACACGGCCAGTGTCTCAGATTTTCAATGGCATAAGGACGACCAATGTCTAAGATGTTCAATGGCATATGGAAGTACTCAGCAGACACTAGGGCTGTGTTCAATATGACAAAATGATGTGCAATGTTCAATTAAACGGAAAAGGTGCTGTTCTGATCGACCAGTTGAAAAACGGAATGGGGAACGCTGTCAGCATGGCCAGTGCCCTTTAAATACGTCACTTATTGTTCAAGCCACACCCCACCACACCCACCAAATGGAGCAAATAAAATAAAATAAATGTTTATTGGGCAAGTACACCGCTTTGTATATATATATACAGTGCCTTCAGAAACTATTTATACCCCTTGACTTATTCCACATTTTGTTTTGTTACAGCGTGAATTGAAATTGGATTAAATGTTTTAAAAAATCTCACCCATCAACACAAAGAACCCATAATGACAAAGTGAAAACATGTTTTCAGAAATGTTTGCACATTTATTGAAAATGAAATACAGAAATACTAATCTGCATAATGTAAGGTTCTGTATTTATTTTCTTAGTCAACCTTGTGTTCTGTTTCTTTGTGTTCTTGAACGTAGCCCTGTCTTTCATTTTTACTCATTGATTTCACCTGTGTTAGTTACTCACCTGGTCTCATCAGCTCCTTATTTAAATACAGCAAATACATTGAGCACAACCCCACTAACTTTGCCAACGACAAGAGCAGGGTGGATTTTGTTGTGTCTCTACTCACAGGCAAAGCCCTAGATTGGGCCACCGCCATATGGACTGTCAACAGCACAGAACTCGGCCCATTTCCACACCCTCTTAAAATAGGTATTCAATCACTCTCCTTCCGGTCGTCCTATAGGAGACCTCCCCATAGAACTTCAACAAGGACGCAATTCAGCTGCTGAGTATGCCCTCGAGTTCAGCACCATGGCTGCTGGGAGTGGATATAGTGAGGCTGCTTTACTTACCGTCTACCGAAGAGGGCTCAACAGGGAAGTTCAGGCGGAGCTAGCCTGTAGAGGTGACCCTCAGGATTTAAATCAATACATTCGTATGTCCATCTCCATCGACCACCTCATCGCCGATCGCCGAAGAACTCTGCCACCCAGGAACCCGAAACCTTCTCTTTCCGTGATTCCGTCATCCCGTCCGAGTCTTCCAGAGCCCATGCAGTTGGGCCATGCTCCTCTCCCGCGTATCGAACGTCAAAGGCGAATCCAAGAAGGGCTCTGCCTATAAAATATAATCTATTCAGCCATTGCCCTGGCAATGGAGACCTACAATGATGAAACACTCAAACGGTTTCATTCGTTCTTCTTCCCCGGCTGCGTCCAGCTTCTTCTTTGTTGGAAAAAAGGACGATGGTCTCCGCCCATGTATTGATTACCGTTCCCTAAATGACGTCACGGTCAAGAACCGTTTCCTTCCTCTGATCCCAGCGACCCTTGAACAAGTGGGCCGCGCCAACATCTATACAAAACTGGACCTGCGAAGTGCATATAACCTTGTCCGTATACGTGAAGGCGACAAATGGAAGAAGGCCTTTATCACCGCATGAGGGCACTACGAATACCTGGTCATGCCCTACGGCCTTACTAACGCCCCAGCCATCTTCCAATTCTTTATGAACAAGGTTTAACAGGATATGATCAATCGCTTTCTCATCGTCTACATTGATGACATCATGATTTACTCCAACTCCCTGAAGGAAAACATACAGCATGTGCAAAAGGTTCTTCAATGGCTCCTTGACCATAACCTCTATGTGAAGACTGAAAAGAGCTCCTTCCATGTAACCTTGGTAAACTTCCTCGGTTTCGTACTGACACCTGGAGGGGTCAGCATGGATGAGAACAAAGTCCCCGCCGTCAGTAACTGGCCCAAACCCACCACCATTAAGGAACTCCAACGTTTCATTGGGTTCTCCAACTACTATCGCCGGTTCATTCGGAACCTCAGTTCTACTGCCGCTCCCCTCAGTGCCCTTACCAGCCAAAAGACCCGGACCCGTCAATGGACTGATACCGCCCTGACTGCTTTCAACAACTTGAAACGCCTATTTACCTCAGCTCCTGTTCTTCGCCAACCTGATCCGACTCTTCCTTTCACCCTGGAGGTGGATGCCTCCGAAGTAGGAGCCATACTCTCTCAGCGGGTGGGAACACCTTCAAAATCACATCCCTGTGCCTTCTTTTCAGGAAGTTATCCTCTGCTGAGAGGAATTACGATGTGGGGAACAGAGAACTCCTCACCATCAAGCTGGCCCTCGGAGTGGCGCCACTGGTTGGAGGGCGCACAACATCCCTTTCTCGTCCTAACAGATCATCGTAATCTGGAATATATCAGAGGGGCCAAGAGGTTAAACTCCAGACAAGCCCGCTGGGCTCTTCTACACACGCTTCCATTTTCATGTTACTTACATCCCCGGAAAGAAAAACGTAAAAGCTGATGCTCTCTCCCGCCAGTTTGACCTTCTGACCAGTAACAGACCCTACACCCATTCTTCCTTCCTCTTGCATTATGGGGCCGGTACTGTGGGAGGTTCACTCAGCCATACAAGAAGCCCTAACCTCAGACCTGGCTCCTCCTGAGACAACAGCTGGGAGGAGTTACGTACCATGTATTGCCTCCAGTTACCCCATCAGTATAAAATCTCCTTGTCCTTCCATGTGTCTCTGTTAAAACCGGTCCTCTTCATCCTACAGTCTCAACCTGCAGTGCGCCCCCACTGTTGGACGTCGGAGGGGAACCTGCCTACGCCATTCAGGCCATCCTTGATTCCAAACGCCTGAGAGGTTGCATCCACTATCTAGTGGACTGGGAAGGTTATGGGCCTGAAGACCGGTCCTGGGTCCCCGACCAGGACATCCTCGACACAGAGATGATTCAGGCATTCCACCGTAACCGTCCGGATCGTCCCGCTCCCCGACCTCGGGGTCGACCCCCGAACAGACCCACTGGACATCAGCCTTGACGCAGAATGTCGGCTCAGTTCACGACCTTGTCGAACCAGCCTGCCGGACCTCGCCCCGAGGTAGGCCTCTGCTCCCCCTCCCGCTCCACCCTCCGGCGCCGTTGGGTCGTCAGGAGCCTCCCTTGGGGGGGGGGGGGGGGGGGGTGGTACTGTAAAGTTCTGTGTTTATTTTCTTAGTCAACCTTGTGTTCTGTTTCTTTGGCTTCTTGAATGTAGCCCTGTCTTTCATTTTTGTTCATTGATTTCAGCTGTGTTAGTTACTCACCTGGTCTCATCAGCTCCTTATTTAGTTCAGTTTATGCCTTTGTGGGGTATTGTTTGTTTTGACTCTGCTAAGCCTTTTTCTAACTCGTTTGTGAGAACCAGTTATAGCCTTCAGTCCTAGTTTTGATTTGCCTACCTGTGTATGACCATTGCCTGCCTATGACCACAATTCCTGGATTCTGGATAGGCGAAATAAACACCTGCCGCACTCTGCGCATGTATCTACACCTTTTTCTCCCTGAGTATTCATTACACAAGTATTCACACCCCTGAGTCAATACATGTTATCACCTTTGGCAGCAATTACTGCTGTGAGTCTTTCTGGGTAAGTCTCTGGGAGCTTTGCACACCTTGATTGTAGAATATTTGCACATTATTCTCTTTAAAATTCTGCAAGCGCTATCAAGTTGGTGGTTGATCATTGCTAAACAGCCATTTTCAAATCTTCACAGATTTTCAAGACGATTTAAGTAAAAACTGTAACCAGGCCACTCAAGAACATTCAATGTCGTCTTGGTAAGCTGCTCCAGTGTATATTTGGCCTTGTGTTTTAGGTTATTGTAATGCTGAAAGGTGAATTTGTCTCCCAGTGTCTGTTGGAAAGCAGACTGAACCAGGTTTTCCTCTTGGATTTTGCCTGTAGCCCAAATCCGTTTCTTTTTATCCTAAAAAATCTCCCTAGTCCTTGCCGATGACAAGCATACCCATAACATGATGCAGCCACCTCCATGCTTGAATGTGTTGGATTTGCCCCAAACATAACATTTTGTATTCAGTATTACTTTTGTGCCTTGTTGCAAACAGAATGCATGTTTTGGAATATTTTTATTCTGTACAAACTGCCTTTTCACTCTGTCAATTAGGTTAGTATTGTAGAGTAACTACAATGTTCCGTCCTCAGTTCTCTTATCACAGCCATTAACTCTAACTGTTTTAAAGTATTTGTAGTGACTGGGTGTATTGATACACCATCTGAGATGGAATTAATAACTTCATGCTCAAAAGGATATTTAATGTATGCTTTTTTAAATGTTTACCCATCTACCACTAGGTGCCCTTCTTTGCAAGGTATTGGAATGCAGTGTTTTGTTTTCGCCAGGCATCATGGGACCCATGTCATCCAAAAAGTTGACTGACGTTTGCCAAAAACACCTGGAAGCACCTTGATGATCATCAAGACTCTTGGAAGAATGTTCTATGGACCGATGATTCAAAAGTATAGCTGGGTCCCATTATGCCTGACGAAAACCAAACACTGCATTCCACATTTAGAACCTCATACCAATGGTCAAGCATGGTGGTGGTAGTGTGGTTTAGGGATGCTTTGCTGTTCCTGGATGACTTGACTAGAAGAAACCATGAATTCTGCTCTGTATCACTATATTCTACAGGAGAATGTCTGGCCATCCGTCTGTGAGCTGAATCTGAAGCGCAGCTGGGTCATGCAGCAAGACAATGATCCAAAACACACAATCTAGTCTACATGGAAATGGCTAAAAAGCAACAAATGTGACGTTTTGGAATGTTCTAGTCAAAGTCCAGACCTAATCCCAATTGCGATGTTGAAATGAGCAGTTCATACTTGAAAACCCAAAAATGTCGCTGAGTTAAAGCAGTTCTGCATGCAAGAGTGGACCAAAAAATCCTCCACAGCCATGTGAGAGACTGGTCAACAACTACAGGAAGTATTTGGTTGCAGTCTTTGCAGATAAAGGTGGCACAACCAGTTGAGTGTAAGGGGGCAATTACTTTTCACACAGGGACATGGGGTGTTGCATAACTTTGTTTATGAAATAAGTATGTAATTGTTGTGTTATTTGTTCACTCAGGTTCACTTTCTTTTATTTATTATGTTTGGTTGAAGATCTGATAACATTCAGTATCAGAAATATGCAAAAGTAGAGAATATTAGAAAGGGGGTAAATACTTTTTCACCGCACTGTATATAGGATGAGTCATGACTAGAATACAGTATGTAAACATTAAAGTGACCAGTGTTCAATGATTCTATATACATAAGGCAGCAGTCTCTTAAGGTGCAGGGTAGAGTACCTGGTGGTAGCTGGCTAGTGACAGTGTCTACAAAGACAGTCATTTAGTTCAGTTACCTTCGCTTTCTTGGCTACAGGAACAATGGTGGACGTCTTGAAGCAAGTGGGGATAACAGAATGGGATAGGGAGCGATTGAATATGTCCGTAAACACTCCAGCCAGCTGGTCTGCACATGCTCAGAGGACGCGGCTTGGGATGCCATCTGTGCTGGCAGCCTTGCCCGGGTTGACACCCTTGAATGTCTTACTCATGTCGGCCACAGAGATTGGGAGCACACAGTCCTCATGAGCGGCGGGGGCCCACGTCGATGGCTCCGTGTTGTTTTTCTAAAAGCGGGAAAGAGAGTGTTTAGCTTGTCCGGGATTGAGGCATCGGTGTCTGCGACGTACCTCAAAGTCTGTTCAAGAACGTTGAACATTTTGGGGAAACATGTCGTTCAGTACAAACCGTCACACAACGTAGCGAATGTAACTGAACACACCCTAGTAGAGTAGCCTAAAGTCAAATGAAGTTTATGCAACAATCTTACGTAAAGGGACTGTTAGGTCTTCTGGAATCTACGATAAGTGTGGAGATGACTACACTCAGAAGTGTATAGGCTAAAGTGTATGCTACACTTATGAACAAGGTATGCATCTAGTGTATGAGGCCAGTTTAAAACGAATGCAATCACTGCTTACCTGGTGTGTCGGTTCATGAAGAACGCACCCTAGCACACTACATTATCGAATTACAGAGCCATAGCCAACCAGCAAAGTGGCCTAATTTAATTCCTAGCACTTAAACCTAAGCGGAAAAAGAGATAGCTCATTTAGCTACAAAACAAGAAGCTCCAGCCGATTCAAACTCTCAAAGAACAGCATTAAGGAACAGCACTTACCTTTCTCTGTTGAAATAGATGTGATGATGGCATTCAAACTGGATCATGTGGTACTTCGGTGATCGCCTTGTCTATCAATCAAAAAACAACAAGAAATGTTTATTTGTAGCCTAATTATTTTTTTCTCCAAAACATAAACCCAGAATATTCAGTATTCATCTAAATCACTCCTATGGGGTGACCATCCTAATCACAGCTCCTGGTCAGTCCAGTCCAAGCTCTTCTCTGTTCTGACACCCCAAAGGTGGAACCAGCTTCCGCCTGAAGCTAAAATATTTCTAAAATAGGAAATTATATACTGAACAAAAATATAAATACAACATGCAAAAATTTCAAATATTTTACTGAGTTACAGTTCAGATCAGGAAATCAGTCAGTTGAAATAAATTCATTAAACCCTAATCTATGGATTTCACATGACTGGGAATACAGATATGTATCTGTTGGTCACAAATACCTTAAAAATAAGGTAGGGGCGTGGATCAGAAAACCAGTCAGTATCTGGTGTGACCACCATTTGCCTCATGCAGTGCGACACATCTCCTTCGCATAGAGTTGATCAAGCTGTTAATTATGGCCTGTGGAATGTTGTCCCACTCCTCTTCAATGGCTGTGCGAAGTTGCTGGATATTGGTGGGAACACATTGATCTAGAGCATCCAGAACATGCTCAATGAGGGACATGTCTGGTGAGTATGCAGGTAACAGATCCTTGCGACATCGGGCTGTGCTTTATCATGCTGAAACATGAGGTGATGGCGGCGATTAAACGGCACGACATTTGGCCTCAGGATCTTGTCACGGTATCTTTGTGCATTCAAATTGCCATAGATAAAATGCAATTGTGTTCGTTGTCCGTAGCTTATGTCTGCCCATACCATAACCCCACCTCCACCATGGGGCACTCTGTTCACAACGTTGACATCAGCCAACATGACGTCATTCACGTGGTCTGCGGTTGTGAGGCCGGTTGGACGTACTGCCAAATTCTCTAAAACAACGTTGGAGGCAGCTTATGGTAGAGAAATGAACAATAAATTCTCAGCTTTGGTGGACTTTTCTTGTCCCCAGCACAAGGTGCACCTGTGTAGTGATTATGCCGTTTAATCAGCTTCTTGCTATGCCACACCTGTCAGGTGTATGGATTATCTTAACAAAGGAGAAATGCTCACTAACAGGGATGTAAACAAATTTGTGCACAACTTTTGAGAGAAATAAGCTTTTTGTGCGTATCTTTTATATCAGCTCATGAAACATGGGAGCAACACTTTGCATATTGCATTTATATTTTAGTTCCTTTTGTGAACTAACACTTAACTCTTTTCCCTCTTACTAACTCAGACTTTTCTGATAGCTACTTTATTGAGGAAAAATGTACTTACTATGACAGTGATATAGCAGTGGGCTAAATCACGGTCACACAGTGTTTCTTGTTAGTTTTAAACAAATCTACTTTGAAACAAAAGTATACACCTCACACACATGTTCATGGGCTTAAAAAAAAGACATCTGTACCCTGTCAGATAAATAGTTGACATGTATTCAATTTTGAGTTTGCATCCCAATATTACACTTTATATACATCTCAGAAGACTGAAAGATAACAAAACTGTTTGGTATAGAAACACCAGATTTTCATTTTTTATTATTAATTATGAAAACATTATGAATAACATTCTACCCTTGAGGCCACTAGGTCATTTGACTGCAGGAAAGAGGTACGATGAATGCACTAACTTTAAGTCGCTCTGGATAAGAGTGTCTGCTAAATGACTAATGTAAATTGCCTAGGCAACCAAAGTCTTGTTTGCTACAACACCTTGCTTGTTTCAGCAATGTGCAACAAAAGTTTCATCAAGTTTTAGAGTCCAGAAACGAACTCAACTGCACAAATGCCCATCAGTCCCGTCTTCAGTCAGGCGGTTTTTTTCGGTGGTTATCACTCTTATTTCATTTTCATGACAGTCTTCATCAATAATCATTGGTTACCCGGTTATTGTGCCATGCAGCCCTAATCACCCAAAAAAGATTTACAAAGTTTTACATTGCCAGGGATCACTAAGGCTAGCAGTGTGGCAAAGGTTTGGGTTAAGGTAAAGTCATATTTTAATTAAGAGAACTTGTAGAAATGGCGGTGTTAATGACTTTGTGGCTGTGGTAACTAATGCCGGTCCCGCGCGAACGCAGGTCTAACGTTTCACGCGAAGTCTCGCGCTGTTCAGGCGGTCGCTGTTTAATGGCCGCCCTCTTACTCGTAGCGATGTTTGGAACGGGGAATAACACAAGGAAACCATCGGGGTGTGATAGCTGACCGGGAATTAACACAAATACTGGGGCATTCCCTCTCCTAAACGGTTTCCGAACGGATGGGCAGTTTGCCAAGCGACATAAGATACGAAAGCGACATAGTGGTTAGCGGGAGAGGATAGAGCTGCTATCTAACGTTAGCTAGTCAACACAGTTGTCGCTGCCGGTGAGGCAAGCCCGGAGCAACCCTGACAAGAGTGGGGTTGAAGAGGGTGGGAACGCAGACTCTGTTGGACTGGAGCGTGTGACTCTTGGCACCAGATGCTAACATGAGTGGACCTGGGCAGGATAGCGAGCCAGAGGCAAAAGTCCTCCTCATCAAGCGTCTATACAGGTGAGTTAAAGGCCTTTTGCTGGGAAACATTACATTAGCTAGCTAACAGTAGTAAAATAAATGGATAGCTAACCTTAGCTAGTTTGCTAACTAGCTAGCCATCTATTCAACTAGCTAGTTAGCTAACTACCCAGTCACCTGTCTGTCTGACTTGCATAAGCTAACGTTAGCTAGTTAACTGTACTTGTCACGAAGCCTTCGTCGAAGGGCAATGACATTTTTACGAAGTAGTCGGACATTTTCGATAGTATGGATTTTAAATAACCAGATGTAACACAGTGGGAACTTATGAAGCGGATAGCTAATTAGCTAACTAACGTTAGCTTCTAGACAACTGAGCACTAACAGCACAGTAACAAGTTACTGTGCTATTAACGTTAGCTAGCTAACTTATTCCTGTGTCAACTTGCTTTCTAAATAACGTTAGTTGTTTAACTACGTTGTGATAGCTTCAGCTGTCAGTATTGTCACAGTACTAGTTAGATGATAGGCCTATCCTTGTTTGCTAACTAACGTTACCTAGCTAGTTAGTTATTTAGCAGCTAACTAGAAGCGTCTAACAGAACATCACCACATTAATAATGTCGACTGGCTACTTTTAACATGCATAACTAGGCCTAGTTAGGGCGAAACAACATTTTTCACAAGCCCCTTTAGCTTTACCTACCTAGTTAGGAAGCTATAATGTCAAACATGATCTCAGTGTGAAACATGTATGACAGTTTATATATTCCAGTTATAGCTAGCTAGCTAACGTTAGTTCCCTACGTTGATAAGAATGAGTTTCCTCATTCCTCCAATGACCATTACCAAGTAATTCACCTGCCATAATAACTGTATCTTGCGTGCTCAGGGCAGTGGTTGAGTCGGTACACAAGCTGGATGTCATCATTGGCAGCAAGTCATCGTACCGGGAGGTCTTCAAGCCTGAAAACATCAGCCTTCGCAACAAGTAAGCATTTTACTCTACTCCAACCTTTGCCATAAACACTAAGGCCAAAGGCAAGCACTAACCCCAACCTCACCTGTCTTCTGTGCCCAGGTTGAGGGAGCTGTGTGTGAAGCTGATGTTTCTCCACCCTGTGGACTATGGTCGCAAGGCTGAGGAGCTTCTGTGGAGGAAGGTCTACTACGAGGTCATCCAGGTCATCAAGACCCACAAGAAGGTACAGAATTTAAGGGTGTTTTCCCATATAGTCCTCTTTAAAATAACTGATCTCCGTCCTCTTTAAAGTGAACTTTGTGGTAAAAAAGAAGCCAAAGAACTCTGTTCTCACTGTATTCTCACTTCCCTTGCTTTTGAATGAGGACTCTACTCTTTTGTGGTCCAAGTCCTCTTTGCATTCACATTGCTATATTTAGAAATGACCCAAGATCTTTTTCCAACATTCACTCAATGCGCTCTGGGACAAGCCACTTCCATTCGGCCATCAGATTTGCCACCAATGCTCCTTATAGGACACATCACTGCACTCTATACTCCTCTGTAAACTGGTCATCTCTGTATACCCGTCGCAAGACCCACTGGTTGATGCTTATTTATAAATCCCTCAATCCCCCATATCTGAGATACCTACTGCAGCCCTCATCCTCCTCATACAACACACGTGCTGCCAGTCACATTCTGTTGAAGGTCCCCAAAGCGCGCACACCCCTGGGTTGCTCCTCTTTTCAGTTCGCTGTAGTTAGCGACTGGAACGAGCTGCAAAAAACACTCAGTTGACAGTCATCTCCATCTCTTCATTCAAAGACTCAATCATGGACACTTACTGACAGTTGTGGCTGCTTCATGTGATATATTGTTGTCTCTACCTTCTTGCCTTTGTGCTGTTGTCTTGTGCCATGTTTTGTGCTGCTACAATGTTGTTGTGTTGCTACCATACTGTGTTGTCATGTGTTGCTGCCATGCTATGTTGTTGTCTTAGGTCTTTCTTTATGTATTGTTGTGGTGTCTCTCTTGTCGTGATGTGTGTTGTCCTATATTTTTAATGCCAGCCCCCGTCACCACAGGAGGCCTTTTGCCTTTTGGTAGGCCGTCATTGTAAATAAGAATGAGTTCTTAACTGACTTGCCTAGCTGTTTGAAATATCTAATATATCTATCTCTATCTATCAAATAATACATTTAATCAAAATATGTTATTGGACAGATATACCTACTTACATTTCTGAATCTAATATATTGCATTTAGTTAAAAGATGAGACAAAGTAATTGTAATCAGAAGATACTATTAACATGTAATTATTATTGGTAACAGAATAAATAGTGGAAGAATAACTGCAGATTAAATAATGCTGTAATTGAAAATTGTACACCCAATGTAGGCTGCCGCCCCTTAAAGAGCTAGAATAGATTTGGACGTTATGTTGATTCTCACCAAATATGTTTTCTCACACTTCCAACCCCACAATCAAATAAACAGTCTATGAATCTCTCATATAGATCACATATTGCAAACAAATAATCTGAACTAAAAACACTACACATCTTGGAATGTCTGTGCGTCCTTGACAATCGCTAATCAATATCCAAAAACTGCATTTTTTTTCTTTTTTTCTTCTCTCAAACCTGCACATAATCTTCTCTCTTGTGGCACCAATGTGAGGGGTTATGGCAGGGAAAACAGTGTTGCATTAGTGTGTGTAATCACAAGCGAACCTGGGGAGCATTGCCCTAAATAATGGAACCGGACCACATAATTCAAGTGAACTGAACTCAGACCACCTCTGGAGATGGTCTCAGTTTGCTTCGGGGCTCTTTTGAGGGGTGTGAGTTCCTTTTGGAGTGTTAACACTGCATTATGCAAACCATACTGAGTTCACAAAAATGTGCTAAAGGGGACTATGTGTGAAAACACCCTAAGTTATTGGGGAAATGTTGACTGTGTGGCCAGTACAGTGACTGCTGAGCTCTCAGACATGCACACTTTATCTTTCCTCATGCCCTACACACAACCCTTAACTTTTATTTCTAATCTCTTCTTTTTACCTGGCCCCCTATCATCTCTGTCTTTTGCAGCACATCCACAGTCGCAGTGCCCTGGAGTGTGCCTACAGGACTCACCTGATAGCCGGCGTGGGCTTCTATCAGCACCTGCTGCTCTACATCCAGTCCCACTACCAGCTGGAAATGCAGGACTGCATCGACTGGACCCATGTCACCGACCCCCTCATCGGTGAGACACACACACACTCAGGTCAGCAGTGTCTGTGATTGACACAGTGTATAAATGATTGTATTTGTATTTGTAGGTCGGAAGAAGCCGGTATCAGCCACCCCTAAGGAGATGGAGTGGGCCCAAATGGCCTGCCATCGCTGCCTGGTGTACCTGGGAGATCTAGGTAATACAAACTTCATCTTTCTCACCAAAGAGATTTGAGACAACCTTATTTCAATGACCATGGAATATAATTCCCCAAATCCAAGGTCACGTTTATTTGAATGTACAGGAGAGGTTTACGGGAGGTTGTTTGAATGTTTTCCACAGCCCGTTACCAGAACGAGTTGGCTGGGGTGGAGTCTGAGCAGCTGTCAGAGCGGTTCTACCACCAGGCCCTGTCAGTCACGCCGCACGTAGGTGAGTTGACAACAAGGTGTTACCGGCTCTCCCTTTCACAGCACATTAACCACCATTTTTTACACTAACCGGTTTACTCACCACACCACCATCTACAAATGAATCACTCTTGTTATATTGCCCACATAGTGATGAACTCACACAGCACTTATTGATTGAGCTTTATTATATGACTGGTCAAAGCTTATGCAACTCATAGTGATCTAGCTGAACGGTTAGTGGGCTATTTGAGCCAAGAAGGGGAAATTCAGTAACTGTTAGTGGGCCAGGAGAGTGCATTCAGTCTCAATAAATCACTGATCCACATTTGAAACGTTCTGTCTTTTTGAGAGCGCTTCAGAGGGCTTCATCAGTCGAACTGAAAGTAAATATTAAATGGTCGCTGCTAAAGGAAAGCAATGTCTTTAGTGTGCCATGATGTTGACAAGTGTTTGATGTTTTGTTTTCAGGAATGCCTTTCAATCAGTTAGGTACACTGGCGGGGAGTAAATTCTACAATGTGGAGGCCACCTATTACTACCTACGCTGGTGAGTGGAGACTTCAACACGTCTAGATTTACTGCAGCACATCCACAGTCTATCTATGACTGGTCTGTAGACTATGCTGTGCTATTGTTCTCTACCTCAGTGGGGCAATGTAGTCACTCTGCTGGGGAGAAATATCTTCATGGCAGCAATTCTTATTTGGATCACATCAGTAGGCTCTATATAGCATGTTTGAAATGGTAGAGGTTCTGAAACCAGTCTGGTAGGAGAAGAAGCCCAACTTCGGATCCAGAACACGTTAAAAAAAGACTTGCCACAGAGTGGTACCGGGACTATACCAGTATTTGTAATACTCGTTAGTGGTGGGTTTACAAAACACAAAGCGGATTGAACTTTCGGAAAACAGCCCTGATTTTGGAAAGAAACATTGTTGTCATCCAGTCACAATTATTTGTTTTCCAAGCTATAGCACACACTATTTTACATACAGCAGGTTTTTAAAGGACCAAAGAGTTGGGTCTGCTTCGTGTTTTCATTGCCATGGGAAAATAATTGCGATACTGGTATCGTCACACCCCTACCACCAAGTATTGATCATGGTTTTCTCCTTTATGGTCCCGTGTTTGAACAGTATACAGTCGGAGACTCCCTTCGAGGGGGCCTACGGGAATTTGAAGCGTCTGTTTGATAAAGCTGCTAAGATGTACCACCAGGTGAAGAAACAGGAGATGAAGAAGCTGTCTCCCTCACGGCAAAGGTCAGTCTGGTTTCCTCACACCACAGCCCTGAAATGACAAATCACTAGGTCAGCATTGAAACAGGTATTGAGATAGTCCTCTTTGGGATTGTTACTCTTTCTTCAACTGTTTTCTTTCCAGATCCAAGGACATCAAGCAACTTCTGGTGAGCTTCATGTACCTACAGAGTCTACTGCAGCCCAAGAACAGGTTAGGACTCACTTTTAACCATTTAGGCCCTAGTCATTTATCTCAATAGGATCCTTGACATTTTGTCCATATATGACAAAGCTATCTGATGATAATAACAATTGATTGACCAAACAGGGTTATAAAAATTCAGTCTCAACCTGCTTTCTATTGTCTGCTGGGTCCGTGTTTGTAATGTCTTACCATTTCTCTCCTCCCTGTGAGTAGTCTGCTGGAGACAGAGCTGACCTCTCTGTGTCAGTCGGTGCTGGAGGATTTTAACCTGGTGCTGTTCTACCTGCCCTCGCCGCCACATGGCCACGAGGCCACTTCCCCCAGCGAGGAGGAGCTTGAGGAGCACGACTCGCCCTGTGCCCTGCTCCCCGACGCCCTCATCTTCAAGATGGTGGTAACCTGCCTCATGGTGGTGCACAGCCTGAAGCGGGGAGGTCAGTAAGAATATAGATGTCTTTTTGTTTTTTACAAATCGTTTTTCAAACATTATGCACATAGGGTGTTGTAAGTAGAGCTGAGTCGGTAGGCATGCGAGGATAGTGACATACTGCAAGGGAGAAATAAGGGGATATGTTGATTCGTTGTATTGCAAAGTTGATATGTCGACTTGTTTGTGTAGGGTCCAAGCAGTACAGTGCGTCAATAGCCTTCACACTGGCCCTCTTCTCCCACCTGGTGAATCATGTCAACATCCGCCTGCAGGCTGAGCTGGAGGAGGGGGAGAGCCAGGTGCCCCCGCTGCAGACCGACAACACAGGTGAGAACAACACTCCCAGCGAACCTCATGCTGCCTATACACTATTCATGTTCTGTTAATCCTCTGAAAACAAATGGAACGATAATGATATTTGTTTGCTCCTAGACGACTCTGAGTTGAGAGACCCGTCTGACCCGTTGACCTCGGAGGAGAGGCCCCTGCAGAACGGCTCCCTGGACCATGAGGATGAGGAGGACGAGGGGGGCCACCAGAACACTGTGGCCCAGAAAGCAGGTGTCGGTGAGCGGAAGGCGGAGGAGGAGAAACAGAAGCAAAAGAAGTACGCCCGCCTCTCCATGCTGCGCCGCCGCCGTGCCACCTGCAAAGAAGATGAGAGCGACCTGAGCGAGGGCTTCGAGAGTGATGAAGAGGAGGAAATGGAGCAGAGGGGCTGCGCCGACTCCGGGGGTGCCTCGTCGGGAACCCCACTCACCCCCACCACGCTGGGGAAGGAGAGCAAGAGAGGGAGGGAGCACCCGACAGAGGGGACCTGGGAGAGCGGCTCAGAGGAAGACGAGGAGGGCGGCACGGCCTTCGACGTGGAGACTGACTCGGACATGAACAGCCAGGAGTCCCGCTCCGACCTGGAGGATATAGAGGACTCAGAAACCCCGGAGAACTTGGACACCCCTCCTCGGGGGGAGGTGCAGCCCGGAGAAGACGATGAGGAGGAAGCCAATCCCAGGGAGGACGACGACGGGGACACCCCTCCGGCCACCAATGGCCCCCTCCTGCCCAGCGACCCCAGTATCAGCAGTAACCTCCAGGCCATGTCATCCCAGCTGTTCCAGGCCAAGCGCTGCTTCCGCCTGGCGCCCACCTTCAGCAACGTGCTGCTGAGGCCCCACAGCTCCGCCACCAACCCCAAACCCACCACCACCGACCCAGACGCCTCCTCCACCACCCCCTTCCAGGAGACCCCTCCTCCGCCGGGGGACTCACCCTGCGACGCCGGCCCGGGCACTGCCAACGGAACCAACGACAATGGTCAGTAACATGCCCACACACATTGACGCTGTGTTGATTACTATGTCATTTTTGTATAATGTAGGATATGAGTAAAAAAAAAAAGATAAACTTCAATATAATGATGTACTTCTAGTCTGTTTTTAGTCTTTCCCAAAGACTACATTGAGTAACAGCACATTGCTAAAATATGCCATTTTATAACAGCACATCTGAGGTTCCCCCTAAGAAAACTAGGGTGTAGATTAAACACATGTTCATTTCTTTATTTGTCCATTCCCTGTAGAGGTGGATTCCGATTCAGAGTGTAGCGTGCACAGCAACCAATCGGTACACAGCGAGAAGACCCTGTCAGAGAAACTGGAGATTCTGACCAATCAGGGGCTCATCCAGGTGGTCAAGGTGTTTGTGGATTGGCTTAGAACCAACACTGACATTATCGTCATGTGTGCACAGGTAAAGGGGCTGGATTTTTCAGTAACCTATGAGCACTTACAAACAGTATGCTTTGAAAAATACAAGGTAATCTTTGTATCAGCTGACTCGGGGCAAGGGTTTATAGTCTTCATCATTGTTGGTGTTTGTTTCACTGTCTTCCGCTCAATGTAATTCCGTTACTCTGTAGAGTTCTCAGAGCCTATGGAACAGACTGTCTGTGCTACTCAACCTGCTGCCTGACGGGAACAAGATGCTGGAAGCAGGCGAGTTACTAAATGCACCCGTTCTTTTTATGGGTTGTTAATCTGCGTTTTCTTTATTTAACCTTTATTTAACTAGGCAAGTCAGTTAAGAACAAATTCATATTTACAATGACTGCCTAACCCGGATGACGCTGGGCCAATTGTGCGTCGCCCTATGGGACTCCCAATCACGGCCTGTTGTGATACAGCCTGGAGTCAAACCATGATCTGTAGTGACGCCTCTAGAACTTAGATGCAGTGCCTTAGACCGCTGTGCCACTCAGGAGCCCGATGTGGGGGCTTGAGTTGGCCAAATTCGTCTCTCCCCCTCTCTCACATTATATTTCTCATTCCATCTGTTCTCTATTCCTCTCCTTTGGTTATTTTAACCCATCTTTTCAGGTATGAAATTCCGAATGTGTCTCATTCTGTGGAGCACATGTGACAAGAAGTCACTTCTTAATCTCTCTCTCTCTCTCTGTGTGTGTGTGTATTTTAGAGCTGGGTCTGAACACTGAGGTGACGGAGCTGCTGAGTGAGTGTGAGCAGCCTGGCCTGGTCCAGTCCCTGCTGCTGCCTGAGGACCTGGCCCTGCGACACCTACCTGCCCTCAACCTGGCCCACCGCCGCCTCGACTACACCCGCCCCAGACCTTCCCTCAGCCCCGTACAGGAGGTACACACACCTAGCTTCCCTTAGACACCCTCACTGTTTTGCTGACCTCTCTCTACTTTACTATCTCACTTGATCTCTCCCTTTTTCTCCCCATCTCAGTGTGTGGTGCGCGTATGCTGCATCCGCAGCTTTGGCCACTTCCTCACTAATCTCCAATGCAATGTGCTGCACTTCAACCCGGAGGCGGGCATCTTCACTAGCATCAGCCAATCGGAGCAGGACAACCTGGTGCAGCAGGCCAAGGCCCAGATCCGCATGGTGAGCGGCAGTTGAATGAACCAATGAGACCAAAGCAGCAGCAGTCACTCTAGTTTCAGTATTTGTTTTACTTGTGAAGCTCAAATGACTGCAAACTATTATCTATTTCAACACTGTGTGTGCTTTTGTGTGTCTAGGCAGAGGAGGAGGCTCGACGAAACCGCTTGATGAGAGACATGGCTCAGCTCCGACTACAGGTCTTTCTTCTGGAACATTCCATTCTATCATAAACCAAACATTATCAATCTAGCTATCTGACACTATACTGAGTGTACAAAACATTAGTAACATTCCATTTCCATTACATACTGTAGACTGACCAGGTGAATCCAGGTGAAGGCTATGATCCCTTATTGATGTCACTTGTTAGGCCACTTCAATCAGTGTAGATGAAGGGGAGGAGACAGGTTAAAGAAGGATTTTTAAGTCTTATGACAATTGAGACATGGATTGTGTATGTGTGCCATTCAGAGGGTGAATGGGCAAGACAAAATATTTAAGTGCCTTTGAACTGGGTATGGTAGGTGGCAGGCGCACCGGTTTGTGTCAAGAACTGCAGCGCTGCTGGGTTTTTCACGCTCAACAGTTTCCTGTGTGTATCAACAATGTACCACCACCCAAAGGACATCTACCCAACTTGACACAACTGTGGGAAGCATTGGAGTCAACATGGGCCAGCATCCCTATGGAATGCACTTGACACCTTGTAGAGTCCACACCCTGACGAATTGAGGCTGTTCTGAGGGCAAAAGGGGGGGTGCAACTCCAATATTAGGAAGGTTTTCTTAATGTTTGGTATACAAAGTGTATATGTCTTAATTTACTTTTGCACCCAAAACCTAGAAGTGAATTTCATTAGATTTCAGCTGATGATGGTTAGGATGATTCCAATGAAGTATATTACTTAATGTTGAATGTACAAATACACTGCCCTCTGTAATTATTGGAATGGTGAAGCATTTTTTTCCTTTTGGCTCTATGCAAGAGTTTGAATTTGAAATCAAACAATGACTATGCGGTTAAAGTGCAGACTGTCAGCTTTAATTTGAGGGTACTTTCATCCATATCGTGGGAACCTTTAAGAAATTACAGCACTTTTTG
Organism: Salvelinus alpinus; assembly: GCF_045679555.1. Taxonomy (NCBI): domain Eukaryota; kingdom Metazoa; phylum Chordata; class Actinopteri; order Salmoniformes; family Salmonidae; genus Salvelinus; species Salvelinus alpinus. The sequence goes on along the minus strand of NC_092089.1, from coordinate 46,519,252 downwards.
CATGTAGTCCCCCCCCCCCCCCATTTTAGGGGAGCAAAAGTTTGGGACAAATTCACTTGTGTATTAAAGTAGTGAAAAGTTTATAGATTTGATTTCAAATCCACATTTTTAGGGTATAGAGCCAAAAGAAGCTGAAATGCTTCACTGTCCCAATAATTACGGAGAACACTGTATTATCCACTCAACATCCCATCAAGATATGCAATTTGTCACACGTCTTACCCTACAGTTGGAGGTGTCTCAGCTAGAGGGCAGCCTGCAGCAGCCCAAGACCCAGTCATCCATGTCTCCGTACCTGGTACCCGACTCTGCCGCCCTGTGCCAGCACCTCAACCTCCTCAGACATCTGGCTGGCAGTGGCTGCTTCATCATCATCATCCCCCGCACAGGTGAGCACAGAGCCATGCCCTGTCTGGGTGAATAAACCCAGTGTTAGACTGCATGACTGGATGAGTCTGTTTGAATGCAGTCATAATTTAAAGGTTTCTCACCAGAATTGCATGGAGATAAAATGGTGATAAAAATGATTTCTATATTGCAGGGTTATTGAAGTATACGGGGTCCAGACTTGAATCAGGTTATTTACAGGGTGGTCAGACATCTTATACATGGGATTACTCTTATAAAGAATATTTATTAAAAGTACATTTTAAGTGCTTTAAGATAAGCCTAATTCAGTGCATGAAATTGTTTAAATAATGGAACACATTTGTACTTGTAACACAGTTGACCTGCATCACATTAATTCCTACTTTCCTGTCCGTTTTAGACGTAGCTTCATCTTTTGTTTTTGTTTACACATAGTGAACCTTTTAGGCATAGCATATCTCAGTTGACCAGCATCATATTCTGTTCTATTTTCTTTTTCTTTATCATTTTTGTTTTTTTCTGTTTTAATTTTTTTACTTGGAAACCTCTTTATGCATGTCATATCTCAGTTGACTAACTTGTGCAGAGAAGTCTCTCTCCCCCCGCATCAGTAGAGAACAACTCCCTGTAACAAACTGCACCACCTCTGTGGGAACTTAAACTCCTCAAATCTTGTTGCAAAGTCAGCTTTCAGTTTATCTTAACTCTGATGTCACGCTAGTGATCTGTACTGATGATAACTGAATATAGTTGCGCAGTGTAGGGAAATCAAATCAGAGGAGAAAATAACAAATCATGTCAACTGTTTTATCCATCCCCTGTACTCCCAAATTTAAATCCTTTCAATTGATTGAAGATGTCACTGAAAAACGAACATCTGATACGGACTGTTCATTTTCACTAGATATGTGTTGGCTTTCTTGTGGCGTCAATCACGGAGAAAAGCAACTATCTCCTCCCTAAGCTAACACAGGCTGCTCTCTTGACAGCATTATTACCCGTGCTTAGCCACCGAGCATCATTATGTAAAAGTAGATCATGATGCTCAGCAGACCACGAAACAAGTGATGTTGCAGGCTAGATGTTGATTGGATAAAGTTTATCATAAACACCACAGACTCAGCCATGGTTAACTCACTGCTGAGTTACACTAGAGCATGCTTTGCGCTTATCAGCTTACCCACCCGCAGCACGCGCTCCAGCAGGTGTATCTCACTGATCATCCCTAAAGCCAAAACCTCATTTGGACGCCTTTCCTTCCAGTTCTCTGCTGCCTGCGACTGGAACGAATTGCAAAAATCTCTGAAGTTGGAGACTTATCTCCCTCAACAACTTTAAAAATCTGCTATCCGAGCAGCTAACCGATCGCTGCAGCTGTACATAGTCCATCTGTAAACTACCCACCCAATTTACCTACCTCACCCCCCATACTGCTTTTATTTATTTACTTTTCTGCTCTTTTGCACACCAGTATCTCTTCTTGCACATGATCATCTGATGATTTATCACTCCAGTGTTAATCTGCTAAATTGTAATTATTCGATTTATTGCCTACCTCATGCCTTTTGCACACATTGTATATAGATTCTCTTTTTTTCTACCATGTTATTGACTTGTTTATTGTTTACTCCATGTGTAACTCTGTGTTGTCTGTTCACACTGCTATGCTTTATCTTGGCCAGGTCGCAGTTGCAAATGAGAACTTGTTCTCAACTAGCCTACCTGGTTAAATAAAGGTGAAAAATAAAAAATAAAATAAAAAATCAGGCAGTGTAGTGATCTCATCTGCTGTGAAAAAGCCAATAGGCGGGCAGACAGACCCTGTACCACTGTTAGCAGCTCTGATTGGCTGTAACTGGTGTGTTGGGTGATATTGATTGACAGCATTTAATGGGCGGGACTACAGGGAAAAAGATTCCACCATTGGAGAATATTGAACAAGAGCTCATTTTGGCTCTAAACATCGCCCCTAAAAAATTGTTGCATGATTAAACATTTTTTTTATATATTTTTTTTAACTTTTCAGAATTGATCAGAAGCCCATTCTAAATTGATAAACGGGCCTGATCTGTCCTGCTGGCAGCCAGTTGAATAGCCCTGCTATATTGTTTCGGCATTGGCTATTTGCTGGCTGTGTTCCCGAGGGGATGACTGAAGCTGTGTTTGTCTTTCTAGTTAGAGCATGAAATTAATAGATACCAAAGTTAAAACATGATGGTTGACTGTTATCTGCTTCAGTGATTGATGGCCTTGACCACCTGAAGAAGGAGAATGCCGGAGCGAGAGACGGTATCCGCTTCCTGGAGTCTGAGTTCCGTAAAGGCAACAGGTATGTGTCTGTCTCAATCCTCAAGTGTGACGTATCGTAATATAGTGGGCCACATTTTAAGATCTGACAACAACAATCAGCCAACCCAGCACAAGGGAAGCCAGATCTTGTGTCAGAAGCATAGCCTGTTATCATTGAATGGGATATATTGAGTCGACAGTTCTCTGAATGAAAAGATAAAGAGGGCGATTTTCAATGTGCTTAGCCTTTATCCGGTGTGAAACCCTAGAGCCAATGATACACAGGTCATTGTTCCTTTTATATCAATGTATCTCACGTAACCGATTTCAAATGAGCTGGCTGTTGGGGCCCATATTGCCCTTACTACTTGAGATCTTAACAAAACAATGTTTCTAACTATAACCCACTCTGAATCTGTGATCCAGTAAACTAAATAGGCTGCGACCCATATGGGTGAACACACTTGATGTTGTAAACCCCTCTTCCGTCCCCCTCTACCTCAGGTACATACGTTGCCAAAAGGAGTCAGGGCGGAGTTTTGAGAGGGACAAACTGAAACGCCAGGACATGGAAGCCTGGTGAGCCTCCATTTGTCTTTCTGCAGTCTCTTCACATGGCCACCTCTCAATACTTAGCATTCTTATTCAAATGCTTCAAACGTGGTAAAAGATTTTATGAAAGCTGTAAAACTCCTTCCCAGTGTTAACTGTTTTCCTTATGTCCTGATTTCAAGGCATCTATACAAGACGGTGGACAGCTGTCGTCAGCTGACCGTCTCCCAGAGCAATGGAGACGAAGACACAACTGGCATGGTCACTATTCTCACCGGTCACTCAGTGGAGGATCTGTGTACCCGCTCTGCACCCATGAAGGTCAGTGAGCAACAATACATATCATAAATACAATCACTCACTCAGTTCTTTAGGCTCTCCAGCAACCACTGTTGTTATGGGCGGCTGGTCTGACTACTGTGTATTTCTGGTTTATTTCTTGCGTTGTACAGTATTGCTATTAATATTTCCCGGTTATAAACCTTTTTGCAATGGTGTAGATCTTTGTAGAGAGCCAGAGTTCTTTCTGAGAGCAGTTTGGCATGTTCGACCTCCCCCATTCATCCTTCCGTGATATTTACCTTACTTTGTATGTTCATTGGCATTAGAAGAGTTGACGTCTTACCCTCCATTGTCTGTGTCTCCTTGGTAACAGTCGGCCGTCCAGGCAGTGGCGACAGCAGGCATGGAGCTGAAGAACATTGTGGAGTTTTTCCGTCAGTGGAAGGAGATTGGCTGAGAGCGTCGGGGGCGAGGTCGGCACGGCGGACAGCTGATCACACACTCACTCCCTCTCTCTCTCCCACTCTGTTGCTCTGTCTGTATCTGCGTCTCCAAGGAAAATCAACTCTCGGAAAGAAAGAAGGGGGGGATGTAAAACAGTTGAAGGAAAGAAAAGGCGAGACACATGGGCAAAGGGGGCAATAAGAAACAGCAGAAGACCCCCAAACATAAAGAAGTGATCCCAGAGGTCGGGGTGAGAATTAAGTGGGGACACTACGCACTTAAAGTGCCCCTGGTTCACATCATAACCAGGCATATACTGTATATGATAGAAACGAGTACATTACGTGTCGAGAGAGAACCACTCATACACATTCACGCTCAGTTAAATCCATTGGTTTAGATGTGTAGAGCAGTGTTTCCAGTTTCCTCCTTTCCCTCTGTTTGTGTTGTGAAGGTGGGACTATGTCAGCCCTATGGCTGGCTGGGTCTGGTCTGCCAAGGCAGGAGGGTGTGGAGTAAATCCCAAAGAGAACACATCTCTAGCGTGCCAAGCGATGAGCCTCTTGATACCGGAGTCTTGTAGCTCGAGGGTTACAAACGGGTTCAGGTCAATGGACGTACACTTCTCCAGGATTGTTTTCTTTCCTATCAGTTTTTTTGCGGTGTACTTTTTGTGTCCAGTGATTAATGTATTGTGTTATCTGTGTATGAGGAGAAGGAATAATGACGGTTTGTGCCCTGCTATATTGTTTTAATTTGGATTTTATTTTTGTACCCAAATATACTTTATTTTGTGTTTTTGTAAGCTGTGCTGAATACACACAGGAATGAAATGCAGGGGGAGGGATGTGGTTGTCTTATATCGTTTCCCTAAACCAGTCTGATAATCCTTTTGTTCTCAAAGAAATAGTCCTGACTTCGGTGTGTCATGGTGTCGTTTTAGGAAGAGGTAGACTCGGGTGGGTCAGCTTTGTGCTGTTGCTAGATGTTAAGGAGAGCGGGGCCTGCGGTTGTCCCAATATGGCGGTGCGAGGTGTTTGTGTTTTGACCCCTGTGAACTCCTGATATATCCCATCTACCATCATCACTAAATGTCCCATCATGCACAGTGCAAAGGAACTCGGTATGTGTGTGGCCACGCATTGAACAATAAAATGAACTCATTTTAAAATGTCATCTTGTTTTCACTCTCTTGCAGAAACCATTTACGGTGGCAACTTTACAAAGCTTTACACAATTCATGACACGGAACAGAACACTCTGAATTGGGAAAGCAACCTATTTGTACTGAACATACTCATGGCTGCACCCTTATGACAATAATAGCCATTGTTTCAGTAAATTGAACTTACCCAAAGACTGACCGGCCAACATTAAAATAAAATATTGTGTTTCAAATCAAATAGTCTGGTTAGACATTTGATTAGCTGTTCAGAAGACTTATAAACTCAGCAAAAAATAAATGTCCCTTTTTCAGGACCCTGTTTTTCAAAGATAATTTGTAAAAATCCAAATAACTTCACAGATCTTCATTGTAAAACGGTTTAAACACTGTTTCCCATGCTTGTTCAATGAACCATAAACAATTAATGAACATGCACCTGTGGGATGGTTGTTATGACACTTAACAGCTTACAGACGGTAGGCAATTAAGGTCACAGTTATGAAAACTTAGGACACTAAAGAGGCCTTTCTACTGACTCTGAAAAACACCAAAAGAAAGATGCCTCGGGTCCCTGCTTATCTGCGTGAACGTGCCTTAGGCATGCTGCAAGGAGGCATGAGGACTGCAGATGTGGCCAGGGCAATAAATTGCAATGTCTGTACTGTGAGACGCCTAAGACAGCGCTACAGGGAGACAGGACGGACAGCTGATCATCGCAGTGGCAGACCACGTGTAACAACACCTGCACAGGATCGGTACATCCAAACATCACACCTGCGGGACAGGTACTGGATGGCAACAACAACTGCCCGAGTTACACCAGGAACGCACAATCACTCCATCAGTGCTCAGACTGTCCGCAATAGGCTGAGAGAGACTGGACTGAGGGCTTGTAGGCCTGTTGTAAAGGTAGGTCCTCACCAGACATCACCGGCAACAATGTCGCCTATGGGCACAAACCCACCGTCGCTGGACCAGACAGCACTGGCAAAAATTGCTCTTCACTGACGAGTCGTGGTTTTGTCTCACCATGGGTGATGGTCGGATTCGCGTTTATCGTCGAATGGATGAGCATTACACCGAGGCCTGTACTCTGGAGCAGGATCAATTTGGAGGTGGAGGGTCCGTCATGGTCTGGGGCGATGTGTCACAGCATCATCGGACTGAGCTTGTTGTCATTGCAGGCAATCTCAACGCTGTGCGTTACAGGGAAGACATCCTCCTCCCTCATGTGGTACCCTTCCTGCAGGCTCATCCTGACATGACTCTCCAGCATGACAATGCCACCAGCCATACTGCTCGTTCTGTGTGGGATTTCCTGCAAGACAGGAATGTCAGTGTTCTGCCATGGCCAGCGAAGAGCCCAGATCTCAATCCCATTGAGCATGTCTGGGACCTGTTGGATCGGAGGATGAGGGCGAGGGCCATTCCCCCCAGAAATGTCCGGGAACTTGCAGGTGCCTTGGTGGAAGAGTGGGGTAACATCTCACAGCAAGAACTGGCAAATCTGGTGCAGTCCATAAGGAGGAGATGCACTGCAGTGCTTAATGCAGTTGGTGGCCACACCGGATGCTGACTGTTACTTTTGATTTTGACCACCCCTTTGTTCAGGGAAACATTATTCAATTTCTGTTAGTCACATGTCTGTGGAACTTGTTTGGTTTATTTCTCAGTTATTGAATCTTGTATTGTTCATACAAATATTTACACGTTAAGTTTTCTGAAAATAAACGCAGTTGGCAGTGAGATGACGTTTCTTTTTTTGCTGAATTTAGTTTGGGGGTAGAAGCTGTTAAGAAGCCTTTTGGACCTAGACTTAGCGCTCTGGTACCGCTTGCTGTTGGAACACATTTAATGTTTTTTATTTTATAGGCGTGTTCCAAAGTTTAAAAACACCCTTACCTATTGAAATATGGTAGTTCTGTTCCACTTTCCTCTCTAACTTCTCATTCTGAACCCGTTCAGTGTAGTCTGGCTCATCAATCAATCTCGGTCCTGTGAGTAGGTCTCTGTGTGCCATCTATCCTGCTCTCTTCTGTTGTGATGTCTCGTGCCCCTCACTACCCTGGATGCCTGGTCCAAATGCCCACCATTCTGCATGGCAGTGAGTAACCAATTCCCTGGCAGCGGGGTCAGCGCCATCCCAACAGAAGATGGTTGGCACCACACAGGGCTGGCCCACTTTCTGGTGTTGGGGAGGTGAACAGTCCAGGGCCCGGTTTCCCAAAAGCATCTTAAGGCAAAGTTCATCGTTTGAACCTTCGTAGGAGCATATGATAGCAGATAGCAAAAATGTGTATTATTTTACCAAATTAGCTTTAAATCTGCAAAATGTTCTCTCAGCCTCATGGCAGCACTTTTTTTCTCTGTCCCTGGCCGAATTGCAGGGAATTCGCTTTAAAAAAAATGACAATGTGTAGAATAGCATTAGAAAACAGCATTTTTGTCTCTGCATCATGGCAAAATGTGCTAATGCACATTTTGGCAGAGGTTAATGCCCCGTGGCCCCCTTGACCCCAAATGCGGTAGTCTGGCCCTGGGGGTGCTGAGGGAGGATAAAAAGTCCTAACAAAGCATTTTGTCAATATGCCTCTCAGTCCATGAAAAATAGGCCCTGTTTTTCATGTAGATTTGGTTCAGTTTGAATATTATGAAGTGACCTGCCTGCCTTGACTTACTGAGTGAGAATTTCTGAAAAATTTCAACTTCGCCTATATGATTATGGTATTGAATAGGCTACAGAAGAAAATCAGCACCATTGAAATCACCCAATAGTCTTCGGATCTGTTTAAACAATGTAATGTGAAAAACGTTTCAATGTGGCATTTTTATTAAGGAAATTATATAACTGTCTGTGCATGTAAATTATAATAATTATGCGATGATATGGGATTCCTTAAAAGCTTGCTCTCTGCCTTGTCTCCTGATTCTCCATAACAAGGTTTCTTTCTTGTCCCCGTCCAATCAAAAAGTCGCTGTGTGAGGAGGGTGGGATTTCGACGTTGGGGCAACGGGTTTGCAGTGTTTTTATTCGCCTGTGAAGGAATGCAGGACATAGACAGTTTATACAGATTTACACCAGCCTCCAATGGTCAGGATAATCGGATTTACAATGGAACTATAGTTTATTACAAGCAACAATTGTTCATTTTGGTCAGTGACTACATTGCACCAGTGAAGATTCGCGCAGATGAGCTCACCGCCAATATAAAGCTGAAAGGTTTGACTTCGTTTCTTTCTCTTCACGTCCCATAGTTTGCTTGTTACAGTGTAACAACCTATAGTGTGTGTGTAGGCTACTGGATATGATTACCGGTAAGTGGCGTTTTTCTTTCCAAGCACTGTCTGTATTACTCTATAGGCCTACTTCTGAAAACCATCACTTGTTTTTTTGTTGTTGGGCTACCTCTCACATCGCTATATGACCCCTCCCACATATAGATAGATAGGTCTATAATATATCAACCAATGTTATTCGAGGTCTTTTAAAGTTACATTTCTAGTGTGCGATGTTTCTTTCGAATAGCCTATATTTGATCGATTTTGATATTTTAGTTTTTGTTTTGATGCTGTGTGGGTGTATGCGAGGGTGTACCTGCGCGCGTGCGTTTATGTGTGTGCGCGCCACTTGCGTGTAGGTAACTATGGAAATCCTGAAAATGTTATCTAGGAATATGTCTCCACGGAAACAGACTTTTCAGCTATTATGCAAATTATATTATGTAACCTATATATCTTGTCATTTAAAATATCATTACACTGTTTTGTCGGCATATTTGACTTTTTGTGTTCACATAAAAAATGTATTGATGAAATTGGCAGTGTAGCCTGTCATGAGTGTGTAGGCGTTTTATTGTCTGAAGTGTGACAAATTTGACATTGCGCCCGAACATATAGGCAATTGGCCTATAACAATTTTCATACAATGTGATAACAATATGGTAGGCTATCCGACATGAAAATTAAGACCAAATAGTCTCTGAAAATAGATTGGAGATCCAGTACTCCTCTTTCTTGGAAAGCAAACATGCATTAAAAACGCGCACGGGGGAACATTCTTGGTCTTGTAATTTCTGGCCCGCAGCACAGATAATGGCTTTTGGCTTGTTATTGTTGCTGCAACAGCACACGTGATCGCGCGGAGGAACATTTCTTCAATCTCTCCAGGGTTCTTCTGGGCAGGGGCTGTGTAGAGAGCTACTAGGATAGGCCGATAGACCGCCTACAGTTCACCAAGACTGTGAGGCAGTCCTTCCCTGGTTTCACATCTCGGCTCTCTTTAGGGCATATTCTCCCTCCACATGCCCGACTCCCACGGTAAATGCTATTCTCTTGGGAAAAATAGATCCCAATCTCTCACCAGAAAGTTTCTCTCTGAGATTGTCTTTTTAGCCTGTGCCATAACAGTTTGTCTGTGATTGTTGTGTGTCTGCCTTTACCATTTCTCCAGTATTAATGTCATATGAATGTGACTTCAGGCATTGTACATTCCTATAAAAAGTCTTATTCATTTGAATTTGAACAGGATATAGGATTGAGTGCTCTTTGTGAGAAACTGTGTCCAATTGTTGGATCTCGTTTCTCTCATGAAGCTATGCACTCAGCATTTATTCTTCAGAGCAATGAATTGAGTTTCACCCTCTGCCCTGCCTCTGGTACAGGGCGTTAGTGCGTTACTCTACAAAGGTAGGGCGAGAGACAGGTAGGACAGCTACCTTGCCCTACCTAGGTTATATGAGTTAAACATTTCGTAGACCAAATGTAGATCTCTTCCCTACATATCTGGTTGGTCTCGTCTACTGTTGTTGCCACTCTATTGCTATTGCAATGATAAGTTGTAACTTGTTCCATGTGACACTATGTTCTTATAGTTAATCACAGATGATCACACGTGATATTACTGGTTGACACCACACCTGCAGCAAGGAACTGTGTGACCCTGTTTAAATCATGTCAAATGCATTGTGAGAGAGTCATTCAGCAGTTTGTAGATTGGTGAAAGCAAAGGTTCTGTTACGCTTTAAACAATGTATTCATGTTAGATCAGTGATTACAGGAAAGAATCGACGAGAGGAAGGATGCATTTAAGAAGAAAAAAAATCTACCTCTTACTGGACTTAACAGGTGATATTCTAATCCATTTATCACTATCCTATAATAATGTCATATGGCATAGTGGCATAGTGTGAATTTAAAGTCCTCAACAGACAGTGTTAATGAGTTCTCCATCTAGGTCAATGGGAGGGTCTGATAGTTAGTTCAGCTATACATGGAGTTATTTGATGGATTTATACCTACTGCAGTACAATACGGACAGAAACCGGTGAATCCTGTTGTTCAGGGTACACTTGACCGTCAGTCATATTGTTTGTGTGTGTTGAGGTGATGTCTTCCATGTTCCATTCCCAGTACAAACTGTACAGAATCATGCAGCTAGATGACAATGCAATGTTCTATGGGGCGAACGATGTGCCTTGTTCTTGTTTACATAAAACTGACATGTGCCCATGTCAACATGCTCCCCACATAGACTTCTTATCGTCAGCTCCTGAGTTATAAAGTATTCTATTGAGGAAGGTCACGTGACGAGAACACGAGCGAGGGAAAGAATTTCAGAATTCGGGAGTTGGGCGAGAGAGTGGAACAGAAAGAGGGAAAAGTGGGAGAGAAGCTGCGTATTCAAAAGATGTGGAGAGGAGAGAGAGAGGGAGGAAGGAAGGAGGGAAAAATTTGAATATTTGTAGATTGTGAAACATGTTGGTAGGGGAACTGTGGATGGTCACCGCCACTGGCAGTCACTGTTTAGAGTGCTTGTTTTCCCCTTGTTTGCGGTATGTGGCAACCATTACCATGCTCTTCCACACAAACAAACAAAGACAGACACTCACTGATACTTAAACAAACACCTCTGACGGAGGGTTTAACCTACCTCTCACTTTCTTGTTACTGCTTTGCACAATTGTATAGTATTGTAGATAGAAAGTCACAAATGATCGAGTCCTTGCCAATAAATTATTCTGAAGAGAAATGTGTTGCTACTGTGCAGAACAGCCTTGTGAGTGGGTGGTGTAGTTGAGAGTGGGTGGTAGTGAGCACATGAGAAGTGGTTGTTATCACAGAGGCCCATGAGCAACACCTCCAAGACCTCCCGTTATTTGACTACACCAGAAGTAGACAAACAGAATTCCCATTCTACTACTGATGAAGACAGTGGAGGCTGCTGAGGGATAACGGCTTATAATAATGTCTGGAATGGAGAAAATGGAATTGCATCAAATGCATAGAAACCATGTGTTTGATACCATTCCACTGATTCCGTTCCGGCCATTACCACGAGCCCGTCCTCCCCAACCAACTGTGGATGGAGAACGAAATCGGATTCGGAAAGGACCGCACACTGTTAGACACACCCTGGAATCCAAACTGATATGCTCAGTTTCACCATTGTTTTAGATTCCAGGCTATAAATCTGTGTTATTCATAAGTAGTTTTACTGGTTGTGACAGAACATGCAGTTCTTTTAAAAGTAAACTGAGAACTGTCGTCTATGCGCTCATTGCAATGCGCTCATTGTCATGAGATCTAATCAGATAAATCGGTTTGGACCATTACCCAATCATCACCTGGTCACTTAGCAGATCTTTCCCATAAACACGGACATGGATGCCAATAGTTTGTGCTAGAAAATTCAGATTCCAACGAAGTTAACAAAATTGGGGCGTACCCTAAGCCAAAATATGTGGACATGTTTATTTTCCACTCTGCAGTGAGACTATTTCTTACTCACATGATCACCTGACATCATTTTTACAGCTGATTAGCAATGAGGCTGCTGGGAAGAGTCAGTTTGGGAGAGGACAGTTGGAGTCAAGATGAGTCCACTTAGAATTAAAGATGACTTCATAGTGGGGTGGGTTAGGATTAAGAATAATTCATTTAGGCTTGTTTTCCTTACCACAGTTTCTCTGCTGCAGAAAGGAAGCCAGGGACCGTATTTACAGTCGGATCTAGGATCAGGTCCTCCCTGTTCATTCAATGTTATTCATTATGATCTAAAAGGCAGCACTTATGCAAGATCAGCAATCCTACTCTGAAACACTTTCTGAATATGGCTACAGATGTTTTAGTCATCTATGTCTAGGTGGTGATTTGTGGTAACCAAAGTGAGTATTCCGTACACTCCCACAGTCCTTTTACATTATACAGGCAACATTTTGACCCTATAACTAGGTTTTAATCAGGACCACATTTCCAACATGAACTTGCTTCTTGGGATTACTCAACTTGCAGAATAAGTATGTGTGCATACAGGTGGGCATACAGGTAGTGCCATCCCAAGAAGAACACGAATCCAATGAAAAGGAGAGCCTAGGAGGCCAAAATGGAGGCCACGGTGTATTCACAGGACCACTGAGTGTACAAAACGTTAGGAGCACATTCATAATATTAAGTTGCACCCCTTTTGTCCTCAGAACAGCCTCAATTCATCGGGGCATGGACTCTACAAGGTGTCGAAAGCATTCCATAGGGATGCTGGCCCATGTTGACTCCAATGATTCCCACAGTTGTTTCAAGTTGGCTGGATGTCCTTTGGGTGGTGGACCATTCTTGATACACACAGGAAACTGTTGAGCGTGAAAAACCCAGCAGCGTTGCAGTTCTTGACACACTCGAACCGGTGCTCCTGGCACTTACTACCATACCCCGTTCAAAGACACGTCTTTTGTTAACCCCATTCACCCTCTGAATGGCACACGTACACAATCCATGTCTCAGTTGTCTTAAGGCTTAAAAATAATTATTTAACCTGTCTCCTCCCCTTCATCTACACTGGTTAAAGTGGATTTAACAAGTGACATCAATATGTCAGTCTATGTCATGGAAAGAACAGGTGTTCCTAGTGTTTTGTACACTCAGTGTATATCATATCAATATGTGCAACCCACTATCAAAGCTTATTGTGAATTAGACACTAATTACTTGGATTGCAATGTCATACAGAATTCAATATAATATTGTGTGTGTGTGTGTGTGTGTGTGTGTGTGTGTGTGTGTGTGTGTGTGTGTGTGTGTGTGTGTGTGTGTGTGTGTGTGTGTGTGTGTGTGTGTGTGTGTGTGTGTGTGTGTGTGTTGAGCAGAATGGCTACTCATTTTCATAGAGCCCAGGCCTGTGTGTAACAGTTGGCCCTTGGTCCTGCTCTCTCCAGACAGGGCCTCAGTCACAAAGCACACTTTGTCCCAGTAAATAGGATACGGCCTGCAGCTGGGCCACCATGCAGTGTCCTGTCCCCTCTCTCTGTCTCTGTCTCCCCTCACACACTGTCACATCACAGAGCCTGAGGTATGCACCATAATGACAGGGCAACCTCCAGGTAATATTTAACCTAGCCAACACTGAGATAAGTGCTCTGACTATGACATATCATCAGACCAGAGCAACTTCCGTTCTGAGCCTTAGGATAGGACTTATATGAGGCTGTTGTAGTAACTGTACTCTCACAAAGGAAACCGTATGGATGGTGGTCACAGAAGGTTTGTGGCACCTTAATTGGGGAGGACGGGCTCGTGATAATGGCTGGAGTGGAATTTAGTTTGATTGTGCTCTTTAACATACACGCTTAGAAAAAAAGGTGCTATCAAGAACCTAAAAGGGTTCTTCGGCTGTCCCTATAGGACCCTTTTTGGTTCCAGGTAGACATCATGATCCTTCCTCTCCTGGCATGTTTATCCATCCTGTTTGCTTGTTCAGCACATACATGCTCTGCTGTTTGTGTGTGCCTCAGTGGCTATCACACAGTATTTCCTGTAGTGATGGGAAGTTTGACTCTTTTTACTGACTCAGATGAATCTTTCGACTCATTTCGTTCATTTGATTCAGTACCTAGAGCGCGCAGGACCCCCTGCCGGCGAACGATTAACTAAAAACTTGAAAGGCTTATGATTCTACAAGCCTCCCGTTCACCACAGGGGGCTTATTGGAGCTGTCATTTGTGACTGAGACTTACTCAAGTGTGCTTCAAACAATGTACATTGGTGATAGCTAGGCATACAACCAGACTAGATTGTGAACGACTCTTTGCGGAATGACTTCACTTCCGAGAGGGAGATATCGTTCGCGAACTGCTGCAGCCCCCCAAACGTTTCGTTTACGATTTTGTTGAGCAGAGGCAGGCTGTTTAGGCTTCTACAAAGCTGTGTAGCTTTCAATAATCAACTAATTACATTAATTCTTACACCATGAGATCAAATACCAGTTCTAAACATGTATTCTTCTTCTCTATCTATTTTCCTGCACGCACATATGATAGACAGCTGGTGGTCGGAGCACGTCTCAGGAACCACTGAGCCGGAGAAACGCGAATGAATCATCGTGGCCAGCAGAGCAGGTCAAACGAACGACTAAAAGTCACTCTGAAAAATATACCATGACTCTCAAGTCAGTTAAAAAGGTTGTTAAAAAATAATCATTTGTGAACTGCACATCACGAATTTCCTGTTCCTCACAGATTCACACAAGTCACTTCAAAGTCTAGCGTGCTCCCAATTACTGCCTCTTCAATTTGAATTATATTATATTGAATTCGGTATGACGTTGCAACCCAAGTCATTTGTGTCTATTTCACAAAAAGCTTTGATCGTGGTTTGCACACATTGATATGATATACACTGTGTACAAAACATTAGGAACACCTGCTCTTTCCATGACATAGACTGACCAGGTGAATCCAAGTGAAAGCTATGATCCCTTATTGATGTCACTTGTTAAATCCACTTCAATCAGTGTAGATGAAGGGGAGGAGACCGGTTAAAGAAGGATTTTAAAGCATTAAGACAATTGAGACATGGATTGTGTATGTGCCATTCAGATGGTGAATGGGCAAGACAAAATATTTAAGTGCTTTTGAACAGGGTGTGGTAGCAGGTACCAGGCGCACCAATTTTCTGCTGGGTTTTTCACGCTCAACAGTTTCCCGTGTGTATCAAGAATGGACTAAGACCCAAAGGACATCCAGCCAACTTGACACAACTGTGGGAAGCATTGTAGTCAACATGGGCCAGCATCCCTGTGGAAGGCTTTCAAAACCTTGTAGAGTCCATGCCCTGACAAGTTGAGGCTGTTCTGAGGGCAAAAGGGGGTGCAAGTCAATATTAGGAAGGTGTTCCAAATATTTTGTATGCTCAGTGTATTTCCATAAAGGGTATCTGAAATACCTCTCAGTTATAAAGAGACAGTGAGAGATGATGAGTGATTTAAATATCAGTAAGTAGGGCAAAATGAAACTTCCTCAACAGAAACTCTCAATAGACGATGACAGATTTGCATGAAACCAACAAGCGTTTTTTGTGTTTTTGCCAGCTGATAAATGGCAAGCACAGCATGCCTGCAATATTGAACATGGTGTGGGTTGCTGGCTTCATAAACAAAAGGCTCTTATTGACAATCTCCCTTGCTATCTGAACAGAAGGAGTCCTCTGTTCAATATTACATAGCAGGAACATGTTATTGTCATGCTAGCTTTGTTAGCTAACAGCCCACTATAATGTGACAATGCTAACCACTGTCTAAATCTGAGTCCATGTCTGGGGATGTCTAGAGAAGGTTGACACAATGGAAGACTGTGTTGAGTCCAGTCAAAAAGGACATTATGACAAAAGAAGGAATACTCATTTTGATGGAACCACGAGAAAATTCTATGGAATGTTTTTGTATTGGTTTGTAATTTGAAATCAAGTGGAAACAGAGTGAACTATTCCCCAACCGATTCACATATAGTGGATGTGTCATGTGTGATATGTAAACACATTTCTCGTTCTGATGGGTATGTAACAGTCATCACACAATATATCTGAGTGTATGTCAGTACAATTTCTAGAGTATTATATCTAACAGCCATTTTCTTCCCTTTCTCTCTCTGCAGTGTTTCCTTTGTGGTGGGGGGGTGGGGTGGCCAGCGGTGGTGGGGGCTGGGCCCAGGGCTGGGGCCAAGGCTGGGGTTGGGACCGCTGTATGCAATGGGAACCAGGGCCTGGTGAGGGGGCCCAGGCCCCAGCGTTTGACTGCCCAGTCTGGTGTGTCCTCTGCCGGGGATGCAGGGCCAGGCTCAGGGAGGCCTGCCAGAGAGGGAGGGGAGCCATCAGACTGCCCACAGACATGCTTAGCATCAAACTCCCCCAGCTCTTCGACATCCACCAAGTCCCCAAGGTAAGAGTGACCATACTGAAAGAGAAACCTTTCGCAACCATTTCACAAACCTTCAGAGGTTTCACAGACTGAATATTCAACCCATTTCTGTAAATAAAAAAATTAAATAAAGATTGCCTTTCGTGAACTAAAACTCGCACTTGACTTTTCCCCCTACTTGCACTGACTTTGCTGAAAGCTACTAAAAACGTACCTACTATGACTGAGATATGTGGTTGTCCCACCTAGCTATCTTAAGATGAATGCTATCTTAAGATGAATCAACACTCCTGCTCGAAGACACTTTTTGAAATACAGGCCCAGATGTACCAGACTAGGAGGACAGGTCTTGATGTCCTCCAGTTGTTTGTTAGATAATCTCTATAGTAGCCTATGTACTGTGTATCACAGTGTTTTGCCTTCAGGTGTTCCGGGAGGATGGCATCATCTCGGGATACCGTCACCCCCAAAGCTCCGCCCTGGACTGCATCCTTAGCAGCTTCCAGATGACCAATGAGACAGTCAACATCTGGACCCACTTCCTGCCCACATGGTATGTACACCAATGCAAACACTCTGAATGTAGACAAGGAGATCAGATCCATAGATAGCTGGAGGTATTCTGTAACAATTAGGGCTGGTTTAGACTGGAAAGCATACATATCAGATTGGTGTCTTCCTGTCTTCGTATCAAATCTTCCGATCACTCCCCCATTTCATATGAATTGAAACTGACGGTGTTGCGACGCGTCTCATTTCCCAGGTACTTCCTGTGGCGCTTCAGCGTCCTGTGCTCCACACTGAACTTCCTGTCAGAGAGCTACACCTGGCCGCTGCTGGTGTACATGCTGCTGATCTGCGTGTACCCATTCACCTCCAGCTGTGCACACACATTCAGCACCATGTCCCCCGAGGCACGCCACATCTGCTACTTCTTCGACTACGGCGCACTCAGCCTCTACAGCCTGGGTAAGGCCCGCTGCATGACGTCTGACTGTCTGCACTTCACAGTTAGACTATTAGTACTTCCTTTACCTTTAGTTCTTTTTTCTGGTTACATTTCCTCCAGTACCACGTCTACCTACTCTCACAGTAGGCTACTGCTTCCACTAATCCGACCTGGTGCAATCCCACAGGGTAAAGGCCACGTGCAATCTTTCAAGTTCCAAAAAGTCTCGGCGAACTTGGGCAATCAGTTGCACGATTAGAACTTTGTATACTTCTTCCCACATTTGTAACCATTGTTTGTGTGGTTACTTCATTGTTCGTGTATGTTTGATTTGGCGCTGTGTGTGTCGTGTTGCTGTGCTGTCTGGGCCTGTCAGATTCACTGTAATGAAGGTTTTTTCACCCACAAAACCTCATAATAATACATGTCTTGTTCAAGTATCAGATCAAATCAAATGTTATCGGTCACATACACAAACTACTTCCGGCGCCGAAAAGAGATGGCTGCCTCGCTTCGTGTTCCTTGGAAAATATGCAGTATTTTGTTTTTTTACGTGTTATTTCTTACATCGGTACCCCGGGTAATCTTAGGTTTCATTACATACAGTCGGGAGGAACTACTGAATATACGATTAACGTCAACTCATCATCGTTCCTACCAGGAATATGACTTTCCCGAAACGGATCCAGTGTTTTGCCTTCCACACAATACAATGGATCTGATCCCAGCCGGCGACCCTGTGCGACGCCGAAAAAGGGGAAAACGTGGCGGTCTCGTGGTCAGGCTTCGGAGACGGGCACATCGCGCTCCACTCCCTAGCATACTACTCGCCAATGTCCAGTCTCTTGACAATAAGGTTGATGAAATCCGAGCACGGGTAGCATTCCAGAGAGACATCAGGGATTGCAACGTGCTCTGCTTCACGGAAACATGGCTAACTCAAGGGACGCTAACGGAGTCGGTGCAGCCAGCTGGTTTCTTCATGCATCGCGCCGACAGAAACAAACATCTTTCCGGTAAGAAGAGGGGCGGGGGGGTATGCCTTATGATTAACGAGAAGTGGTGTGATCATCATAACAACACACAAGAACTCAAGTCGTTCTGTTCACCTGATCTAGAACTCCTCACAATCAAATGTCGACCGCATTATCTACCAAGGGAATTCTCGTCAATCATAATCACAGCCGTATACATTCCCCCCCAAGCAGACACATCGATGGCCCTGAACGAACTTTATCTGACTCTTTGTAAACTGGAAACCACACACCCTGAGGCTGCATTCATCGTAGCTGGGGATTTTAACAAGGCTAATCTAAAAACAAAACTCCCTAAATTCTATCAGCATATCGATTGTGCTACCAGGGCTGGAAAAACACTAGACCATTGTTATACTAATTTCCGCGACGCTTATAAGGCCCTCCCCCGCCCCCCTTTCGGAAAAGCTGACCACGACTCCATTTTGTTGATTCCAGCCTACAAACAAAAACTCAAACAACAAGCTCCCGCGCTCAGGTCTGTTCAACGCTGGTCCGACCAATCTGAATCCACGCTTCAAGACTGCTTCGATCACGCAGATTGGAATATGTTCCGCATCGCGTCCAACAACAATATTGACGAATATGCTGATTCGGTGAGCGAGTTCATTAGGAAGTGCATTGACGATGTCGTACCCACAGCAACGATAAAAACATTCCCAAACCAGAAACCGTGGATTGACGGCAGCATTCGCGTGAAACTGAAAGCGCGAACCACTGCTTTTAACCAGGGCAAGGTGACCGGAAGCATGACCGAATACAAACAGTGTAGCTATTCTCTCCGCAAGGCAATCAAACAGGCCAAGTCTCAGTACAGAGACAAAATCGAGTCGAAATTCAACAGCTCAGACACAAGAGGTATGTGGCAGGGTCTACAGTCAATCACGGATTACAAAAAGAAAACCAGCCCCGTCGAGGACCAGGATGTCTTGCTCCCAGACAGGCTAAACAACTTTTTTGCCCGCTTTGAGGACAATACAGTGCCACTGACACGGCCCCCTACCAAAACCTGCGGGCTCTCCTTCACTGCAGCCGAGGTGAGTAAAACATTTAAACGTGTTAACCCTCGCAAGGCTGCAGGCCCAGACGGCATTCCCAGCCGCGTCCTCAGAGCATGCGCAGACCAGCTGGCTGGTGTGTTTACGGACATATTCAATCAATCCTTATCCCAGTCTGCTGTTCCCACATGCTTCAAGAGGGCCACCATTGTTCCTGTTCCCAAGAAAGCTAAGGTAACTGAGCTAAACGACTACCGCCCCGTAGCACTCACTTCCGTCATCATGAAGTGCTTTGAGAGACTAGTCAAGGACCATATCACCTCCACCCTACCGGACACCCTAGACCCACTCCAATTTGCTTACCGACCCAATAGGTCCACAGACGACGCAATCGCAACCACACTGCACACTGCCCTAACCCATCTGGACAAGAGGAATACCCATGTGAGAATGCTGTTCATCGATTACAGCTCAGCATTTAACACCATAGTACCCTCCAAACTCGTCATCAAGCTCGAGACCCTGGGTCTCGACCCCGCCCTGTGCAACTGGGTCCTGGACTTCCTGACGGGCCGCCCCCAGGTGGTGAGGGTAGGTAACAACATCTCCACCCCGCTGATCCTCAACACTGGGGCCCCACAAGGGTGCGTTCTGAGCCCTCTCCTGTACTCCCTGTTCACCCACGACTGCGTGGCCATGCACGCCTCCAACTCAATCATCAAGTTTGCGGATGACACTACAGTGGTAGGCTTGATCACCAACAACGACGAGACGGCCTACAGGGAGGAGGTGAGGGCCCTCGGAGTGTGGTGTCAGGAAAATAACCTCATACTCAACGTCAACAAAACAAAGGAGATGATTGTGGACTTCAGGAAACAGCAGAGGGAGCACCCCCCTATCCACATCGACGGGTCAGTAGTGGAGAAGGTGGAAAGTTTTAAGTTCCTCGGTGTACACATCACGGACAAACTGAACTGGTCCACCCACACAGACAGCGTTGTGAAGAAGGCGCAGCAGCGCCTCTTCAACCTCAGGAGGCTGAAGAAATTCGGCTTGTCACCAAAAGCACTCACAAACTTCTACAGATGCACAATCGAGAGCATCCTGTCGGGCTGTATCACCGCCTGGTACGGCAACTGCTCCGCCCACAACCGTAAGGCTCTCCAGAGGGTAGTGAGGTCTGCAGAACGCATCACCAGGGGCAAACTACCTGCCCTCCAGGACACCTACACCACCCGATGTCACAGGAAGGCCATAAAGATCATCAAGGACAACAACCACCCAAGCCACTGCCTGTTCACCCCGCTATCATCCAGAAGGCGAGGTCAGTACAGGTGCATCAAAGCAGGGACCGAGAGACTGAAAAACAGCTTCTATCTCAAGGCCATCAGACTGTTAAACAGCCACCACTAACATTTAGCGGCCGCTGCCAACATACTGACTCAACTCCAGCCACTTTAAAAATGGGAACTGATGGAAATTATGTAAAAATGTACCACTAGCCACTTTAAGCAATGCCACTTAATACAATGTTTACATACCCTACATTACCCATCTCATATGTATATATACTGTACTCTATATCATCTACTGCATCTTGCCATCTTTATGCAATACATGTACCACTAGCCACTTTAAACTATGCCACTTTATGTTTACATACCCTACAGTACTCATCTCATATGTATATACCGTACTCTATACCATCTACTGCATCTGCCATGCCGTTCTGTACCACCACTCATCCATATATCTTTATGTACATATTCTTTATCCCTTTACACTTGTGTGTGTGTGTAAGGTAGTAGTGTGGAATTGTTAGGTTAGATTACTGTTGGTTATTACTGCATTGTCGGAACTAGAAGCACAAGCATTTCGCTACACTCGCATTAACATCTGCTAACCATGTGTATGTGACTAATAAATTTGATTTGATTTGATTTGATTTGATATTTAGCAGATGTTATTGCGGGTGTCGGGAAATGCTTGTGTTCCTAGCTCCAACAGTGCGGTAGTATCTAACAATTCACAACAACACGCACAAATCTAAAAGTCAAAGAATGGACTTAAGAAATATTTCAAAAATTAGGACAAGCAATGTCGGAGTGGCATTGATTAAAATACAGTAGAATAGAATACGGTATATACATATGAGCTGAGTAAAGCGGTATGTAAACAAGTTCGACAGCTCAATACCAACAGTGAAATCAGAGTTTGTTTTCTTTTACAATTCTTTCACCTTGGAATAATGTTTGTCTTTTGTTTAAGACATCCAGCCTGAGGGTTGCTCTTCCAATAGAGAAGCCATACAGGTCTACTTACAAACAGAAAGCATGTCGCACCAGATTGCACTGTCAGATTTAGGTCAACAGGCAGCATAGATTAAAATATCAGCATATGTTTTCCTCTCGGATCCAGCATCTGGGAAAAGTTTTTATGGATGTGTGCATACCACTGTTCTACACCTTCACATGTACATTTTCCATGGATTCATGTCTGTGTCCACGTGCTTGCTCAACCAATTCACATACTTGGGTATTTGCATTCTGCTTGTGAATACGTGTGCTTTTCTTGGCTGTGTGTTTGCTTGTATGGGTGTGTGTGATAGGCTTGTCCCTCTCTTTCAAACATAAACCTTGTCTCTTACTTTGAAAACGTGCCTTTTCAAATCCATATTAATGGATATGAGGCCCCTGCAATATGATCCTTGATCTACCACAATTCTCCTTACTGCCGAAACATACCCAGCACTAAATGTCCAGACGTTTCTGGGATAAGAATTGCAAATGTTTACTGTAGATGGTGTTCTGCAGGCAAGCTTATTTAAAACAGCTTCTAGATTAATTGGAAGTACATCATTGGGATTAAAACGGGTGTTGAAGCATATATACAGCAAGTGCAAGGCCAGTGTTTCATTAGTAGGTTATTAAAGCCTAATTGATACGTTATGATCATTGCAATATATAATTATTTCAAGTGCTTGGTGAGTGTATGGTAGGTAAATGCATGGTAGATTTAGTTTCAGATATCGTATGTTTTTTTTTTTAACCTTTCAATGTTTTTGTGTGTTTGTGTCCAGGTTGTGCCATAACCTATGGCTCCTATGTGATGCCTGACTGCTGGGTCAACAGCTGGCTGCACCAACACTTTGTGCCCATTGCCATCTGCAACACACTATTCTGCACCAGCCTGTCCTGCTATTCTAGGTAGGCAGCCAATACGGTATCCTACCCATGATGCATCACTCTCCTCGTCGTTGAAACCATCGTAACTTTCCTCCCTCTGTTTTTATTTGTTTATAGATTCCTGGAGATGCAGTTTCCACACCGCAGTAAAGTTCTCCGGACAGGGGCATTTGTCTTTCCATTCATCTTTGACAACATCCCTCTATTTTACAGAGTGAGTCTATTTTGAGAAAGTGTAGACAGAGTTCACAGAAAGTCTGCTTGTACAGTCATTGGGTTGCATTCTGTTTGTTATGTCACAGTTTAGATCCGATTAATGCCTCTCTTTAATACATTGACCAGGACTTTTGGCTCATTAACTTAGAAACTGATTTTGTGTAGAATAAATAAAGATTTGACCACATGCTGTTAAAGCTTTTAATCCCTTGGCCGCTGTTTGTGCCAATGATCTTATGTGGGTTTGTATATGTGTGTGTATGTGTGTGTGTGTGTGTGTGTAGCTGCTGCTGTGCTGCGGTGGCAGCTGCTGTCACAGTGAGGCCCTGCCCAGTCACTGTTACCACCTCCTCTTCGCCTTCCTCACCTGCTTCCTGTTTGCCTCACACCTTCCAGAGAGGCTGGCCCCGGGGCGCTTCGACTACTTCGGTACGTCCACGCCCGGTTACCATGGCAACTGGAATTGGGCGGTTATATCAGTTATTGATCAAGCTTTAGCTAGTCTGGCCTGTGGCCAGTTATTGTTGTCGCATATCAGTGTCCTTTCTACTGTGTCCGTGATGGCACTGTAGGCAAATATTTGAACAGTGACAATTTGAGCAATCCTGGTAAATCCTTATTCACTGCAGTATGATCAAATTCAAGCATTTCTAATGACTCTCTCTCTCATTGATCTCTCTCTCCTTCTCTCTCTCCTCTCTCAGGCCACAGTCACCAGCTTTTCCACATCTGTGCCGTGGTGGGTACCCACTTCCAGATGGAGGCGGTGCTAGCAGATATGACCTCACGCAGGGCGTGGCTCATTGCGCAGGCGGCCGTACCCTCCTTCCTGAGTACCCTGGGGGCACTGGCCCTCAGCATCATCCTCAACCTAGGCATCATTGGCATCTTCAGTGCCCCTCTGCTGTGGGACCCCCACCACAGTGCCAACCACCCACTGACGCCACCCGCGAAACGCAAGCAACAGTGACACTCCCCACAACCAGTGACCAACCAGTATGTTCAAATGAAAAGGGTTGGCTAAACCATTCTCCCAGTCGCAAACTTTGGAAATAACAACCATAAGAAGTTGTATTCTACCTTTTAAAACCAGGTAGTATTTGTATAAACCCATTGGATTATTATCACAGGATGTTTTTTTTTTACATGTTATTCTAACGTCATTATAAGGTTTGTTTAGGAGTTTATTAATGTGTTCACTGTTTACTTTGAAGCCGAATACCCAGCAATTTTTATGAAGCCTTTCAGTTATTCAGTAGCATTGTTTACTGTTTAAAGTTGTGGAAGTATTTCGAGTTAACGTATCATATGCCGACTTCTTTTCACTTATTCTTGAAAGGATCTGGGTTGTATGAAGCATATGTGATGTCTAACAACACATAAAAGTGCCTTCTTTTATATATAGTGACCCAAATGTTACCTAAGTACCCGTAACATTATTTCTGGTTTGTGTAAATCTCAAACTGGAAAAATCTTTAACTGTAAATTTGCAGGGAATTTTCATAGTAATATATAAGTATTTAGCTACTGTTTTTCAATTCTCCTATATATTTGTAAGCCATTAATTAGAACATCTCAAAACCCATATTTAATATAAAGTATGACTATCCATTACACGATTCTCATCACTAACTGGACTACTTAGTAGGATTCCACCATTTTGTTTTAATATTCAAAACCATCTCATTTAAATCTCCACTATGACTTGAATAAATGTACAGACCAGTGTAGTGCTCTCTCAGATTGCCTGCTCTAAACGTCTACACTCTCAGAAAAAAAGGTGCTATCTAGAACCTAAAAGGGTTCTTCGACTGTCCCCGTAGGAGAACCCTTTAAAGAACCCTTTTTGGTTCCAGGTAGAACCCTTTTGAGTTCCTTGTAGAACCCTTTCCACAGAGGGTTCTACATGGAACCCAAAATATTTCTCCTATGGGGACAGCCAAAGAACCCTTTTGAAACCCTTTTTTCTAAGTGTGTACCTGAAAGCTACAGCACTGTACCATGTCTATGATTAAAAGACAGGTGCCATTTTACAGAGGTACGTTTCCATGGAAACTCCATGGTTCTTTGCAGTTTGTGTTCCTGTGAATGCTCAGTCACTTTAATTGTTCTTTGGAGTACTCTTATTTGTTACATCTACAACATACATTAATGGTCATTGGATACATTTTTTGAAACACTACGTGCTGTTTAAATGTCAGGGAATTACTGAAATTCTCCCTAAAACATACCCATCATTGTAACATCGATAGGACATACCAAATGATCTTGTTTATAACAGCTATCTGATGGAAGAAATCTTAGATGATGGTGCACAACAGAACTGAATGAGTGATGTCTCCTCATCTCCCAGGCATGTGGATGTGGTCTGTGAAGGTCAAAGGGTCTTGGCACTGTCGTATTCATGTGGTATCGTGGTGGTCATTGCAAGTTTATGGCAAACCAATACACCACTCACCCCATACTGATATAACATTGTCAGTGGCTATTGTTTACATGTATCCTTGAAAAAGAGTGTGGTATCTCTTGAGTGTTTAATCCTTGTAGTATATATAACAGCACTTACTGTTTCTGTTCAGTTGTAAAGCGTAGTGCATATGTACAGGTAACTGCCAAAATAAAGGAAACACCCACATAAAATGTCTTAATAGGGTGTTGGGCCATCACGAGCCAGAACAGCTTCTATGCCTTGGCATAGGTTCTACAAGTGTCTGGAACTCTGTTGGAGGGATGCGACACCATTCTTCCACGAGAAATGTCATAATTTGGTGTTAAATTGATGGGGTGGAAAATGCTGTCTCAAGCGCCCCTCCAGATTCTCCCATAAGTGTTCAATTGGGTTGAAATGTGGTGACTAAGAGACACACACACCCTTTAAGCACCCTATGCTCCTTTGAGACCCCTCTTTCAAAGTCACTGAGATCTCTTCTAGCCATGGTAGCCAAAATAATGGGCAATAGGGCATTTTTATACATGACCCTGAGCATGATGGGATGTTAATTGCTTAATTAACTCAGGAACCACACCTGTGTGGAAGCACATGCTTTCAATATACTTTGTATCCCTAGTTTACTGAAGTGTTTCCTTTATTTTGGGCATTACCTGTATATTTGCATGATTATTTTTGTAAATATTATAGATTAGGAAAAATTATTAATAACATCCCCAACATCATATGATCATTTCTTGACATAATAGCACTTACATGTACCACACTAGACCTAACACACGTCATTATTTTATCATGTAGCTCTGTATTCAGTATGTAGGGGAGACCAGGGTTGGTTGTCACAGTGCTTATAACTTCCAAACTAGAGGGCGCTGTGTTATAATTTTAAGATTAAAATGTGTGAATTCTTTGAAAGAACTAATCCACCTGGTCGATTCATGTCATCTTAACAAAACATTTATAAATGTTTTAATTCATAGGTGAAAGTTTTTTTTTTTTTTTAAGATTTCGGAATTTAAAAAAATATATAATGTTTGAATTATGGAAGTATACATGTAAAACAATATTATAGGGAGAGCTACATTCCAAACCTATTTCTGAGTTCCTAGGTCAAGTCATGTGGTAACTAGCATCTTAATTAGCATTGGGTTCTTTTGCTGTAAACCTTCCTTCCCGCCATATCAAAATGTGTTGGGAATAATATATGTAGGGTGGAGAGCGTTAGCACATTGGGAAGATGTCGCCGAGACATCAGAATAGAGTCTTGATGCCTGGCCGACATATATACTATGTAGAACTGTAGAATTTAAAGTGGAAGTATTCTAAAAACATCTGTGAGACGTCTTGCCAATTAGCAAACGATGTCTAAACTGCATCTTCCCCATTCATCATGTGTACATCCATTGGCCAGAGGTTTCTCTGCTATCTGGGTTTGTTGCCTTTCTCTCCCAAACATATTTTTTCTGTCACACACCGACAAATGTACACATGTGTGTGCAACACACGCACACACAAACGATGTCTAAACTGCATCTTCCCCATTCATCATGTGTACATCCATTGGCCAGAGGTTTCTCTGCTATCTGGGTTTGTTGCCTTTCTCTCCCAAACATATTTTTTCTGTCACACACCGACAAATGTACACATGTGTGTGCAACACACGCACACACAAACGATGTCTAAACTGCATCTTCCCCATTCATCATGTGTACATCCATTGGCCAGAGGTTTCTCTGCTATCTGGGTTTGTTGCCTTTCTCTCCCAAACATATTTTTTCTGTCACACACCGACAAATGTACACATGTGTGTGCAACACACGCACACACAAACGATGTCTAAACTGCATCTTCCCCATTCATCATGTGTACATCCATTGGCCAGAGGTTTCTCTGCTATCTGGGTTTGTTGCCTTTCTCTCCCAAACATATTTTTTCTGTCACACACCGACAAATGTACACATGTGTGTGCAACACACGCACACACAAACGATGTCTAAACTGCATCTTCCCCATTCATCATGTGTACATCCATTGGCCAGAGGTTTCTCTGCTATCTGGGTTTGTTGCCTTTCTCTCCCAAACATATTTTTTCTGTCACACACCGACAAATGTACACATGTGTGTGCAACACACGCACACACAAACGATGTCTAAACTGCATCTTCCCCATTCATCATGTGTACATCCATTGGCCAGAGGTTTCTCTGCTATCTGGGTTTGTTGCCTTTCTCTCCCAAACATATTTTTTCTGTCACACACCGACAAATGTACACATGTGTGTGCAACACACGCACACACAAACGATGTCTAAACTGCATCTTCCCCATTCATCATGTGTACATCCATTGGCCAGAGGTTTCTCTGCTATCTGGGTTTGTTGCCTTTCTCTCCCAAACATATTTTTTCTGTCACACACCGACAAATGTACACATGTGTGTGCAACACACGCACACACAAACGATGTCTAATCTGCATCTTCCCCATTCATCATGTGTACATCCATTGGCCAGAGGTTTCTCTGCTACTGTGGGTTTGTTGCCTTTCGATGTCTAAACTGCATCTTCCCCATTCATCATGTGTACATCCATTGGCCAGAGGTTTCTCTGCTATCTGGGTTTGTTGCCTTTCTCTCCCAAACATATTTTTTCTGTCACACACCGACAAATGTACACATGTGTGTGCAACACACGCACACACAAACGATGTCTAAACTGCATCTTCCCCATTCATCATGTGTACATCCATTGGCCAGAGGTTTCTCTGCTATCTGGGTTTGTTGCCTTTCTCTCCCAAACATATTTTTTCTGTCACACACCGACAAATGTACACATGTGTGTGCAACACACGCACACACAAACGATGTCTAAACTGCATCTTCCCCATTCATCATGTGTACATCCATTGGCCAGAGGTTTCTCTGCTATCTGGGTTTGTTGCCTTTCTCTCCCAAACATATTTTTTCTGTCACACACCGACAAATGTACACATGTGTGTGCAACACACGCACACACAAACGATGTCTAAACTGCATCTTCCCCATTCATCATGTGTACATCCATTGGCCAGAGGTTTCTCTGCTATCTGGGTTTGTTGCCTTTCTCTCCCAAACATATTTTTTCTGTCACACACCGACAAATGTACACATGTGTGTGCAACACACGCACACACAAACGATGTCTAAACTGCATCTTCCCCATTCATCATGTGTACATCCATTGGCCAGAGGTTTCTCTGCTATCTGGGTTTGTTGCCTTTCTCTCCCAAACATATTTTTTCTGTCACACACCGACAAATGTACACATGTGTGTGCAACACACGCACACACAAACGATGTCTAAACTGCATCTTCCCCATTCATCATGTGTACATCCATTGGCCAGAGGTTTCTCTGCTATCTGGGTTTGTTGCCTTTCTCTCCCAAACATATTTTTTCTGTCACACACCGACAAATGTACACATGTGTGTGCAACACACGCACACACAAACGATGTCTAAACTGCATCTTCCCCATTCATCATGTGTACATCCATTGGCCAGAGGTTTCTCTGCTATCTGGGTTTGTTGCCTTTCTCTCCCAAACATATTTTTTCTGTCACACACCGACAAATGTACACATGTGTGTGCAACACACGCACACACAAACGATGTCTAAACTGCATCTTCCCCATTCATCATGTGTACATCCATTGGCCAGAGGTTTCTCTGCTATCTGGGTTTGTTGCCTTTCTCTCCCAAACATATTTTTTCTGTCACACACCGACAAATGTACACATGTGTGTGCAACACACGCACACACAAACGATGTCTAAACTGCATCTTCCCCATTCATCATGTGTACATCCATTGGCCAGAGGTTTCTCTGCTATCTGGGTTTGTTGCCTTTCTCTCCCAAACATATTTTTTCTGTCACACACCGACAAATGTACACATGTGTGTGCAACACACGCACACACAAACGATGTCTAAACTGCATCTTCCCCATTCATCATGTGTACATCCATTGGCCAGAGGTTTCTCTGCTATCTGGGTTTGTTGCCTTTCTCTCCCAAACATATTTTTTCTGTCACACACCGACAAATGTACACATGTGTGTGCAACACACGCACACACAAACGATGTCTAAACGGCATCTTCCCCATTCATCATGTGTACATCCATTGGCCAGAGGTTTCTCTGCTATCTGGGTTTGTTGCCTTTCTCTCCCAAACATATTTTTTCTGTCACACACCGACAAATGTACACATGTGTGTGCAACACACGCACACACAAACGATGTCTAAACTGCATCTTCCCCATTCATCATGTGTACATCCATTGGCCAGAGGTTTCTCTGCTATCTGGGTTTGTTGCCTTTCTCTCCCAAACATATTTTTTCTGTCACACACCGACAAATGTACACATGTGTGTGCAACACACGCACACACAAACGATGTCTAAACTGCATCTTCCCCATTCATCATGTGTACATCCATTGGCCAGAGGTTTCTCTGCTATCTGGGTTTGTTGCCTTTCTCTCCCAAACATATTTTTTCTGTCACACACCGACAAATGTACACATGTGTGTGCAACACACGCACACACAAATTGACTCAAAATGTCATATGTTATCCTGCATTTTGTTAGGAATATCATTTGATAAAAGAAAGGCTATTTCTAAGACGCTGTTAACTATATTGCTTAATTTCCTTTTACAAAAGGAATAAACTACTAGCCAACATTGTGACAACCAACCCCATCAGTGGAGACTGCCTAGGGGAGAACGGCGCATAGTAATGGCTGAAACAGAGCGAATGGAATGGCATCAACCACATGGAAACCATTTGTTTGATATTATTCCACTGATTCCACTTCAGCCATTACCACGAGCCCGTCCTCCCCAATTAAGGTGCCACCAACCTCCTGTGAACCTTATACTGTGTGACAACCAACCCTGCGATGGGGCTGGTTGTCACAAGTGGGCAGAGTGTGTTTGATGGCTTATTACTCCTTGTTGGAATAAGACATACTAATAGGGTCCCTATTTCAACCCAAGACCTTGGTCTTTCTGTTAATGTTGAAAAGAGTCTTGTTATATATACTGGTGCTGAGAAATACACACCAGAGTAAAACGTGTGACAACCAGCCCAAGTCTCCCTTAAAGGCTTTGGGTGGTTATGAGGGAATAGAAAGTGATATTGTGTCAGTGAGGGAAATGGACTGTGTTGCAGGTCGAGCAGAGTGTACAGGCAGTATAGGCAAACACACATACACACATAGACACACTTCCTTTATCTCCAACGAGAGCCCTATTGTTTGAAAACCAATTTTTGTTTTGAGGGTTAGTGTATTGAACACGGAGAGACCTATATATTTGCCCTTTTCATCATCATTATACCACTCAGTTTTCCACTATTGATTTTGGTATGGTGCTTTCATCGTCTTACAACTTGTTTCTTGGAAGTGGGTCGTGACTAGCGTGTGGCCGACCATATCGACCATAACTGTATCTGAATTGTCATATTGTAGTGCTGATATACCTGCAGTTGGCGCATATAACCTATTGTCCTTTAAGTTGTTGAATATTTGAATGTTCAACTACATTTCTAAACATTCTGTTATGCTTTTGTCATTGAAATCTACTTTCGTTCAAACTAGATTATCGCTGGGGAAAAAAGTGATGACCTATTTAGTTCAAATGCGTCTGTTTGTTCACGTCGATCCCTTTCATGAAGCTAATATGATGATTCCCAAAGTGTGTTCATATTGAATGGCATGTTACAGTAAGTAAAATAGGAAGCTATGCAAAGATTTGGTTGGATGACACAGAGAACCACACACCAAGGAACTTCCAGTGACTCCTGAAGAGTGCTCGGTTTTAGCAAAGAGGGAAGAAGCGGTTTGAATGAATGTCTGTGCCTATTTTCCTTTCATACTACCTTTAATTCAACTTTTATTTTAATTTAGTATATATGCTGTGTTTTGTGTGGAGAAATTAATATTGTTCCTGGGGAAAAAACTGAAGAGAAAAAAAATGTCATTGTTTGCTATCTTGTTACTAAAATTGTGTCAATGCTGCCTTATTAGAGTGTATTCATCACTGGAATCATTTCTCTAATAAAAATTACTTACCACATATTTGACAGCATTAATGTGTTTGTCTGTCGACTGTGTATAACAACTGTATCAGTTGAAATGTTGGATCGTATGGGGAGGACTGCAGTTACTTCCCAATACACTAGATGACAACCTTTCACTGAGCAATGATCTACTGTAAAACAACCACTGTTCTACTGCAAGAGGGAACCAAGTATTGGTGTATGTATGAATGTGAGCAGTAGGGGGCATGATTGAACAAGGCTTATTTTTTTGCCTGTGTAGCCAACAGTATGTAGCCCACCCCATCTACAAGAGTGGAAAAGATAGTTATTTTGACAGATTCTACCAAATTGCGATAACATACAACAAAAAACACTGCTTATCTTGTTTTGAGGCAATTTGAGGTAATTTTTTCTCTCTCAGTCAATGGTGAAGATGCTGACATATTGGTCTCTAAACTTCAGATGGGGAATAGAGGCTCTCTGTGCCTTGGAAAGAGTGTGTATTAGGGTGTCTTAAAAAGGAGGAGTGATAATGAGGGAGACTCGCTTGGCCCAAGTCCTGGAAGGAGATGGGCAGTGGAAAGTATATCTCTATAGGGGGTTGAAGGTATAGTCCCGTCTCTGCCTGTAAGACGTCATAGGAAACAGTGGTCCAGCATGAGCCTAACAAGTGTTTTCATTTCCAATACACTAAAGAGAGGGAGAGAGCCAGCGATATAACATTACTCACAACCCATTAGCCCTCCTAAGGGAGTGGATATGGAGAAAAGGGAGGGAGAAAAAAAAGTGTGAGGTGAAGAGAGGCTGCTGTAATATATCCAAAGTGTGCTTGTTTGTTTGGGGGGGTAACCTAAGGTCATATAAAACTTTATTCTTCCAGTAACTGATGTGTCTGGTGAGACTTCCAGTGAGAAAGTACTGCTGTGTATGAAAGGTGCTTTTGCAGGCTAAAACGTTTAGGTACAATTAGTCTGTATTTGTTCATCCTCCGAAATATTATAAAAACATGTACTGTAAGATGGTAGACAATTGGAAACTGAGCTCCTTGAACCAAATGGTTGTTTTATTCATGGGCAGATGATATACAAAGTGTCGGGGTAACAATATTTGAACATTACATTTTTTTTTTTTTACATCAATTAAGTATATGTACATATTTACATTCAAAGGCGTCCAAATTGTTTTACTAGTCTTGTAAAATGTCTGCTTTTATTTTCAAGGTGAAAGGTTAAAAGGGAAAGTAGACCTTGTTGTGTCACGGTCTCTATTTCAATTCCATCTGTCACTCTCCTCCTGAAGTTTCGATCATTGTTATCCATCTGTTACATGTGAAACCATTTCGTTGTATCTCTCTCAACCATCTTGTCCCTTACTGGATTTCAGCAGCTTGCTTTGATGTTAAAGGCGGATGTTAAATGCTTTGGGGTCACTATAAGGCATGTTAACATGGCTATTTCCTATGAAAGCTATGTAACTGTACCTGAACCTATGAGCTATAGTCTTGCACTGCATACACATTTTTGTATTTGGAGTATACTCACTGGCCTTGGACAGAGAAATCATTATACAGTATTTAAATGCAAAAATAATGTAAGAATAGTATGTCAGGAAAAACACCTTCCTGGCCTTTAATAGAAGTTCCCACGCTGTTTTTTCAAAAATATTCCTATTTTACAATTAGTCGTCATTGTTTTGTCCTCTGACAGAAAATGATTTCATATACAGTAAAACATTTTAAACAGAGTAATACATTAGATAAATAATGAATAAGTCAAAAGAATAACTGTACAACTCTACTAAAATGTTTGTAAATATAATATTGTACATTCGGATTAGAATGAGTAGGCGGAGAAAGGCAAAACATTGTACTGTATTCCATTAGCTATAAACAACTGTAGTGAACAATATCAACAGTAGACGACGTCTGGTAAAACTTACCATTGCACACACACACACACACACACACACACACACACACACACACACACACACACACACACACACACACACACACACACACACACACACACACACACACACACACACACACACACACATACACACACACACACACACACACACACACACACACACATATTACTGTATTCAGACATTTTCAATCCAGATGATGGTTGGGTTTTGGGTTATAAACAAATTGGGTTATCAAATAAGATTATGTTGATAAGGAGCATCTCCCTTAATGACCATTTACTGTTAGTTCATATTCCAAAATGCTAATTGATAAATGATATCCCAATACAATTCAAGTGATAGCCATGAAGAACACAAACTTTGTATGCAGTTTCTTTACTATGGTCTGGGCTATGCATATGAAAAATGAAGGATCTGATATAACTTCCTAACAATAGAAAGCTTTCTGATTAGTGCAATTGACTTGGAACAATAGGTTTCTCTATATTTTCACTCCTGCTGATTATATCACACAGCTTGAAAATGGAAAGATGGCGTCTCACTGTTCCAATACATCTTGAACATAATGGTAAAGCTGTTATTATCAAAATTGTAGATGTTTGAAATTTCACCTATGAAAAGTATGCTTGGGCTTGAAAATCACTGAGCCCCTTAAACTTCACTAAAGTAATTCAACTTTCCATGTTCTCAGGCAACAGTAAATCCCAGAAAGTATTCAGACCCCTTGACTTTTTCCACATTTTGTTACATTACAGCCTTATTCTAAAATGGATTAAATAAATAAAAATCCTCAGCAGTCTACACACAATACCCCACAATGACAAAGCACTTTTCTTTTTCTTTTTTACATTTTAGCAAATGTATTAAAATATAAAAACAGAAATGCCTGTTTTTACATAAGTATTCAAGTCCTTTGAGACTCGAAATTGAGCTCAGGTGCATCCGGTTTCCATTGAACATTCTTGAGATGTTGATTGGAGTCCACCTGTGGTAAATTCAATTGATTGGACATGATTTGGAAAGGCACACACCTGTCTATTTAAGGTCCCACAGTTGACAATGCATATCAGAGCAAAAACCAAGCCATGAAGTTGAAGGAATTGTCCGTAGAACTCAGAGACAGGATTTTGTTGAGGCACAGATCTGGGGAAGGGTACCAAAACATTTCTACAGCATTGGAGGTCCCTAAAAACACAGTGGCCTCCATCATTCTTAAATGGAAGAAGTTTGGAACCACCAAGACTCTTCCTAGAGCTGGCCGCCCGGCCAAACTGAGCAATCGAGGGAGAGGGCCTTGGTCAGGGAGGTGACCAAGAACCCAATGGTCACTCTGACAGAGCTCAAGAGTTCCTCTGTGGAGATGGGAGAAACTTCCAAAAGGACAACCATCTCTGCAGCACTCCACCAATCAGGCCTTTATGGTAGAGTGGACAGTAGGAAGCCACTCCTCAGTAAAAGGCACATGACAGCCCCCTTGGAGTTTGCAAAAGGCACCTAAAGGACTCTCAGAAAATGACAAACAAGATTATCTGGTCAGATGAAACCAAGATTGAACTCTTTGGCCTGAATGCCAAGCGTCACATATGGAGGAAACCTGGCACCATCCCTATGGTGAAGCATGTTGGTGGTGGCAGCATCCTGCTGTGGGGTTGTTTTTCAGTGGCAGGGACTGGGAGACTAGTCAGGATCGAGGCAAAGATGAACGGAGCAAAGTACAATGGGATCCTTGATGAAAACCTGCTCCAGAGCGCTCAGGACCTCAGACTGGAGCGAAGGTTCACCTTCCAACAGGACAACGCAGAAGTGGCTTCGGAACAAGTCTCTGAATGTCCGGACTTGAACCCAATCGAACATCTCTGGAGAGACCTGAAAATAGCCGTGCAGCAATGCTCCCCATCCAACCTGACAAAGCTTGAGAGGATCTGCAAAGAAGAATGGGAGAAACTCCCCAAATACAGGTGTGCCATGCTTGTAGCATCACACTAAAGAAGACTCAATGCTGTAATTGCTGCCAAAGGTGCTTCAACAAAGTACTGAGTAAAGAGTCTGTATACTTATGCAAATTTTTATTTCAGTTTTTTATTTGTAATAAATTTGCAGAATTTTTTTTTTAAACTATTTTTGCTTTGTCATTATGGGCTATTGTGTGTAGATTGATGAGGGGAAAAACGATTTAATCAATTTTAGAATAAGGCTGTAACATAACAAAATGTGGATAAAGTCAAGAGGTCTGAAAACATTCCCAAAGGCACTGTATAGTCTGCATTCCTCCAATCATGCAAAACCCTTCATCAGGACAACACCCATTCAGTCACACAATAAAACACTCACAGTAAACACTTGACAGGTCTTCGCTGGCTCATCCTTTTCCTCCCGCTCCCAGTCAGCGGCACACAGAGTTAGGGCTGGGTCGTCATGAGACGAGGCGAGCTGGGGTAGTAGGCAAAGCTGAAGCAGCATGGATGTTGCCAGTGTCCGTACAGTATGTCCAGCTTTAGGGTTAAGAAACAGTGACCAGGAAGTAGGAAGTAACCCCCATCTTCATAGTCTTCTCATCGCTTCAGGGTAAAGTTTCTCTGAGGCACAGATCTGGGATCAGCTTCCCCTCCCCAATCCTATCTGTAACCATTAGTGGCCCAAAAATACCCAATATCAGCATCTAGGAGCAACTTCACCCTACTCCCTTCCCAACACAATGGTCCCTATCAGACCAGATCCTAGCTAAGTCTGACCTGAGCAAATATGCAATCAGAGGGGGTGTTGGTGTGTTTAAGACACATAGAGGTAAATGACTGCAATGCTTAGGTTCAGGATTGCCATCGCACAGTCCTTTACCTAACTCCCACCCCTTCCCAATACCCGTCATCCCTGACCGTAAGTTCCCCTACTTCCCCTTGCCTGGACACTGCCCCAGCCCCAGACCTCCAAGCCTCTACCCCAGGATGTCCAGGTAGATAGGGGGGCTCTTGACAAGGGCAAGGAGGCGGCTGTGGATGTCCTTGATGACCAGCCTCTGCTGGGGCTCCCTTTGCCAGCAACCCTGCATCAGGCCGTGCACCTCTTTGGGGCAAGTGCGTGGTCTCTCCAGCTCCCGGCCCTGTGTAATGCACTCGATAGCCTGTGGGGGTGCAAATAGAGGCAGAGGGAGGGGGTTAGAATTAAAAGGTCTGCTAGCTACAGTAACTCCAGGTTTTTGCAATGCCTCTTTATTTGGGGCTATTACCTCAGGGTTTGAATGTTTTCATGATCGTCACTTTTCATTAATTTGACCAGACAAGCTCAAGCTACGCCAGAGAGCTTAAGGCGAAGACACTTGGGTAAGAACAATAAGTGGAGTTGTCAAGATGAGTCGACAACTTCTGCACAATTCTGGAGAACGTTCTGTGAGAACCAAAGATGTTGCCTCTAATAAGCTGGTGATCTTTCAAAACAATGGAATGGTATTCATCAGAAAAATGTCAAATTGACACATTCTTGTCAAATTGGCAAATTTACACATTCTTACACTTGGCATGGCTCGGTGCATTTATCACTGTCAAGAACTGAATTGCACTATGCCTATTCCCATTCAAGGACTGCCCTTGGCCCCACATCACACAAAGAGCCAGCAACTTAACCCTTTTAAAGAGTTCAATATCCCTAACCTAATCCAATGAACTGAAGAGACCTGTCAGCACTAAACCTCATGATACTATAATGCCCAGCTAGCACATTTGGGTCCTTGGAAGTTTTGGGAACGTACATTTTTGGTTTCCCATTGGTTCTGGGAACGAAGTCATACATTTCCTGACCAGTAAAGCAGAACGTTTTTTAAACGTTATTAGATTTGAAGTGATAATTTTGCCTGATATTTTTAGGTTCTGAAAACGTTTTACTATAGTTCCCTGAAGGTTTTCCTCTGAGGTTTTATTAACATTCTCAGAACGGAAATTATAGGTTATTTGAAGGTAATTAAATAGCATTCTGAGTTTCAATAACACTGCTAGCTTAGAATCATTGTTTTGAAACTCCAAGCACAGATAGGACTCGTGGAAATGAATTTTCTTAGGCA
This sequence comes from Salvelinus alpinus, assembly GCF_045679555.1. NCBI lineage: Eukaryota > Metazoa > Chordata > Actinopteri > Salmoniformes > Salmonidae > Salvelinus > Salvelinus alpinus. Next base: position 46,482,078 of record NC_092089.1, on the reverse strand, counting down.
TTAATCATGTAAAAACACATGTATTTTTTATTGTGGCACAGCGTCAGTGAGATTCAAACCTATGATCTTCTGTTCTTCAGCCATGGAATTTGTCCACTGCACTACCAGGATGGAGCTAGCATGCCATGTTTTTTTACTTATACAAAGCTGTACATTTTTGTCATTTTAGTTTATAACTTTTAGGAAATGTTCTGTTAAAGTAATGAAACACCAAGAAAATAAGGTTTTTTGTAAAGTTTCTTAAAAGTGCTGAGAATGTTTCAAAGCAACTATCCTGCACCATTCCCAGAAAGTTGTGGAAAGGTTGTATGCATAATAACCATAGGACAACCACGCTCTTACCGAGCTCTAAGAAACATAAGGTTCTCAGAACATTGTGTGCATCTTCATAAGTGAACAAAAATGTATAGTGACTTTCCAAGATGGCCGCCCATCTCCTTATCTCAGACCTAGATGGAGTGTTTGGGATGATTTATCCCTGCCTTCCCTAATTAGACGACATGATAATTACACATGTCCATCATTGACGGGGAAGGATTAGGTTAACAAGGTTAAACGTCATTGGCCCTGGGCAAAGATGAGAGCCAATGAGATTAGAATTGAGTAGACGGGGAAATTGATCTACCCTCCACTTGAAAGGAAAGAGGGTTCTAGTCCATAATGGTGTGTTGCGGTCAGGACAGAGTCCACTTCTTGGGGTGCAACCTAAAAGGGTTGGACTGGGCCCGCCATGATTGCTATGAAGTCATTGATTGACTGTATAGCAGATGGGAAATCCTAGTGCTCTAGTCTCCTTCTATGATCAAACACTTCACCCTCTATCCACTGGCTGAATGATGATGAGGTACCGTATTTACACTTTGCCTGGACACTGTTCCATTACTCAACTCAACTAGATATCAGAGTTATAGCTACTTCATTATTACTATGAATTTAGAAGGTTTTGATCACCAATACAAAGATGCCCCTTTCACAAAAAAAGGTAGGTGCTTATATTTGTCCTATTTCACATGTGAATTGGAAATGTGTTTTTGCATATCCCACTCTCCCTGAGACACCATCAGAGAGTAGGGTCACGGCCAGAGTCTGCAATTATGAACAGCACCTGGAGAAATGAGCATTGCTCAATGGAACATCAACAGATTCTTCACCTTGTCAGCTCAGGGACTCGAACCGCCATTCTTTCAGTTACTGGCCCAATTCTCTAACCACTAGGCAACCTTCCACCCCATGTTGCTTCCTACCTAGTGCCCAGTTCCTTACCTCACTGTTGGAGAGCTGGTACCAGGGCTGTTTCCCATAGGTGAAGATCTCCCAGAGGACCACTCCAAAGCTCCAGATATCACTCTCCGTGGTGAACTTCCTGTACATGATGCTCTCCGGGGGCATCCAGCGAATAGGAAGCATCGTACGCCCACCCACCTGACAGGAGTGAGGTCAATGGTCATTCAATTGTACATTCATAGAATTATAATTAATATGACAACTGAGATGTACCATGCTACTTCATACAGTATGTGATAAGCCTATACATTGAAAATATCAATATGTATTTTTTTGTACATAGAGTTGGATATACTCTTTTGTGAAATGTTACGTGACAATGACGTGTTAGATGACAAATCCCCACCCTAAAAAAGTATTTCACTACTTCCACCTTTACCCTGTAGTAGTCTGTGCTGTAGATGTCCCGGGACATGCCAAAGTCTCCTATCTTGACCATCAGACCCTCTCCCATATCTCCCACCAGGCAGTTGCGTGTGGCCAGGTCCCGGTGCACGAAGTGAAGGGAGGCCAGGTAGACCATGCCTGAAGCGATCTGGGCGGCGATGTGCAGCATCTGGGGAAGAGTGAGCTGGCCCAACGGCGGCATCTTCACCTCCTCCAGGATATGGGCATCTGGACCGTGCGCCCTGGAGGACACGGGGAGGAGAGGTCACGACCTTTCGAGTTTTACAGGCTTTTTGGTGAACGGTGTGTGACATACTTTGGCTGACATCCATCGGGATCCGTATTCACAGAGTCTCAGAGTAGTGTTAATATAGGATCACATAGCCTTTTAGATCATAATGAATATATGGACCGGAAGACCTGATCCTGGATCAGCGCTCCTACTCTGAGACGCTTTGTGATATGGGCCCAGTTCTCCCAGATTAATTTAGGCTTCTGATTGGTCCTTTGATGCATGAACTTTTGCACCAACCTAGTGATGCAATATCAACATACAGATGGATGATTACTGCATGCAATCTGCAGATGGAACATGTTGGATGTATACAAGATCTTTTAAGTGTAATAGAGGCGGTCAGCTAGAGACCAAGCCATAACAAAACAACTTAACAAGATGGTTAATAGGAAACATAAGGCTTGTTATACGCCTTGCATTCATTTGGAATAATTTGATTCCGAGATGCATGATAGCCTTACTCTTCAAACGTTCCACAGTTTCTCTCAATATGGCATCCACCCCACCCACTCTGACTTGTAGCTCACTCCCAATAAGCTCCTCGATGTGTCCATCAATCCTAATAGAAATGTGTCACTTGCAGGAAGTTATCTATTCTATCACTATTAGTTTAACAGGCAGGTGGTAGGGTAGACGAGCAGCTGCCTCATAGGCCAAGAGACACACATCCATTCTGTCTGCTTGGAAATGTGATTTCCATCTATCCATGAATCTGGATAGTGTGTGCTGTGTCTGTGTGCGCATTGAGTCTCCATTCCCAGTCTGGCCCCACTGGACACCTGGCAGTGGCAGACATACACTGTCGATGTCTGTTTCAATGGTGTCTCAGAGTACGTCCCAGGTGCAGCATGAGTGCTACAGTATCAACGTGGTGCTCTGTCTGAGTGCTCAGTGAACATCTCTCCTGCATCCATGTTGGACCAGACTTGTCTTTAGAACTTCAGAGTGTAGACAGGCTACGAGAAGTTCTGCGGTTGACGTGGATATCTTCAATGATATGATATCCGAAATGCATCTAAAATCACATATTCAGTCATCCCAGATCACAGAAATTATTTGGTACTCCCAAAACTAAGTGTCCTTAACCACTGCAACACATTGTTGGTCCAAGTGGTCCACCCCAAGTGGATTATTGTCTTGGGAACACAACAGGGTAGAGCAGTGAGGACGATGGTGTCTACAAGTGTGGCTTGGCATAGAATCAGTTGCATTTGTGTGGTTCATCAAGGTCAATTAAGTGGCTTTGCTGAAGAGCAGTGGACACAACGTTGCAGAGATGTCAGAACAAAACCCTCTGCTTCTAAATAGTTACCATGCTGAAGCTAATTAGTAAGCAGTTAACAGGGGAAGGTTAGCATGGGCGGCCATGAGGTTATCCCTGTGGGGATTTAAGTAGGAGGTTCTGTTTCTTTTCCATACCTGAGGAAGCGGTTGAGGTCTCCATGTCTCATGTATTCAAACACCATCGCCAGTGGCTCTCCGTCTGTACACACTCCATAGAAGCGAACAATGTTCTGGTGCTGGAGCACTGTGAGCAGCTCAGCCTCTCTCTGGAAGTCCTGCCGGGTCGACTCATTGGCATCCTTCAGAGTCTGACCACAGAGAAACACAGTCACGGGAGGATATGACATCATCATGTTTAGGAGGTCTAAACTTCATGTAATGCACCTCTGAAAGTGTGGCCATGGATGGAAGTCTCATGCATACCTTGATGGCCACCAGCATTTTGTCACTGTCCGGACTGAGGTTGGCACACTCTGCCAGGTAGACTTTGCCAAACGCCCCCTCACCCAATTCCCACTTCAGAACTACATCCTGTCTTTTGATGTGCTGCACACCTGTACATACAAAGAGAAAGGCTTTTAACATTGGGCCTTATGAAACATTGTAAGATCACTGCATTACCAACTTTATCTAGGGAAAAACATGGTAGATATTAAATGCAATCATAATGAAGTTAGCACGTATCCACTCCCTAGTTGTATTCCGATTCCACTCACACATGTCTTTGTCTTTGAAGATGCCACAGAAGTACTGGGGGTTCTCCACAAAGCTGGACATGCCAGAGTCGTCAGAGGAAGGAGGGCTGGCCCCAAAGTTCAGGAAACGCAGTGACACAGCAAGATCATCCTCTGTTCCCAAGACAGATGAACCTGGAGAGAGAGAGAGAGAGAGAGAGAGAGAGAGAGAGAGACCTGAATGTGATACATCCATTTATTTTTCAGCAATTTATGGATGCATTGTTCAGTAACAAAGAAAATGTTGGAAGTGGACGTCGGAGCAGTAAGCAACTACTGTATTTTCTGCAGACAGTATTAAAAATCATAAAACCCACTCAACGAGAAAACCACAGAACCCCCAGAGCCCCTGATAGAAAATGGTGGATGGCAGCAAGCGAGGGGAAACGAGTTGGCCAGGAGGGGGCCCACTTAGGCAATCAGGCCCACTTAGGCACTTTCTGGGGGGGTCCGAGAGGACCTATCACGCCTACAGTAGCTGGTCTCCATCAGTCTTCTTTAATGGCCCACGCTGCTGCTAGGGGCTCCTGACGCCGTTCACTGCTGTAATTAAGGCACTCTAACCGAGCTGTTGGGCTGACAGTGTGGAAAGTTACAGCCTGGCGGAAACCCTATTTTGCCTGGCCTCATGTGAATTACTTTTAGAAAGGAATACAATGCTTGCTGTGGAACTATTGGCAATTCCAAAGTGATAATGAAATAAATGAGTTGGCATTGTCGCTGGCTTTTGGTTGTTTCAGTTTGGAATGGATATGCATTTTCAAAGTCTTTACCGTTGGCAAAGTGTCATATTCTCCTGGGGTTGTCTCTTATTGAATTATCCAGACAGGGAAATGTCAGAATTCAGTCTCAACCCTTCACTTTCTAACAACTGAGGTGTTTTGAGAACAGCTAACCCATCACAGGTTGTTTCATAGCCGTCTTCTATGAAATCCCAAGTAACGTGTTGCTTACCCTCTGAGTATAAGAGACTATACCTTGTTCAAAATGACAACCGACAGACACTACTGTGGTATTTGAAACACATTGCATAGTAGAGTGTGTCACTTACGGTGAATACCAAACTTGGACTGCTGGCCGCACTTGTTGATGACCAGTACCATAATGAGGAGGAAGGCGCAAGCAAACACAGCCAGACCCACTGCCACCGACACCTGCACAGAAACATAATTAGCATCAACATAGCTTAGCATAGCATAACAGAAATTTGCTAAAACATTCGCATTCCATACTGTATGTTATATTATTACTATGTTTCAGACCCATTGAATGGTGTCTCACCCCAAACACTCTGCTCTCCGTGTTCTCAGTGACATCCTCATTAGATTTGTTGGTGGGGACTGGAGGGAGCAGAAAAGGAATCATTAATGATGGATTGTTACTCACAAATCACCTTGATAACCACATATAAAGTATGCAAGACACTGACACAGTGTATACATTTTTTTTGGGGGGGGGATACGTGGAGTATCTGAAATCAACATCCTGGGTAATTTACACTCCACTACCTGTGATAATTATTTTTTGTTCTCGTTAGGTACAGTTTAGAAAGTTGTCTGTTTCTACAAGGTAATAATCACTGTCAAAATAACATTCAAAAGGTTTACCTGGATCACTTTCTTCAAGGACTGGCATGAAGAAAAGGAGAGGATGACAAATTTAGACGAAGTATACAGTACATACTGAACATTCAAGATGAGACTGTATCTAACATAACACAAGTTGGTGAAAAGTGAGGGTCAGTATCATTGAGATCCTATTAAATTACTATTATTATTATTATTATTATTATTCTATGACCTTTAATTTCAGACAATCACCTGGGATGATGCCCTCAGGATCAAAGGGGTCAAAGGGGTTGTCCATGAACATCCCTGTGGCCGTGGCTTGGTCCACGCCCAGTCTGTTCCCCACGATGATGGTGTAGAGGCCGTTGTTCAGGTGGGTGGGCTTGTTGAGAAATAGACAACCGTGCTTCACAGAGCCGTCGTCCGAGTCGGGAATGAACTGTGTGTAAGTGTAACGGCCCTCGGTCAGGTTAAAGCCGTTGAAAAGCCAGCGGATGGATGGCTCAGGGTTCCCGTCCACCTTAAAGGGGAAACACCAGTGGTGCTGTGGCTCGGCGTTGTGCAGGAATATGATTTTGGATGGAACTGAATGGAAGACATGAGATGTGGTCCGTTAGGATGTGTGAGTGAGTAAGGCGATAAGGTGAAACAAAGGCTATTTCTGAATTCAGAACACTGGTCAACCTACTGTACAGTGAGCAATACCCTCAAAATCGTTGACAATAAATGTGTGTAAATCATTAAACATGATATTAGAATGAGATCACATTTAGCTGAAATAATTATCCACAAAGCTATAACCATAGTTATCTACACATAAATTATCTCTATGTGCTGAATTTTCAGTTTACCACATCCAACCTGTTTCAGACAAAGTTATTGGTTGGTCAATAGAAGGTACAGCCTCATCCAAGTGCCCTATACTGTAGGTTCCTCCTATGCGTTTCCATGAATCAATGTTCTTTCATCTGCACTGTCAACCTGTTGACCTGGTATGAATAATGAATCCAGGTTTTGTTAGGGCCCCTAACCACAAGAGCTACCTGGAAGCACGGAGCTGACAAGAAGCTACAGGAAATGGCTTCTTTAGATCGAAGACTATGCTGATGCAGAGAGACCCCTCACTCTGACAATTTCCACCAACCATTCCACTGCTCTTAACCTATGACCCTACTGCAGAAAATGCTGTGCTAAAGGGATACCAAGGCATTTGTCTCTTTCCTCTTGAGATTATCTCTGGAAAGAGATGCTAAAGACAGTCATGGACGGCAAAAAAATAGCACAATTAGCACAACCCATCAGGTTTGACTTAATGTCCCCAATTTAGTTAATAGTGAGTTAGAAAAGAGCCCAATATGAGCTTTGTTGAACTCTGTATGAAATGAAATACTAAATTATAGTTAACCGTTAAACGTTTTCTTCGTAGATTAGATTTGTTTGATTGATTCTTGCAATCGGTTTCTGGGGTGTAGTCTATATTTTCATTTTGAAAAACCTTTTCCCAAACAAGTTAATTTTATATATATTACTGAATGGATGCTGCCTCTGCAGCACCAATCGCTTGAATCCCAGGAAGTGGTCAGACCAGCCACTCAACAGAGCAGAGCCCTGGCTGTAAACACCGCACTGATCGGGGAGCTAATTAAGGGTAATTAAAGGCTAGCGGTTAATGAGTGTCCATCCACCAGGGGGAATGATGTTGATAAATTAGCCGCGCTAACGCACTTACAGGCTGCCAATCACTCCGGATGAATACTGTGTTCCGGAGTAGGAGGGAGAAGTCCATTAGCCGGGGCTCTTATCGAATCTTACCACGCTTATCAGCCCATTTTCCTCCCGACATTCATTAACTGTCCCTCGATGCTCATGCATTTGGCTGCAACTCTTTTTGGGATTTATTTTCCAATGAGTGTCACTGAGTTGGTGAAATGATATTGTTTGGCCAATATTTACTGTAATGTATTGCTAATGCATCAACGCACTCTCTTCTGTGGGATCACAGTTTGCAGAAATTCTGATATTTTTCAGTAGTAAAGCTGGGCTAAGGCAAAACCACAGTCTCTGACAGTATAATGTCTCTTCTATAATCAGATGTCTGTTTTGTTCTGTCATCTGTTTGAGGTCTTTGTCCGCGTAGGGTTGGTAAATGAGAAAAATGCAACTATAAAAATAATGCATCACCAATGTAACGTTACAGTGATGTATTACCAATGCTGTGGCAACTCGTCATTCAGGGCAGGTGAGGCACCTGTTTCGAGCCCCACCTGTTTAGCTAAGAATATATACATATACAGTACCAGTCAAAAGTTTGGATACACCTACTCATTCAAGGGTCTTTCTTTATTCTTTACTATTTTCTACATTGTAGAATAATAGTGAAGATAACAAAACTATGAAAAAACACATGGAATCATGTAGTAACCAAAAAAGTGTTAAAGAAATATACAAAATATATTTTATATTTGAGATTCTTCAAAGTAGCCACCCTTTGCCTTGATGACAGCTTTGCACACTCTTGGCATTCTTTCAACCAGCTTCACCTGGAATGCTTTCAGGCTTTCAGTCTTGAAGGAATTCCCATATATGCTGAGCACTTGTTGGCTGCTTTTCCTTCACTCTGCGGTCCAACTCATCCCAAACCATCTCAATTTGGTTAAGGTCGGGTGATTGTGGAGGCCAGGTCATCTGATGCAGAACTCCATCCCTATCCTTGGTCAATAGCCCTTACACAGCCTGGAGGTGAGTCGGGTCATTGTCCTATTGAAAAACAAATAATATTCCCACTAAGCGCAAACCAGATGGGATGGCGTATCGCTGCAGAATGCTGTGGTAGCCATGCTGGTTAAGTGTGCCTTGAATTCCAAGTAAATCACAGACAGTGTCACCAGCAAAGCACCCCCACACCATCACACCTCCTCATCCATGATTAACGGTGGGAACCACACATGCGGAGATCATCCGTTCACCTACTCTGCGTCTCACAAAGACACGGCGGTTGGAACCAACAATCTCAAATATCCACCAGTCTATTGTCCATTGCTCGTGTTTCTTGGCCCATGCAAGTCTCTTCTTCTTATTGGTGTCATTTGGTAGTGGATCCTTTGCCGCACTTCGACCATGAAGGCCTGATTCACGCAGTCTCCTCTGAACAGTTGAGGTTGAGATGTGTCTGTTACTTGAACTCTGTGAAGCATTTATTTGGCTGCAACTTCTGAGGTTGGTAACTCTAATGAACTCATCGTCTGCAACAGAGGTAACTCTGGGTCTTCCTTTCCTATGGCGGTCCTCATGAGAGCCAGTTTCATCATAGCGCTTGATGGGTTTTGCGACTGCACCTGAAGAAACTTTCAAAATTCTTGAAATGTTCCGTATTGACTGACCTTCACGTCTGAAAGTAACAATGGACTGTCATTTCTCTTTGCTTATTTGAGTTGTTCTTGCCATAATATGGACTTGGTCTTTTAGCAAATAGGGCTATCTTCTATATACCACCTCTACGCATTTAGAAGGAAAGAAATTCCGCAAATTAACTTTTAACAAGGCACACCTGTTAATTGAAATCCGTTCCTCATGAAGTTGGTTGAGAAAATGCCAAGAGTGTGCAAAGCTGTCATCAAGGCAAAGGGTGGCTACTTTAAAGAATCTCAAATCTCAAATATGTTGTATATTTGTTTAACACTTTTTTGGTTACTACATGATTCCATGTGTTATTTCATAGTTTTGATGTCTTCACGATTATTCTACAATGTCGAAAATAGTACAAATAAAGAAAAACCCTTGAATGAGTAGGTGTGTCCAAACTTTTGATTGATACTATATATATATACAGTTGAACTCGGAAGTTTACATACACCTTAGCCAAATACATTTAAACTCAGTTTTTCACAATTCCTGACGTTTAATCCTAGTAAAGATTATCTGTCTTAGGTCAGTTAGGATCACCAATGTATTCTAAGAATGTGAAATGTCAGAATAATAGTAGAGAGAATTATTTATTTCAGCTTATATTTCTTTCACCACATTGCTAGTGGGTCAGAAGTTTACATATACTCAATTAGTATTTGGTAGCATTGCCTTTAACTTGTTTAACTTGGGTGAAATGTTTCGGGTAGCCTTCCACAAGCTTCCCACAATAATTTGGGTGAATTTTGGTCCATTCCTCCTGACAGATCCTACAGGTTTGTAGGCCTCCTTGCTCGCACACGCTTTTTCAGTTCTGCCCACACATCTTATATAGGATTGAGGTCAGGGCTTTGTGATGGCCACTCCAATACCTTGACTTTGTTGTCCTTAAGCCATTTTGCCACAACTTTGGAAGTATGCTTGGGGTCATTGTCCATTTGGAAGACCCATTTGCAACCAAGCTTTAACTTCCTGACTGATGTCTTGAGATGTTGCTTCAATATATCCACATAATTTTCCTCCCTCATCATGCCATCTATTTTGTGAAGTGCACCAGTCCCACCTGCAGCAAAGCACCCCCACAACATGATGCTGCCACCCCCGTGCTTCCCAATTGGGATGATGTTCTTCGGCTTGCAAGACTCCCCCTTTTTCTTCCAAACATAACGATGGTCATTCTGGCCAAACATTTCTATTTTTGTTTCATCAGACCAGAGGATATTTCTCCAAAAAGTACGATCTTTGTCCCCATAGTCTGGCTTTTTTATGGCAGTTTTGGAGCAGTGGCTTCTTCCTTGCTGAGCGGCCTTTCAGGTTATGTCGATATAGGACTCGTTTTACTGTGCATATAGATACTTTTGTATCTGTTTCCTCCAGCATCTTCACAAGGTCCTTTGCTGTTGTTCTGGGATTGATTTGCACTTTTCGCATCAAAGTACGTTCATCTCTAGGAGACAGAACGGGTCTCCTTCCTGAGTGGTATGACGGCAGCGTGGTCCCATGGTGTTTAAACTTGCGTACTATTGTTTGTACAGATGAACGTGGTGCTCCCAAGGATGAATGCTCCCAAGGATGAACCGAACTTGTGAAGGTCTACAATTTGGAGGTGTTGGCTGATTTCTTTTGATTTTCCCATGATGTCAAGCAAAGAGGCACTGAGTTTGAAGGTAGGCCTTGAAATACATCCACAGGTACACCTCCAATTGACTCAAATTATGTCAATTAGCCTATCAGAAGCTTCTAAAGCCTTGACATGATTTTCTGGACTTTTCCAAGCTGTTTAAATGCACAGTCAACTTAGTGTATGTAAACCTCTGACCCACTGGAATTGTTATACAGTAAATGATCAGTGAAATAATCTGTCTGTAAACAATTGTTGGAAAAATTACTTGTGTCATGCACAAAGTAGATGGCCTAACCGACTTGCCAAAACTATAGTTTGTTAACAAGACATTTGTGGAGTGGTTGAAAAACAAGTTTTAATGACTCCAACCTAAGTGTATGTAAACTTCCGACTTCAACTATATATATATATATATATATATATATATATATATATATATACTGTATATAGTGCATTCAGAAAGTATTCAAACCCCTTGACAAAGTATAGAGAGTTCCTTGATGAAAACCTGTTCCAGAGCGGTCAGGACTTCACACTGGGGCGAAGGTTCACCTTCCAACAGGACAACGACCCTAAGCACACAGCCAAGACAACGCATGAGTGGCTTCAGGACAAGTCTCTGAATGTCCTTGAGTGACCCAGCCAGAGCCCAGACTTGAACCCGATCGAACATCTCTGGAGAGACCTGAAAATAGCTGTGCAGCAACGCTCCCCATCTAACCTGACAGAGCTTCAGAAGATCTGCAGAGAAGAATGGGAGAAACTCCCCAAGTACAGGTGTATCATGCTTGTAGCGTCATACCCAAGAAGACCTGAGGCTGTAATCGCTGCCAAATGTGCTACAACAATGTACTGAGTAAAGGGTCTGAATACTTATGTAAATGTGATATTTCAGTTATTTTATTTTTATAAATGTGTAAACATGTAAAAAAAACTGTTTTTGCTTTGTCGTTATGGGGTATTGTGTGTAGATTGATGAGTAAAATCAATTTTAGAATAATGTAATTTTTTTATTTAACCTTTATTTAACTAGACAAGTCCGTTAGGAACAAATTCTTATTTACAATGACGGCCTAGGAACAGTGGGTTAACTGCCTTGTTCAGGGGCTGAACGACAGATTTTTAGCTTGTCAGCTCAGGGATTCAATCCAGCATCCTTTCAGTTACTGGCCAAAAGCTCTAACCACTAGGCTACCTGCCACCCCAGTAAGGCTGTAACATAACAAAATGTGGAAAAAGTCAAGGTGTCTGAATACTTTCCGAATGCACTGTAGATATACAGTATATGCCCCGTTTATTTATCCTACTGTTCTGAATTGGTGTACAGAGAGAATACTCTGAGAACTACCCATGTTCTGAATTCTGTCGCTGTACATTTCAAAAGTGTTGAACAAATAGTTATATTGACAACGTCCGTCTTAGCTGGCTCGTTAATGTCTTAATCGAAATTATGGATTGCCTCTTATTCGCTTATGAGGCTGAATGAACTGTTTGGCTGCCAAACGAGCCTCTGCTGATAGCCAGGTGTAACAATGGTAAGGATTCACACCACGGTGCTGAAAAGAAAACTCTGCTGTTGGAACAGAAGACTCTAACAGTTTGTGAGCACCGTTTGTCACCGCTATAGTGAAATTAATGTATTGTTTAGTGTTGTGTTATGTAGTGGCTTTGCTGGTATGCATCAACAAAAAAATTATAAATGTTTGCTCCACCAAGATTTCCATGCTAAAATCGCTACTGTAGTTATGTATTATTGAGTGACAACTGATAACAATAATAATCTAAACAAAAGACCTGTGGCATGTTAAAGCAAAGTGACAAGGTGGGCTTATTTTTTGCCACAATTATTAGTACAAAGTATTTCATTCTGGGGAATGAATGTCTGGCTATACACATTGCTGCGAGAGAAAAATTGACCAAAAATGTCTCTCCCTCTACCTCTCCTGCTTTCATCGCAGCATGACAGCTCTCACTGACTCTTTTAGCTTTCAACACCCTGACAGCTTTAATAGTTCATTGGCACTCACATTCAATGTCCAACGTCACTTTCTCTTCCCCAGGCCCGGCCCGGTTCTCTGCCTCACAGGTCAAGTTGTGCAGGTTGTCTTCTGAGGACATATTCCACAGCTGCAGCTCCAGCTCCAAAGTGGATCCCCAGAACCTCTCCTGCAGATGGAACAAGACACAGAGGACAACAGGGGTTTAGCTACACATGACAGTTTACAACAATCATGGAGACATCTGAGATGCAAGCAGAGTCTGAATGATCATGACAATGTTCACGATAAGGAAACCTAAACACACCATAATACTATTTTAGTTTTAGTTCTGAATATTCCTTCATATATGACCCTGATCCTGTTACTAGAGTTTGTATTTGAACAGATGTTAGGCATATTAAGGGGAACAAAAGGTGCATTGCGCAATATCTCTGAAAAAACACTGCTCTAGCAGGTTTTCCCCAATCAGTATGTCCAGGTGACATCATCACTCAGTACCTGTACAGTATAGCGAGACAGCAGTTTATTCGTGCGCCACCTCACTACAGGCATGGGCACTCCTGTCACCTGACACACAAATGTCAGGTTGCCACCCTCCTGGACCTTGGTGTTGGCATGGACAATGGCGACATCCGGTACAGCTGCAAAACAATGGACCGAGAATGGGTTGGAAAATCTATTGTTTGGCCTGGGGTACTAAATGTTGATAATGACGTTTAATAGCAATCCTATCAGCAATGCCACTAATGCAATTAAGTCTAATAAAGCCTTGTCAGACTATTTCTACAATGATTGAACTATACGTGTATATGATATTCATACATATATTACTTAGTAATAATAAAGTAAAAACACATTTTTATCTCTAAACTGAGTAAAAATGGATCAATTCAACTCACTGCAATTCTCCATCTCTAAGGAGTCCAACCGTAGGGCATGGCCATTGGAGAAGCATTGTAGCGGTTGGTTGTCGAGGTCACTGTGGTCGTTAAGCTGCCATTGCTGCAACCAATGGATATCACAGGAGCACTCAAGGGGGTTGTCCCTCAAAACCCTGAAAGAGAACACAGAGAAAATCGGTCTCTTTTGTCCGAAAGTTTTCTCTCAATTGTGTAACCTTCTTGTTCTTTCTAAAGGTCTATACAAAGTATTCGAGGTCATTATTATCAAAGACGCACACAGAAAATAGAACATTCTAGAATTAATAGAGTGAATAGAGAGAAAAAACTCCATATAGAAAAGAATTCATCAGTGAAATATGTGTTGAAAATTCTCTGCAATCAGTTCCAAAACAGAGTGGAATGGGTCTATTTTGCTCATACAAAGTGACCATCTTTGAGTTGATAGTTCAGTCACAGGTTGACTAGTTGAAGAGAGTACAGAAGTGATGTTCTGAGTGGTGTTTTACTCACAGGTTGAGCAGGGGAAGAAAATGGAACACCTTCCAACTGATATGCTCCAGGGAGTTAGAAGCCAGGTTTCTGTGTGATACAATAAGGAGACAACATCCATCCAACAGGACATTCAGCATATAAATGGCAAAAAATCTAAATACAGTATTATACAATTTGTTGTTGAGCCTATGATTCCCCCCCTCTTTTCACCCATGTTAAGTTTTGCATAAGAATGGTCTGTGCATGGCGAACAGCTCAATATTTAAAACAAAAGAGAGCATTTTGTTTTTGCACTGTTTCCATGTGCTCGTCTTTGGACGCCCAACGTGTCAAGAGTCCTCACATTCACGCACAAACAATCAGCAGTCATTACAGCCGGGCTGTTTGTTATGTTTACACATGTATTTGTTATATCTATTCAAATGAGTTTTTCTGTTCTACCGCGTGTCTGACACCTGTTTGTTTTCTCAAACGCTGCCATAATGAGGACAAAAATCCAAGTCTGTAATAGACCTTTTTGTGTTATCTATAATATTTTGGGGGGGATGAAGTAAATAAACATCCATCTGGAGAGATGGTTTTGTAAAATGTATGTTTTTATGTTGTTGAAATGAATCATATTGAACTAATCCCAAGATATGTTCACTCACTGCAGAACAATGCGGACCTGCTTAGAATTACTCTCTGCATGGACACATTAGTGCCTCCAAATATACTCTGCTCAATTACCCAAGCAAGTCTTTTACATCAAGTGCTACATTCACAAACATCATTAGCACACCTTGTCTCACCATTCTGTACATTAGGTGATTAGCCCAAACACTTCTCTGAGACGGTGGGTCCTATACTTGGCCATCGATCACTACTAGAGTGCTCGAGTTATATTAGCCTAATGATGCTGCTTGTACTTGTAAGAGGAGAAAGGAGAACAGGTTTTACTATTTTAAATATTGTGTATTAGGAGTATGAGGTTAATTAATTTGATAAAAAATATGAAATATTGCGGGCGATTAGCAGTGGATTTCTGAGGCATATCACTGCTAAGATATGCTATCTCCTATGTATCCCTATTGTATCTTTTTAAACGTGCTGCAGATCACCATGACTGCTCTGAAATGCTTCTGTGCTGACAGAGGGTGTAAATAAAACCTCTCAGAAGATGACAGCAGACCACACTGGGGAGTCCGCTCATGCAACCGATACATATTCACTCTGGCAGGTCCAATGGGGGCCAGCAGGGGTTCAATTATTTGTTTTCCTTGCTCCCAAAAGTTCATATCAGATGGGTTAGCCATTGGGGCTTATCTATTACCAGCTCGATTCCTCCCAGGCCACAGGGGGAGGGAAGATGGCCGGGAATGGCAGCTGCTCCTAGCATCTTCATTTATAAACTGGGTGGTTCGAGCTCTGAATGCTGATTGGCTGACAGCCATGGTATATCAGAACGTATACCATGGGTATGACAAAACATGTATTTTTACTGCTGTAGTTACGTTGGTAAGCAGTTTATAATAGCAATAAGGCACCTCTGGGGTTTGTGATATATGGCCAATATACCACGCGTTGCGTTGCGTCGTGCGTACGAACAACCCTTAGCTGTAGAATATTGGCCATATACCACACCTCCTCGGGCCTTATTGCTTAAATATCTTAAGGATCAAGGAAGGGGGTACAGTATCAGAGCCCCCCCTCCATGTTCTCACCTGTTTTGGGTGGGGCTCCCAGTCTAAGACACACATCTGTTACACCCCACAGCCCCCTCTTTGAAATATTGATTAAGCGATAATGGACCCTTAGTGGAGTGTATTTATTATGCAGCAGTTGTCGATAATCCACCAAAATGAGCGAGTAAATGGTGACTGGTGGAAGTCTTCTCCGATTTCGCCAGAACCCTTTCAGAGCCCTTCCCACTACACCCCCTCCTCCTCCCAAACCGCCTGTCTTTCAGATTAACAACATCGGACATGTCACACACGTTTAGTAAGATGATGAGGACAAGATGGTGGAGATAAGGGTCAGCTACTGATGGAGGGATGATTGCCATGGATACAGGCAGTATTGGGGAAGCTACTCGGAAAATATTGTTTACCAAGCTACCAATTACTTCACACTGTAAGAAGTTAAGCTACACTAAAGCTATCGTTAAGAAAAACATAGTTTGCTTAACTAAAGTTACTTTGAAAAAGTAGTTCACTACATCCATACTACATTGTGTGGAAATTAACATATCTAAATCGGAAATGTCATAGACTACAAATGGGATCAGATGTTAACAGAATTAAGGGGTTATATTACCAACCACAGTTTTAGTTGTTATCCTATTAAAAACTAAAACAATGCTTTAAGTGAGAATTAGGCAGGTGTGATAACGAAAAAGTAAGGAAATTCTTGCCTACTTCTCCCATATTTAGTTTTATTTTCGCAAAAGAAAGTTGTGTGTAGTTCCAGTAGTTAGCTGCACCCCTACCTGATTCAAATGGCATTGACTACTGAAAACACTACCAAGATTTGAATTTAGTTCAACTACAACCAAGTTACTGCTAAATGTAGTTAAATGACTAGTTGTACAACATGTAGTTCACTGCTCCCCAACACTAAATATGGGCAACACTAATGCTAGTTTGTAGTTGTTCTTTTTCAGTGTGCTGTACAGTGTGTCTTTAGAAGGTAATTGAAGGATTCCATTTGTGAGAAAGTTTGTATCACAGTGTTAGAAACACAAACATCAGAAAAAGAATCTACAATTCACCCATCAGTGTTTGTTTTTCGAATATAATTGATTATAAACGTTCTAACGAGTGGAATCCAAATCATTTCAATATGCTAAAAGTGGTCCAATATGTGGTGCATTGATTGTGACTACATTTGTAAAAACTGGTTGGTCTACATTGTGTCAACCCAATCCTTTTAACTTTAAATTGAAATGGCATGTTTCTTGTAAAACAAATTTAACACACTTTTAAAGAGGTAAGAATCTCAGGTAAGAATCTGTCCCGCATGGCCCACTACTGTTGAGCCTCTGATACTATACCAATGCATTCTGTGCCTTAATAACCGACACAGTGTCATTGTTGAATAAAATGGTATCAAATGAATTATGATTACATTTCAGTCATTTCAATCTGTATTTCAGCAGAAATCTATTGTTATGCAAGTGTTATATTTTTGCAGTGACTCTGCTGAATAATAAGCTCAAGATCTCTAGGCTCGGGAGGCTTCCCCTTAATTGACAGCAACAAAGAGCTTGACCCAAGAATGGGTCGAGACATGACAAGGAAAGACAATCCCTTTGTAAAACCAAGGACACTTACACATATTGGAGCTTGAGGTTGTGTTGGAAAGCATTAGCCGAGATGTACGCCAGCCTGCAGAACGTGACCGTGCTGGGGGGTAGAGACACGACAGACAAACAAAAGACAGAACAGGAAGTGTGAATCACTGATTATGCTACTAATTAGCCACAGTAAACCCATAGTGTGTATATTAGCCAGTCTGTATTAGCTGTATTAGTTAGCGCCAGTCTGTATTAGCTGTATTAGTTAGCGCCAGACCATTTCCTTTCTTTGAATACGGTAGTGGTAAGGTACTCAGAAGAAGGGTTGAAATGAAATTACTGTACAGGACTGCAGGTTATGGTGCAGAATAATGGCTAATGGGCAACACAGGAGGTTTACCCCCTTGATTGAAAGAGCCATAAAGGGAATGAAATGTTGAGTTGTAAAGTTTAGTACTGCAGATTGCTATAACAAGGTAGAGGGCACATTGGAGAGGATGAATAGGGAGGGCTTATGTACTACAAGGTGGAGTGTAGAGAAGACTACTCACTCAATGACAGGACCAACCAATCATTTAAAGCCAAGTCATTCAAATCAACTGCTAGGTGTATTGTAGAACATTTTGCTACAAACAGACATCTACAAAAAATAATACAGCATTAGAAAAATACTGTACATATTACAAATTATGCAAGGTTACTCACAGATTCTTCAACTCTCTATAATTGGCAAGGTCTACTTCTGTAATGTTCTCCAGGTCGGCTTGATTTTCGATGTAACTGGGTAATGAAACAAAAAATAAATACAATGTAAAAAATTAAAAGGAAACATTTAATTATGGCATTCAGAGTTGATTTGAGTAAAAAAAAATAAAAAGCGACAAAAAAAACACTGAAAAGTAAAATACAAAAATACTGTCTAGGAACAATGAGCTGCGTAGGCCTATTATAAACAACAAAACAAAATGTTTGAATGGAAAATTATCTTTATTGTTATCAATTATTTTTACCCACAGCAATCCAGACCAAGCAGGACAGTTAATATAATGACCAATAGAAAAGGGTTTACATGTATTAAACGTGATGAAAGCCCTAAAAAGGTACTGAATTGACACAGTACAGCACAGAGTATTATATTTTATAGTGAAATTCATGAGTGCATTGTCCAAACCATGGGCCTTTGTGGGCAAGAGCCTGACAACTGATA
Source organism: Salvelinus alpinus (assembly GCF_045679555.1). Taxonomy (NCBI): domain Eukaryota; kingdom Metazoa; phylum Chordata; class Actinopteri; order Salmoniformes; family Salmonidae; genus Salvelinus; species Salvelinus alpinus. Next base: position 46,463,625 of record NC_092089.1, on the reverse strand, counting down.
GCATAACCACACTAAGGCAGATGCAAAGAAAACAATCCACAAAGCTAATATCAAAACTAAATATACTGTAGAGAAGACTTGGAAAAAACATTTGGCTTCTTGTGAGACACTCAGTTGACATTGCTGATGGTAAATTCTTTTCAATTAGTAATTTTCCACTTTTCCAGACGAACCTATTATTTCACGAGAGGACAGTATGTCAACTCAACACTCATTTAACACAAGGTCACTTTACTCTTGAACTACAGTATCTTGAACCCCTTTGTATGTTCAATCTTAGAACAAAAATGTGCTATCTAGAACCTAAAAGGGTTCTTCGGCTGTCCCCATAGTAGAACCCTTTGAAGAACCGTTTTGGTTCCAGGTAAAACCCTTTTTTGGGTTCCATGTACCCCTACACAGAGGGTTCTACATGGAAATGAAAAGGGTTCTTCTATGTGACAGCTGAAGAATCCCTTTCGAATCCATTTTTGCAAGAGTGTACAGATGTAGGATATAATTTGAGCCAGTTTGCTACAGGAGGAAAATAATCTTGCAGCAACAGAAAATGTGAATTATTATGCAGATTATAATTATTGGAAATTTTTTAGGTGTTGATACATTTTCCATAAGGGAAAATCAAGTCTGAAATGTCTAAATGTAATTACAAACTTCAGAAGCCTTTTTAAACCTCAAATACACCACAAGTTGAACATTTCCTGCATTGCATAAAAGTTATTCTGCAACAGGGTGATCAAATTAAGATCCTACATGTGTACACGACGTGGCCAGAAAAGTACATTTTTTGTGGACTGTTATATAGCATCTATGATATTTCACCATTACTGTATCAATAACCATAAGTAAAGCAGGATAAAAGGACCAAGGGGAAAATATTTTCCTCCACTTGAACAATTTTATCAAGAGAAATTACAAGCTTTTTTCACATAGCCAAATATGATAGCTTAAAAAAGCAGCACTCAACCCTTTTTCATGACAATACCTGGGTAATTTGTCCTATATTTTCATTTGTATCTGGTTGACATGACGACCGATAACCAGATTACAACCAGGTGAAGACTTCTCTTTCTGATCACTAAAATTGTCCTTTTACAGTCAGTATACAACCTGACCATGACGTAACAAAAGACATCAGCCAGACATCATTGCAGCCTGTTTTGCCCGCTGGGCAATGCCCCAAACATCTCCATCACCAAATATTTCCTTCTTTAACAGTGGGGCACTATTGTTTCAGTCTGTCACTGAGCAACACAGATATTTATTTGATCCACGGAGCAGTAATGTAATTGCAGGGCAGGTGGAACGAGAATCAGCAATTGCCCCTATGCTTATTGGATTGAGCCAAGTGGGTCATATTTCATCTAGTGTTCTCAGGCGGGCATTCGCTGCAAATTCGCAAAATTTCATTTATAACTTAACAAATTAGGAATTTGGGCCCCTGTTCCACAGTTAATGGTTCCTTGTTTGTTCCGCTGAAACACATGCCGGAAAAGCAGCTCTTGCTTATTGATTGAATTGATTCAGAATGAATTTAGCAGCTCTGCTGGAGTTCTAAGTAACACGTTTTGCCACAGGTACTGAGAAGAGAGAGAGAGAGACGGAGAGACGGAGAGACAGAGAGACAGAGTAACAGAGAGAGAGAGAGAAAGAAAGAGAGAAAGAGAGAGCCAGAGACAGACAGACGGAGAGAGAGAGAGAGAGAAAGAAAGAGAGAAAGAGAGAGAGAGAGAGAGAGAGAGAGAGAGAGAGAGAGAGAGAGAGAGAGAGAGAGAGAGAGAGAGAGAGAGAGAGAGAGAGAGAGAGAGAGAGAGAGAAGTAGAGGTATAGAGGGAGAAAGTCAAGTACTCGCTGGACATGCTATAGATGCAGTCTCCCCCTTAACAAGCCAGATCGAGTGTTAATTGAGGAACAAAGACAGAACAGCATGGGATTACAGCAAACGGCATTTAGTTCTGTGTTCCATTTTCAGTACTGTATTGCCTAAGTATAAAGCCATTTTCGAATTATCTGAAAAGAGTGGACAAAAGTGTGTACTGTAAAGTAAAAGATAACTCCTAAAAGATGCATCCTCCAGCTTTTGTATAGTTTCAGGCAGTTTTGAAAGTGGTGCGCATGAGCTAAAAGTGGTCCCCGTTTATTGTGTACTACGTCATCCATTTCGTGTGACATGTTACACATTTTTCAATTGGTATGATATCATATGAATGTTGCAATTTGTGTGATATGTAACAAATCCAACTCATGCAATATGAATCTGGATCCCGTAGTGCATATTTAGGTGGAGTGTACTGTGTACCCGTTAAAATATTATATATGTGTCTCTTCTATGGCAGTTTTATTTAAGTATATATACTATGTTGGCTAATAGTCCTTCAGGGAACCACAAGCCTCCTGTACAACAACATGTTCTCAACAGGTTTGTGAGGATGACCCTCACCAGGCAAGGATGTATGTATCTGAACACCTTGCTGCTATAGTGCCTCTATGACTGTTTGCCGTCACCAAGGCAGAGTATCAGTGAAGCAGTATCAATATCAACACAATCCCACAGACCTGATCACTCCACTACCACCAACTCTGCTCTTATCGACAGTGTTCCCTTACAGCGCATCGCTCCCCAGTTCAGCCCGTGCGAAACCACCAGACACAAGATCAAACAGACTCTTTAACCCCAACTCAAAGCGGGGGAGTTCAGTTCGATGAATTCTTTGAGTGGAATTTGTTCACTGGAAACAGAAATTGAGAAACTCCAGTTGTACAAATCATGGAAAGAGGACTAAGAGTAGAAGTCTCTGATAAGATTTAAGACGGATCATCTCCAGATACATACTTTGATACATACTCTTTGAATCTCATGGACTTTTCATCTTTAATAAGTGTAAGAACAGTTCTGTGAAACGTCAACAAAAAGTGCCTGCACAGAGTGTCTTTTGCCAATCTAATTTGTAGAAGCAATCACCAAAGCAAGAACACCAATCAAATGAAGTCCGTTATCTAACCAGCTCATCACCATACTAACACACACTGAAGGCCAGTGGTCATACAAAATGTACTCAATCCATAGGGTTACATAACTCCCCTCTCCAATCGCCTTGATTAAACTCCCTACTGGACTATATTCACCATCTCCTATTAAGACATGTATTTGTTGTTCCACACCCAGCATTGCTTCAAACAGCTCAAGCTGGTCACGCAACCAACGTCAGATCATCAAAGCAACAGATGAACCATTATGCCAACCCAACTCATTATCGACACTGCCAGACACCCCATCCAAGACTGAGCCAACAGATAGATAAGCAGAACACTTGACAAACACACACAACAAACCCAGCAGACCCAATCAACCAACCAGCCATCCAAGCAACCAACTGCACTCACATTTCCGTGACGTTCTCGCTCTCCTGTAGTGCCAACGCGGGTATAGTGGCAATGCCATTGGGCTCCAGGCACTGCAGCATGGCGAAGGAGCACCGGCAGGCGGATGGGCACCCTCCCAGGGCTGGCACTGCCAGGGTGATTGCAAGTAGAACCAGGGCCAGTGGGGCTGCCCATGGAGCGGAACCCACAACCACTGCCATGATGATGGAGATTGCGGAGGGGCAGCTCAGAGAGTTGTCAGTGCAGACTGAGACAGAGTAGGACTAAACAGGAGAACAGACTGGGAGGCACCACACAAAGCAGATCTTCTCTGGGCTGACTCGCAGGGTTGTGATCCCAGCCAGGAGTCTCTGGTATTGAGCCACAGCAGCAGCGAGCAGCAGGAGCGAGGCAGGCAAGGGGCCCTGGGGATGCTGGTGGGCTGCAGCCTCCCCACCCTCACTCCCTCCTCCCTTCTCCCTCTCTCTCTCTCTCTCTCTCTCTCTCTCTCTCTCTCTCTCTCTCTCTCTCTCTCTCTCTCTCTCTCTCTCTCTCTCTCTCTCTCTCTCTCTCTCTCTCTCTCTCTCTCTCTCTCTCTCTCTCTCTCTCTCTCTCTCTCTCTCTCTCACTCTCTCTCGGAGGGAGGGGCAAGGCAAGCCATTAGTTGACTGTGTGGGAGAGCCACAGTCACCAGACACCTCAGAGAGAGAGAGGGAATTGGGGGGAGAAAGAGATGGAATGGGATGCTGGAGATATGCTCTTCTGCTGTCCCACCAGTGGTTGCAGGTGTGAGGCAACTAAGGAGTCAGGGCTCTTGGGTACCAACCAGTCTCATGCAGTGAAGACAGTTGCAAATGGTGAATCCATCTATCTGCATGGGTTTATGAATGAGGTGACTTCCCTTGTAGGTTTGTGATATTAGAGCTAATAAGGGATTTAGTGGTGGCTGTGGACAAATCGGGGAAGATACAATACTAGGAAACCCTAGTCAACACAACAGGCTATGAGGCGGTCAATCACTTTTTGACAGGGTTATTATGCATGTAATTATTTCATTTATTTACAAAGGGGTAATTGTTACACTATTTTGTGTAACAATGTGTAACAATCAAGCATTCCTACTGGACGATTAACGTATAATGTGATTTTGAATGATGTATCAAAACCCCCCTGCTTTTGTGTTCCAAGCAGACGCCCACAGAAAGTGATGCAGTGCAGAAGCATGGTGGATCCATGTTGCAACAGAGCTTAAGGCTGAAATGTTTCATTAGAGCACATGGAAAATGGACTTTGTGCTGTATGACTAAGTGATAACATATGGACTCCAGCCCGCTGGCCTGTGTCACTACTTGTGTCCCTTTTTGTTTGTTTTGTATGTTGTATGATGGTTCTAACTAACATGGATTTTAAGCTAAACGTAAGAGAAAAGGATCTTTATGTAAATGAAATATGGAGACGATGAAATCGAATTGAATTGAGAAACTTTGTGCTGAAACCTTGGTAAACACCAGTCCTTAAAATAAATGTGTTGAACTGTCCTTTTGTTGTCTGCCTCTGCCTTCACACTGCCTGCTCAACCCAGACCCAGATCCTGTCACTTTTCTACCTTGTGACATAGTCAGAAGACAGGGTTAGCATGATTATCTGAAAACCTCATGTCGGAATATCATTTGGCTCCAATTTTTCTCGGCAGAATGTTATTCGAGGAAGGCTAAAATAGCTCACTGCAATAGCGCAAAGACAATCATATAGAATTAGCATTACTTGTGGCCCTCCATCTCTTGACGTCTATGAGATGGAGCCAATTTTTACCCCAGGGACAAATAGTATGCCCCACCCCCATCCCTCTTAGTCATCATACACATGAATAAGGTCATAGTGTCCTGACCACAATTACCAGCTATAAGCTGAATTGCCATTTCTGCTGCAGTATTCAGGAGATAGTGATGGCTCAGGACTTCCTCCCTACTCTCCGTACTTTAACTGAGCTCAGCAAGGCAAGGCGGGAAGGCAATAAGCAATTTCACAAGTGTTCTACTCAAATCAAATCAAATTGTATTAGTCACATGCGCCGAATACAACGGGTGTAGACCTTACAGCTTACTTACGAGCACCTAACCAACAATGCAGTTAAAAAAAATATGGATAAGAATAAGAGATAAAAGTAACAAGTAATTAAAGCGCAGCAGTAAAATAACAATAGCGAGACTATATACAGGGGGGTACGGACACAGAGTCAATGTGTGGGGTCACAGGTTAGTTGAGGTAATATGTACATGTAGGTAGAGTTACTAAAGTGACTATGCATAGATGACAACAGAGCGTAGCAGTGGTGTAAAGGGGGGGGGGGGGACATGTCAGGGCGGTCTTTTCAAACAGCTCATTCACTTAAAGGGCATTATCATAATTTTCACAATTTCACAGTATTATTGCAACCTCATAGTGTAGAAATTAGGTTGTAATACACCTATCTAGTATTGGGTCAGACCACCCTTGACCTTCAGAACAGCTTGAATTCTTTGGGGCACGGAAACATTGGTCAATTGGTATCAAGGAACCTAACGTGTGTCAGGAAAACATTCCCCACACCAGTACACCACAGCCATCAGCCTGTACCATTGACACCAGGCAGGATAGGGCTGTGAATCCTGACTCTGCCATCAGCATGACTCAACAGGAACTGGGATTCGTCAGGCCAGGCAATGTTTTTTCCACTCCTCAATTGTCCAGTACTGGTGATCACGTGCCCACTGAAGCCGCTTCTTCTTGTTTTTAGCTGACAGAAGTGGGACCCGGTGTGGTTGTCTGCTGCATTTAAGTACCACAGTATGAGTCATACTACCCATACACAACCTAGCCGTAAAACACGGAAATGGTTCCAATAATTTTTTCGTTATACATTTTTGCGTTGGGGATTTTAGAATTACTTCATATAAGGTCTGTGCTTCGTGTAGGTTTACCCTGGTGTGACACTTTGATAACCGTGCAAATCTCTCTCGGACAAGGTAACTTTGATCAATATATTCGCCTGTAATTACCCCTACAAATTGAAATGCTAATTAGCCGCTAATGTGGCTCGCATACAGAACTACACATCTTGATGCAAGCTTTGACATCATCTCTCAAGGCACATTTCTGAATTTAAATTCTTCGACTAGTAGCAAATAACCTAGCAAGTAAATAAGAATTTGTTCTTAACTGGCTTGCCTAGTTAAATAAAGGTTAAATAAAAAATATATTTTTTAAATAAAGTAGATATTATAGCCTTTTTATTTTCTCATGTAAATAATTGATTGTGTTTCTAATGTGTATTCTTGTTTAACATTTTTCAAATTATCTCGCTAGCTACCTTTGCATTTTTTTATTAATTACATTTTTTGAATTACCCTCTGGCCTTTGTAGCGAACTAGCTAACCTTAGGTCTCTTCGTCGATCAGAAGCAAGGATGGTTCTGTGCTATGTACTGGATTGTAACCACTACTTCGATTTCAGCGTTTTCCAACCTCTGTAAGCGAGAGGCGTTGCTGGAGAAGTGTGATAAGGTAAACCCTGTTTGCTAGCAGCTAACAAGCGATTTTGGTTAGGTCAAAGATCTGTGGTTAGCTAGGTGCTCATGAAAATGAGCTAGATACCCACCGACTGTAGTTGCATGTTCAACGCACATCACCTTCCTTACAAGTAAAAAAAAAAACAGCATAGGCTAGCGTAATGACTGTTTAAAAATCACAGTTATAAATTCCCACTGTGCCCATGATAAAATGCAATGTGAATTGTACTACTGAATAAAACTGTGAGGAAATGCACTCAGACCAGCCATTGTGATTAAACTTACGTTAACTACATTACTTTGGTTGGCTGCTTTGAGCAAAACTTGTATGTAATATAATCTATTCTGGGAGTCTATTGTTTGTGTATGATCTTTATTCTTTGTCACTTGTTTTTCAACAATGTCAGGTACAGGCAGGGATGACTTGGACCTTCATCAAGTAAGACACAGGGGATAATTTGAACATCACAGATATATATTCCCAATGTGCCCATGATAAAGTTAACTACATTACTTTAGTTGGCAGCATTGAGCAAATCTTGTATGTAATGTAACCTATTCTGGGAGCGTAGTGTGTGTGTGTGTGTGTGTGTGTGTGTGTGTGTGTGTGTGTGTGTGTGTGTGTGTGTGTGTGTGTGTGTGTGTGTGTGTGTGTGTGTGTGTGTGTGTGTGGGTGTGTGTGGGTGTGTGTGCGTGTGTGTGTGTGTGTGTGTGTGTGTGTGTGTGTGTGTGTGTGTGTGTGTGTGTGTGTGTGTGTGTGTGTGTGTGTGTGTGTGTGTGTGTGTGTGTGTGTGGGTGTGTGTGTGTGTGGGTGTGTGTGGGTGTGTGTGGGTGTGTGTGAGCTATGTGGAATATTTTTGGACCACTGGCTTCCCTGAAAACAGGTTCTGACAGGAGAAGCAATATGAGTCTGTAAGAGTGTGTAAGACAGAGAAAAGAGGACTTCAGATCATGGATTGGGCACATAAGGTCTCTGATTGCGCTGTTGAACGGTAGCTGACAGTGTCGGCTAGAGATGACGTGCAGGAGCTTCCTGCAGGAATTTGTAGTCTTGCTGAGGTCTTCTCTGTTTCTAATTAGCATTTTTAATTTTTGAGAGTAAATTGAGGGGAATATATTGGGAAAACTCACCTTGTCCGAGAGAGAATTACATGGCTATCAAAATGTCACACCAGGGAAAGCCGACACGAAACACAGACCTTATATGAAGTAGGTCTAAAATTCCAGATGCAAAAATGAATTGGGAAAAAACTATTGGAACCATTACCGCGGTTTACCTCTAGGTTTTATGGGTATTATTATGAGTCCACTGTGCCGAACTATAGCCCGTCAGTGACAAGGACGGACGAGTTGTGTGTTCCGAGATGCCGTTCTGCACACCACTGTTGTAGTACGCCGTTATTTGCATGCTTGTGACCCGCCTTTTAGCTTGCAAGATTCTTGCCATCCTCCTTCGATCTTTCATTAACGAGCTGTTTTCGCCCACAGGACCCCCGCTGACTGGATGTGTTTTGTTTTGTCGAGCTTGAAAAGCCCAGGAGCCCGCCCGTTTCTGAGATACTAGAACCTGCACGCCTGGCACCGACGATCATACCACACTCAAAGTCGCTTAGGTCACTTGTTTTACCCATTCTTTTTTTAATATATTTTTTATTTTTTTAAATAAATGTTATCCCCTTTTCTCCCCAATTTTTCGTGGTATCCAATCGCTAGTAATTACTATCTTGTCTCATCGCTACAACTCCCGTACGGGCTCGGGAGAGACGAAGGTCGAAAGCCACGCGTCCTCCGAAGCACAACCCAACCAAGCCGCACTGCTTCTTAACACAGCCGCCTCCAACCCGGAAGCCAGCCGCACCAATGTGTCGGAGGAAACACCGTGCACCTGGCCCCCTTGGTTAGCGCACTGCGCCCGGCCCGCCACAGGAGTCGCTGGAGCGCGATGAGACAAGGATATCCCTACCGGCCAAACCCTTCCTAACCCGGACGACGTTAAGCCAATTGTGCGTCGCCCCACGGACCTCCCGGTCGCGGCCGGCTGCGACAGAGCCTGGGCGCGAACCCAGAGACTCTGGTGGCTGTTTTACCCATTCTAACGTTCAATTGAACAGTAACTGAATGCCTCGATGACTGTCTGCCTGCTTCATATAGCAAGCAACGAACAACAGGGCGGGTGTATCTAATAAACTGGCCACTGAGTGTATATAAAACAACATGTTTTAAAGGCCAGTGCGCTGGGCCTTGATCGCAACAGAAGGTTGACATTGTTCCCATTTGGTCACTTCATAATGACTTCGTCATAACCGTGCTCTCTGATTCGTCCCTTCATACCGTAGTAAACAAAACACCCCGGGGATGTCCCCGAGACATGCCGGGAACGAGGGAAATAAGGTGGACCATGACACAACATCCTGACGACTTTTGGAGACTATTTCAGGACGTTCTGGGGACGTCCTAACAACACATTTTTGTTGCTGTGTCTGTCATTGCATGACCTGTTTGGTTGAACTGTTTTTATTAATCTCAGTAGTGTATATTTATTTCCATTTTAAAGAGGCTTCTTCCCCATTTTCTTATCATTTAGAAATATGTGGTCATTTTTAGGTAAGAAAAGGTTATTAATAACCTACATATATTTTTTATAATAACCTACATATTTTTTATAATGTACTATTAGATTAAATTACTATGTTCAGGCACCATGAAGATCGATGGTCAAAGATGAATTAACGGCTGCTCTCACTCCCATGAATCCATCTTCCTCCTGTCATGTCAAACATTACCACAGTGGTTTGGACATCACTCATTCAAAATGGACTTGGTCACTGTGGTGCATATTGTAGGTTTGGCCCCAGGTCTAGACCAACCATCACCTTGTCCACAAAACCATGTGTACAGTAGTTATACCATCCCTGAACAGCCCCACTCTGTCTCTCTCTCACACTCTTTCTCCCTGTAGCTTTTTACCATTATTCTACAAATTACTGTTCCATTAGATTAAATTACTTTATGAAATGCTTGCTTCTTGAAAGCCTCACAGGCTCACACCTGCTAATTAAGTGCTCTCTTGTAAATTAGAGTTTTACAAGGGCTTTTGCATATTCTTCGGGAAGCATTAGCTAATTGAGTGGAATGACATGTTCATTGTCTTTGTTCATTGTCTTGAAACTCAAATGAATAGCCACGATCCAAGACATAACCATAAGCAACAATAATTAAAATCAATGAAAGGTATGGCAATATACAGTATATTAACTATTAATGTGTAGATGTAATCCATTATTATATCTTGATCTCTCCTGGGTTATCAAAGTAATCCCATACATTCACTGAAACTTTACCAAAGCACAGATTAATTAACGGCTGTGGAAATGGAAGGCAGAGAGATAGAGGGAGGGAGAGAAAGGGAGAGAGAGAGATAGGAAGAGAGAAACAGAGAAAGAGAGAAACAGAGAAAGAGAGGGAGAAAGATAGAGAGGGGAGAGAGTAGAGGAGGCTAAGAGAGGCTATACCTGTCGAACATTAAAACAATACTCAATTCACTTCATATTAATGTCCTAAAGCCAGAGTGCGTGAGTGAGGGAGCTAGAGCGTGAGTGCAGAGTAAAGCGAGAGTGAGTAAAAGCTATTTTGGACCAGGTACAAGGAAAGGCTTTTACACGGAGAGTGGTTAATGCACACAGTACCCTTGTCCAGCCTGCGTTGCTACACTACGGTTGCTGTACATTGACCAACTCACATACAGTCCACCAACAAAATGGCCGATAATAGTGTGACATCGCACAGATGTCAGTCAAAGAAACCTGAGAGACGTAGCTTAGGAAAAAGGCTTCCAGCCAAGACATTGACAGTAAATTGTCCACACGTTCCTTTTTTCCTCCTTGATTAGGGTTGCAAAGGGAGGGAATGTTACTGGTAACTTCCGAAATATACCAGTAAACTACGGAATTTTAGGTAAATAACATGTCAAATATATAAAATAATAAAATAAGATATTTTAAATATGAAAAATTGAATGGCAATGCTGTAAAATAGTATCCTAAAAACCAACCCATCAATTTAGTGAATACCGTTTGTGTTCAACATGAGGGTTTCAGCGTGTGATATCCTTTATATTTTAACACACTTTGATTTATTTAAGTCTATATGTCTTCGTTGTAAATGTTTTGGGGCCAGACTGTTGTCATTGTTGATTAGATGCTTTTTTAAAATTAATTACGCTATTAATTCTCTTGAACCATGTGGTCTTTCCACTAGAAACTCATGGACAATACGGACACATAAAGATTAAGATTTTTTTTTAAATTACATGATTTTTAAAAAGTTATTAAAGTTTAAATTACCAACATTTCCATAGATTGCCAAAAAGTATGTTCTTTACTAAAATTACTGACAATTCTGGCAACTTTGGTAAATTACTGGTAGTTTTGCAACCCTATCCTTGATATGAGGAGCTTGAAATGCAGGATTCTGAAAAGGAAAATGGAGCATACGGATTTTTGATTGGCACTAATGAGTAATTACACTGAAGCAGCATATAGAGTAGGATTTGAAATTGCTTAATGCTACTGATTGAGTGGAACAGAGAAAACTCAGAGAAAAGCTCAGGTGGTTGTGAAAGTGCCCTAGACAGTACTTCATTACCTTCAGTACTAGACCACCCACTCTCAATTCCCCTTGTATTCTCCTCTCTCCTCCTCCGACTAGGTTTTATAGAATGCCCACAATCTGTCTCCCCTGTGAAGCTTGAGAAATGCGTCCTTGGTTTGATCAACAGGGGGAGGGATTGTTCTATTCTAGACTTCCTTCAGAGACATCCTACCCAGATACTGTATGTCCTGTCCTTGATACTCCAAGAATCCAATTTCAATTTTCATTTCATTCCTCTTGCTAAATCTTAAGAAATTATTGTTATTGATTGTTTTTCCCCAGCTCAACCGGTTGTTATGTGAAGCCTCATTGCCAGTATCTTAATGTTAGATCAGAATACACGGCCTGCGACATGGACTCTGAAAACATGGTTTTATCTCCAGATCTGAGGGTAGCGGGAACAACACCATCGACATCACTGCTCTGGTCGTACAAAGTCTCTCCTCCGATCGATGGGTGTAGCCGTCTCAAATTCATCACTCTTCTCCTCTTTTTTTCCCCCTCTCTCTATCCTAGCCGTATTATCTTATTTTCCATTTGTTTCTCTCCATGGTAGTGGCCCAGCATCAACACCCACCCAGCCAGACAGTAGTGCCCTGCCCTCGCCAGTGTGTATATGAGTGAAACTCACATGGGTAAACCCAGGATCGATACCCAGGCTGGAGCAGGGCAGGGTAAGGGTGAGTGTAACCCAAATCCCCCACTCCTCTCTCATTAGGACCAGGGACACCAGAGGCCCTAGCTGCCTCATGCAGATGAGCTGAAACTCAAGGAGCTATATGAGAGAGGAGCAGTTAGCTCCAGGACTAATGAACACACGTCTCGCTATTCTCTCTTTCTTCCCTCTATTTGTCGCTCCCTCCTCTCTTTCCCTTTCTCTTTCTCTCTATCTCTCTCCCTTTCTCTCTCTCTCTTGTTCCAGTTTTCTCTCTCATTCTCTCTTTCTTCCCTCTATTTGTCGCTCCCCCCTCTCTTTCCCTTTCTCTTTCTCTCTCTCTCTCCCTCTCTCTTTTCTCTCTCTGCTTCACACACAGGTTCCTCTGTATCACTCATTCTTTGTCTCTGGCACCTCTTGGACATATACCACAGGCTCAGGTTTAATGTTGGGACTAAGGGACAATAGATGGAATATACAACTTATCAAAACTTTGAAAAAAAATCTCTTTCTGTTTTCTTTCTCACTTTCACTCTCTCCAGCCCTCCTCCACCTCCTCCTTCTCTCTCTCTTCCCTATGATGTTATTCACAGCTAATATTCAAATGTTTACAGCGATAGAAAGAAGGTTGTAACTCCATTAGTAGATTGAAAGATGAGAATAAACGGCCATTGTCCGTACAAGTTGTTGCTTTGACCCCTCTTATTCATGTCATATACATCAGTGCAAGGATCAAGCGAAATAAGGGATCATACAAGGAAATGCTATTCAGTTATACTTGAATAGGCAACAGCAACCAATAAGCCAATGTGAATAGAAAATACTCTCTACCAATAGGAAAGTGAATTTGCAGTGAAGAAATTGATTGTGTATTGACGCAAAGTTTGTACTGTAGCTGACATCAAATTAAATAAATGGAAGATAACAGATTTGGATGGGCTTTGAGCGTAGGTAGATGATTAGGTAGTAATCCTAGTTCTATGTACATATCTACCTCAATTACCTCGTACCCCTTCACATCGACTCGGTACTGGTACCCCGTGTATATAGCCAAGTTATTGTTACTCATTGTGTATTTATTATTACTTTCATTATTACGTGTTTTACTTTTCTATTATTTCTCATTTTTTTCCCTCTCTGCATTGCTGGTGAAGGACCCGTAAGCATTTCACTGTTAGTCTACACCTGTTGTTTATGAAGCATGTGACAAATACAATTGTGTTTTATTTAAACTCCCATTTTGAGGTCCAAGGCCAATCGCCTCCCATCGACAGAGAATATGTTCTCTCACTGATGAATCTCAGTGCTGATTTCAAATCAACAGAGATTTTTTTCAACCCATTCTAATCTATTCTGAAACTACATTTAGCTAAAAACCAAATCATTTATTCATACAGATGATCCGTGTAACGGCTGTCGCTCTCCTCATCCTCGGATGAGGTGAGGAGAGAAGGATCTTCAGACCAAAACGCAGCTTCAGGGAAATAAGCCATCTTTATTATAAATACGACGGCAACACGAAACAAAACAAAACACTTTCAAAACTACAAAAACAAGAAAACGACGTAGACGACAAAACCTGAACATGAACTTACTTAACTGAAACGTAAAACTCACGGACAGGAAACAGACTACATCGAAATGAAACAAACCGAAACCAGTCCCGTGTGGCGCAACGACATACACAAACACAGGAGACAATCACCCACAAACAAACAGTGAGAATGCCCTACCTAAATATGACTCTTGATTAGAGGAAAATGCAAACCACCTGCCTCTAATCAAGAGCCATACCAGGTAACCCAAAACCAACATAGAAACAGATAACATAGACTGCCCACCCAAAACACATGCCCTGACCAAAAACACATAAAAACAACATAAAACAGGTCAGGACTGTTACAATCCGTTTCACATTGAAAATCTATTTTACAAGAGAGACCTGTTATGTCCCAGGAACGAAGTAATCAAACACTTCTAATCTTACCATCTAAAGCATTTGTATCTCAATCCAATATTGTGTTTTTGTCCTGCTATATATACGTTTAACCTATTCCCTAATATGTTTGGACCTATCAAAATCGAAACCCACCGGACCCCTCTGATAGTTACTGTATATATTCAATAAGACATAAGTGCTCTCCTTACAGTTTGTTATACATTTTCCCCTCATTCTATTGATTCCTCGGCCCAGATCTCCAGCTCTATCTTTGGGAGCATCATTAATAATGTTTTTTAGCTGGAGAGTCGTGCCCCTGGGGTACACACTCTATAACTGAATTAGACACAAGGAGAGACCTACAGCACTCATGAATGCACATGAACACACACACACACACACACACACACACACACACACACACACACACACACACACACACACACACACACACACACACACACACACACACACACACACACACACACACACACACACACACACACACACACACACACACACACACAAACATAGTGCAAGTGTTTTAAGCAGGGCACTACAGCAAAGTACACAACACTCATAAATAGTTCTAGGAAAGGTCCATATTTCAGAGAAACATATTGAGGGAAAATTACAAGCATGTACCCTACCGATTATTCAGTGGCAGAGTAGTTGAATTTATCAATGGGATAAGTAATTACTAACCTGTGGATAACATTGATTAAATCATATATTGATTCATTTCATGATTTATTTTTGAGGTAAAGATTTTCATAGCCTGGATATGAACCATGTAACTGGAACAACAGATTTCGTTCTGTACTCAGTCTTTCACTGCAAGTTTTTGATATTCTGTGTGTTGGATACTCTAAGTTTCCAACAATGTCTTTAGCAAGACGTTTGTCAAGACCAGGAGAAAGGAATGTGAAGCCTCAGTGGGCGTCCATCCCAGGTGACTTAAGTCTGTTCCTGCCAGTTCCACAAGGATGCTTGGTGCGTGACTTGGAATGAGCTGCGTCACTGATCTGACATGTCTGGATTGGATGAAAGCAATGCAATGGGAGCCTTGCTCTCACCTATCCAATCATGTTAGATCAATCATTGAGTCAGAGAACATCAAGAGGAAGTCTTGCTAACACATCCCATGCACTCGTGCACTTCCATTAACCCTATCACGATACAATGAGACTTCTGATCAACATCAGAATGGAGAATATTGATGAATCATTTCAGCATGATGTATATTGTAAAGCATCAAAACTCGCATCTGTTCAAACTCGCTTTTGCATTATCATTGATTCATTATGAATGGTTCAATCTATGGGATCACACTCCAGTAGAAAAAGAAGCAGACAGTAGATAACCCACAGTAGAGTGAGTGGCAGGCTGTGAATACTGTAAATTGGCTCTGGCAGTGAGGCGTTGAATAGAGTGCCAAACCCTGGGGCTCAATGCCTCAATCACATGTCAAATGCGTTTCATTGTTAGAGTCCTACTTCCACACAGGCCCCAGCCCAGCCCACCGGCTGACAGAGAGCGTCCTATATGGGGCTATAAAGCTGCCAATTGGCCAGGATGGATGGGCCGGGTCCATATGGGTGTGAGGGTTGGCCCACCAGAAGCCTGGCAGTCATTACCGTTGATTGATGCTCTGATTCAGGAGCTAAGTCAACTCCAAACATCAGATGGAGATCTGCCACAGTGAAAAATAAAGCCAATCATAGAAAAAAACGATACAGAAAAAAGGCACTTGGACTCGGTAATGGGAACAGCGAGTGTATGACTGTTGAGTGTGCTACCAACTGATCCTGAGACAGGAGATGTCAGAGATAAAGGCCCAATACCAAAGCAATCTCCAGCCCCATACCCTTAGGGCCCCATGTTGATTCCCTGTCATGGATCTGACAGGAGGGAATTACCAAGGGTCTGGGATAGGGGCTAGGGGCTAGGGTGTGGTTTGGAATTGGGCCAAAAAAGGGAAGCGCTACCACTCATCTATGAGTACTTAGAACACTGCTACTGTCTGAAGCTGAGGACTGACTTCTCCACATAAATGAAATCAAATAAACTCATTTTTTGCCCAATTTCTTATAAAATGTGAAGTATTATCACACAGTCTTGATGTTTTCTCAAAGCTCTTCAGTTTGTATGTCAATGTAAAATAAAATTATATTTCTCCATCCACTGAAGAAATAATGAAGAAACATATTGAATGAACATTGACATAACTCTTCCCTGTTGTGTGTTTGTTGTTCTGCCGTGGTTATTAACCTCTCCTAGGATCTGTCCAAACAGTGGTCGCGACCCAAGTGACCCACTTGGCCTGTGTGGGTCAGAACTAGAAAAGCTCTATCCCGCCTTGCAGACAGATCGATAGAGGCTGAGCCCAGCATTGATCAGGGACAGAGATAGTATCATCGCTCATCAATGATCAGCTTCAACCTGTTTGTCTAACTACTGGAGATAAGATAACAAGAGGATAGTGTATGATAAGGGACAGAGCACAACCCCAACCCCTTCTTTCTACATGCACGTGTACTACACAATACTACATTTCTTACGGTTGTCTTTGGTCTAATGTGTTATTCTCAGGCATGTAAGTAACTGTGAAAGAGTGGAGAGTATAAAGAGAGAGTGAAGAAGAGGAGGATAATTAGATAGTAGAAGGGGCATGTGCAGGGGGTGAGTTGAAGATTAATACAAAAAAGAACTGAATTGAAGAAAAAAAAGAAAAGGGATGAAAGAGGAGAGCGAGAGAAATGTAAAGTGAGAAAGCAAGAGACAGGGGGTAGAGCGAGAGAGCGAGTGAGAGAGCGAGACAGCAAGAGAGAGAGAGAGAGAGAGAGAGAGAGAGAGAGAGAGAGAGAGAGAGAGAGAGAGAGAGAGAGAGAGAGAGAGAGAGAGAGAGAGAGAGAGAGAGAGAGAGAGAGAGAGAGAGATGATTTGTGGGCCTCTCTAGTGTGCTAGCGTTACAGGAATGGCCCTCCTGGGCAGCATGAAAAGGCTCTTGACTGTTAGTAGTGGTAACACGAGCCTCCAGCTCCTTGCCCTGATAGATTTATTTACATTTCAGCGCCTGGGCCCAAATCTAAAAAAAGAAAGAAGAAGCTGGGCGGGCATCAATGTTTGTAGTAGTGATAATGAGGATGTTTTTTTAACCCACCCCTACTCTTTATTTGGGATGACTTAATGCTCATCTTGGCATTAGGATACCATTTTATATCACAGTGTGTATTGTTGCACTGATCGGTCATTGGCTGTCCTCAGAGGAGTAATGTAGGGCCTACCTCTATTTGTCAATGTCGTCAGATTAGATCAAATATCTGGTCCATAGGGCGGCACACAATTAACCCGGGGTAGGCCGTCATTGTAAATAGAATTTGTTCTTAACTGACTTGCCTAGAGAGATTTTTGTCTGTTTTTCTGTCCACAGACTGTCTGCACATTGAATTATTTGTGTATCTTTTCTATGATGTTATGAGCTACAATTGTCTGAGGATGGTCACATTTATTCAACTGTTCTATCAGTAGTATAGAATCAGTCCTACTCATTTGAACTGTTACAGTGGTCATTTTTGCCATCATCGCTTCTTAGGCTGATCTGATCTACTCAGATGGCTGTTTTTAACACAACCTAAGTAAGGGATCATGCTACAGAAAAAAAGGTGCTATCTTGAACCTAAAAGGGTTCTTCGGCTGTCCCCACAGGATAATCCTATGAAGAACCCTTTTTGTTTCCAGGTAGAACCATTTTGGTTCCAGGTAGAACCCTCTTGAGTTCCATGTAGAACCCATACACAGAGGGTTCTACATGGAACCCAAAAGAGTTCTAGCTGGAACTGAAAAGGGTTCTACTTGGAACCAAAAAGGGTTCTCCTATGGGGACAGCTGAAGAACCCTTTTGGAATCCTTTTTTCTAAGAGTGTACTACTCTGTTTCGACTAGAGAACAAGGATGGAAGAGAGAGCGCCACGAGGAGCATCAGAGCAGACAGCTATCAGTCCTAAGTGGAGGGGAGTGGCAGAGCAGCTCCAATTTAGGATAGTGCGCCGGCTATTTAGCCTGACAGCCATTAAATATGAATTAAAAACCACACAGGCCTCTTTGCCTCCAAAATGTCATTACATATATTTATGGTTAGCGATTGTTGAATAAGCAGTTTGCAGGGCTTCCCAGGGGTGGGATGGAGGGATGGGGGGGGGGGGTGGAGGAGGGCAGTAGAATGTATATCCAATAGACAGGTCTGGTAGATAGGGAGGATGCCTAATAGCTACTGAAATGGAATCTGCATTAGGAGCTCTAACTGAGTAGAACACTTCAGTGGTCGGCCCCAGGAGGAGCAAATAACAGTGTTGTTTTGGAGTGGGTGCTTCAGTTTTTCCACAACAGATTGCACAGAGATGGGAGAGAGATGAAATGTAATTTGAGAGGAGGAGCATTTTCAGAGAAATACGACATCATGGTTCTTTGAATCTTTGAGTTGAGTTTATGGTTTGGTCTTAGAAGGTCAGTGTGTTCCTTCATTTGAGTGTGTTTACCTTGTTAATGCCTACAGACGTCTACAATTGATCATGTTAGGTGTTAGGTTATTTTTTTTCACCCCGAACAGGGATTTTTCTGCCTAGAAAATGCTGGGCGGGCCGCCTGAGTGATTTTTTGGGCCGTCGAAGTCCAAACACTGCTTTCAGAAGAAAAACATCTGGATGAAAAACGCTTTCAGTGTAAACTTAAGTGACTAAAACCAGATATAAAGTATGTGGAAAAGATCATGGACGTACAGTGGCAAGAAAAAGTATGTGAACCCTTTGGAATTACCTGGATATCTGCATAAATTGGTCATAAAATTTGATCTGATCTTCATCAAAGTCACAACAATAGACAAGCACAGTGTGCTTAAACTAATTACACACAAATTATTGTATTTTTCTTGTCTATATTGAATACCTAATTTAAACATTCACAGTGTAGGTTGGAAAAAGTAAGTGAACCCCAAGGCTAATGACTTCTCCAAAAGTGAATTGGAGTCAGCAGTCAGTTAACCTGGAGTCCAATCAATGAGACAAGAGTAGAGATGTAGGTTAGAGCTGCCCTGCCCTATAAAAAACACTCACAAAACACTCACAAAACCTAATATTAAGAATTTTTTACTTGCATAAAACTGGAAAGGGTTACAAAAGTATCTCTAAAACCCTTGATGTTCATCAGTCCACGATAAAGACAAAATGTATTTAAATGGAGAAAATTACGCACTGTTTCTACTCTCCCTAGGAGTGGCCGTCCTGCAAAGATGACTGCAAGAGCACAGCGCAGAATGCTCAATGAGGTTAAGAAGAATCCTAAGGGGTCATCTAAAGATTGACATAAATCTCTAAAACATACTAACATCTCTGTTGATGAGTCTACGATATGTAAAACACTAAACAAGAGTGTTGTTCATGGGAGGACACCACGGACGAAGCCACAGCTGTCCAAAAAAAAACATTACTGCATTTCTGAACTTTGCGAAAGAGCACCTGGATGTTCCACAGCGCTACTGGCAAAATATTCTGTGGAGAGATGAAACTACAGTTGAGTTGTTTGGAAGGAACACACAACACTATGTGTGGAGAAAAAAAGGCACAGCACACCAACATCAACCCCATCCCAACTGTAAAGTATGGTGGAGCGAGCATCATGGTTTGGAGCTGCTTTGATGACTAAGGGCCTGGACAGCTTGCATCAATTCCCAAGTGTATCAAGACATTTTGCAGGAGAATGTAAGGCTGTCTGTCCGCCAATTGAAGCTCAACAAAAGTTGGATGATGCAACAGGACAACGACCCAAAACACAGAAGTAAATCAACAACAGAATGGCTTCAACAGAAGAAAATACACCTTCTGGAGTGGCCCAGTCAAAGTCCTGACCTCAACCCGATTGAGATGCTGTGGCAAGACCTCAAGAGAGCAGTTCACACCAGATATCCCAAGAATATTGCTGAACTGAAACTTGGTTGAGATTATTGCTGCCAAAAGAGGGTCAACCAGTTATTAAATCCAAGGGTTCACGTACTTTTTCCACCCTACACTGTGAATGTTTACAGGGTGTGTTCAATAAAGACATGAAAATGTAAAATTGTTGTGTGTTATTAGTTTAAGCAAACTGTTTGTCTATTGTTGCGACTTTGATGAAGATCAGATCAAATTGTATGACCAATTTATGCAGATATTCAGGTAATTCCAAAGGGTTCACATACTTTTTCTTGCCACTGTATATATTTTTTGCATACTATAGTCTTTAAGAGCTAACTCATCGAAATGAAAGCTAGACAGTCAGGGAGAATAGAACATTCCCAAAACTATGAATTCAGGAGTATAGATTTTGTTATTATGTTTGAGCATAAAAACGCAGCATTAGCCATGGCAAAATGCATAGAAATGCAGGAAATTTGATGTAAAACAGCAAAATACTTTCAGTTCCAAGGCAGAATATGTTAAATCGCAGGAATTTAGCTTTAAAACTGCGACCACACCCATTGCCACGCCTCCTGCCAAGCTCACCACCTAACCTCCTTTTTGATCTAAGAAAAAACCCTGTAGGCTTTGTTGTGTGATAATAATTGATGTTTGATTGCAATTGAGGCAATTCAATATATTATTGACAACGGACATATAATGTGGTTATTCTGGAGTTGCGTACACCTTCCTTAAATGAGAGAACTCTTCATATTTTCATAAGGGGACAACAAACTAGCTCCTAAAAATACATGCTAGGAATATTCTTTTCCCGCTGTCAACCACTTGCAAAGTGCACCTGTTTCATCTAGCCACACAAAAAGAACAATATTGTACAACAGAAGTACTATTGTCAAGCCCAAGTGGACTGCTGCTGTTTTTAAGACCGCTCTCTAATTTGCTTCCATTTTGTAGCCAAACCAAACATCCATATGTATAAAGCCTGCTGCACTCTAGCCTCAGCCCCTTCACATGTACACATCGTCAATGCCTGTCTAAAATACACAAGGATCATTAAATGTTTTGTATGTGGATCAATTGGTTGATCCAGTCCTCATCCTAAACAGAATGTCCTGATCATGTAAAGATCTGATGTGACTTGATAGAGGAAATAACCGATTACACAACAGTGATAACCAACTCCATCTTTTTTTATTTTCTTTAAACAACTGACGTTTACACTGGTAGCCCCTTTTTGTAACGTGATTGTTGTTATTGTAGTAACCACATCTAGACTAAGAAATGTTAGTCAATCAAGAGACATCTAACATGAATCAAAGACAGACAGAACGCAAGAGCCAGCCAGACATGTAATGATTATTAGATTGATTAGTATGTTTGATTGATTGATAAGTCTAGCCAACATGGAACCAAAGCCATAAGGGTTTGTGTGGAACTAGAATTCAAGTCCAACTTATGTTGCAGGGGTACCTACTCTTTTCTGTCTACCCCATGTGCTACAGCACAGAAATATGTTGTTCTATGTCTACTCTAAGGTGCACAGCATCACTGTTTTCCTCATCAATATTTTTTTTTGTGTGATTTCATTCCTTTTAGTCCACTTAAGGGTCTTTGGTTTCCAAGGAGGCCATTGTATTTCCTCCATTGCCTAGCAACCATCACCAAGGCCAGCACTCCATTGTTGCTGAGGGTATGCACATGTATTGCCAACTGTAGAAATAGAATGAACAGAACTGACGTCCCTATTCAAGTCAATGATGGCATAACGGGTGGACTGGCATCCATTTTGAGTGTACCCATGCTTAGTTTGAAGATAAAAGGTTAGGGGACAAGTTTTAGCCATAGTAGTATGGCACACTTGGACCAAACTAGGGTTAAATGCCTTGCTCAAGGGCACATTAACAGATTTTTCTCAATGTCGGCTTGGGAAATCCAAACCAGCGACCTTTCGGTTACTGGCCCAACGCTCTAACCGCTAGGCTACCAGAGCTGTTGTTCACTAGCATACAGTAGCTGGCCCCATTGTTGCAAAGGGATATTGTAACCAACTTGTCTTAACCTTTGTCATCTTCAACCTAGATCCATGCCAGGAAGTAAAAGCAGGAAGTGTACCCTTCAATCTGTGCGGTGATTTGTTGAGTCAACGCAACTGACATTACAACAAATACATTCCAATGCATGAACCACATCAGTTAGCATCATTTAAATGAACATTCTAGATTACTATGGCAATCGAGCATCAGTTGGTAGATAGAACATTCCAAATTACCAAGGGAATTATTGCATCACAATAGTAGGCAGCCATTTCGAGTGTACCCTTGAGTTTACCAGGGTTAGAGCTTCCAACCCCACTCTATCCATTCTATTTCTATATTGCTGACTGCCTGTGTCTACTTTTCAAAATTGTACTGTAATTTCACAAAGTGGTATTTCAGCATTGGACAGACAGAAAAAAAACAGGAACATAAAAACAGGAACATCAGACAATTGGGAAAAATATATTTAATTTGTTTTTGAAGAAATTCACAGAAAATGGCAACTATTGTGAAAACAAATATTCCGTTTTGTTTTGTACGGTGACTATATACGTGTGAATATATGTTGCTGCTACATGTGTACTGTATAGTATTGCATTACGTTATTCTGTAAGGACACAAGAATGAAAGAAAGAAAGTAAGAAAGAGAAAGAAAGAAAAAATGATGTACTGTAGAGCAGCTCAAAGTGGAAGGAAGGACTTTTATGTTGAAAGGCTTTCAGAGCAGATTTTCAGTGACGTCATTTTTACACAATTCCCTTGAATAGGCTAGCACCTGTGTGCATGGGGGTTGTCTGTCTGTCAGCTTTGAGTAAAAAACATAACCCATGCCAGCAAAAACATATCCATCAGTATTCCCCACTGCCCATTGAGATGGTCTGTCCTTACTCCTCAGACACCAAAGCATACAGCACTCTTCTTAAAGACAAGGCATTTGGAACTGTAGATATTGGATTGGCCCCACTTTTTACAGCCCAAAACCATCTGTAAGTGTGGCTTCCATGTAGTGCTTTCTTATTTTCCTCTCTTTTCTCAAATTTTTGTCAAATTCTTAAGTGCTTTCAGGTTCCCATAATAGGCCACCGTTTCTTTTCTGTCAGGGTTCGCCATTTTCCACGCGCAGTTCAAGCCCTTCTAGGTGCCTAAATTGAAACATGGTGAGTACCTTCCATTTTGCTAATGGGCAGAAAGTAGTCCTGTCATTATGTGGGTGCGTATGGATGTATGTATGATTTTTTATCTTGAGATGGCATGATTTTAAATGGTACATTTTATCATGTTAACCTGCTCTTTTTTATCTGCATAATCAAAGTCAATTATGGTTTGTCTCTGAGCCAGTGTCATATGTCTCTATACACTATATGCTCCTGGGTTATCTAGCATCCTTCAGCTCATACTAATCTGATTTGTTAGATCAACAAAAAAAATCTGCATGTCTAACTAGCTCTCCTTGATTTAAGGAAGAGTGCATGGACAACATGGGCATACAATATATTTTTTTCCTAAAGACTATAGACACACAGAGCATATTATCAAAAGCACACACACACACACACAACACTCCTTGTGTAGTGAAATTATATCAATCTATTTATTTTGTTATGCAGGATCAAACTGCAGAACATTGATTGTAAATGTGTTTCCTGTCATATCTGCAACAATTGAGTTACTCAACTAACCATACAGGACCTGTACATATGATGGAAACCCCTATAAATATAATGCACATGCAATATAGCCTTTAATATACAGAGGAGAATATGCATTAGATTAGAGCCTATGCCAGTATAGAATAGGCAATAACTTTGAAATAGCAGAATTCGTTTTTAGGCATTAACTACATGTGTATAATGTGTTAATATCAATACATGTGTTATAGGAGTTCCAAACAGTAACATAATGGCCACATGCCAGCTAGATATGTCACACAATATTTCATACCTCGCAGACAGACTTCAGATGTAAAAAATATTTATCTTGGTTAACCCAGAACTAAACTATTGCGTAATTTGGTCAGTTGCGTGATTACAAATAACCTCGACATTCTGGAAATTGATGTGGCACCGCAAGGAGTCTTTTCCCAAATCACTCACCAGCCTACAGTAACAGAGAAAAACCCCTCGGAATAATACAGTATGTACATACTACATACTACCTTGATGTTCCCCATATTCAGTGGGCAACATCAACAGTTAAGGGAAAACATTTTTTGTTGTGATTCTAATGGTTATTAACAATTGACAGAACATAGCTAAATAAATTGATTGATCATCACATCATGCACAAACATGACCATTTGCTTTTGTTATGCTATTCATGCCTATTTTTCCAGTATCAAAAAGTTAAATGGAGCTCATAAGTACAAATCAAATCCAACTTTATGCACACGTTATTGAAACAGATAACACACTTCTTTTTAAATGCAAAGGGAACCTCAAAGACACAGTTTATCTTAGGGGTTCTCTCTGTGCCTAACTACATGGCAGTAACTGCATGTGCCAACCTTTGTGGCACACAGTGTGCCCTGATACCCAGTTATCTCTGGGGCTTATCACTGGCTCTCCATCCAGCTGGTGTGCCCATCTACATCACCCTGGCCTTGTCCTTCCACTACCACCCCAGGGTCTGAGAAGCTGTAGAACAAGGCACCACCACCAACTGTTTCTTTAACACTATGGAAATAGCATCTGTTAAGCCTCATGTCCCTCATATGCCTTCATAACCCTCTGATATGAAGCCTGTGTTACCAAATGTATTGAGCAGTTATAAAATGTTCTGTGAGTTTATGAAAAGACATGCCATGAGACATGCAGTCATTAGTTAATGGTCTGACAAACATCTGTACTGCTGCTGCTGCTTCGTAACAGTGGTCGCTAGATCATTTGTCATACACTGACATCTGATGTTAACTGATACGTTTGTTACGAGTACAGAAGTCTGACAGACATATGGTGGAAATATGTTATAAAAACAGCTTACCCCATAGCTGGTTACCCCATAGTCGAGATTGGAATCAGGTTTAAATGGTTCATTTATTTAAAAATGTTTTTATTTTATGCTTACTTCAAGGAGGCAACGTTGCAGAACTGACAAGACATCTTGCCGTATCAAAATGAGCAGAGGTATAAAACTTAAATGTGATAAAAAACAACAACTTTCTGTCATGTGTTTCTTTGATTGCAAGTAAGGGCACTTAATAAGTTGTCTTCATTAAATATTCTATTACAAGGAGAAGGTCACCTAGAACTGGCATTACCTCTTTCAAATGCCTTTAGCCTTCAGCCTAGTGATGTTTAGAGATTAGTTCAGCAGGAAGAAGACTGAGGTTCCCTGAAAATATCCTTCAGTCCTTTAAATATTAGCTAAAGGAGGCCACCTTGAGTACATCTTGTAGCCTGGCAACAGAATAGGCAAGAGTAAAGTAAAGTGAAGCTAGATGAGATCGTGCTATCAAATCACTGAGCATAGTGTATTCAAGAGGGCTATAAGCCTACTTATTGTTTACACTTAGATGCACCACCGTCATGCTAATAATGAGAGTAGAGGAAGTACACACATTATTTTTTTCCCAAATCAGACTCAACATTGACTTGATGAATGATTATTTGATTATTTGGGTTGCTACAGCACACACAATGTGCCTCTATGTGAGTTTCATTTTCTAAAACCAATAAAGTATGCAGCCTTTCATCTTAAGGGTCCATAGCTGTGTGGAAGACTAGTGATTTTGTTGTTATGTGTCAAAATTGACAACAAGTCATGGTCTACCTCATTGCTTTGAGACAAAAAGCCCTAATATGCAGGTTCTATATCAACATGCGTATACTTATTTTTAAAGGATATACAACATTCTTTTTTGTTTTCTATTTAAAATGGAGATATCTGTAGGTAGGCAGGCCTATATTCAAGTTACAATATCTGGGAAGCTGTAGTCTAGGCTGAGCAAACACCACTGCCTCATTCCTTAACTCTTT
The DNA here is from genome assembly GCF_045679555.1 of Salvelinus alpinus. NCBI lineage: Eukaryota > Metazoa > Chordata > Actinopteri > Salmoniformes > Salmonidae > Salvelinus > Salvelinus alpinus. The sequence continues at coordinate 46,437,513 of NC_092089.1, read as the reverse complement.
GTCTCATTCAGTTTCAGACCTGTTCATCCTTTTCCATTGACTTTTCAAAGCAATGAGAGTATGGAAGGGATGTTTTCCATCTTCCCTTGTTGCCAATTGAGAGGACAAAATTCGAAAGACAGGTAGGTCTACACCAAATTTAAATTAGGTAAATTTAGGTCTGTCAAAACATCAACAAACTTTCCATCTAAAACTGCAATTCGTTTTTATTTAGGTTATTATAACAATGATGATGAAGTTGAAGCCATAAACTTACATTGCGGATGCACGGACAACACTCTAGTCTAGTGTCCAGTCTACCTGAAGTGGGAGGGATCAGCGTCCCAAATGTCCATTCGGGCACGCTGATTGGTTGAAAGGAACAGCCTTTTTTTGATGACGACGATGATGAAGAAGAAGAAGAAGATGGTGGTGGTGGTAATATAGAGAGCAATAGTGATGACGTTTTTTGTAGGCACTATCTCTGCCATGGTTCGTTGAACAAAGCCTATGTGAAAATCAATTGAGTTTTTGTAGGGTTTTTGGATAAACACGAAAATAAGGTCTGTGGTAAACACAGGCTTAGGAGATCTTATACATTTTTGTTCTATGAGATAATCTTCATCAGCTAACATCACCGTTTGTTCATTTTTAAGCATTTATGTAATTTAAAAAACCATAACGCACTTAAAGACTTTGTAATTCATAAAGTTCATGTTAACTGACTGACACCTCATAGAACAAAACGTATAAGATCTCATAAAACTGTTTTGACCTCAGACCTTATTTTCGCCGTTTATTCCAAAACTCTATTCTTTCCCCATTCATTTTGCCCATAGTAATGGCTGAACGAACAGAGGTAAATTATTTCCGGTTTTTAGGACTACAAACTGTCGAGCTCTGTATGACTAGAGTTTGAGAATGTAATGGTGATGTCGTGATGATGATAAAGCCTATGAATTGCACTATCAAAATATACTGTATATATTATTATTTTGACCCCCCTCAGTTACGTGGTAGGCTATTCCTCTGAAGTCACTCATGTCAGGCTTCTCGGATGCACAACTGTGCTGCGCGACTGTCAGCGTTGCGGTCTCATTCGACACTGGAGACTTTGGCGTAATCCCTGCGGTCACCACTTCTGCCGTGAGTGCTTTGGATCAGATCAAAGATGATGGTTTCCGCGACATCGAGGGCTTTAGCTCAAATCCCTGTCCACAGTGTAAATCAGTTATAGTCTACTAAATCTGTAACCTTGACTGTATATTAGAGCCTTTTTCTGAGTTTTTGTAACCTTTTCTTTTTCTATGCACTTTGTAGTCCCTGCATGTCCCTATTGCGCAGGCAATTCAACAGAACTATGGTATTGTAATGAAACAGCAGGGAGCAGGTCTCGAACCCTCGACTTTCTAGCCCGAGGTCCGGCGCGCTATCGACTGTGCCGCAAAAGTATGCTCGTGCGGCAGAGTCGATTTCCGCGCTTATAAAGCCAGGGTCGTTACACTACTCCCTCCTTTCAAAGAGCGCGTCCTCGCGACTCTAAGTTTTACAGGAACGCGCTCACCGGCAAGGCACACGCACTGTCGTGGATGCAAGGTCCGATCACTTCTGACACCAATGTAATGAAACGGCAGGGAGCAGGTCTTGAACCCTCGACCTTCTAGCCCGAAGTCCGGCGCGCTATCGACTGTGCCGCAAAGTACGCTCGTGTGGCAGAGTCGATTTCCGCGCTTATAAACCCAGGGTCGTTACAGTACTATCAGGACAAAGGACAAGCAAAACTATTTCACCATTTATCTCGCCAATCAGATCAGATTTTCATTGTCATCTTTTGGACATTCTATACATTAATGAGTGTGTGTAGTAGGCCTAGGTCACAGTCAATGACATTAATATAGCTTAATATAACAATCTAAATGTAGCTGATGCTAAACTCCATCCAATACAAATGACTATTTAAGAATATCAACTCTGGCTCATAGACAGGGTTGGGGAGAAACTGACTGCATGTAATCATGTACATGTTATCTGATTACAAAAAAAGTAGTTCCAGCTAAAATTGTGTAATCAGATTACAGATACGTTTGAAAAACTAGATGATTACTCCTTGGATTACTTGCTTGCGAGAAAAAAAAATACATTGACCCTTTTACTGTTCTCAATGACATTCAATTCAGCCTTGAAAAAAGGCGCAAATTTAGCTTATTCCACCTGAGCGAGTCTGACCATGAATCAGAGACCAAAATGATGACACACCAAATGCGTTTGATGGATAGTTTTTGTCTTCTAATGCCTCTTAAGGGGAAAGTAAAACGATTACATTACTGAGTATGGGTAATCCAAAATTACTGATTACAATTTTGGACAGGTAACTAGTAACTGTAACGGATTATATTTAGTAGGTAACCTACCAAACTCTGCTTATAGGCTATATGATAGAGTGGCCCAAAGGTCAGTATATCAAAAACAAATATTGACTTGCACTTCAATAAGCACTTCCCATCAAATTCCACCCAGAAATGTATCTAATTTCAACCCCATCATTTGACCTTGAACCTTAAATGAATTACACAGCAGTACACAGTGCATTCATTTAATCTGCAATGTGCCCATGTGAACCATAGAGAAAACAATCACAGACAAAATGGTCACCTTTCAAGCCCTTTATTGGTGATGTCAAGAGAAGGAGTGAGGTAGACTTGACACAGGTGAAACAGACAGAGGGGAGATGGTTTTTCCTTTCTATGGTCTGGGCTGAACCAAAAGTGAACCCAAGCTATGGGGATGTTACGTTAGCTTTACTGGGGGGGGAGGAGAGCCTTGGTTTGGTCAACCACGGTCTGGAAGAGCTGCTCCATCTGGGCCTGCAAGTCATCAGCCAGAGGCTTGAACTGGGCCTGCATCTTGTCGACCAGAGGCATGAACTGGGCCTGCAGGTTATCAGCCATGGGACGCACTTGCTTCTCGATGTCACTGACAAAGGATTTCATCTGCTCCTGGATCTTCTCAGCATGCTCCTGGACCTTGTCGGTCAGAGGCGTGATTTGAGTCTTACCCTCCTCCAGGTAACCCCTATGGGTAGAGAGACACACTTAGAGAGACGTTTTCCAACAGCTGTAAGCTCAGGCAGCAAGCTAGCTTTAAAGCCGACTCTATGGTACTGATGTGAAAACAGACATGTTTTAAAGGTAATATCCCTGTCAAGTACAATGTTACGAATAAATAAAATGAATAGTAACAATTTGAATGAGTGATCTATTTAGAATGACTTGATATCTTAAACGTGAAGAGATTCTACTCCATACAGAGTTGATGGTAGTTATTTTGTTGATCTGCAATAAAATCACCCCTCAAGAGAAGCATTCTATTATATTATATTCTATTGGAAGAGTGTGGTGGTCAGTGACGTACTGAGCCTGGCTGATCAGCTCATGAGACTTCACTTTCTCGATGGCGTCCTGGAAGTACTTGGTGAGAGTCTCGATCTCAGCAGGGATGTCACGCTTCACCAGGGAACTGGACTCACAGCCTGTCATACACACACACAGAAAACACACTTAGTTACACACACTCACTACACACACAGTATTGTATTCAGTCAGAAAACAAGGATGGATGTAGTTATGATTAAAGAGGTTATAGATGAGCAGAGGAGTAAAGGGCTTGATTTTCAAATAAATATTTATCCTCTGAATTACCTTGTTTAGCAGTTATGCGTTACTCAATTACTATTCATGAGTAGTATTAGGTATAAATGCAGATAAGATAGAAAGTCAAAGATTTTTCTTTGTTGAGGAACAATTTATGTAATGAATTCTTACCAATGGCCAGCACAACAACAAGGGCAGCGACGATAGAGAATTTCATGATTGCTGATGGGCAAGGTGGATCTACAAGAGAGGAGACAAGAGGATTAGGACGACAACAGGGAATTTCAGATGCAACATTGTACACTACATGGCAATTGACACTCAAAGATATTCTATTCACTTTCAGAAGTTGCACTTATCCTAGGTGAAACCAGGTAAATGTGATGAAACTGACCACATTAAGATCTCAGTAGAAATTGGTATCATATTTAACCATGTAGTCATAATGAAAACTTTACAGTACTTAGATGTATCTCTCTTGAGGCTACTACTAACAAAAATACACACTCAACACTCTGTATACACACAATAAATATGAGGCTAAACTTTAAGTGTTAAACCAATATACTGAGACATTGGGATCAGACAAAGAAAACCATGGAAGACTTACCTTTACTTCTGGGGGTTCTTGGACCTAAGGTACCTTGTGTCTGGGGCCAAGGGGTTTTATAGCTCCTGCTGGAGAAAAGGGGCCTGGCCCAAATCTTATTGGCTACTACATGTAAGGAAGTGAACTGAGGTGGAATGTGCAAATGTGTAGTGTTGGCTGATGAACCTTGATGTGTTGCCTGTCACAATAATGACACAAAGTCCAAAAGTGTGTATTGAATGGGTTCGAGATAAGGTGCTTGCACCACAGTTAAAACACATAATACTGATTGAATAAAAAAAGTGGCATTCAATCCAACCTATCCTGTCATCCCTTCATTGTGTAGGCTTAATGCAATCATTAATAGATTAGTTCTTTCTCGAATAATTTTTGTAAAAAAATGTAAAGATGCCCATTTTTTTATTTTATTATTTGTGTATGCATTTTAGGTTACCCTCCTCTTTTAATTTGGGTTCAACTATATGGCAGGTGGACGTTGCATAATGTTGTTTTCCCCCATCATTTATTTGTTTCCAATGTTTTGAGGTTTTATCAACTCGTTTTCTAAATGACTGGAGGAGCTAGCATTTTTATAGAAAAATAACATTGATTTTGGGGCAGAAACTTCCAGCAACACAAATGAGAGAAGCTTGGTAGTGTGCGTGTTAACCAGGGTTGAGGTCCATTCGAATTGAAGGCAGTAAATTCTAGTCTGGCTGATACCAGTAAACTGAAATTACAATTCAATAATTGAAAAAAGGCATCTGTTTGTCAATTAATTCTCAATAATCTGAAAAGAGGATGCTATTTATGTCAAAAGTTTTGGGGATTTTCAATTCAAATAACTTCCTGAATAGCTAGTCTTTATTACACAGCCATTAAACACACATTTCTTAGAAAAACACTGATAGTAACATGACATTCCAGGTCGGACATCCCTTAGAACAGTAATATCTGTCTATCAGCGATTGCCTCACTGCACATTACCACTGTTACAGTTCCAGGCAGAAACAGAGGGCCTCAGATAAACCCATCACATCAGGGGAATGGTAGATACATTGCTTGTATATGAACTTGCTATTCCTGAGGACATCTATTTCGGTTATAATGTGAAACTAATGGGAATTGCATTGTTTTATGGTTTGGTTTAGGTCAGTTGGAGTCAACAAAAGAGAAAACATTTCCTGTTCAGTTGATAGATTGAGAACAGAGATATTGGTATGTGCTCCGATAGTCGCATGCTATAGTTTAACGTGGACAACGTCCCGATTTCTCTGTACTGTTGGATTATCTTTCTCTACTGGGTAATCTAAGGTAATGATGACACATATTATCATTCATGCATACAGCAAGAATGATCCTCTTTGATATAAAGATGATCTTAAAATGTAACACATTGGAAATACATAAGATATACTGTATAGAAATTGCACATTGCACGACTGAATATGAATAGAAAGAACCATCATTAAAAATGTAATATGACTTCATTCATTATTTTGCATCTCTCCAAGCAATGCAATTATCTCAGGAAATTAGATTGGCTGGACCAGAGATCCCAATGTGAATAGTTCACATGTGCCCAAGACGTTGACTGAACAATTTGTCATAAATATCACCCTCCTCCAACTCGTGGATAAAGTCATTTTTGTATTTCCAAGTTCTTTCATTATTTTTCAATCTCTGCATCTTTCTTTGTATGAAGGTTATGATTCACTTAAGGGAATGCAATGTTTAGCACATTCTGCACAGCGCAGGCAAAGAAAAGACAGCAGTCACTGCGTAGGCTGATGGGAAAAGATTGTGCTGAGATTGGTAGTTTCAGCAACTTTCTTACAGAAAGGCACAGCCTATTTTGTTGAGGAAGATCTCTCTCTCTCTAGGTTATTTAGAATTTTTTTGCTGACCTTTTCCCAAGGTGTTTTGATGTGTGCTGTGCTGTCCCTGCTCCGGCCTACATGTCAAAGCATTTACATTTAAGTCATTCAGCAGATGCTCTTATCCAGAGCGATTTACAGGAGCAATTAGGGTTAAATGCCTTGCTCAAGGACATATCGACATATTTTTCAGCTTGTCAGCTCGGTTACTGCTGGCCCAATGATCTTTAACTGCTAGGCTACCTGACATTTACATCTATGAAATTCAACTAATAAATATAAACTAACTGACACAAATAATTCAGTGGGACCAATACATGCCCATACCCATGTATTAATGTATTCATTCAGTTTTCAGTATTTCACATTTCTAAATATATATTGGATTCAAGTTATATTCTTTCTATATCGTTTCTGATAACAGGGGTGTATTCATTAGTCGAATTCCGCTGCAAAACGTTTAGCAACAGACGAAACGTTTAGAAATCGGAATCCAACTAACGAATACACACCGGCAGGGATACTTCACGGATATCATCAACGTTCACGCGCATCAGCGCAAAAACAGGAGCTAACAACATGGCTGACGTACTAGATCTTCATGAAGCGGGAGGCGAGGACTTTGCTATGGATGAGGATGGTGATGGTAAAATTTATGAAACAGTAGTTCTGTGTTGTTGTTTTTTTTGCTTACTATGGACTCGCTAAAAGTGCCTATTTTGGGAATTTTCGGCTAACCGAGTGAATAGTATCCGCAAATCGTGGATGCGTGTTGCCTGTTGGGCCTTGCAGTCATTCAAACATGCTAGTTGGCTAATGTATTGTTGGTAATAACTTTTTGAATTGTGCCTATTTCGTTTAGAAAATATGTGTTAGCTAGCGAATATGTATAGTTGCCACTCTTCGAGGAACTGAAAGAAGGTTTCGTTTGGCATTGTTAAAATATGGTGATTAGGTTGTGAGCTAACGCGTTAGCAAGCTATCTGGCTAACGTAACTAACACCAAGGTAGCTATGTAGACAATACATTTGTTTGGAAACTGCGAGGTCAATGTTAATAACTCGCAAATGACATAATCAGCCTTTCTTGTGTCGACTATTGTAAACTGATGGCGATTAGCGTGTGAGCTAACGAACGTTAGAAAGTTAACGTTAGTTAGCTAGATGACTAGTTTAGCAAATTTACTACTAGCTACACCAATCCAAAGATTAACGTATCATAACTACTGTTAATAACATTAGCTAACACCCTTTCAATTTGTGACCAATCTACTTTAGCAAACGTTACTACACCAAGCGAGCTAATTAATTTGTTTGTAAACCGTGAGGTCAAGGTAATAACTTGTCAACTAACGTTAGCTATTATAATTTTTTTCTGTCGAGTTACTGTAGCTAGCTGTCTTTTACTAACGCTTTAGGCTATTTATTAGTTATACTCTAGGTAAGTCAGTAGTTATCACTTTCAGTTCACTAATGTGTTTCTGTAATGTCTTCATTCCCCAGACAGCATCCACAAGTTAAAAGAGAAGGCAAAGAGGAGAAAGGGACGAGGTTTTGGTTCAGGTGAGTTAGCACTGCAGTTCTGACTCCTAACCTGGCTGTATTCTGCTTCTCCAATTTTTCACTTCTCCAATAGTGTATGGACAGTGTACAATTGTGTTTTAGGTGGGATGCATGATGCAATTTCTTCCCTTTGTTCTCTGCTGTGCTAGAGGAGGGAGCGAGGTCCAGAGTGAGAGAGGACTATGATACCGTAGAGCCGGATGGAGACGAGCCAGGTCCTCAGAGATGTAAGTGCCATGATGAACCTAGGGTGGACAGTCACTTCTGAATGGGGTGTTGATTTGAAACAGTGGTTTTGTACATTGTCCGAGTTTCAAATGCTCATTCCAATATGAGTTTAATTTAAATATTGTGTTATAGCAGGTGGTAGCCCTAGTTCACCATAGAGGCAGTTATTTAACACGGACATGTTTGTCTTTTGATTCCCTCAGCTGTGGAGGGTTGGATCCTTTTCGTGACTGGGGTACATGAAGAGGCCACTGAGGAGGACATCCACGACAAGTTTGCGGAGTTTGGAGAGATCAAGAACCTACATCTGAACCTGGACCGAAGAACAGGTTACCTCAAGGTTAGGCCGAATTCCCATATCTACACAGCACATTTTAAATTAGGATTTGTTGTTTGGCCAGTTGACAGGATTCATTTGCCTGGCTAATATTGTACATTTAATAATTGTGTAATCTGTTGTGCAATGCTCTTTTAAGCCACAAGGTGGCAACAATACACTGGACATGGACCAATGACAATGGGCTTTTTGTGACTTTACAGCTGAGCAGACATAAAAATTATGCTGTGGTGTAAAATATTTTTTGGGGTTGTCTATTTATATTTTTGACAACTTTTATTCCACTACATTCTTAAAGAAAATATGTACTTTTTACTCCCATTTTCCTGACACCAAAAAGTATTTGTTACATTTTGAATGCTCAAGTGGGACATATTTATGGTCCAATTCACGCAGCTATCAATAATAACGCGTTGTCATCCCTACTGGCGACCTCACTAAACACAAATACTGCATTTGTAAATGAAGTCTGAGTGTTGGAGTGTGCCCCTGACTGTCTGCAAAAAACGAAATAATTGTGCAGCTTGTTTGCTTGGTAAGGAATTTGATGTATAGCATTTACTTTGACCCTATGTATGACAATTGAGTACCATTTTCTCCCCACCACTGTACATTTAAAACAATAAGCTTTTTTTTTTTTACTTGAGTCACTTTCTAATAAGGTATTTTTACTTTTACCCAAGTATGACAATTGAGTGTTTTTCCACCACTGAAATTAGCATTCCAACAATATCTGTACAATCATTAACTGGTTACTAAGTAGTGTGGTTGGACTATAGCAGGGCAACACTTCCTGCAGCTGCTCATCTCAACGTCAAGGCATGACACGTTCAGGGAATCCAATGGGCTGCTTTAGCATTAGCTACCTAGCACGGCGACGCAAAAGCCTGTTTAATTAAGAACTAGCTGCATTTCGATCACACCAATCTGCCATTTTACGTTATGGGATAATTAGGAATACAGCGACACCTACCATGTCTGTATTGCGGTATGTTATCCTGTGCTTTTTAGTCTGGGTTCAGAGGTCTCGTATTGACCTGCGACCGTTACGACAAGAAGGGGAAGCCCTATCGTTGTAATATTATGGCTATTATTTGACTCATCACTGACTCGTGTATTTGCTCATCAATCCTTTTCACAGGGTTATGCGCTGGTGGAGTATGAGACGTACAAAGAAGCCCAGGCAGCCATGGAAGGGTTGAATGGCCAGGACATGATGGGCCAGCCTATCAGTGTGGACTGGGGCTTCGTCAGAGGACCACCCAAGAGCAAGAGGAGGTGAGTGTCATAGAGTGAGCAGTATTCTGCTTTGTAGGGGTTTGGAGCTGCGAGAACACTTTAAACAAGTGGGCAAAACCCAGAACTAAGGGCTTCACTTGGATATCTCCATTTCACATTTTAAGTATAAGATGTGACTCGTTTGGGTCTTTATAAAGAGGGGAACAGAATGGGTGCAGAGGCTTAACTTGAATTATTTTTTTACGTGTGGGTTTGCGTGTAAATTTGTAGTCCTGTGTGTTAAATGGTTTTGTTGATTTAAAACCTTTCCTCTGTTCCCCACAGGGGTGGTGGACGTAGACGCAGCAGGAGTCCAGACAGGAGACGACGTTGATTCCCTCACATAGTGTAGCCCCAGTTCCGAGCAAGGGCTGTTGTCATCTGCTCTTTAAAGGGTTATTTTTTTATTACATTTGTGCTTTGAAATAGCATTTACTTCACTGATGGCTCTATGGTAAATCGGTTTAAATTGCAAATTGACCTGACAAGCGTGCTTTAGAGACCAAATTATTAGTTGTTCCAGCAAAATGGCAAGGCTGCCAATTTTTTGTTTGTTGCTGAAACAACAAACACCAAATACACTATGATCAGTGAAACTTTGTTTGCATAAAAAAAACTGTTTTAAAGTAGTGGTATGTGTTTTTCTTATGGATCCCTCTATTCTGTTTCAAGGTTTGGTTATGTTCTGGGCCCTGTTTCCAAAAAGTTCATTGTTAAAACCATAGGATCCTTGGTTTTAATGATAAACTTACTCTTAATGTTTTTAGGAAACTGCATTTGAGCAGCTTTTTTTGATGCATTACATGGGAATAAAACATTTTAAGTGGATCGTGTGTGCCATGGTCATTTATGTTAGGATGTTAAATGTTTTTTGTGGCATTTTGGGAGTGTGTGTGTGTGTTAACGCTGAACAAAAATATAAATGCAACATGTAAAAGTGTTGGTCCCATGTTTCATGATCTGAATTAAAAGATCCCAGAAAGTGTCCATTTGCACAAAAAGCTTATTTCTCTCAAATATTGTGCACAAATGTTTACATCCCTGTTAGTGAGCGTTAATCCTTTGCCAAGATAATCCATCCACCTGACAGGTGTGGCATATCAAGAAGCTGATTAAACAGCATGATCATTACAGATGCACCTTGTGCTGGGGACAAAGGGCCACTGAAATATGCCGTTTTGTCACACAATGTCAGAGATGTCTCAAGTTGAGGGAGCGTGCAATTGGCATGTTGACTGCAGGAATATCCACCAGAGCTGTTGCCAGATATTTGAATGATAATTTCTCTACCATAAGCTCTATCAAATGTTACTTTAGAGAACTTGGCAGTATGTCCAACCGACCTCAACTGCAGACCACATGTATGGTGTTGAGCGGTTTGCTGATGTCAACGTTGTGAACAGAGTGCCCAATGGTGGCGGTAGGGTTATGGTATGGGCAGACATAAGCTACGGACAACAAACAATTGCATTTTATCGAAGGCAATTTGAATGCACAGATATACCGTGACGAGATCCTGTGGCCCATTGTGGGGCCTATTTTTTTAAAGGTATCTGACCAACAGATGCATATCTTTATTTCCAGTCATGTGAAATTCATAGACTTGGACCTAATGAATGTTTCAATTGACTGATTTCCTTACATGAACTGTAAGTCATTGATTGTTGCATTTATATTTATAAACTGGGTGGTTCGAGCCCTGAATGCTGATTGGCTGACAGCTGTGGTATATCAGACCATATACCACGGGTATGACAAAACATGCATTTTTACTGCTCTAATTACATTGGTAACCAGTTTATAATAGCAATAAGGCACCTCGGGTTTGTGGTATATGGCCAATATACCACGGCTAAGGGCTATCCAGGCACGCTGCTTTGCGTCGTGCATAAGAACAGCCCTTAGCCATGGTATATTGGCCATATAACACACCCCCTCGTGCCTTATTGCTTAAGTATATCACAGGAGGTTGGTGGCACTTGTGGTAATGACTTTTGTGTGCTCGTGGGAATTACTGGAGCGGAATTGGTGGAATGGCAAACATATGGTTTCCAGGTGTTTAATGTCATTCAATTTACTCCATTCTGGACATTATGAGCCATTCTCACCCCAGCAGCCTCCTGGGATGTATCTACAGTATGTGTATATGAATCAGTCAACCTTTATGCAAGATAATGAAATGTACAGGTACAGTGTCTTATGAAAGTACTCATACCCCTTGATTTATTCCACATTTTGTTACAGCCTGATGTCAAAACAGATTAAATAGATTTTTTTTCTCACCCATCTACACACAATACAACATAATGACAAAGTGGAGACATGTTTTTAGAAATGTTTTCTAATTTAAGTATTCACACCCCTGAGTCAATAGTTTGTAGTAGAAGCACATTTGGTGGCGACTACAGCTTTGAGTCGTCTTGGGTATGCCTATCAGATTTGTACATCTAGATTTGGGGATTTTCTCCCATTCTTCCTTGCAGATTTTCTACAGCTCTGTTAAATTAGATGGGGAGTGGCGGTGAACAGCAATCTTCAAGTCTTTCCACAGATTTTCAATGGGAACCAAGTTTAGGCTTTGGCTGGGCCACTCAAGGACTTTCACATTCCTGTTCTTTAGCCATTCCAGTGTTGCTTTGGCTGTATGCTTAGGGTCATTGTCCTGTTGGAATGCACATTTTTGCCCCAGCCTAAGGTCGTTTGCACTCTGAAGCAGGTTCTCACCAAGGGTTTGCCTGTATTTGTAAATTCACAGCAGGGATGCTGTAATATGTTTTACAGTGAAGAAAATAGTACTGTAAACTGTAAAGAAAAATTACAGTATTAAACTGGCAACTGTGATGCCAGTATAATGCTGTAAATATACAGGGAAAAGTTTTTCAGTGCACCCTTCCTTACCAGTCCCCTAGTCCCTGCCACTGAAAAACATCCCAGCAGCATGATGCTGCCACCACCATGCTTAATGGTATGGATGGTGTTAGACCAGCTCTCTGCAGGTCATTCACTAGGTCCCCCCGTGTGGTTCTGGGATTTTTGCTCACCGTTCTTGTGATCATTTTGACCCCACGGGATGAGATCTTGCGTGGAGCCCCAGATCGAGGGAGATTATCAGTGGTCTTGTATGTCTTCCATTTCCTAATAATTGCTCCCACAGTTGATTTCTTCAAACCAAGCTGCTTACCTATTGCAGATTCAGTCTTCCCAGCCTTGTGCAGGTCTACAATTTTGTTTCTGGTGTCCTTTGACAGCTCTTTGGTCTTGGCCATAGTGGAGTTTGGAGTGTGACTGTTTGAGGTTGTGGACAGGTGTCTTTTATACTGATAACAAGTTCAAACAGGTGCCATTAATACAGGTAACGAGTGGAGGACAGAGGAGCCTCTTAAAGAAGAAGTTACAGGTCTGTGAGAGCCAGAAATCTTGCTTGTTTGTAGGTGACCAAATACTTATTTTCCACCATAATTTGCAAATAAATTCATAAAAAATCCTACAATGTGATTTTCTGGATTTTTTTTCTCATTTTGTGTCATAGCTGAAGTGTACCTATGATGAAAATTACAGGCCTCTCTCATCTTTTTAAGTGGGAGAACTTGCACAATTGGTGGCTGACTAAATACTTTTTTGCCCCACTGTACATATCTCCCTGGCATATTACATAATTTATGCAGCATCACACAATACATGTTTGGACTCACCTTGTTCTGCTGTGCTCACTTGAACAGGAAGGTGGGGCGGCGGTCTTTCATGGGCAAATTTTGTCATCAAACTTTGTCATCAAATTCTTGCATTCTCTGGATTTATGGTGCTTTCAAGACAACAAGGTCGAATCATGATGACGTCAGTGATCTTCAGGTCAGAGCTCTAGCAAGAGGCCAGATTTCCCGACTTGCAATTCGGAGAAAACGTATTTTCCCAGTCTGAGCTCATATTCTTCCAAGTTCCCAGTTGTCTTGAACTCACTGAAGGCTGAGATTTCCAAGTTCAGAGTTTCTAGTTGTTTTGAGCGCAGCAGAAGTCATGCTGGATTGACAGCATGGCCAATGTTGAATGTTTATCATTTTAAGCTTGGAAAAGAGACCCTTAAACCCATACTTTGACCACAAACCCACTCCCCTGAATAACAGGCTAGTGATTGCTTTGCAATGCTTGCAGTTAGCCACTGATTCCTTCCAAACCACTCATGGTTGAATTTGTGATTTCCAACTTGTTGTGTAATGTTTATGTCCAATGGCCAATGAGCACCGATACGTTTTATCTATAAGTTCTCTTCATTATTTCTCTTCATATGACAACGATTGAAAAGGATTTGCCAGTAGATTGTCGACATGATTCATGATGACGACTTCTAGCTTGCTATCTAAGATTTTAAAAATATGACGTTGACATGAGCAGTCCAATCAAAGCTACGGTAGATAAAATTACGTCAAATCATGTTATATCTGTGGCCAATGAATGACCTTGAGCCTTCTTGGATGGGTAATTCTAATGTAACTCTATGGCAGCACCCAAGAGGCTTGACTTTCAAGCTCTACCCGCATATTTTGCGTTGACATGTTGTCAGTGACAGAACACTGATCCAATCACAACGCAACTAGAGAACATTACCAACTGCTACGCTCCACATTTTCTGCTGGCAGCCCCACCACCACAGAAAGAACTGTGCTAGGCTGAAACACCTGCGTTTTTGAGCTGCCTTACTCAAGAAAGCAAAAAAGAGACCATGTTTGTATGTGGCTTTATTAACTCACCTGCCCTGAATGACAGAATTGTTATGAGGCCAGTGGCGACCTATGTTGGACATCTACGGACAGTTCCTTGAACTTCATGGTATAGTTACTGCTCCGATGTGCACTTCTTCTTCTTCTTCATTGGGATTGGTTGGCAGGTCGCATCCAACTTTTAGGTGCATACACCACCACCTACTGTACTGGAGTGTGAGGCCAATCACAGCCAGCCTACATTAACTTCCGGTAATTCAAAATTGGGAGAAAAGGGAAATTACCCTGCCAACTATTAGCCCTCACTAAAAACACCACCACCCTATTCCAGTACTTAACCCTATCTGATCCTACTATAGGCCAACAGCCTGGGAGAACAGAACACTACCACTCAACGTCCCCTGCAAATCTTCTGCAGTAAAACCTCGCAATCCCAAGTTCTTCTCTGCAGCTGCCACCACACAACCTCGATTTTCTTTGACTTACGTTCCAGTTATGCAGTACAGTTGACAACCAATGCTATGAATGCTAAAAAACCCACCTTACTGAAGCACATATTATTCCCAGCCCTCTCTATTGGTCTCTGCATACTCACAGGAATCATTTCAGGATCCCTCACCTTGTACCCATCTTCCTCTACCACTGCTCCAGCATACACACACTTTCTATACTACTCTGACCCTGGCAACCTATCTTTCTCTCACCGGACACCTCCGATCTCTAGCCCCATGGGCACCCCCACAGCTTACACATATTACTTTCTCCACTGATACTACACATTCCTTCATCTCATTACCTCCTGCACACTTCTTACATCTTGGAATCTCCCTCCTACACACTGCTGCAACATGACCATAAGCTTGGCACCTAAAACATTATAGTATTTTCGGAAATAAAAGCTCTCACGAGATAACACATCCTAACTTCACCTTGTCAGGCAAAGACTCTGCCTCAAAACTCAGCAGGTCAGACAACGTCTTCTGTTTCACCATGCTCTCCACCGGGTCTGCGTCACACCAAATGACAGGCGTCACAGACACTAGGAATCTTCCATTAAAGCTGATCTTCCTCAAAACGTAATGGTACCCACGTTATCAGTCCTTGCAACGGTACCCTGCTCTGAAGAGCAAAGCAAGTCACAGTTACTGTCCCTAGTACCGTAGTCCGGAGCGCCCGCTCCTTCTGGACGTAAGAAACATAGTAAAGTCCACTTCGAGTTACTTTCACCAACTCAACAGTCTCCAACCTCTTCTCCACCCAACCTGACACCACATATGGATCAGCTAGAATACAAGGATCCATTCTCTCCACAAATCTCACTCCCACTGGGACAGAATCCTCCCTGTCATCATCAGGATGAGGCACGAACTTGGCGGTCCTCACCACAGGTGCTTCACCCTCACTCTTGTCAGGTTCCATCTCTGAGTTACCGGAGCACATATCCCTCTTTTTCCACTTGATGGCAACCTTCCTCACAACATCGCTTCCCTCTACACTCAGTTCCTTTTCGGCGGTCACCACTGCACCGGCCACCGCATTTAATTAATCCTCACTCTCGTCACTCTCAATTTCCTTCTGTAGCTCTTACAAAAGTTCTGTGTGATCCTCTATTCCATATTCACTCAAAACATTTTACACCTTTCTCTTTTTCTTCCTTCTCTGCCCACCATCTTCTCCTTCATCAGATCTTCCAGAAGGCTTGTGAAATCCCCCACTCCATATTTACTCAAAATATGTTCAACTTTCCTCCTTTTTTCCCTGTCCACCATCTTACAGGCCATCTCGACTCAGCACCCGGTGGAAACACTTGTCTTGTCTCAAAATCTTCTGACATGCACTGTCAACTGTGAGACCTTATATAGACAGGGGTGTTTCTTTCTAAATCATGTCCAAACAATTTAATTGGCCACAGGTAGACTCCAATCAAGTTGAAGTGATATCTCAAGGATGATCAAAGGAAATTGGATGCACCTGAGCTCAATTTGGAGTGTCATAGAAAAGGGGTGTGAATACTTATTTAAATGGGATATTAATGTATTTCATTTTCAATACATCTCAATCATTTCTAAAAACAGGTTTTCACTTTGTCATTTATGGGGTATTGTGAGGTGAGAAAAACAAACATTTAATCCGTTTTGAATTCGTTTTTTTGTAAAAAATACTGATTTTATATATCTAAATGTAGGTTTTAGTATGTTCAATTCATAAAATGAATACTTTTTTTGTATATTTAGAGTTCATAAAAAGGGAGATATTTTTTTACAAATATATAGTCATAAAGTATTATAATCACACATATCTTTAGTTTTCAACATTACTCTATAAATATTGAAGATAAATGAAATGTTAACATTTTAAACAACTTTACTAGGCTATTGAAAATCTGAGCCAAAACCCTGTTTTGAAGAGTTTTGATCATGTACATTACTTTTCCTTCTGCTACAAAATACCTTTCACAAATATGTCCTGTTTAGTATGTAGAATACAGTTATCTTATTGCTGAGCGATGGGAGGCAATTTAGGGGGGTGAGACTTTGGCTTTGTGGCTCTTTGCTGACAGAAACGTTCCCTTAATTATGCTTATTCTGGTGAACCTCAATCTCCACCACACTCTTGGCCCAGAGTCAACTGAATGCATGCTGTAACACAACAAAATGTGGAATAGGTCAAGGGGTATGAATACTTTCTGAAGGCACAAGTTTGCACATTAGCTACATCACCCAGATGACCTCATCGAAGGAACAGTTCCCGTCCCATCCCTAGCCTTGAATTGACTGCCTGCCTCTCATTTCTCTGCAGCCAATCGGCGTATGAAGGTTCCCCCTCTCTCCCTTTTCCATTTGACGTTAGCTACACTGGGACGTTTCAGTCAAAAAGTATCGTGTGGTCATTGGTGTTTTGGATTGTCAGTCAACATCAGTCTGTTTTGCTATTGGCAGGCGACATAATTTGGCTACCTCAGCTGGCCTGACTCAGAAGCGCCCTGGTTGACATTGTTGTTGTTGTAAGTAAGAAACTACTTTGTCGTTGAGTCTTGTTTTGGATTTACTGTAGACTGCAACCTCCGGATTAGCTCAAAGTCAGGAACAACTGGTCTAATAAACTTGGTTTTCACAATATTTGTCGAGAGGGAGGACCATTATGGGACGATGAAAGAAATATCTGCGAAGCCGCTCAAGGTAAGCAGACAAGGGACACTCAACTGCTAGCTAGCTGGCTTGCTAACGACTTTAGCTTGTAACATTATAGCTAGCTGGCAACATTTTGGACAAGACGACCCGTAGCTGGCTTTGTATGAACCTTTTTAATGAGTTGGAAGGAACTAGCTCGCTAACTCATTAAATGGGAAGTTTTAAGTGGGAGACTCCAAGACGGCTAAAACATGAAACGGAGCGGGTTCGATTTACCAACTAACGTTAGCTAACTAAGTTACCTAGCTAACGTTAGCTAGTCAGCCCAGCCTTATAACTCTTTTAGCTACTAGCTAGCTAGACCTGTTAACGTAACTTGCGTTAGTAACGGGCTAGCTAGCTATAACGTTAGCTTCCAATTAAATTCAAGTCGCCTTAACAATGTCGCTTCGGTTACTGTGCCTTGCTAGCTAACGTTAGTTAACTACGTTAGGGATAACTTTGCTAACATTAACGTTAGCTAGCTGGCTAGTTTTCTTTCTTGCCCATCTGCCTAGTTAGTCAGAGAAGGATAGGACGAAGATGTACTATACTTAGTTAACTAACGTTAGTTTCGTTAACAAATTTAGCTAGCTAACGCTTAGCCCATTCATAGACGACTTACACATACCAGTCGGCTCCTTTAGTAACGTTACATTCTTGGGCTAACTAACGGTAAGTTAACGTTAGCTGATTAGTTAGCCATTACACCCTCTCCTTGTACACTCATACAACTCGCCTTGTATCATTCTCTCCCCATCTAATGTTAGGTCTATGAATCCAATTAAGGAATGAGCAACTTCAAACGGGCGGCCTCTGTCAGTCAATTGTTGGTCAAATATTCAGCAAATCGTTGCCCTGTTGCTTGCTATAATTAACGTTTTAAAGTAAACCCATAGACATGCAGAGAATATTAAATGTTATATCAATGCAAGGGACTCCTGCATTATAGTTATTTGCCCCAGAGAGTTTAATAATGGCCTGTATTTAGGCTATTGCTTAGTTAATTGTAAAACATTGACAATACATTTCAATGCCACTCTTAGGTCACTAATATTCTTCCCTGATGATTGAAACCAGTGACATAGGCTTTGACAGCTCCACAGTGTATGTGTTTATGTAAAGACCTCTCCTCATTATGTAAACTATGCATTGCGCCATTGCCAACACCACTACAATGAAAGGGTAGCATTACACTTTGACTTGAATTATTCAGCTCTTTATTTACAATTTATTTAGTTTTCTTGTAGTCTGGTAAAGGCAGCCATCCTGCAACATAAAAGTAGGACAGAGACATGCTCTTCCCTTCTTAGGCCTACAGGGCCTCTGTTTCATTATGTAAAGAAGGCACATTGTTAGAAGAAATGAGGGTAGTCTAAACCTTATCAACTCT
Source organism: Salvelinus alpinus (assembly GCF_045679555.1). NCBI lineage: Eukaryota > Metazoa > Chordata > Actinopteri > Salmoniformes > Salmonidae > Salvelinus > Salvelinus alpinus. The sequence goes on along the minus strand of NC_092089.1, from coordinate 46,418,735 downwards.
ACATTCCCTGCAGTTTTCTGACTGCTGTTTGTATGCACTTGGACCTGAACCCACGCGTGTCTTGCACCCACGCGTATCTTGCACCCACTACAAGTACGCTATGCATTATACCATGATCATTGCCAGATGAAGCATCATTTTGGGAGTTGTTATGATATCTGTGATTTGGCAAGAACATTCTCGCTCAAGACCATGTGATTGTGGTTGTCATTCAAGTTGTGACCATTTGCATGAAAACACTAGTCGATCGAGCCTACCGCTTGGGGAGAGAAAGGAAACAAAAGGGACAAATGCAGAAAATGCCTTTTTATAGTAGTACAAGTAGAATTCAGAGGGAGCTCACAAGCACAGTGACATTCTGAGGGATCTATTATTGCAGTGGGAGGAAGAAATGCATCTCGCCCTCCCACCTCTACTCATTTCAATGGCAATGCAGAGGGATGCTTGAAAGGCAAAATGGAAGGGCTAACTGGCAAGAGGAGTGTTCCCCAGTGAGCAGACTGCTAGGGTGTGAGTGCAAGTTTGCATCGTCAGGCTTCGTTACGCAAGTCTTCCATTTTCAAGGAACGCATTGATCATACAGTGTCACACAGAACACCTGAGACCATCTTTTGGGGAGACTGTATAGTGTCCCTCTGTGATATTGAGATTCTCTAGTACAACTAAGACACTGTGAATGACCGTTTTAATCCAGCAGTAAATGTCAAATATGTTACACCAAAAAAAAACTATTAAAAACAACAGCATCACATAAAACAAAATTGTGTTCTGAAGGCATTTGTTTGACAGTGATCACTAATTGTTTTGCATAGAGCCCTTTGACGCTTGACAATGAAACATGGAAAATCTGTGGTTCATGGCTTAATTTGCAACTTTTCATGCTTCTCCACCAACATTCAAATGGTTTGTTTTTTTGCCTCTAAATTGCCCTGAGATTTCTAAACACTACACTTTGTCAAACTGGATGGCTGGCTGAATCACAGGTGGGAGAAACATGACACTGATGACAGAGAGCATTATCACCATAATCCATCAAGGCAAGGGATTATCATATTGACCTGGTGACGTCATAATTCACTTCTATGTTTTATCACCAGTTGAGCGAGGAAGTTTTCAGTGTGTGCTTGTTTAGTTTATTGGTGTCCTTTAGCCTATGTGTGACACAGAGTGAAGTCATCCACACATGACAGATTTGTGTGCAGTTCCCTTGTGAGCACTCATGTCTTATTCGAACAGTTCTGTGGAGAGAAAAACCCAGAGTCCATCCATTTGTCCTTTAGGATCCTTTCCCCCTTTCCACTCTCCTTAGCTAGCACTCTCTCAAAGCTCTAGTCTAAATGGTTTGTCACTGTACAGTTTATAAATGCTCTGAAGTGTTACCTATGTGAAGTTATGAGTTAAGGCTAAACCCCCTCTTCATCTCTCTCTCACACAGGGATTTAGCCTACCATTGTGTTGGTTGGCTTTAGCCATCATGACTGTCTCTGTGTGTTAGGAGAGACTGAATATTATATTTCAGTGTGGAACCCTGCTGCCGCAGCAACGCCTAGTCTGGAGATACAATTTTAAAGTGGTCTTTTGCTGGGCTCCCCCAAACAGCTGTTCAGTAAGAGTGTATTTCAAGGATCCAGTGTCAGCTTCAGTGCCAGGCCCATGTAGATTAAAACTATCCCCATAGGATCCCTCTACCCCCACAAACAAGGTCAGATTAATAAGTAAATAGTTGAGTGCTTCTCCAGGTTAGTGGGACAACTGCACGACTCTGCATCTCTTATTGCCTCTGTGTTCATGGATTGTAATTTGTCCTACCACGACCAAATGCTACAGGGAATGCAATGCAGATCTAGGCTTTTAGTAGGCCCATGCATGCAGGAGTCACCCCTTCAACCCTGGTTGTTGCCAGTTTAATGTTCCAGCCAACATAGGCATTTCATTGCTGTCATCAGGGAGGTCAGACCTTGGGTTACCAAAGTTAACCTGGACTCCTGAAAATAACAGGGTAGAGGTGGCCTACATGTGGGCACTTCTTCATTTTGGGAGAACTTAATTGAGCAGCTGACCAATTCCGCCATGACATTAGTTCTGGGTTAACCGAGATTATTATCTCATAGTTGCTTACTATGACTGCGATATTGTTTGTGGTTATCTCACCTAGCTACCTTAAGATGAATGCACTAACTTTAATTCGCTCTGGATAAGAGTGTCTGCTAAATTACTAATGTCAAATGTAATGTTAACGTTAACATGAATGGACACATCCTGCTAGCCTTCGTGAAGAAATTCTCTAACTAGGTGACAATTTATTCTTCAGATTCGCTCTGGTGGTCACAATTACTGCTTTACACAGCACATATAGTCTACTCCATACATTTTCATAAGACTTTATAACCATGACATGTGAGACATCTAGAATTCCACCACCATGCACCCCTGCATCCTTGTTTGCCAGCACACAGCATGGCCCAGACAAGACTGTACCAGATGTGCTTTGGAAGAAAAAACATCCCCATGATTCCTCAGCAGAGGGGCGATCAATAGGAAGCTTGTCTCTGAGATCCTGTGCACCCAGACTGCGACTCATAAAACCCTATTCAGCCCCACCCTCCGCTGCGTGCCTGGATGCCTGCCAGCCTTTTGACACAGCAGCCAGGGCTGTTTGTGTCAGGGTGGAGAGGCCTTCAAAACCATGCATCAGCAATCACACCCCGGCCTCTCCCCACGTCCCTACCTAGTACCTACCTCCTTTGTGTTCAACCAGAGACTGGGTGCGTGTGCCCAATGCTTTGGGATACTCTGACTGGTTATTTTACCATTTTATGTGGGGGTTTTGTACTCAACTTTGCTATGCCAACTCTTTTCACAGAGGCATCACTGTGGTATGATTGAAGGATGTTGAAAACATTGAGTTCTGATATAAAACAATGGGACACATGCTCCCAGTTGAGCTTTTCTGAAGCATCCCCAATATTATCTCAGCATCACTCTACAGATGGGCCGAACGGGTCAAAAGGTTGATGGGTTTAGCCAAATAGAGGGGTGAATGGGTACAGAGGCTATACTTTTGCCCTCTCTCATAAAAAAAGATTCACAATCCCCCATGACTGGGCCCTCTACCCGGAAGGAAGCCATGGTAAGATCACAGGGCCGCTGGCTCCTCACCCTGCCTCTACAACACAACAGCAGTCCTTCCCACTCTCTCCACTCTAGATCCAAGACAGAACAGCAGTAATCCTATCCCCGCAGGAGAGGAGCCTCTCGCCCAGGGTGACGTAAAGCCACCGCACTGCCTTGACTGCTAAGCCAGCACCACGTGGGGATTCACATGAGCATTAGTGCCCAGGCCTGTCACTGCTAATGCTTGTTTAACCACTGCTGTTAGCCTAGCCACAGACTGCTTACAGGTTCGGTAGGACCTTGCACATACATAGGATGGGCCTACCCGATGTTGAAAATAAGTTATTTAATGTGTGTTTTCGTAGAGCATGGCTAATTCTATCACAGTAAAACAGATAATTTACCATTCATTTTGGACTGACAGTATTCTGACTTGAGATCCACAGGTGCAACTCGGCATTAGTCATAATTAATTTAGGCTAATGTCAATGGGAGACTTAAAATTCAAGATATCAACTTCGATATTGCCCATTTGGATCATAATGGTAGTAGGTCTTTGAACAATTGCAAATATCAAGACCTTTGTATTCAGTGTTTTTTTGTACAAGAAGGCTGTTGCTGCCTCCTTAAAGATATATGCATAACAAATCTATTATAGGATTTTCTTTGACTTAATTTACAGGTTTTGTAATATGGTCAGGATGTGTACTGTTCTTGCTTAGTCCTGTGGTTGTTTCCACAGAGCAGTGCAGCCAAAGATGCAGGTTTGCTTCTAATAAATATCTGATATGCGTGAAGGAGTAATGCAAAAGCTAACTCCCACCCTCCTTTTAAATGTGAGTTATGTAAGCCCTAGCTCATTGTTCTATACCCACAACAAACCATGTTTTTGTGAAGTCTCATTGGCATCTACAAGACATTGATGGCCTTTGCATGTTAAGCTACTGGGGAAAGCAAATATTGGTCAACATTTTTGAATTCAGTCTCATGCCTCTTACTTCCCTACCCCATAGGGTTTAATTGCTTTTATAAACTGGGTGGTTAGAGCCCTGAATGTGGATTGGCTGACAGCTGTGGTATATCAGACCGTATACCAAGGGTATGACAAAACATAAAATATTTACTGCTCCCAATACATTGGTAACCAGTTTATTATAGCAGTAAGGCACCTCGGGGGTTTGTGGTATATGGCTAATAAACCACGGCTAAGGGCTGTGTTCAGGCACTCTGCGATGTGTCGTGCATAAGAACAGCCCGTAGCTGTGTATATTGGCCATATACCACACCCCCTCGTGCCGTATTGCTTAATTGCACAATTTCATCCAAATAGGCTAGCTGTGTTCGGACGATGCAGAAGCTGGCATTTCTGCACAAAGACAAGACATCAATAAAAAGCAGCTAGTGCCGTATGAGGAGTTACCGCCCACGGTGTGCTGAGTTTAGGTTGGCAGTTCTCCGGGAATACTGAAACCAGGGCAGATTGTTCCCTGAGTCCAACTAAAACAATTCTGCTGCATATCTCTGTGCTGCAGTCCTTCATTGGCATAGCAGCGCTCTGCTCGCACTCTGCAGTTGACAGAATCAAGCTCTATTATTTTGTTTATCCACAGCATTGAAGAGCATTGACATGTAAGCAGATGGGCACAAAGTGTAGGCCTAGTCTCATTACAACACACACGAATCAAACATGCCCTCGTAAATTGTCCTGGTACTCCCTTTCTGCGACCATTCTCTGTGAACTACCCGTGTGTCCTCGCAGGTTGCTACATGGCACAGCAAGGCACAATATGGCATGGGTCAGCACAGCATGGCACGGTGTGGCATGGCACTACACTGCATGGCACACAGCACTGGTCGGAGGATATGTCGGGGGCGTCAGTACTGTTGGCTGCTGCCTCGGCATCCCACATCCCCATCTGAAGCCATCTGCTATGAGTGGCTGTTAATTAGCACTGCTTGACTGTTGATGACTAGGTCTGACTACAGCGACAGGCCCTCGGCACAGGGCAGGGTTACCTCTGAAGCCAGGCACTGGGCAGCTGTAATAAAGTGCCCAATGGAGCATGGTGGCAGGAGAGAAGAGAACAGGCTGTTCTGAAATACTCCATGCCATATGCACATGACCCCCACCACCAATCGTGAACTGGGGGGAGGAGTTGAGACATGCTTTTCCTCACTTGAGAAAGACCGTTTGTGGGTAAGTGAAACTTTGTTGAGACCTCGGCCACAAAATGCTTGGCTTAGCCATGACATCAGCTCTCAGACACTTTGATAAACAGTTTCTCTGGAAAGCTATTACTCTGCCCATTTGAACTGCTTGAACTTGGCAGTTACTGCCACGCCGCCGTGCATGTCAACGAGGGAATCGGGCCTCTGTCTAACCCAACAAAAATTAGACTACCAGGCCCCCTAACCCTTCTGTACCCTACTGGAGTTAGCCTACAATGCGAGTTGCTACTGAAAGCCTGCAGTAGCTAGTCCTACACTGTCAGAGAACACTGCACACCTTACTGGTGGCATAACCCATTTACCCATTGAAGTTCAGCAGAGACACCGGAGAGAGCAAGCAGGAGCCTGTCAGGGATGTTTTGTGTTTCTTGTAGACAAGTTTCCGAGCCATGACACTTGCAGACATAGCTTAGCTGTCTTGTTTGCTCGCCGGAACTTTTTGTCTGTTTCCCTGCCTCTGTTTTCTTTCAGTTGTCTGCTGTTTAAAAACTTTGCACAGTGGGGAGGTGATACAGTTGGTTCATGATTATGGAGGGGTATTTTTAGGCTGTGAAAAGTCTGTTGTAATTTTGGCACCTTGCAGATTAGGGGCTGGCTTTCTGTATGCGTTTCTAGCTGTGGTAATAAACCATACAAACGTAAAGTCTCCTTTTTTTTCACAGTAGAACATACAGGGTCGACAGTTAGCTATCACATGGAATGAGAAGCTTGAGTATTTAAGGAGTGAGGGAAGACTGGGAACCAGCGTTACTGAATGCTTACAGCAGGCTTAGACAACACGTGGGATCCCCTTAGGCCATTCATTCTTTGATGCAACTTTGTTTGATAGCCTCCTTCAGATGGGATGTTGTTGATGTGAACTTCTAGCTATGTTCTTACAAATAGATTAATTTATGTATGCTAATATTGCTTAGTCTGCTATCTCGATTTGGAGAAGGGAGAACAGAGCAGATGCAAAGTTTGGTAACACAATACAAACCGTCATTCTATGTGCCATCGACACCAAACTAAAGCTTGTTTTGCTATGGAAAACCAATTTTTCGCTAATAAACTCAAATCAGTAGTTTTCATGGTTCAATTGGCTGACATCTCAGAAAATGCTCCAGCTCAAATTGTGCATTTCATAGATTTTTCTCCAATGACCAGCTTAAACAATGTTCTTTGACCAGAGAAAATGGTCCAACTCCAATTAAATATTGATTTGGCTAAGAGCTGGAAGGCATTGAAAATTGGAGACATTAGTCTCGCCACCTGAACTAAGCACATTCACTCAACCAAACGGACAAAACATTGACGGTACCATTAGCAATACACCAATTTGCTAGCAGAACAGGAGTATTAAAAAAATAAAAAATAAAAATTGATTCTTGTAAAGGCGAGATGTGGAACAGAAACGACAGTATGGGCTTGTAGTGTCTTCTCGGCTCCTGACTGGTCACAGATATTGCTTTGTTCCCTCGCCATGTTTAATGGGCACTCAATGATTTGCATTGTGTTGACTCCCATGGTGTTACGTTGCTTAGCGTAGTATGACATTGGGCTAATGTTGGACAGCTCTGTCTCTTATGATGTCCTGCGATTCGTTGCCTTGCAGTGTGTAGCCTATAGTCTTGGACTGTGCTTCTTTGTCCAGGGCTCCTGCCTTTTATGTTTCTGCAGCTATGCAAAGCAAGAAGTAGGCTACTTCAGTTGAGCTGCGTTGTGCTGACTTGTACAGCAAAGACCGTTGCTGCTGTGCGGTATGCTTAGCTGTAGTTGCAGTATTCTGAAGCTCAGGAGGAACTGGGTAAATGGGCTTGATTTTACTTAATTCCTGCGCCAGACAAGCTCGGCCTCCTCAGACTTAGCGGTGCAGTTCTGTAATGAGCTAGTGTGCTCAGCTTCAGTCAGTAATCACACCATTGTTTGACTTCCTCTAGTTGTGAAGTGTCTACTCTGTTTAGTCACTTTATGATCTCTTGATCCTATTTCTGACTGATCCCTGGTACATTTGACTTGCTGAGAATGAGGGACTATTAGTACATAACAAGGAAGGCTTGGGGCTATTACATGCTCATAAGATTTAGCTCTTTCTTTTAAAGCTGTGATTAGGCTAGCCTTATATGCGATACAGGTTTTCCAAGTACAGTAGTAGCTTATCCGGCTATAGTTGACAGTTTAGTATGCCACTTCATAAAGTTCATAAATCAGTCTAACCAAATAGCTTAAGCTGTTGTTCCAGCGTTTTTGGCCATCTCTGAGCTGCTGTGCCTCGGACTACTGTGCCACTTCCTAACCCCTCTCCACCTATCCTCCAGCCCAGGGGTATGGGCCTACCACTGGGCAACATTTATCATCGCTGACGCAACTCACACATCCTCGGTTGTCTTATCAGCCCTTCTACATCATCACTCGTGATTTTTGTGGTGGTGAGAAGGTGTTACATACTCACTGAGATCACAGGGAAATGTTGATTAAACTAAAATAGAACTGACACATTTAGAGATGTGGTCATCCATCATCTTGTCCTGACTGAGGATGAAATGGCAATAGAACAACCCAATTGTCCATCTTTGGAAAAGGCTGACTTAAGGCTATATGTTGATAACAATGGAACAATATAATTGTAAAGCCTGAGTATCTTCAGGTACAGTGGCTAGCCTTACCGTTTTCCTATTGGGCCTCAGGCTCTAGCTGCTCTCCCTCTCGACTGTAAAGTGAGGTTCATGTTTCACATGATGAATGACTTAGTGGGCCAAACAGGAAACGCCAAGTCCTTCTGCTGGGCACTAGTGACATCCAACAACCCTGCTCCCCCTTCACTGGAAGTGCAGATCACTCTCATTTTGTAAGGATGCATAGAGGGCTGACTTTAACGAATGACTGCCCTTAAAAAGCTAATTCTCATTTGGTCATATAGTCAGTCTTGTCCAAAACTGAGATTTGTGAGTTTTAAAGGAAAAAATGGAATAAAGGGTACTGTAACAGTTTTCCTTGGGTTAAGTTTATTTCAATCCTGTCCACAGCTGGCAGCACCCAAGTGATCCTCAATTCGGTATGCGTAGCTGTACGCGACCCCATCGTATTGTCCATGGTCAAATTGGTTTCACATTCGATAGTCCCCAACTAGCCCCATAGGGATATCAGTAAATTACACAACGTAGGCCTACTTGGGACAATATTTTAATGTCAGTAGCTCCCAATTTCAATGACTTAACCTCAAACGTACCATAGATTGTAAAAATGCATATACAGATAGAGGCATTTTAATGAAGATGTGCAACATGAAAATATTGTCCCATTTACATTGCGCAATCTATTGACGGTGCTTTACTAGCCCCAGAAATAGGCTATCCAATGTCAAACCAAATTTGCCACAGTTGCACACCAGCCTGCTAATTGGTGAAAGAAGTTGGCTAGCACTAACTAGCCTAGGCAACTACAAGACACAAGACCTGGTTAGACTGTTTCAAGTTATGCATACGACTGTGTGAAGGGTTGGCAGAGGTCACCAAAATTCTGAAATATCAGTTATTCCAGACCTGTGCATCTTTCTTAGCAGTGGGCCTACCAGTTTGTTTGACGCTCCCCCTGTGCGCTACCACAGGCAATGCAGATTTATCATGAAAGAGTGCCTGTACCGCTGAACCTAATTTCTTGTCCAGGCTTGATGGAAGTTGGTGGAGCAAGATGTCTTGTAGGCCTAGATAGGCAAGGTTTTCTAAGTGCTAGGCCTATAGTGGAGCAAGTGCAAAAAACACATCTAGGTCTTGGTGTAAGCCTACTTAAGTAATGTAGGTCATATTGAGTGACCTTACATGATTGCACAATGTGACATGACAAAGCATTTGGAGTAGTCCTGCCCTTAATAACTAGGCGATAACCTAGTCTTTCTCGGTCTTGTTGTGCTAAACATTTATCTTAGGCTAGATCACTTCCTATAATATCTGATTTAATTTTAAAGCAATGGTTCTATAGACCTATTCCTGTTTGGAATGATATCACTAGTATTCTTCTGTGGCTCTCAGCTGCTGGGGTGGCAGCTCTTGTTTTAGCTGGCTCACACCCCAGGTTATGTAGCTGTGTGTTAAACCAACATGGCCCCAAACTACTTGCCAAGGAGGCCTCCGCTGTTTCAGTGACTAATAATTTAGAGTCATGATTTCAGGCCATGCCACTTTTGGGTCCAATTTATCATTCAAAATGTGTCCGGCACCACTATCCTTAATTTCTATTTTCATTTGATTCAGTGTTTGATTTTTAGGTTTGTACTAGTCTTGTGACAACAACAAAAAACATTTTAAATGCCTGTCAGGAGACTGGGATGTGACGGATAGTGTGGAACAAATCTTCTGTTGTGCTTGTTTTGTGTCACTGTTTGTTTGGAAGAATCATGATTTTTGAGGGGGTTCACCTACACCTGACCATGCATTATTTTGAATTTCAGAATGGGAGGGTGTATTTGGCCCGTTGACTTCCCAAGGCTTGCAGAGCGAAAGAGGTTGGAGTGGGAAGCTACCAAACAGGATCCACTTCTCACACTAGTCCAACATCTCCCCGTCCTCCACCCAGAACCTAATGGAGTAGCTGGCCAGAGGTTCTGGGTTTCTGACATTAGCTTTCTACTAGCCTGTTAGTCAAAGTCAGATTAGCACCGCATTGACTGTGCTTACACTCAACTCTAATTTCTCCTAACTCACTTGCAGTAGGCCTGTTCTTCACATGCTTAAATTAGACTTCTCTCAGTCTCGTGGAAGTCTCTGCTTTGGTTAGCCTGCAGTTGTTTCACTGCTGGAAGTCTATACTGTAATGGAGGTTGTCTCTCCATCCCTTGTTTACCTCCATGAATCTTCCACGGGCCCACACAATGGCTGCAGCAGGCCGTGGTGACCTCTCCATGTCTGCTTCAGTGATCCAGGCCTCTCCCAGGCTCAGCACCCACGTGCTAGCAGCAGCTTCCATTATGTAACCTCTCAGACAAAAGCCTGGCCGGCCTGCACACATCACTGGCTGCTCTGTGCTGGCAGCAGGGCCATTATGCTAGTCAGGCCATCGCTTAGGTGTCTCTCTCACAAAACCTAAACAGGATTAAAACTATTTTCGGGAAATTCTGACTTAGTTTCAACCCCGGTTCTCTTACATTGCTGTCAATATTTGCAGACACAATATTGACATTAATTTGTTGTCTTTGTCGATTCATCACCCCTAGCAGCCATCAACTAATAATTTAGTGGGACCCTTCCCTAGTTTTGTGGCCCTCACCTCATTGTCAAGATCTCCTGCTGGTTGATGCGTCAGAAGCTGAGTGCGTCCACAGGAATGGCTGATGTTCGAGGCTGGTAATAACAAAGTCCTTTCACTGGTCTGTTGGGTCCATTCTGTTCACAGAGCGACACATTACCAGCAGGCATTGGCACTAGCTTGTCTGTTGATACATCATTATTTGTTGGACTTAGTTCGCTCAACTCCCAGCAGTAGGTGTAATAGTGTTTCTCAAACTAATCATGTCAAAGTTATCTTTATCAGATGCAGTAAGGTCAACACAACAAGAGGCTTTGTATGGAGGCCAGGGCCTAGGGAGATATTGTGTTGCTGGCTTCTGCTTCTCTCACTAGTGTAAACACTGACCTACCTCCAGGGCCAGAGGTACTTGTCCACTCAACTCAACACCTGTCTCTTTTGAATGCTGAGTATACTCACACAGCCTCTTGCCAACAGATGTACAGTGCCTTCGGAAAGTATTCAGACCCTAGACTTTTTCCACGTTTTGGTTACGTTACAGCCTTATTCTAAAATTGATTAAATCAAATAAAAAATCCTCAGCAATCTACACACAATACCCCATAATGACACAGTGAAAACAGGTTTTTAGAAATACCTTATTTACATAAGTATTCAGACCCTTTGCTATGAGACTCTAAATTGAGCTCCGGTGCATCCTGTTTCCATTGATCATCCATGAGATGTTTCTACAACTTGATTGGAGTCCACCTGTGGTAAATTCTATTGATTGGACATGATTTGGAAAGGCACACACTTGTCTATATAAGGTCCCAAAGTTGACAGTGCATGTCAGAGCAAAAACCAAGCCATGATGTCGAAGGAATTGTACATAGAGCTCCGAGCCAGGATTGTGTCGAGGCACATATCTGGGGAAGGGTACCAAAAAATGTTTGCAGCATTGACGGTCCCCAAGGACACAGTGGCCTCCATCATTCTTAAATGGAAGAAGTTTAGACCCACCAAGACTCTTCCTAGAGCTGCTCGCCCAGCCAAACTGAGCAATCAGGGGAGAAGGGCCTTGGCCAGGGAGGTGACCAATAACCTGTTGGTCAATCTGACAGAGCTCCAGAGTTCCTCTGTGGAGATGGGAGGACCTTCCAAAAGAACAACTATCTCTGCAGCACTCCACAAATCAGGCCTTTATGGTAGCGTGGCCAGACGGAAGCCACTCCGCAGTAGAAGGCACATGACAACCCGCTTCGAGTTTGCCAATAGGCACCTAAAGACAATGAGAAATAAGATTCCCTGGTTTGATGAAACCAAGATTGGCCTGAATACCAAGCATCACGTCTGGAGGAAACCTGGCACTATCCCTAAGGTGGATCATGGTGGTGGCAGCATCATGCTGTGGGGATGTATTTCAGTGGCCCAGACTGGGAGACTAGTCAGGATAGAGGGAAAGATGAACCAAGCAACATACAGAGATCCTTGATGAACACCTGCTCCAGAGCGCACAGGACCTCTGACTGGGGCAAAGGTTCACCTTCCAACAGGACAACAATCCTAAGCACACAGCCAAGACAACGCAGAAGTGGCTTGAGTAGCCCAGCCAGAGCCTGGACTTGAATCCCATCTAACATCTCTGGAGAGAGCTGAAAATAGCTGTGCAGCAACGCTCCCCATCGAATCTGACATATCTTGAAAGGATCTGCAGAGAAGAACGGGAGAAACTCCCCAAATACATGGGTGCCAGGCTTGTAGCGTTGTAGCAAGAAGACTCGATGCTGTAATCACTGTCAAAAGTGCTTAGTAAAGGTTCTGAGTACTTATGTAGATTTGATATTTCAGTTTTGTATTTTCTTTGTAAATTAGCAAACATTTCTATAAACCTGTTTTTGGTGTGTCCTTACTGGGTATTGTGTGTAGATTGAGTAAAAAAAAAAGTGTTTAATCAATTTTAGAATAAGGCTGTAACGTAACAAAATGTGGAAGTATTTTCAGAAGGCACTGTATAGTTTTGTAGAAGGGTAGGCTGGCTCCTATCCACAGCTCCTAGCTGTGTGTTACAGCGGCTTTGGGAAAAGACTAGTAGAAGAGATGTGAACATAGCCTTGATGTGATGTGTATATGTGAACAAGAGTGCATTTCTACACAGCAAGTGTGTTGGAGACCCTGCAAAGAAGGCTTTTTTTTGTGGCCGACTTTGGAACGAGGGCACTGGAAATACTCTGGTTTAGAAAGACCTATTGTCCTGTTGACTTTCTTCACTTACCTGCCGGTGTGCCTTTGTTGTAAGAAGAGAGGGAGAGCGAGAGAGAGGGATGGGTGTTAATAAAATTTTAAAAACATGATTCATCAGGTGCGGTGGTGAAGAGTTCACTGAGTCAGAGCTGAGGCAAGAACAGAGGGTGGATGAGCTGAGGCATGGGTGGGGCTAGATGACTGCAGGTAACAAGGATGGTAGTCCAGTCACAGCTTGAACTTCAGTACCTCAAAACCGTAACATGAGACGTGGAACATTTGACCATATAGGAGGATAGAAGGGAAATGGGGATTTAGACTCCGACTAAGATGTACGCTAGGGTAAGGCGGTATACCGTTTTTTGCGATATACCGGTATTGATGCACATACCGGTTTGGGTTTTTACTTTACCTTCTATAACGGTATTTGAATGTTTGGTTTGTTAAATGGGATACGTAGTGTCTAACGTCCATTTTTATAGTTTACTTCGCTACTTGAGTCATCTCTCTCCACTCTATGCCGCTTTCCACACAGACCTAACCACTCAAGGAGCGCATTTGTTTTTCCTCGACCACGAGACACTTGCGTCCAGTCTGCATGGGCAATGCTGCATATGCAACAATGTTGATGACAATGATGCAGTTGTCACTTTGCTTATTAATATAAGTCTACTAGCATTCTATAATTACACTATTAGCTTGTGTTTCTTACATCTGCAGACAGCTAGTTTGTCTTAGCAAGTTGTTCTTAAATCTTGTTAGCCGCTAATGCTAATCGCTAGCTAGCTAATACATTTACTGAGTAAGAGCAAGCGTAACTAATTAGCTATACAGCCTGATAATACCAGTGATGTAGACCTAGATCAGCATGTTGTTTGTGCAACAGTATCTTCTAAATTGAAGAGGTGAACGCAAAGCAAGAATATGTTAGCTACATGAAGTAGCTAAGAGAACATTCAATGTAGCCAAAGATTATAGGGACCCCTAGGAAACACCTATCAGCGTTTTAGTGCTTACCCTGTCACAATATCTCCTCCCTGGCATTTTCATTTGTTTTTATGTCAAACAACGCTGTATTAAAAGTGCCCACTATTATAATCTAACGATATAATTAGAATATACATTCTATTTCCATGATTCCAACAGTTAACCCAAGTGTTTTGCTCTAAATTGCAGCATTTGGTTAAAAAATTTGGCCCAGATTGGTTGCCATATCGTACAGCCCTACATGACAGTGTAGAAATGATCTCAAACGCTGAAATTGATGAAAATTAGGATTTTCTTTTTGGGTTGAAGTTGAATTGAACAGTTCAAAACAATCAGAATGGAGACTACGTTTGTGTATGTGTAACTTGTTCTCAACTGGCCTTCCTGGTTAAATAACGGTGGGGAAAAAAGACCCAATGAAATCACTTAGAATGTATGTGTTGCCACCCTAGGGTCACGCACTACTCATAAAGCAAATTTAGAACTTTAATTTTTAAAAAGCATAAAATCCCGTCAATAAAAAAAATACCATGATATATTATTTTGGCCATATCGCCCAACCTTATCCTAGGGTACCAATGGATGTTGAAGTACTGCTTTAGGCAGTGTATGCTCAGAGAGCATAATCCCAATTCAGATATTTATACTGAACAAAAATATAAACACAACATGCAACAATTTCAAAGGTTTTACTCAGTTACAGTTCATATAAGGAAATCAGTCGATTAAAATAATAAATGATTTTGGAATTATTATAGACAGAAATACTCCTCAGCATCCCCCACTCCCCCTCAGACGATCCTGCAGGCGAAGAAGCCGAATGTGGAGGTCCTGCGGTCGTTAGGCTGGTTTGATGTACTGCCAAATTTTCTACAACGACATTGGATGCAGTTTATGGTAGATAAATTAACATTTAAATTCTCTGGCAACAGCTCTTGTGGACATTCCTGCAGTCAGCATGCCAATTGCACACTCCCTCAGCTTGAGACATCTGGCATTATGATCTTCATATGCCACACCTGTCAGCTGGATGGATTATCTTGGCTAAGGAGAAATGCTCACAAACAGGGAAGTAAACAAATTTGTGCACAAAATCTGAGAAATAAGGTTTTTGTATGGAACATTTCTGGGATTTTTATTTCAGCTCATGAAACATGGGACCAAACGTTTACATGTTGTTTTATATTTTGATGTATTATAGGTCACATATTGGCACAGTGTTACAGCCAAACACTAGGCTGCCTTATGGACTGAGATGTTGACACTAGAAGCCTATCTTATTTCTGTCAGGGACATATCTAGTCGTCCTTGCACTTGTATCGATTGCCCTCTGCATCTCTCCTTTCAATAGCCCATCTGTAGAAAAGCTATTGTTCCCCAGTCTCGATGGGGGTCAACATTGCTATTTGCTTCTCTGAAAACCTGTCATTGTTACCATAGTAACATGACATTTTGCCTGATCCAGCTATGCCTCTTTTTAGTCATGTGCTTTCTATTGCCTATGGATTGCTGTAGTTTTGGACTTTTTCTAAACCCTAGTCATTGTTTGAGTACACCAGACCCTTTGTGTGCTGACTCTCTAAATGAGACTTCTTTGTGCACTGTAGTTAGGAGTGTGCTGTGTAGGTAGAAAACAACCTAGAGACCCATTTGCATCCTCCCAACATGTTATCTTGTTGCTATGATTCAATGCAAATGTGAAAACCTTTTTTAATTTGTTCAACGGCTCTGTGAGCAGCCTACCACAACAGTGGTCATGGGTGAGTGAGATGTGGCCAGGCATAGGGGTCAACAGAACTTATTTTCCACAGAGATGTTGCCCTTTACCAAAACAGGCTTACACATGGGTACTATGAAAGGGTCAGTGGGATTATGTTCTATCTTTTTTTGTGTGTGTTAGCTGTTAATAAGATTACATTTAACACACTTGAATCCTTTTTCCTGGACCTATAACGTTATATTCCACATTACCTGCATGCTGTACAAATGGATCATAGTTTGATGCCAAATCAGGTTTACATTTTCATCCGTTTTGCTTATTTTTGATTCTATTCAGGTTTGGCTGGACGTGTAAGGCAAGTTGAAGAGCCCCTCTCCCCCTTCCCCTTGGTCCAGTGGTCTTGTTGGGGAGGGCGGGTCCCCAGTTTTTTTTTCTGCCCTGATGCCCCCCGCCACCCTGTAAATTCATGATCACATGACCTTGGATATGGACGCAGTCCTGTCCGACTTTGTCCGTTCCACTGGAGCCGAACCAGGACTAGCCAGAGACCTGCTAGAGGGTGAGTTGCAAGGCATTCTGGGGTAAAATAGATGGTTTTATTGCCAACGGCTAGTGAGAGGTATAAATTGAGCAGTGCACCTCCCAGTTAGAGCTGTTGGTTAGGTAAGCTATCATGTAAAAGGAGGAAGTTAAATCCAGAAGAGACTCAACTCTTGTTGCCTAGCAGCAGCACAAGTTGCAGATAAGAATATGGGTTAAAAATGTAATGCACTGCAGTAGCTATACAGCAGTGAGAGACAAGACGTGCTCAAAATTCAAATATTTACTCAAGCAACGGAATGTGTCAGTGGCCTTTACATAAGATAACAGTCGCTATGGTTCTGTTGACATATGGTAAATATTTAAACTAATGACTGTTGAGTGGATCTGACTTTCATAGAATGCTTTGGCTTTTTCGGTCAGGTTTGACTTGTCCTTTTCATTTGCAGGGAAGAATTGGGATCTCACCGCCGCCCTCAGTGACTTTGAACAGCTGCGACAGGTGCATGCTGGGAACCTGTCATACTCTTTTGCTGAGGAGAGGACGTACCCAGCCCCGGAGAAGGAGATGGCCAGGGTGGGACGGCCCCTTCTGCACCGTCAAGAGGAGGTGCTGCAAGGTGAGACCAATGGTAAGTGTAAAATAATATTTTGGGCATAATGTCACTTACTCACAACCACTTATCTGTTGTTGTCCTCTTGTTCTCCTCATTGTGATAAACTAGAACCCTCTCCTTTTTTTGTTTCGTTAATTCACTTTTTCTTTTTCGTTGTATACTTTCCCCGTGTCCAATTTCTCTTTCCCACCCCTTCCCATAATTAACCTAAACTCCTCTCTTTTTTTGTGATACCTCCCTCCGCAGCCACAGAGAAGCGTCTATCGAGAGGCATCTCCCATGCCAGCTCTACCATCGTGTCCCTGGCACGGTCACACGTCTCCAGTACTGGCAACTGTAGTAGTGAGCCCCTTCTGGACACTCCGTTGTGCACATTCCAGCTGCCCGACCTTACTGTGTACCGGGACGACTTCCGCGGCTTCATCGAGAGGGACCTCATTGAGCAATCTATGATGGTGGCCCTAGAGCACGCCGGTGAGTTTAACTGCACGGGTCCCACTGCTGCCACCAATTACAAATAAATGACTTTATTCACTTCTGAGGCAATCTTGTTAATTGTGTCGTGTAGATGACCGTCTACACCGTAGTTTCTCAGTACTACACGTGCTTTCTGAATTGTTTTTAGTGTGAGTGAAACCGCGAGTGACTGTTCTGTTTACGTTAAGGCCGACTCAATTGGTGGACACGGGTGGGACCTAACTGTCAGAGTCTATTGCCATTGGCAACGAGTGGGGACGGAAACTGCCTGTTGCATGCAGCGTCATTGGGTGAGTGTCATAGCCTTTCAAACAAGATCCAAATCTAACGTGTTAGGTCATACTCTGCTATGTCAATCAATGATGAGAGCCTCATTGTTAGCTGAAAGTAAGTCCTTGAATAATTGTGGTACACATTATAGCTAAGCGGCAGTGTCCTGCTGGAGAGGCTTAGCCCAGAGCAATTAATTAGGACCCAATTGAGGTGTAAACATTGTATGCAAAATGCCTTGTAATCCATCCTTAGAAATGGGCCGTTATTTGTGATATTCCTGAAGCTAAGGCCCATAATGGCAGCTTAGGCTAATTAAGAACAGAACTCCCACATCAAGCAACTTGCCTTTTGCCTTGAGTAAGGTTTGGATGTAAACACTGCTTTTCCTTTCTTTGGGATGGTGTTGTGTATATTATGTGCCTGTACGGCCTTGCAGGTATGTGGGGCTTTCATGACCGCGACCTGATGCTGCGGAAGTCTCTATATGCGCTGATGGACCACGGCCAGGAGAGGGAGTCGCTGAGACGCAGGTGGAGGTGGCAGCAGACCATGCAGAATAAAGAGGTGGGGAATTCACTAGGATGGATCCATGTGAAACTTAGTCCAAGGGATTGTTTACAGTCCCAACTTCCATTTCAGTGTATTGAAGTGTGTGTGTCCACAGTCTGGTCTGGTGTACACAGAGGAGGAGTGGCAGAAGGAGTGGAATGAGCTGCTAAAACTGGCCTCCAGTGAACCTAGGATACACTACAGCACCAATGGCAGCAATGGGTAAGACCTGTCTCGGACACCTCACACGCATTATTTATGTTAAGTATGTATACTATTATATTAAGAGTGAGGCATACCACATGCAGTTACAGCCCTTCATGAGCTTCTGTTTTGGAACAAAGACTTAAGATAGTAAGAGGAAAATGTTAGATAGTGGCTACCTATGTCACTTCCTGTGTGTTTCCTGATCTGACCCCGTTTGTTTCCTATGTGCAGGACGGAGTCATCAGAGGAGCCTGTGTACGAGAGTCTGGAGGAGTTCCACGTGTTCGTCCTGGCCCATGTCCTGAGGAGGCCCATAGTAGTGGTGGCAGACACCATGCTCAGGGACTCTGGAGGAGAGGGTAGGAAGACACATTTTGATATTACCAATTGGCTGCCTTACATCCATAAGCTGTGCTTTATGAACTTTAGTGTTGTAATGGATTGTGATCTTTTATGCTAAATTATATTCTCCTTCCCTTACCAGCTTTTGCCCCCATCCCATTCGGAGGGATCTATCTGCCCCTGGAGGTGCCAGCTGCCAAGTGCCATCGCTCGCCCTTAGTACTGGCGTACGACCAGGCCCACTTCTCTGCCCTCGTCTCCATGGAGCAGAAGGGCGGCTCCAAAGAGCAAGGTAATGTTACGCATCCATCATCAGCCTACTACAACACGCCAACATGTCTCATAGTGAAGTGGGCCACTTGAATAGACTACACCTCACCAAAGTGGAAATTAGAGGAACTGCACATCAATCATAGTCCCAAAATTGACTAACGTGTAAAAAAAATATTATTTTTGAAAGTCAATGTTTTTCTAAAATGAAAAAGTCTGAGATTAGGGCTACCTGTGACATCTCTGATTCCTTTGTAATATTTGAAGGTTCGGTTTTGAATTCAAGTAATTCCCTTGACTGACACAGTGTTTGTTCGTAAAATAACACTGACTTGACGTTCCGACTGAAGAGTAGCATTCTGATCTCACATCAGTCAAACACTGACGCTAAAGTTGGCTAGCTTGCTAGCTACTTCCAGACACAAATGAGAGAACACCTTCCTCTGACCATTTTACTCACCCTAGAAGAGCTGGTTAGACTGTTCTCTTATCTAGAAGGGTTAGTGACTAACTGTCATACTGGCAACAATAAAAACATTTTTAGCCAGTTTTTACAGAAACATGTCAACTGGGTGTATGTCATTTGTAAATTCATTCATTATTCTTCATTCTGGGACTCTCAAACCAGAGTACTAATTGGAGTAGATTGCCAGTGTTTATGAACTCACCCCATGACCAACATCAAAGTACGCCTCCAAGACACGAATCTTGTCTTTTCAGTTCCATTTTGTTAATGAGGCATAGGAAAACCGAGGTGAAATTGGGCATTACAGCCCTCTTTAATTACTACTTTGCATCAGTTGAATGACAATTGCTGAATGAAAGAATGCCTTTAAATTTACTTTGATCATTTTTGCTCCCTCTCCCCCACAGTTGTGATCCCTCTCACTGACTCGGAACACAAAATGCTGCCTGTACACTTTGCAGTGGACCCTGGGAAGGACTGGGAATGGGGCAAGGATGACACAGACAATGTCATGTTGGCAAGGTATGACCCGAATCATTACACTTCAAATTGGGTCTGTATTACCCCCTCCAAAAACACACACAGTCACTATGTCCTCATATGACCTAGTATCCGTGGGTAGGGATTGACCCCTGCACCAGATTAGAGAAATGCTTGTCAGTGAGAGTGAGATTAGGACTAAATGCCTTCTATGATTGGAACAAGAGGAATACAGAAATAGCCTGAAATAAAAATAGCTGGATATTTATTCCATTGGATTAAGATTTGCTGTTTCAACTGGAATGGTGTACAAGAATAACTTAAATGGAATTAATACAGTGTCTTCAGAAAGTATTCACTCTCCTTGATTTTTCCCCCCCCCACATTTTGTAGTTACAGCCTGAATTTAAAATGGATTAAGTTGAGGTTTTGTCTCTGGCCTACACACAATACCCCATAATGTCAAAGTGGAATTATTTTTTTAGACATTTTTACTAATTAATAAAAAATGAAAAGCTGAAATGTCTTGAGCCAGTAAGTATTCAATCCCTTTGTTATGGCAAGCCTAAATAAATCCAGGAGTAAAAATGTGCAAAAGTCACATAAGTTGCAATAATAGTGTTTAACATGATTTTTGAATGACTACCTCATCTCAGTACCCCACACATACAATTATCTGAAAGGTCTCAAAGTCGAGCAGTAAATTTCAAACACAGACTCAACCACAAAGATCAGGGAGGTTTTCCAATGCCTCGCAAAGAAAAGCACCAAATGGTAGAAACATTTAAAATAAAATAAAAAATAAGCAGACATTGAATACCCCTTTGAGCATGGTGACGTTATTAATTACACTTCGGATGGTGTATCAATACACCCAGTGACTAAGATACACGCGGCCTTCCTAACTCCGTTGCCGGAGAAGAAGGAAACCACTCAGGGATTTGAATGGTGACTTTAAAACAGTTAAAGTTTAATGGCTGTGATAGAACTTCGGACAATAGTGATAGAATTCCACAATAGTGCTGAGCGATTGGTGTTTTTGAGGTCGTTTTGGTTTGATTAGTAAAAAATAATCACGTTTTTCAGTTTAGATTATTTGGGTTGAATGCTGTAACACAGAATAAAACAATGAGAAAAAGTCTCATGATGGTAGTGACTGTCCATTACTGCTTATAATTTATTAACCATAATTTATTCACATTACTTTAGAATATTTCAGTTGTGTATATTACATTTGTTTTATGGCTTTATTTCATTCCAAGTCTTCATCTCTGTAGAGCTGCTGCCTAAACTGTCAGACAAAAATCCTATTTTTTTAATATATATTTGTAGTTCTTCAAAGTAAATAAGGCATGCTTTTATGACTGCTGTTTACTGTATTTTCAGGTATAGATGACTAGCAAAGCAACTGCTGCTTTCTATGTCCCCTCACGATCAAGCATTCTTGTCTCTTCTGTAGCAGGCGTAAAAGAAACACAGACCGACAAGTAGATGTGCAATGGTTTATGGTCATTGTAATCAATTTAGAGGCGAAAGAAACTCACACCTATTTAGGCGAGGTACTGGCTAGCGGAATAGAACACTTGAAAAATGAAAGGAGAGCCCCACACTCTAGGAATGCAATAATTGAATAACCTAAAATCCAACATTTCGACAGACAAGCTGTCTTCATCAGGGTATAATGACAAAACACTGCGGGGTGACTCGTTTATATAGTGTCAAAGGACACACAGGTGTGTTAATTACCACATTTTAAGCACCAAAATGTTTGTCAGCTGGAAACTACAGCTCACTACTACATTGCTCAGTTCAGGCTGGATCGGATTTATCTCTAGAGAAACTGCAATGTGCGCGTTGAGCTCACAGGGGGATAAAAAATGGATTTCAAATAATTGAACCAACATTGGTCAATTAGTTATTTAAAAAAATAAATAATAATAATTACATTTCATAACATTTCTCAGCACTACTCCCCTATACTAAATGGCGGAGTGAAAAGAAGGATGCCTGTACAGAATACATATATAGAATAAAATATTCCAAAACATGCATCCTGTTTGCAGTAAGGCACTAAAGTAAAACTGCGACGAAATTAACTTTGTCCTGAAATCGAAGTGCTATGTTTGGGGCGAATCCAACACAACACATCACTGAGTACCACTTCATATTTTCAAGCATGGTGGTGGCTGCATCCTGTTATGGGTGTGCTTGTCATCGGCAAGGACTATTGAGTTTTTTGGATATAAATAAATGGAATCGAGCTAAGCACAGGCAAAATCCTAGAGTGAAACCTGCTTCAGTTTGCTTTCCAACAGACATTGGGAGACAAATTCACCTTTTAGCAGGACAATAACCTAAAACACAAGGCCAAATATACACTGGAGTTACTTACCAAGATGACATTGAATGTTCCTGAGTGGCCTGGTTACAGTTTTGACTTAAATAGGCTTGAATATATATGGCAAGACTTGAAAAGGGCTGTCTATCAATGATCAACAACCAATTTGACAGAGTTAGAAGAATACAATAATCTAGTATTGTACAATCCAGGTGTGCAAGGCTCTTAGAGACCTACCCAGAAAGACTCATGGATGTAATCGCTGCCAAGGGTAATTCTAACATGTATTGACCCGGGTGTGAATACTTATTTCTGTATTTCATTTTCAATAAATTAGAAAACATTTAAAAAAATGTGTGGTATACCGTTATGAGGTATTGTGTGTAAATGGGTGAGATTTAATCCATTTTGAATTCAGGCTGAAACGCAACAAAATGTGGAATAAGTCAAAGGGTATGAATACTTTCTGAAGTTTGTCTGAAAATGGATTATAGAAACATTTGTATGGGGGCGTTAGTATTTCAGCTCTGCACAATTATGCATTCATGTTGGCTACATTTCTGACACGGTATATTAATTATGCATTAAGAAAGGTTACATAGTTTCAGCTGAGCCGCTTGGGGCTCAAGACTTGAACAGATGCCACGCCATTAGCATAGTTTGAATAACCTGCATGTTATCAGACATCACTTATGTAGCCTAGTTCTTATTTTCCTTTCTCTAAATGATGCATGTAATATTCTGGGAAGCAGACCTTTTCTCTAAATGTTTCACCCAACATGGTGTTACTGTTAGGGTCATGACGAGGCGATTTCACCCTCCGTTTGAACTTTGACCTGTCTGTCTTCCTCCCTCAGTGTGACCCTGTCCCTGGAGGCAAAACTCCAGCTGCTACACAGCTACATGACTGTCACCTGGCTGCCCCTGCCCTGTGAGGTATATTTTGTGTTTTCATTCACTAAGGGAGAATCCTAACTCTTAACACATTTCCCTCAGTCATGCATTGATGTCAATCGGAGACTAAGTGATCATTTGAGTTAAGTGCTGGTTTGGATTCAGCCCTGGTTGCAGATCATTTTGTAACAAGAGCATACCTGAACCCCCCCCCCCCCCCCCTCCAAATAGTATCTGAATGTGAAGCTTAGATCATATGCTACCTACCTGGTTACGTTTTTAGCATGTTGTAATGGATGATTAAATTAAACAGATTTGAGAGCTATTAAATGTAGATAAGCTATTTACAGTGTTACATAACTGTGTGGGTTTCTGTTATTATGTGGGTTGTAATTTTCCGTTTTGATCTAGTCGGTAGTCATTTCCCCTCTGCTTCACAAATCCCATGTGAAAACAAACCACACATAAATTGACGTCACACTAAATGGTTTGAGTGGCCTTTTCGTGCATTCCAATCTAATGCCTTAGAGTCAGAAAGGATCTCAACCTCATGGCAATTTCACCGTTAACCTCTAGTGAGAAGTAGCAATAGAAGGATCGCTGTTTTCTAGGCCTTTCCAATAAAAACGAGGATGTTGGCGTTACCTTTAGCTCTTCGGTTGTCACGGTTATGGGGCTTGGCAGAGAGGACCGTTTTTAAAACTGTCCATTGTGTGAACTAGAGTGACGTCTTCATTGTAGGTCACACCCTCTCCAATTATAGCGTACATTTTCCAATAGAATTTATAGAAATGGCAAAGAAGCTTTCTGAACTGAGTCATCTGTACCTCTCACTCCTGCTCTTAATCTCTCTGTTGCTCTCTGCGTCACTCACACCTGCTCCCTGTTTCTTTAAAAAAAATTACATTTCTCTTCCCTATAATTCATCATCGGTGTATCCGTTCTTTCAGCAGGCACCTTTGGCCCAGCCCGAGTCCCCCACCGCCTCTGCAGGAGAGGACGCCCGCACCCCTCCCGACTCAGGAGAATCCGACAAGGAGTCGGTCAGCAGCAGCTCCAACGGCAACGGGGATGCAATGACGACAGCAGGGGCGGCCAGTGCAGGTGGAGGTGTTTCAACCAAGAACAGCTCCTCCTCCAGCTCGTCCAGTAACAGCTCGGCAACGTTGACGGGTACGGGGGCAAAGGAGAAGACCAAGAAGGAGAAAGACAAAGACAAGAAGAGGGCTGACTCTGTGGCAAACAAGCTGGGCAGCTTCGGCAAGAGCCTGGGCAGCAAGCTGAAAAAGAACGTGGGCGGGCTGATGACGGGGAAGAATGCAGGAGGCGGGGCCAAGCAGGAGGGCACAGAGAAGAAGAAAAGTTCGCTGAGGGGGCGGAAGGGCAGCAAGGACAGCTCGCCTTCGGCCCACGCCTCCGAGGACTCTGGGAAGGGCTCGCCGTCGTCGGGTAGCGAGCGTCAGAATGGCACGGGCGGCGGAAGCAGAGAGTGTGACCCATATAAGTACAGTGCCGACGTGAAGGCGAGCCTGGGCATCCTGCGGGCGGCCATGCAGGGAGAGAGAAAGTTCATCTTTGCTGGCCTGCTCACCACCAGCAACCGCCAGCCCTTCCAGGAGGAGATGATCCAGCGCTACCTGTCTGACGCTGAGGAGCGCTTCCGGGTAGAGCAGGAGCAGCAGCGGAGAGAGGCAGAGCGGAAAGGAAGCACCAACGGCATCCAGCAGCCAAAGAAGGAGGCAACGATGGGCACAGAGGTGGGCTACCGCACTTATGAAGCGAAAGAAGAGCCGGCTGAGAACTCACCGCCCACATTCAACCACCTCAAGTCGTCTTCGTTCAGCCCCTCGCTCTACTCTGGCGTGGTGCCCATCCCCCGGCCAACCTTCATGGATCAGCCGCCCTCCCCGGCCCCCGTCCCGCTTACTCAGCACCCACACATGCACGGCTACATGGAGACGCGGCGCCAGCTTGCAGGCGGCTCCCCAGCCTCGTCTTATCCCGGTCTGCCTTCCTACGCCACCCTCCCCCGCCACTGCCCCATGGCGCAGGGCCCCCCTCACACCCAGTACCACCCCCCACAGGCACCGGTACCCCTCAGCCCCTTTCGCCTCATCCCCTCTTCTTTCGCACCCTCGTACCTCCCCGAGCACGACCCTCCAGACTACCCCACCTCAGAGCCTGTAGGCGGGGGCTACACTAACGGATTCCGGGACGTGCGCTCCGGCCTGGATGTTCCTCGCAGCGGGCCTCTCCCGGTCAGGCACTACTCCCTGGGCAGCGCCGGAGGCCTGTCCAGCCTCCAGTCCAGCCGCTGCCGGACGCCCAGCTGCAACTACTACGGACACCCCGAGACGGGCAACTACTGCTCCTGCTGCTACCGAGAGGAGCTGAAGAGGAGGGAAACGGAGCCGGCCATCCACAGGTTCTGAACGAACGGACGGGCTGACCAGAACTGGCTGTGTGGCCACCAACCACAAGGAAACTGATGGATGAGGTTTCCTGCTATAGGACGATACAGAGCCTGGCCCTCTCATCGCATCACTTCCTTCTCTAAAGGCAACACTGTGTGTGGAGAGCGTCCTGGACAGGATCGGTACAGTGACTGGAGAGAAGGTGGCTGGCGGCTGCTGCGGCGGGCGTTAGACAATAGGACTGTGCACTTCTCTTACATTTGCTGTGGCTCTTATGCAGGCTGTGTGTGTGTGTGTGTGTGAGAGAGAGTGAGAACTTCAGGCTCTCCTCCGCTTTGTCCCCTTGTCACCTCGCAACTGTCTCCTCCTGGTGGAGAGAATGTATACGGCAGGCGATACACGCACTCTTACATCCACATTACACACACAAACTAACACTGCACAAGCACAACCTGAAACTTCTTGATTATCACTCCTCTATATGTGGAGACAACCTATATTTGGCCCTGTAAATTGGTGGTATTTTAACATATGAATCAGCCCTTCGATGTCTTGTTAGTCTATTCAACCAGAGGGTTAGAGATGTATGCAGATGGACTAGCCTAGGGCATTACTGTTACCGGGTGCTCATGTATGACTTGGGAATGATTGGAGCTCTTTCCTGATGAGTAGTTGGGTTTCTTTTGCTTTGGTCCTTGCTCTTGTAATGCAAATTGAAACCACAGTATTATGTTACAGTAGTTGCTGTTCTGTGGGCTGCAATGGCGCTGCTAACGTTCCAGAATGCAACAGACCCCCTCTATACAAGTTAATCTCAAATATAAACAGGCAAACAGATAGCCCTATCCACCCTTAAGATGCTTTTTATGGCAAAGTAACCATCCAATCTAAATTCACCATTGTGTCCAAACCATATTGTGTCCAGATGTCAGTCAAGTACATTTTAACATTTCTACAATTTTTAGATATCTCCCAGTATCAATTATAGAACAAACATAGCAGAGTACTGTGGTAGATATTCCGAATGACTAATATACAGTATTTAATAAGGTTGCTAGAATCTTACTGTTCCTGACTTGTTTTTGTCATTTTATATCCACCATGAAAATGAGGCATTTCAATAATGTGCTGGTACATTTCGGGTCATCCAACACTACTAAACCGGCATTCAAAACACAAACTCCCCTCGCAATTTCAGCTCGACCTCAAGGTAATCAGTATATGCTAAACTGATAAACGTTCACATTTTGCTTGAAAAAGACACTATCCATTGTAACATTGTCCACTTACATTGTAACTGTCAATTAGTCTCTGCTTCTCTTGTGGCTGAGAAAGGTAACAGGTATTTCCTGGAATCTCGTCCATAGGGCTGTGTTACTTTGGTCTAAATATTCATGTAACTTTTCGTGAATTCCTGCTTATGGCAAACCTCAAATTCCTGACATGGACACTCCATTGATACGATTCAAAACAAGTTGGATTGTTTAACCCAACTCCCCTTCAAGTCCTATTGAGGGCATTGTGTTGATTCCAAACAAGTGACTGACCCCTGTCGCTTAACCTCTTTCTGCACAAATTCAAGCACTTTCCTAATGTCCGTAGACATTTTGTTACCGTTTTGAAGGTATCTGACTGTTATGTTGTCCTTAGGTCATGTCAGAACTGTAGACACTGCCACCTCTACTTGCGGGAGGGCAGATGCATGGGCTAGAACCCCTTCTCTAAGGATTCAGTTACCATGGGTACAGCTTTTTGGTGCCAGTGTTGTGGTTTAACTCTATTTCCTAGTTGCCTTTTTCAGTCTCTTGTCCTTGTGGCATTACAGTCTTGTTTGTATGTTTTACAAAATGTGCATCAGGTGTACACTACTCGTTTTTGCTGCAGATTCTCTTCTGGTATGTTTGTACCCTACTCAGTGTAAAGCCCCTGTTTTAATTATTTTCATTTTGCATCCAGACATGGAGTCATTGTTCTAAGTTCAGAACAAAGCGATTTAGAGATCAAATGTAAAAACATATATAAATAATAATTCTGGAGATTGGAACATATCACATTTTTTAGATACCGTCTTGGTCTCATGTTACTCTCAATGATTTGCAGATTAGGAATTGATTGTTTTTCTCATCACCAATGTATTAACACTTTCTCATCCAAGCCGTGTTATTACCAATGAGCCATGTAGACTCATGAGGAAGACCAATCTTCCTGACTTGATAAAGAGCCGTTCAGTCTTTTCACTTGAAGCACAATGGTGTGAGAATATCTGTATGCAATTCACTGCCTTGCCCAATGGATGGCGCTCTTGTATTTGTGTTCAATGTTCCTGGAAGTTTCCATGCCCTACTTAACCAAAAATACAAAAGAGAACAATTTTCAAGGGTACTAAGATTTGAGTTTATTTCCAAAAATACAATTTGCCAAGGGTATGAGGGACTTTAAGTAATGTTTGTCTTTTGAGATGTAGTTCAAACATGCGGCTCAAAATAGTCACCCTTCAAGGGATGCTCCATGACTTCGAGGTGGCATGTGCATCTTGAATTGGAACCAACCATTCCCCACAATACCATTATGCTATATCCAAAACAATATTTCTCTCTCTGTGTGTGTGTGTGTGTGTGTGTGTGCTTACGCTGTATGAAACCTTTTTGCAACAAAAAAATTGCAGCTCATAAGGCACAAACAAGAGGTCATCTTTAATGGAAAGATGATGGATAACTTAGAAATGTGTGTGTGTGTGTGTGCTTTCTCCTCTCAATGTAATAATATTAGCTTACATCAACTCAATTTTTTTTTAAAGAATTGGATGGCTTACAGACAACATCTTGAACATTTGACTTATAGACTGCAAACATTTTTGTATAAAAAAACAAATGACAGCGAGGTTGTATATGTTGGAAGTTATTTTTGTAAACCCAAAGTTTTACAATGTTTTTAAAGATAATCTATATTGACGGATGCTAAAATGAGTGGAATATAAGCTTGTAATAGCCTGGGTTTATGGAGGAGTCAGTATTCACCAGAATGGACAGTTTGGCTGTCAAGGTTGATCACAAAAGAGCCTCCTAAACTCAAAGGTTTCTCATTAGCAAACTAGTTTCCTCATTGCTGACCTGACGATATGATTTGAGAATATTTATAGTAAGATTTTTTTTTTCCTCCAGAAGTTTTCTTTTGGAATGTTTAGTTGAGGAACTTTTAGTATGTTATGTGTCAAGCAGACTGGCTTTTATTTGTTTGTTTTTATTTTGAATTTTACGTGTGCATTATTTTTCACCACCAATCCATGCAATGCTAACACATTACGGTAATGATTCAATACTTGATTGTTGGTGTTTTCAACCTATGCTCTTGCTGCAATCCCTCTAGGAATAAGATGGCTTTGAATTTGTTTTACAAAGTAACTGACCCATTATTTTTATATTGTACATTTTCTCTCATTTCTATGGGACAAAATTGTCATCAGCAACATGAACATGGGATACTGTAGTTGCATGGGACTGGAACTGTTGCATGTAAATGACTATCCATTTAACCAAATTTGTGAATTATTTTGAGCTGATTTGGGCTGTCCTGGGTTTTTGACCTGTTTTTTTCCTTATTTTTCTCTCTCCTTTCACGTTTGGAGAGGAGAGGCTGTGACAGTGCAATCTGGATGGAAAGAACATCTTATTTTAATTTTTTTTGCACTGTTTGAATAAATTCTCATTTGTATTTCAACAACATGGTGGCAATCCAAATGTTTTACTCCGTTTCTGACTGTTTTTGGGGGGTTACAAATGTATGGTAGGTATTACAGAGATGTATTGAAAAGGGATTGTCTGTTTTTCAATGTACTCATTGGATGTACAATGTTGGATGAAAGGTGAGAATTGGTATTATCTTGATCTAAGGATGATGTAATTGTGACACTATTGATTTCAAATCTCTCGTGGCCAGACTATTTAAGAGCGTCTGCTAAATGACTTAAATGTAAATGTAAATGTACTTAAACATAAATGGTACTGGAGTCCAGTACATTTATCGACCAAATGACACCAGATTTTAGTTCTGGGTTAACTGCGATTTACATTGTTAGAATCAATGTGTACATCGATTCATCTACATCTGATGCCAGCCAGTAGATATAAATGTTCAAAACTATTGTATTATATTGTCCAATTATCAATTGTGTTGAAACACTCAAGTCTCTCTCTCGCTTGGTTGATTAAACAGCAACTTCTGTTTTTACGTTTTAGAAACAACTTGTTACAGCATTACACATTAGAAGTAACTTTCACCCAGATGATGCAGCTGACAGTGTCTGAAAGCTGTTCTATGTATTAGAGAAATTGGAGACCCTTATGTAATATTGAATAGGGTCCCATGTGGTAGAATGAGGTTTGGATTTATAGCTCGTTCACAAGGACACGGTCTCCCCACCTGTCTGTTAGGAGGGACAGACTGTACTTTTATCCATTTTAGAATTTCTATTTGCTCATCCAAAGGAATTTCTTCAGTACAATCCCGCTGGAATATTCTTCCAATAGCATTTGTCTGCATTACTGCAGTACTACCTTTCTACATTTGTCAGTTCAGATGACAGTGCAGCCGTACCTCAGACGCTCATCATTTACCAAAGGATCAACTGCAGGTACTGTATCACTCATATCCATCACTGGCCTGTGTTAAGACTAACGCCTACAAATGGGTGCCTTTTTTAGGTCTTGTAATCTTGTGTAGGTAGTTTACTACGGGTAATTTATTTAGATTTTGAAATAGTATTTTTTATATTGCTTCTGTGCTCTTTAAGCCTAGTCATCATGGGAATTTCTTGTTTACATCGTTGATTCCATTCTCGTTTGAAATTCTCAAGGTAGGCGAGAAATTGAATACTTAGTGACAATGCCCTTTTACAGAATACTACAAATGCAGCATCCAATTCATTCTACATTAGTAACATGGGTATAATGATTTACAACTATTTTATAAGCATGTATGATCCTGTAAAATGTTATAGGGCTGTTGATGTTAAGTATCTATATTGAAGTTAACGACGGGACTACACTATCACATTTTTATTTCTGTACCTCAGGCTGTTTCGATACTTCTAATTTCAGTGAATCAGTTTGTCAATTACAAATGACTAATGTAGCATTGGAGGCAAAACATTTGTATTTAGAAATATGTGTATCTGTGTATAGGCCTGCATTCAACAATTTATTAAATGGCCCATTTGAACCGTCTCCATTTCCATAAAACTAGGCCTACTTCAAAAGCTCTACATACTGTCTGTCTCACCTTTCCTAAATTCAAAATGTCATAGCACAGCGTTCTTCATAGTCCTGAAGAACTGAACTGCTTTAGTCCCGGTGCTGTGACACTTCATTCAACTAACCAAGACCTTGATTACCTGAATAAGGTGGCTTAATTTGCAGGATCATTATTGAAGTACAAACTACTGGTGAAAAATTGGGATCCTATTAGATGCTTTTTACACTGCTGGCCCTTTAAGAGGCTGTACTGCACTTGCTTTTTTCACTGGTGTGTCATTTTAACTATGGCGAGGGAATCAACAAATGGAAAGGAATCGATACAAGCAGCGGTAAACATTTCTTCCACATTCCAGTGACTAACAACTATAGGCAAATATTCCTGACAGGCTGATTTATGTGGGGCGTGCTCTACACAGTAGCCTACATGCATGGATTCTTTCGGCAATGATAACCGTGACAGAAACGAAATTAGTTTTCTAATTCACAGAGACCACCTCTGTTCTCGAAACCGGTGATGCAGGGTATCGCTGACATTCGAAGAAAGTGGACCGTTTCTTATGTTTTGCTGATACAGACATGGAGCGATTAAAGGCCCTTTTTCTTCTCGCTATCGAAAAACACGTAAATTAACTAAGGTCTACTTTCTATATTTCGCTCCGAGAGAGTTGAGTATTGGACGTCAAAATGTTAACGGGATCCAAAACCACGTTCAAAGTGAGACAGATGGTTCCAGATATAAAGGTAGGCTTTCGACTCAATGTTTTAATATTCTGTTTGATTTTTTTCGTGTTCTGGAAGGTAGCTTGCCGTGGGTCAACTTTAGCTACCAATGAGAATAATAAACAAATACTTTGTTCCATCGTTGGTGGACTATATAAACGGATGTAGATTCCACCTAGATATCTTGCTGTGTTCAGAATGGTTAGTTACAATGTGTCCAACTAATTTGACAACGTCTCGAATTCTATGAAACATTGTAAGACGTATGTATTACTTGTGGAAACAGTTTAATGGTTTGATAACCTACATTCCACAGACAGAAGACTGAAGGCATTTTATTCTTACTGTCTGGGACTAAGGGGGTTGATTTCCTTTTATACAGCATCCAAAAGAAGCTGTCCATCGTAGCATTCTTTGTTTTATGCACTAGGTTTCTGTATGGTAAAGAGACAGGCAGCACATGTGCACTGATTAATTTTGTCTGTTTGGATTCTATTTATTATTATCCATACCAAATGATGGCATGTGCTATGAATGCCCATATGGTTAATACGGATTTAGAGAGAAAAAATATTTTGAGCTGATGGACTAAACAAACTTAAACCCTACAGACAGTGTACAGTTGCATACTGTACAGTATTATAAGAGAAGAATGAAATGTGGGAATATGAATTGAATACGACAAGTGGGATTAGCCTACATATTCAAGACCTTGGATCATTATGCGTAGTGATGCCTGTTTTCTTAAATAACTCCGAACTCCTCTTCAGCAGCACCTCTTGATTCTTAACTTGGGTGGACAGGAAGCAATCATCCAGGAAGCTGCTACCATCACACGTTATCACCAAAGGCCTATATTTATTTATTTTGAACCTCAGAGACCTGTGGTTTCTTCACATTCAGGTTTATTTCTGAGATCCTTCATGTGTTGTGGCCTTGAGTTTTGTTGTTGCACAGAACACATTGTGGTGTAGCTCTGGATGGGTCTGTCTGTGCACAGGTTTACACTGTTGATGCCTTCACGTCTGTTATACCACCACAAAGGGATCAACCTTTTACTTACAGTATGTCACCCCCGTCTTTGGGGAAAGTATTTTGTAAAGGCAGAAGCCATGCAGATTTACAGAGATACAAGAGATTTGGACATCATTGCATGGAAGACTGTGTCTGTGTGAACACATTCGGGGCGAGGGACATGTCTATAAGCCCAATACAATTCAAACCAATCTAAATCGAAGAACCTTGGTGAAAATTGGTAGACTGATTTATTATAGTGATGATCATAGCCTAGATATTTATTTTGAATTTTATGGTGGTGTGCTCGTGCGCTCGTGCGCTCTGTGCTGCTTAGCTCCGCCTCCATGGTTATTCTGAGAAGCCGCAGGGGGAAACGATAATAGATGCCACAAGTCCACCCTCAGGCATTGCTGCTCACATGTGGAGTGGGGGTGATTAGCGCAACATCTGACTGTTGCCATGGCAACGACAGCCTGAGGAGCAGGAGTTCTTGGATATAAGTGCCTAACAGAAATAGCAGTTTCTTTTAGCCACCTTGAAAATAAACGTTTGCAATGTGGCTGCAGATAAACATATGGTGATGTCCTGAATATTATACACCTACACACGCTGGTTTCACTACCACTAAAGTGTTGAGGTTTAGAAATGCACTGAATGGAAATGAGGAATGAGTTGTCTATGGATCTGAAACCTTTGTCGTGCACATTTTGTATTTAAGAAGTAGGCTACAGTTGGTCCCAGTACTGAACCAAATTCATTTGTGGAATAAGTGTTGTAACTCTTGTGTATGTAGGCTATGTACAGTAATACCAAATTAGTTACCATTGAGAAATGGCATAAGGTTAAGCAAAGTCCTGCCATCCATTTCACATCACATGCAGACTGGTTGGGTTATACGGAGGCTTGCATGTTTCTGTTCATAATTACAGTCCAGGCTTGTTGTTTTCTCTCACTGTCTATCCCCTCCCTTGAGTTGTTCAAATGCTGGCTCCTCAGCTAGCTAGAATCTGGAAGCAGTCAGTCAACCACACAACACAATGCAAGTGCCACAGTAGTGAAAATGTCAGAGGAGGGCTCAGCTCTATTCAGAGTGGCTGGAGATCCATGAGGGCTCATAAAAGAGAGCCAAAATGGTATTCACACACCTGGTCCCATAGGGCCAAGGCCTCCGATCCTGAAACAAGCTATGGAACTGGCGGTGCTTCCCATGCGGAAACTGAACAAAACGATGCCGTCTCTCATTAGTAAACAAGATGTATGCTTGTTTTCAAGGATTTATTGATCGTACATTGGGTGATTATTAACCAATACTGCTATCCCGAGGGAAGCGTGAAATAAGGATGGTAGCCTGTTCCTGTCCATTTCAAGTGTCTAGAATGTTTTGGACAACACCCAATGTGGGAGTTGAATGTTTATGAGTTGCTGGAGTCACAAATGTTTGTTAAACAAGAAGCACATTTAAAACACGAGTTATTGAAACCTGTCCTGTTATTACAGTCTACAAATAGACATACTTAAGCTATGAACTGACACATGCACAAACAGTGACAAATAGAAGCTTGAAATACATACCGCCACACACACCCTCTGACACACACGTGCCCCACACACACAGCCTCTGATTGAACTTTGAACCCTCCTTACACAGGGAGTGCATCATTGAGTATACAAACAGTTTCCTTCAGACTAGATACACAGTTTAATTTAGAGGGATATAGATTACACAGATTACACAGATTACACAGATTATCAGATTACACAGATCCACAAAGAATTTGAAAACAAATCCAATTTTGATAAACTCCCATATCTACTGGGAGAAATTCCACAGTGTGCCATCACAGCAGCAAGATTTGTGACCTGTTGCCACAAGAAAAGGGCAACCAGTGAAGAACAAACACCATTGTAAATACAACCCATATTTATGCTTATTTATTTTAACTTGTGTGCTTTATCCATTTGTACATTGTTACAACACTGTATATTTATAATATAACATTTGTAATGTCTTTATTGTTTTGAAACTTCTGTATGTGTAATGTTTACTGTTAATTTGTATTGTTTATTTCACTTTTGTATAATATCTACCTCACTTGCTTTGGCAATGTTAACACATGTTTCCCATGCCAATAAAGCCCCTTGAATTGAATTGAATATAGAAGAGGATTAGAATGCAAAATGTCTCACCATGAGCAGCAACTCATTTGGACTGTCATTAAGGGCAGTTAATGAGTGTTTGTTGCAGACCACGTCTATACTGAGGTCGTTATAATGATATAAGGCCAAGACGCCATAGGCATTACTATAAATAGTCCCTCTACCTTCATTTATATGGAGAGTAGTGGGCACGTTAGATTCCATAGGGAGAGTTATAGTACTGCTTCTGCAGGCAGTAGAGTAAGCTAGTGGTTCAAAGCTGCATTTTAAGCAGGGCAAGTGGATAATGGCATATGAATTTACGATTCATCAAAACATTCATATTTTCTCCTATATGTTTAAATCACTTTCCTTGTCTTTTGTACATTCCGAGGTGGAATTCTCAGTAGTCTATTCCAGTGTGGGATCTCTTTCATTGTTTTGTCGTTGGGGTTTTGTTCTCTCGGTGTAATAAAGTGTGTGAGGTGACTATTTCTGTTGTAGGTAATGTATTACACTGTCGTAGACGCTCCTTGAAAGCAAAAGAAATGAGGCAGCATTAAAGCAAAGCCACGGCTCACGGCTAGACAGAAACGGTTTTGGGTTTCAGGACGACTTTTGTCTGGTTATGTTTCAGGAGTTGCTCCAAATGGGGCAAGAGATAAAACACTTTAAAGCGAGTCCATGTTTAGAGAAAAGACCCAACATCCTTGTTTACATTTTTAGAGGCCCTACGACAAAGCCACAAACCTGCTTATTGATGTGAGGAAATGGACAATACCACATACACCTACAGGCTAACCTCCCTCCACAGCAGCACCACATGTTAAAACAGTGTGTTTTAATGATCTAACTAGTAAAAATGTAACTACCTGAGCTACACACAGGCCCCTTGTTGGCGGGGGACGTTGTTCAACCCTACAGTGTGAGGTTTCTGTGGTGTTGGACTGCCACTTTCCTTCCACCAGTAAGTTTGGTCTAGTTCAGGGCAGAGGAGGTATGTTCTCCTCTGTAGAAGAAGTCTGGCCACAGTGGCAAGGGGAAGCCATGAGCAATGGAAACTGCAATGGGCCTTGGCTGCACTCCCTGAGGAGAAAGGGAAGGAGTGCAGGAGGGAGGGAATGAGTGATCGAGTAGTACACACACGCAGAAGCCAGATACTTAAGGGAGAGTCAAGGAGTGAAACATCAGCAGAAACAGAGCCTGGACATGTGGTTATTCATTTTGGGAGGTGAATTGGATTTAGGACTCTAATTTGTGATTTTTCCTCTCCCTCACCGATTTAGGGTTCCAGTCATTTTCGTCTAGACAGCTTCACCTCGCCCTTCTCTCCTATCTAATCTACCTGCTGACTTGTTCTACCTTTGTCTAGTGCAGTTACTCTTCATGTTATGACACATTTTGTTGTAGTTTATTTGATGGGTTTTCACTCTATTCTTCCTCAGCCTCCAATGTAGTTTTAGCTGGTGGAGCAGTTTGGAGAATTTCTGCTGTTGGAATCCAAATATGTTTACTGAACTACAGAATATAACACATTCCCAAGGCACAGAAACCGAGTTTGTTAATATTGGTAACTCCCAAAAGGGTTGATGATAGGAACTGAGTTTCAGATAATAAAACAAGATCTAAATATCAAAATAAGTTCAGAAAAAGAGCGAGGAATGCAGCTGTGGGTGAAAACCAGAATTTACAATGGTCTGCTGGCGAGCAGAAACCAAGAACGTTGTAAAGTTTTAGTGTTCTCCCTTGTAATTTAAAAACTGGCTTGTTTATCCACCATGCCCTTCTGCTAACTCAGGTCTTGGGTGGAGGATTGAGTCAATAAAATTGGTGGAACAATAACATTTACATTTTTACATTTAAGTCATTTAGCAGACGCTCTTATCCAGAGCGACTTACAAATTGGTGCATTCACCTTATGATATCCAGTGGAACAACCACTTTACAATAGTGCATCTAACTCTTTTAAGGGGGGGGGGGGGGGGGGGGTTAGAAGGATTACTTTATCCTATCCTAGGTATTCCTTAAAGAGGTGGGGTTTCAGGTGTCTCCGGAAGGTGGTGATTGACTCCGCTGACCTGGCGTCGTGAGGGAGTTTGTTCCACCATTGGGGTGCCAGAGCAGCGAACAGTTTTGACTGGGCTGAGCGGGAACTGTACTTCCTCAGAGGTAGGGAGGCGAGCAGGCCAGAGGTGGATGAACGCAGTGCCCTTGTTTGGGTGTAGGGCCTGATCAGAGCCTGAAGGTACGGAGGTGCCGTTCCCCTCACAGCTCCGTAGGCAAGCACCATGGTCTTGTAGCGGACCCTGTCCAGGATGTCTTGATATGACCCAGGACTTCATCTTCCGTTTTGAGAAAGTCAGGACTGTTAGCCTATTTTTGAGATTTTTGTTAGAGCCCATTTCTGAGGTTTTTGTTAGGGGGGTTGGCAGTTTGGGGTTGGGGTTTCTCTCTAACTGCAGCCAATACATTTGGAAAATTGATTAACCACATGACTTCACTTGAGAATTGGCACTTGTTTTCTGAGGCAAGAATTTAAAAGCTGTGTGATTTGATGATGGGAAAGAAGCTGAAAACCAATACTACTATTACTCAGATGTGCAAGTTCTGTTATAGTTATTGTTGACAAGTTCCTCAAGCTCCATATTCTCTAGCATTTTCAGCCACTCAAGTATTCTGCTAACATTAGCATGATGCTAGCATCATGCAAATGTTAGCAGAGTGCTCTTGAGCTTAGGCCACTGTTGATATCGTCAGTTGGGCATATGCGTTTCACAGACAAGGCAAACAGCTATGCTATGAATGAGTGGAACTTACAACCTGTTTAAGGAGCAACGGTTATCTTTGTTTGACAGTGGCTAAAACCTCACGAGAACGTTAATCTAAAGGAAACCAGAAGAGTGTCATACGTTCTCATTAGCATGTTAGCACACAGTTCACTTCACCTCTACATTGTGTGTGTCACAAGAGTTATAGTAACCTAAGAGTATTTGTCACACATTATAGTAAGTTGTTTTTAGTTCACAAGCCAAGAAATATGTGACTAAACTGGAGCAAAAATGTAACATGTTTGTGAATAGTGGCCTTGTAGGCAGTGAAGAATTGCTGAGTGAGTAGTCAGTACCATAAAGATTCATTGTATACTTTATAGCAATTTCCATGTCTCTATACTGGACCGCCAGAGTGGTCATTACCAGAACAAACAGTTCCTTTTTCAATGCCTAGGCCTATGTCTTGTGCATTGTGTGATTTCTCCACTATGTAAATGGTCTTCTGTGGTGGGTGGGAGCTCAGGCTAAATGGGCCCATATGTGCTAGCAGCTAGCCAGTAGTCCGGTAATAGCAACCTGTGGTTCTATGGGATTGGATTATGCCGCTAGCAGAACAGCCTGGAGTACTTTGAGACCGCGTCAAATCATACAGTACAGAGCAAAACAACTAATAAAACATGGAAACTGAGAGTCATCATGGAGCATTGTGGGATTGGCTATGGTTTTGGGGAATGTGGTCAATAAGAAAATCTTGAGTTGAAGCAAAATCACATTAGTGTTTGTTCTCTTGTTATTTTTGATGGGATGCAGTAATAACACCAGGTCTGTTCTCTGTTCCCCCCGCAGGAGAGGATGCTGAGTCACAGTGGTGTCAACGCACGGGGGAGAGATATGTTTGGACTACGCTGCTTACCAGGTAAGACCCAGACTGAAGAGCAATGATGAATATGAGGCTAGTTCCATGTGACAAATACAGTAGCTATACGCGTATCATAACATGTGGGTCTGAAAACACAGCGTCAGCCACATCTCTTTAGGCAAGTCCATCTTTTGAAACTGCACCCATCTGTATCTCTGTTTTCTTACTAAATCCTAGTGCTAAGCTACTGTAATGTAGCCTCTGAGAATAGTGTGTCAGTGTACTGTGGAGAGAAGTGCTGCAGGCCCCTGCCCCTGGTCATAATCTCAGTTTCAGCAGCACACCGCAGCAGGAGCTTTCCAACTGGAATGTTGGCAGGCCAGGGCCCCTCCAGAGCCAAGCTAATCTCTAACGATTCATATCAGCAGTTATTCACAGCACCTCTGTGGGAGCAGTGTGTGTGTTTCCTTGTCCCTTTCACTTTCAGCTCTCACTTCCACCTTGTACCGCTGACCTAGACACACCCCTCCCCGTCCCTCCTCCCTCACTTCCCACTTCATTCACTTTTTCTGTCTGATTCAGAAACTGTTTTTATCTCATTCTTTCCAGACTCTCCCAGTCTGTTTGAGGGTCACTGTGGACCCATTCTGAGTTGTTTTTGTTATCGCGTGACTGTGAAATTCTGTCCGTCTGTCTTTCTTTCTCTCCGGCTCTCACTTCCCTCTTCTTCCCTTTCTCTGACCAATTTTCTGTGTCCTGCCATGGCAGATTTGAAACACATCTGGTCATGGAAATCTGCCTCACGTTAAGGCAGAAAGGATTCATCCGAATTGGAAACACTGTCATAGTTTCTGCGAAGGAGTTCTCTCATGTTGGAAACTGACTTTCAGCTCTGAAAAATGTGCTACACACACTTTCACAGATGCACCACGCAAGGGAATGGGGAATCTGTGGCAGCAAACTGGGTGAAAGGGTTCACGTTGCAGCATCCCAAAGACACACAGACAGTCGGAACAGTCCCAGGCCTCAGTCTACTGTATACTATACAATCTTGCGTGCCATTCATCACATTCTCAGATAACATTCGTACACAGGACAGGGGAAACCAGAGCGGGCTC
Source organism: Salvelinus alpinus (assembly GCF_045679555.1). Lineage (NCBI taxonomy): Eukaryota > Metazoa > Chordata > Actinopteri > Salmoniformes > Salmonidae > Salvelinus > Salvelinus alpinus. The sequence goes on along the minus strand of NC_092089.1, from coordinate 46,379,502 downwards.
CAGGGGGTGAATGGGTCAGGGCAGCACAAACAGCTATGGGTGGATAGATAGATAGATTGTGTACCTTTTGAATGTGAGGGGCCTACTGTAGATCCACAGACAAAGCCAAGTGGACAGGACCCTCCTCAGAGCATGACCTCAATCCCCTGATCCATGCGCTTATGTTACACTGGATTTGGTTTGGTGTCAATCATTGGACTGTCACTGCTGGCCTTGCTGAGTGACAAGAGAAGAGCAGGTCAATATCTCTGAAGATTATACAATTGTATGCTTTATGAGCTCAATTTGGATAGCACACTAACTACCTAAAGAAGTAGCGAAGAGCTCTGTGCAGTCTGTGTGTGTGCATATGTATACATGTTTTCCTACATTATCAGGACCACAATGTCTTGACAGGTCACCAGAATGTCCTGACAAGGTAGGAAAACAAGAAACATTTTGAAAAGTCAGGACTTCATGTCCGGATTTTGTTAAAATGATATTTTAGGCTTAATTATTAGGTTTGGGGTTAAAGTTAGGGTTATATTTAGGTTTAGGAGTTAGGGAAAATAGGATTGTTGAATGGGAATACATTTCTATTCCCCAAAAAGTCCTGTAAATGTATGAAAACAAAGCTGTGTGTGTGCTGTTTCATCAGACATTTCATGACACCGCTCTGGTAAACCTTTTGTCTTATTCTCTCCCATTGGTTAGCAGAGGGCCAGAAACGTCTCCTCTGCACGCACATAGGAACAAAATGGAGAACAAATGTGGTTGGAAACAAATGAAATTGAAAATGGAGCATTTGGTTCATATCACATTCAGCTGTGCTCTCTCTGGCCCGATTTCTCAGGTTGTTCAATCCACTGGCAGAACACCAATGGACAAAGAGAAAGATAGCCACAGTGGGGATTTTCCAGTGTTTATGTGTGTTTGTTTGAAAGTGTCTGTGTATGTGTTTGTCTGAGTGCATATGTGAGTCTGTGTGTACATGCGTTTTTGTGTGCGAGAGAGGGTTAGAAAGAGAGAGAGAGACAAAGGCACTTGAGCTTTGTGTGTGTGTGGTGGGTGTGGGGCCTGCACTCTGTAGGACGAAAGTAAAACTGTTTAAACTGTTAAATTACCAGTGTCATCTTATAAACAGCCTCACTGTATACAGAGTATTGAGTGACTCAATCCTCAGCTTCCCATGTTGTAGGAATGTAAACCACCTGCAGACTCTCCAGTCCAGAACAGTCAAACCAGAAGCAGACACTTCCTGTCCCCTCTCTCATGTCTGTGAGCCACAATGCCTGAGAAATGTCTTCAGCACTGTTGCACCCGGGGAGCCATTAAAAGGAGCACGCAAATCCCACTGAGCCTGATTGGACACAGAGTAACAGGCAATCCTAGAAACAAGAGCTCATTTGTGTTTAAAACCTAAAGTGTCCGTAGGGCGCCTGGTTCAAGAGTTTAATTCGTAGCTATATGTCCGGGACTTTAGAAAGGGAATACTTGTGCTGAGGGTTTGTGACTTTGATCCGGCATCGTGAGACCGAAGTCGGCGTAAACATAGCCTAATCACAGTGCCTTGCTTGATTCCAGTCCTCAGCTCACACACCCCAAAGATCTTGTGGCTTTGCTGAGGGACCCTTTGAAGATTTCTTTGTAGTTTTTGCCAGGCTTTGGTGTTAATCTTGTGCAATGGGCAAAGTATTGGAGTGTTAGCTGTGAAGACCTTGATTACAACCCCACTTCCCTTTCTCATAGGATAAACAAGCATTTGATGTGTTAAATTACGATTTCCTGTTTTTATGTTTTTATGTAATTTGGTATCCCTGAAAATCTTCTCTCAACCGAGGTCTAATTGGCTGTCTGAGGTTGAGCACTACCAAAATGGCATGCTTTGTGCAGTTATGTTTTTGACTTATTCCCTTTTTGTTTTCCTTCAACGTTATTTTTGAAGGAATTCAGTTGTTCCTTAAAATTAGTTTTGAAGGAATTCAGCCCTTTCAACAACCCACCAAATCCTTTTTATTGTTCTAAAAACTGAAACTGAAAACATTCTCTCCACCATGATGGTGTCTGGCCAAACACTTCCATTGCAAGAGACAAAAAGGCTATTTTCCCCCTCTACTCTGTCCTGGACTTTGTTGCCATGGAAACCTAAGTCTAGCTGGCAAATGCTTTGTTTTGCTGGGAGAGAGCATTACAAATGTGCTGTCTCACTGCTGTGTGAAAGAGGGTGTATCTTTGTGCTCAGTGTGTTTAGATGTGAGAGAGCTGTATGGGTGAAAGTGCTTGTTTTTGGAAGCTTTGTTCTGGAGTTCTAGAGTTCTGGAATCTAGTTTTTATTTTCAAGCATCAACAAAATATTACAAACAGATTTCAAAATATGTTGCATAAATTCACCATTCCTAACAAAGCATTTAAACACATTTATGGCGTAATAACATGGTAATAGACTAATATTGATAGCTGTAGAGTCAAAGCTGTATCAGCCTGGAAAATATATTGGCCCTGTATCCCATGGGACTAGACCAGAGCAGGTTAAGTTGCAAGTTTTATTGACATAAAAAAAGGCTCTGTAAATATGCACCAATACATCCCTGCCCAGAAGGGAAGTCATGCATTTGGATTGGAAAATGCATCTGAAGTGTAATGAGGATACATACAGTTGAAGTCGGAAGTTTATATACACCTTAGCCAAATATTCTAAACTCAGTTTTTCACAATTCCTGACATTTAATCCTAGTAAAAATGCCCTGTTTTAGGTCAGTTAGGATCACCACTTTATTTTAAGAATGTGAAATGTCAGAATAATAGTAGAGAGAATTATTTATTTCAGCTTGTATTTATTTCATCACATTCCCAGTGGGTCAGAAGTTTACATACACTCAATTAGTATTTGGTAGCATTGCCTTTTAAATTGTTTAACTTGGGTCAAATGTTTGGGTAGCCTTCCACAAGCTTCCCACAATAAGTTGGGTGAATTTTGGCCCATTCCTCCTGACAGAGCTGGTGTAACGGAGTCAGGTTTGTAGGCCTCCTTGCTCGCACACACTTTTTCAGTTCTGCCCACAAATGTTTTATAGTATTGAGGTGAGGGCTTTGTGATGGCCATTCCAATACCTTGACATTGTTGTCCTTAAGCCATTTTGCCACAACTTTGGAAGTATGCTTGGGGTCATTGTCCATTTGGAAGACCCATTTGCGACCAAGCTTTAACTTCCTGACTGATGTCTTGAGATGTTGCTTCAATATATCCACATAATTTTCCTCCCTCATGATGCCATCTATTTTGTGAAGTGCACCACTCTCTCCTGCAGCAAAGCACCCCCACAACATGATGCTGCCACCCCCGTGCTTCACGCTTTGGATGGTGTTCTTCGGCTTGCAAACCTCCCCCTTTTTCCTCCAAACATAATGATGGTCATTATGGCCAAACAGTTCTATTTTTGTTTCATCAGACCAGAGGACATTTCTCCAAAAAGTACAATCTTTGTCCCCATGTGCAGTTGCAAACCGTAGTCTGGCTTTTTTATGACGGTTTTGTAGCAGTGACTTCTTCCTTGTTGAGCGGCCTTTCAGGTTATGTTTATATAGGACTCGTTTTACTTTTGTACCTGTTTCCTCCAGCATCTTCACAAGGTCCTTTGCTGTTGTTCTGAGATTGATTTGCACTTTTCGCACCAAAGTACATTCATCTCTAGGAGACAGAACGCGTCTCCTTCCTGAGCGGTATGACGGCTACGTGGTCACATGGTGTTTATACTTGCGTACTATTGTTTGTACAGATGAACGTGGTACCTTCATGTATTTGGAATTGCTCCCAAGGATGAACCAGACTTGTGGAGGTCTACAATTTTTTTTCTGAGGTCTTGGCTGATTTATTTAGATTTTCCCATGATGTCAATCAAAGAGACACTGAGTTTGAAGGTAGGCCTTGAAATACATCCACAGGTACACCTCCAATGGACTCAAATGATGTCAATTAGCCTGTCAGAAGCTTCTAAAGCCATGACATCATTTGGAATTTTCCAAGCCTTTTAAAGGCACAGTCAACTTAGTGTATGCAAACTTCTGACCCACTGGTGTTGGGATACAGTGAATTATAAGTGAAATAATCTGTCTGTAAACAATTGTTGGAAAAATTACTTGTTTCATGCACAAAGTAGTTGTCCTAACTGACTTGCCAAACCTAGTTTGTTAACAAGAAATTTATGGAGTGGTTGAAAAACAAGTTTTAATGACTCCAAGCTAAGTGTATGTAAACTTCTGACTTCAACTGTAAGTACAGTATATTGATGAGAAGAAGTTGGAGTGTGAGGTGGAATAGTATATGACTGGCGTTGATACAAGCAGCTTCGTTTAAGGCCAAAAAAACACAGTGAGAAAAGGCAGGGAACTGTTCATCAATCTAAATAGGAAAATACATTTATTGATACGCACATGCCTCTGGTATCATGCTGCCTTTTGTATTTGTGACAATGTTTGCATTGATATCAATAATTGCGATGACGGAATGATTCCTCACTTGCTTTAAATATATTCGTGTCGCACTAGTATTTGGACAGCTTTCACTGCCATGGTTATCTCCACCCCTTCCTTCTAGTAGCTCTTCAACTTTTTCTTGAGTTCAGTGACTGATTTCCTCACCGCCCCAAAATCCCAGCCTGGTTTAGTGGAAGTGGCAGGCAAATCTTCAGAGACAGGCTTACAATGTTCCTTGTACGTCTGAAGGAAATAGATGTGATATGTTGTGTGTGTGTGTGTGAGCTGTTCCAACTCATCTTCTCTCATCCACAGCTTACCCACCTCCTGCTCCGGTCGCTTCAGGAGCAGGTCAGCCCGACTCACTTCAGCCTTGTCCTGGGCTCTGATCGACTCCTTCACCTCATGGGCACCTTCTCTCAATGGAGTGGATCATCTCCAGCTAAACATCCTCTCACTGTCCTCCGCTGCTGCCTGTGCAGAGCTCTTGAGTGACGCCATAGCTTCTCTGAGCCGTTCTATCTCCCATGTCTTCGCTCTTCTCTTCAGTTGGAATGTTTCCCACCGTATTTTCACCCGAATCTCTTTCACACTCCTTTCTGCTGCAGCTCAGACTGTATCATGGCTTTTATGTTCATCTACGCAGATAACAGAAACACTGCTGTTCTTTGCAGTACTCGTCCAGCAGTTTGTTATGACGAGAGCAGACCTTCTCCTGCAGTTTTGGCAAGGCTTTGACTAGCGTGTACATCTTAGATGCAGAAGATTCATAGTGATGCTGGAGGGCAGTCCTACAGTAGACTGGCCATACACACCAGACAGGAAATATCCGCTTTTCCGTTTTCTCCCCGAGCAGACGTCACACTGCATATCTCCGGGTCTAGCATAAAAGAAAACACTTTGGAATTCTCCGTTCAGTTTCTCCACCATATCAGCCAGGATGGTATTTCTGTTTAGAAAAGTCCTTAGGGATAAAGGTCAGTCTGCACTGGGGGCTGCTGTAGACCACCTTCTCATCATCCTGATCCCAGTAGCGCTCAATACAGTCCTTACAGTAGCTTTGTCCCCAGGCAGTTGTCACTGGATCTTTCAGTAGATCCAGACCTGATCGGACAGGAGAATTGGACCTTCTCTACTGAAACATTAGCAGCTGCCGTTTTGATACAGACTGATAGCTAGGTAGACAGGCTGAGCTGAAATATTTGTATGAAGGTAAAGAAATAGATACCAATTCAGAGTGTGGAAGGACAAAAGAGAGTTGAATGTTGCGTGCCGTCTTAGAGAGAAAATGAATGTCTGAGTACCTTTTCTGAAACCCTCTTTCAGTGATTTTGAGTTTATGGAGCCCGATCACAAGCTGGTGAATTGTGATTGCGCATCAAAGTACATGAGAGAGGTCTTATATGTAAGGGCTGTTATGCTAACTGTTATGTACAGTAGAACTGTAATCACATTGGTTGCACACATCATATTTAATTTTGTGTGTGAAATGTCAATGTGATCGGAAATATGAGGCAAATGCCAAGCTGGACCCGGATGCCTGACAACTACATCTGCTTGACTCAACCGTTCAGTGGCTGACATAGCTGAGAAAATAGCACCTCCCAGCCCCTTGATAAACTCCATGCTGAAGTTTACTTTCATTCACATTTCTGTTATACATAGCACTCAACGTTACCCTCTCCCTTCCCTCAAACACGCAATCATTCTGGTATTTGCACAATTTATCACATTACCTTGGAATGCTCAGTCTTGACAATGAAACTCTCATGATGTTCTAAAATTGGGTACTTTTTTATTGTTTTCAATATCAGGGACATTTGAAACACTCTGTGGACAATAAAGTTGTTGTATTATGTTCAGTAAGCTCCAGCCTAAACCCACTGTCTGTGTTCCCCAGGAGAGTGTGTGCTCCAGCCTAAACCCACTGTCTGTGTTCCCCAGGAGAGTGTGTGCTCCAGCCTAAACCCACTGTCTGTGTTCCCCAGGAGAGTGTGTGCTCCAGCCTAAACCCACTGTCTGTGTTCCCCAGGAGAGTGTGTGCTCCAGCCTAAACCCACTGTCTGTGTTCCCCAGGAGAGTGTGTGCTCCAGCCTAAACCCACTGTCTGTGTTCCCCAGGAGAGTGTGTGCTCCAGCTTAAACCCACTGTCTGTGTTCCTCAGGAGAGTGTGTGCTCCAGCCTAAACCCACTGTCTGTCTTCCCCAGGAGAGTGTGTGCTCCAGCCTAAACCCACTGTCTGTGTTCCCCAGGAGAGTGTGTGCTCCAGCCTAAACCCACTGTCTGTGTTCCCCAGGAGAGTGTGTGCTCCAGATGGCTGTGTTGGTGAGGAAGAAGCTAACTGCCAAGGAGGGGGGCGGATGGCTGTCTGGCACTCTCTTCTGTACCCACTTCAGAGTGGCCTTTGTGCCTCAGGACAGCCCCAAACCTGACGTGAGTACTGGACTAGCTCTGAGTATGGACTGTTGAAGGACAGCTCACCTGCTATCATAGTAGGAAAGTAGTAATGATGCCGTATTATTGCTAGAAGAAGGCTTGTGGGCGTAATCATCATCATCACAATCAACAACATCATATAGAACGTTTTCAGACCATCCATTCATTGGTGTAAAAAATCCTGATCAAACAAACGGACCTATATTTGTACCATCCCTCTAACCCTCCGTATGTAGGACAACGCAGACCCTGTTCTCCTGGGGGATCATGACGTGGCCCTGGCCTCCATTGAGAAGGTTGTAGCTGGTAAGGCTTCTACAACTACTAGGCTGTAGTGCTCCCAAAATCCTTTGTTCTATGAGAGGCACGAGATGTACTTGTAAAAAAAAATCTGATGAATGATATAAATAATAAACAGTGGTAATATCCTAAACCCAATTCAAGACTCGGCTTGACACAGGAAGCTGTAGCTATGAACCATCAGTGGTGTACTGTGTTCTGTGTACGTGGGTTTTGACTGTAAGATGGTTGTGTAACCTCTGTGCTGCAGTGGGCCCATCCCGGACCAAGCTGGTGACGGCTAGCTCCTCTCTGAAGTTCACTCCTGAGGAGCTGGTGTTGTACTGCCGGGACCTGCGTGTTCTCTGCTTCCTCTTCGACCGCCTCACCCCCGACACACAGGCTGTGGAGGTAGTGTGTGTGTGTGTGTCTGTGCGTGTGTATGTGTGTATGTGTCTGCGTGTGTGTGTGTGTGTGTGTGTGTGTGTGTGCATGCGTGTGCATTCGGAAAGTATTCAGACCCCTTGACTTTTTCCACATTTTGTTACGTTACAGCCTTATTCTAAAATTGATTAAATTATTTTTTTCCTCATCAATCTACACACAATACCCCATAATGACAAAGCAAAAACAGGTTTTTAAAATGGAAATTTTACATTAACATTTACATAAGTATTCAGACCCTTTACTTTGTTGAAGCACCTTTGGCAGCGATTACAGCCTTGGGTCTTCTTGGGTATGATGCTACAAGCTTGGCACACCTGTATTTTGGGAGTTTCCACACATAGCCTGGCTTCCACACATAGCCTACAAGCCACTGATACAGACTGTTCGAACGTCTAGGTTTTATAAAGTCAAAAAAATCCATGTAATATAGCCTACACCTTCACAATAAATCCATGTATGTCCTTATGTTAAGTCCTGATCTGGCTCTGCCATATGGCTGTGGGCTACACTAGTTCGTTTAGCAGACAAGATTTGCTTAGAATTCCGTGCCATTATTTTATATTATTTTATAGAATAAAATTGAACAAAGCTGAGTAGAAAGGATATTTTTTCACATAACGATTTGAGGAACTGCGCACATGTGGCTATTCTGTGTTGAGCAGTTAACAAAGAAATAGGTACTCCTATATGCCTAATTTAGAGTTATTCATTTAACTTTAGTTTTTCTACAAATGTTGGGCTATATGTTTAGATGTTTTATTAATTGTAAGGCTGCATGACTCGACTCTAATGAGGATTTGAAAAAAGTTGCTTGAAAGGCATGTTTAAAAGTTTTTTTACCACTTTTTCTCCCCAATTTCGTGGTATCCAATTGGTAGTTACAGTCTTGTCTCATCGCTGCAACTCCCGTACGGACTCGGGAGAGGCGAAGGTCGAGAGTTGTGCGTCCTCTGAAACACAACCCAACCAAGCCACACTGCTTCTTGACACAATGCCCACTTAACCCGGAAGCCAGTTGCACCAATGTGTCGGAGGAAACACCGTACACCTGGCGACCGTGTCAGCGTGCACTGCGCCCGGCCCGCCACAGGAGTTGCTAGTGTTCGATGGGACAAGGACATCCCTGCCGGCCAGACCCTCCCCTTACCCGGACGACGCTGGGCCAATTGTGCGCCGCCCCATGGGTCTCCCAGTCACGGCCGGCTGCGACAGAGCCTGGACTCGAACCCTCAATCTCTAGTGGCACAGCTAGCACTGCGATGCAGTGCCTTGAAACCATTGCACCATTCGGGAGGCCCCTCTGATTTGTTTTTTGAGCAGGCTGTACACACTTCATCAGTCTCTCATTCAATTTGACAAACACTTGATAATGCCTAGAATTTCCCGGCAGCATCCCCTTTGTGTGGCCTTAATGTCCCCTAACAAAATCCATGCTTTTTGCAGCCAGTGGACGTTGTGCGCTTGGTCTAAATCAACTCAGCAAAAAAAGAAACATCCCTTTTTCAGGACCCTGTCCTTCAAAGATAATTTGTAAAAATCCAAATAACTTCTTAGATCTTCATTGTAAAGGGTTTAAACACTGTTTCACATGCCTGACTAACCGGTGTCTGTATGTAGCCTCCCAACTTTTATAGCCTCGCTACTGTATATAGCCTCGCTACTGTTTTTCACTGTCTTTTTACTGTTGCTTTTATTTCAATATTGGTTAGAGCCTGTAAGTAAGCATTTTACTATAAGGTTGTATTCGGAACACGTGATAAATAAACTTTGATTTGATTTGTTCAATGAACCATAAACAATTAATAAACATGCACCTGTGGAACGGTCGTTAAGACACTAACACCTAACAGACGGTAGGCAATTAAGGTCACAGTTATGAAAATGTAGGACACTAAAAAGGCCTTTCTACTGACTCTGAAAAACACAGAAAGAAAGATGCCCAGGGTCCCTGCTCATCTGCGTGAACGTGCCTTAGGCATACTGCAAGGATGCATGAGGACTGCAGATGTGGCCAGGGCAATAAATTGCAGTTTCCGTACTGTGAGACGCGTAAGACAGCGCTACAGGGAGACAGGAATGACAGCTGATCATCCTCGCAGTGGCAGACCACGTGTAACAACACCTGCACAGTATCGGTACATCCGAACATCACACCTGCGGGACAGGTACAGGATGGCAACAACAATTGCCCGAGTTACACCAGGAACCCACAATCCCTCCATCAGTGCTCAGACTGTCCGCAATAGGCTGCGAGAGGCTGGACTGAGGGCTTGTAGGCCTGTTTTAAGGCAGGTCCTCACCAGACGTCACCGGCAACAACGTCGCCTATAGGCACAAACCCACCGTTGCTGGACAAGACAGGACTGGCAAAATGTGCTTTTCACTGATGAGTCACGGTTTTGTCTCACCAGGGGTGATGGTTGGATTCGCGTTTATCGTCGGAGGAATGAGCATTACACCGAGGCCTGTACTCGGGAGCGGGATCGATTTTGGAGGTGGAGGGTCCTTCATGGTCTGGGGCGGTGTGTCACAGCATCATCGGACTGAGCTTGTTGTCATTGCAGGCAACCTCAACGCTGTGCGTTACAGGGAAGACATCCTCCTCCCTCATGTGGTACCCTTCCTGCAGGCTCATCCTGACATGACCCTCCAGCATGACAATGCCACCAGCCATACTGCTCGTTCTGTGCATGATTTCTTGCAAGACAGGAATGTCAGTATTCTGCCATGGCCAGCGAAGACCCCAGATCTCAATCCCATTGAGCACGTCTGGGACCTGTTGGATTGGAGGATAAGGGCTAGGGCCATTCCCCCAGAAATGTCCGGGAACTTGCAGGTGCCTTGGTGGAAGAGTGGGGTAACATCTCACAGCAAGAATTGGCAAATCTGATGCAGTCCATGAGGAGGAGATGCACTGCAGTACTTAATGCAGCTGGTGGCCACACCAGATACTGACTGTAACTTTTGATTTTGACCCCCCCTTTGTTCAGGTACACATTATTCCATTTCTGTTAGTCACATGTCTGTGGAACTTGTTCAGTTTATGTCTCAGTTGTTGAATCTTATTATATTCATGCAATATTTACATGTTAAGTTTGCTGAAAATTAACACAGTTGACAGTGAGAGGACGTTTCTTTTTTTGCTGAGTTTATAACAATTAGAATTCCCTTCTCCCTGAGTGCTGCGTGCTCAACAGCACCTCTCACTCACATGGCTCTCCATCACATCAGGTCTTCCTCACAGGCTACAAGTGAAGACAGACACATCGGGTTCGCAACTGCGGGCGTCCTTATCCAATTCCAAGTTGCATATTGAAGATATTGGAAGAACTGTCCACATTTACATTTCGTCAGCCAACAAGATGAGTAGGCCTAACGAATAGCAAAAGCACTAGCCTATGTCAATCTACTATCCCCCATAGTACAAAGTTGACTTCTTCTGTGCGAGAAATAAATATTCCAAACATAGTCTTGGACAGTTGTGGGATGCGATAGATCCCAAATGAATACAACCAGTAGCATCAAAAATAATTTTTTACGCAATGAGGCTGATGCAACAGATCAGAACGTTTAGCTTAAAATGTTGATAAACTATTAGGCTATTTATTCACATTATAAGTATGTGATGCTTTTATTATAAAGGTGCATTTTTATGGTGAAAATTATCTTCCCCAAACTTGAAACTCACGCACTGCTTATACCTGCCAGTTAGCCTCTATGCCCCTTGTAAAGTGGATTAATCTGCTTAATTTTAAGAAGTTATTTGGCACAAACCCTATCAAAACATATAGGCCTATGGGCTAGGCTACATGAGGTGTGTGACTATGATTTGAAAAAGTTGCAAAAAAAGGCTTTGTTTCTTGTCTTAAGCTGGGCATAATTCACAAGTGATAATATATAATTCACAAGTGATAGGCTAATATTGTCACCCATCAGACTATTCTTGATTTTAGTCTTGTCTTTACATATATGTGGGAAATTTGTTTTGATTTAGAATGGACCATTATCATGCACCTGTCTCGAAACAGTGGCAGGGGGGGAAATAAATGTAATCTATGCACTTAAATAGTGAAGGGAGCAGCTTTTTCTGTAGTTAATTGTCATGCCAGTTAGGTAGGCTATACTCCTGTTGTAAAGAGAAGCAATGTGCTTAATATTAGGAAAGTTGAGAAATAAATATAGTAGGCCTAGCCTATAAAAAGCTGATGGAATCCTCCTCTTTTTAATAGAGGTCATCAACCTGTTTTCTCACGCAATTGCATAAACATAAGCTCATAGGCTCTCATGAAGTGTTTGATTATATTTTCGATTACATTTGCATAGACGTCAGAGTGATTAGAGGGACAATAGAGTGCTGAGTAGCAGGCAGTTAGCAAGTTTGGGAGCATCAGAGGTTGGAGAAACCCATTTACCGTGACTAAAGGGTCACGTGGAATTTAACTGACTGCCTTCATGACTCGTGACAGCCGGTGTGGCAGTAATACGGTCACCGTAACAGCCCTACTCTGGAGAAGGTTTTCATCAAGGATCTCTCTATACTTTGCTCCGTTCACCTTTCCCTCGATCCTGACAAGTCTCCCAGTCCCTGCCGCTGAAAAACATCTCCACAGCATGATGCTGCCACCACCATGCTTCACCGTAGGGATGGTGCCAGGTTTCCTCCAGACGTGACGCTTGGCATTTAGACCAAAGAGTTAGTTTAATCAAAACAAAGAGTCTTCATTCTCATGGTCTGAGAGTCCTTTCGGTGACTTTTGGCCAACTCCAAGGGGCTGTCATGTGCTTTTTACTGAGAAGTGGCTTCCGTCTGGCCACTCTACCATAAAGGCCTGATTGGTTGAGTGCTGCAGAGATGGTTGTCCTTCTGGACGGTTCTCCCATCTCCACAGAGGAACTCTGGAGCTCTGTCAGAGTGACCATCGGCTTCTTGGTCACCTCCCTGACCAAGGCCCTTCTCCCCCGATTGCTCAGTTTGGCTGGGCAGCCAGCTCTAGGAAGAGTCTTGGTGCTTCCAAACTTTTTCCATTTAAGAATGATGGAGCCCACTGTGTTCTTGGGGCCCTTCAATGCTGCAGAAATGTTTTGCTACTTTTCCCCAGATCTGTGCCTCGACACAATCCTGTCTCAGAGCTCTTCGAACAATTCCTTCGACCTCATGGCTTGGTTTTTGCTCTGACATGCACTGTAAACTGTTGGACCTTATATAGACAGGTGTGTGCCTTTCCAAATCATGTCCAATCAATAGAATTTACCACAGGTGGACTCCAATCAAGTTGTAGAAACATCTCAAGGATGATCAATAGAAACAGGATGCACCTAAGCTCAATTTCGAGTCTCATAGCAAAGGGTCTGAATACTTGTCTAAATAAGGTTTTTAAAACATTTTTTAAATATAAATTTGCCTTTGTCATTATGAAGTAGTCTGTGTGTACTGTAGATTGATGAGGAAAACATTTTCATCCATTTTAGAATAAGGCTGTAACGTAACAAAATGTGTAAAATGTCAAGGGGTCTGAATGCACTTTCCAAATGCACTGTACTCTATGTCAGCATGTGTGTGTGTATATTTTAGTATACGAGTCCTTGTGATTAAATACAAAATGACCTTTAAAGCACATTTATAATAATTACCATGTAGCATGCCCAGCGTCTCCTTATTTGAAGGTTGACTTCAGAGGGTTGTGATTTGAGTCAAATGGCTATTAGAGAAACTGATGTGTCTGCTAGGTCATTGTGATCATGCATACAGGGTCTCCCTCTATGTTGAAAGCTGATGCACTTTGTCATGCTGATCAGCAGAGTCTTGTTGTTCCTCCTCAGATAACGTACACCATTGCCAAGACCTACCAGCCTCTGAAGCCAGGGACTGTCCTCTCCTTCCAGAACGCAGCCCTGGGGAGTGTTGGTGAGTCACACACATGCTGGAATACTTTATTAAAAAAGTCACATTGAAGAGAGTACATTCTGAGTACAAATAACTGAAGTATTTTAAAGGTCATACAGATACTTGGAATAATTTCTTCATGAGTCATTCATACACCCGCACACAAACAAATACACACACACACACACACACACACACACACACATCTATTTTTGTCCGAAGGGTTATGGGGCTGAAAATAATTGCTATTGCAGGCAGGCCCTTGATAAGATCTCAAGCTTACAGGTATTCTCTCTGGCTCTCAAAGATCCCCCCCAAAATAAAGAACATACTGTTTTTTATACAGTGCACTGAAGCTCTTCACATATTGAAAGCATTAGAGGGGTTTGTTAGACATACAAGTTAGAAACTGTATTATTGTATTTCTTTTGTATTACATGGTAAAAAGGTTGGACCTTTTATGTCATCAAACATTTGAAAAAGAATATATGATATATATATATATCTCAACTGAAAGTTACAGGTGCAGACACAAAATATAAAACATGTAGCTGCCAACTAAGAAGTCACTTGGTTTTCACCATTACAGTGAATATCTGACTGGACAGAACATACTGTATACAGAAACATGAGCCACTACTATACACCATGCTAATATGTAATGCTATTCAATGCTACGGTACACTACACTGGCCAGGATACATCCAGCTAGCTCTCAGGCAGCTCTAATGATAAGCTATCTGAAACATCACCCTGCTGAACCCTGTCAAAGGTTCAAGTGTGGTCAGGATGTGTTCAGTTCAGGTCTATACACCAAACAACTGCAAACTCCTGACCTACAACCATTCTATTCTAGCTGAATAGAATAGCATTAAAGATACACTATACAGAAATCGCTCAGCCCTTTCCTGGTTGCTAAAATTCTAATAGTTCCCCTAATTTCAATTAATGTGACAAAACAAGCAAGTATCGGGGCGAGAATAAGGTACCATGTAAACCGCTGTGAAATATATTTTACATAACCAAAAATATAGTTATTTCAGCTGTTTGAAGCTGGTGTACAAAACCGAAAGTAAAAACTAAACTTAAGAACGGGAACCATAGAAATAGCACACATAGAACAGATCTACCGTTTCTTACACTTGCTTTTAATGAGAATGACAGATCTATAACACACATTTCTATGTGAATTTCATCGGATTGCCCAAAAAGTTACATAATGCAGCTTTAAACGGGATATTAAATTGTATTAATAGTGATACACATCAAATCAGCATAACCAATGTTTCAGTGTGTCAAGGAAAGCTTCTCTCAAGGAAAGCTACATTTCTCCACCACCCCCTCTCTCTTCCCCCCCAGAGATGAAGCAGCTTCTAAGCAACCGTAGGCGTGACGCCCAGATGAACTGGTTTGATAGTTTGTCGGACTGGGAGCAGGAGCTAGAGAGGACCGGGGCTTGCAGCTGGAGGGTCAGCTCTGTCAATGACCGCTTTGAGATGTCCACCAGGTAGCCTATACACCCACCATCTGACGCTTCCTGGTGGTTAACCTGTTTGGAACTTTATTAGTGGAAAATATCAAATACATGATATAGTTGCCCACTCTGGTCCTGTTAGTGTTGGGTTGGAACAGAAGCCTGCGCACACTGTGCACCTGGTGTATAGTCAGTGTCCTAGCCCAAATGTCCATTAAACTTGCAATGGTTAATGTCATTTTTTCCTATTTCATGTCAGTCTGCCCAAGTTCAACGTGGTCCCTCAGAAAGTTCTGGACACTGAGCTGAAGAAGACCTTTGCCCACTTCAACGAGGGACGCATTCCTGTAAGTAGAACTCTAACACTCATCAATATCAGTCATTCCTGAAAGTAGAACTCCACCACTCATCATATGACCCCACAATATCAGTCATGTCAGAAAACGCAGTTAAAATCTCATGCCCTGGTCACTAAGAACTCATACAGGGATTTCAAAACATATCCAAAAACCATTACTATTGAGACCACGTTGTGTCTAAATCTGTGTGACTGTTGTCGTCCAGCGCTGGTGTTGGCGACATCCTCGGGGCAGTGACCTGCTACGGATGGCCAGCTTCCAGAACAACATCTACCATGAGAAGGATGACATCAGGTGTGTGTGCATGTTTGTGTGTGTGTGTGTGTGTGTGTGAGAGAGAGAGAGAGAGAGAGAGAGACAGAGGAAGATAGAGAGAGATAAACATAGTAATACTGTTGTTGTTCATTTTTATGCCAAAGGCAATTGCTTCACATCAGAATTTTTACGTCAAAACTAACCTGTAATCATGTACATGTTACCCGGCCATTCCTGAGATGGGACAGGTTAGCAGGCTATCGTTGAATGCTATTCCTTGTGCATGTCTGAGACAGTGCTTAGACTGGGGGCAAAGACAGTTTACTAGCCCTGGCCTATGGTTACAAAGTAATGGAATGTGACATGTCTAATCACAGAGAATAATGCTAAGGGGTCCCTGTCTGTCTGTCCTATGGGGTGTTACTGTAGGAACCTGGAGTTGATCCTGTTTGGGGGCCAGTCTCTATGTGTGGTGGTGGAGCTGGGAGACGAGATGCCTTCACCCACAGACATACAGCTGGCACACACCCGCCTACGGGCTCTGTGTCTGGGAGGTCAGTACAAACCATCTGCACCTTTTGGAAGGACAAGTGTATTAGTCTGTGTTTTAATGTACCTGACAAAGACCCACACTGGATAAAATGTTGGTCAAAATGTTGCTACAGTGCATTTAAACATAGGAGTGTATTCTGTTTTCGTTTCACATGATAGCCTGATAGACATTTGATTGGGGTTGCCAGTTTCATTGACAAGCCCTCCCCTTGCCTCTCCCGTGACGTCTTTTTTATTTGTTGACAAATTCATTCGCTTTAGCACAGGTTTTACACCGCATCTATGGAGGGGCACTCTAGCCCTGAGGGACAGTGGGCATGCAGATTTTATAGAGGACATAAAGTGGTGTTAATCTATTTCCATGTGCTTCCCATTACAATGTTACTGAGACAGAGATGGTAGGTTAGTAGAGATCACATCCAGATGACAAGACCCCAGACACCAATTTACCTCCTGAAATTACGGATTTGGATTCAATTGGATCCTCAATAAATCAATGTATACCCCCTCATATAAGCGTACACCAGTGGTGTAAAAATACTTTAAAGTACTACTCTATCTGGCAGTCTCACTAAACACAAATGCTTAATTTGTAAATTATGTTTGAGTGTTGAACTGTGCCCCTGGCTATCCATAAATAAAAAAACAAGAAAATCGTGTTGTCTGGTTTGCTTAATATAAGAAATGTTTAATGATTTATACTTTTACTTTTGATACTTAAGTACATTTCAAACCAAATACTTTTAGACTTTTACTCAAGTAGTATTTTACTGGGGGATTTTCACTTTTACTTGAGTCATTTTCTTTCAAGGTATCTTTACTTTTACGCAAGTATGAAAATTGGGTACTTTTCCCACCACTGGCATACACTACTCATTTAAAAAATAAAATGTATTTTTATTTCACCTTTATTTAACCAGGAAGGCCAGTTGAGAACAAGTTCTCATTTACAACTGCGACCTGGTCAAGATAAAGCAAAGCAGTGCGACAAAAACAACAACACGGAGTTACACATAAACAAATGTACAGTCAATAACACAATAGAAAAATCTATGTACAGTGTGTGCAAATTTAGAATATTAGGGAGGTAAGGCAATAAATAGGCCACAGAGGTGAAATAATTACAATTTAGCATTAACTCTGGAGTGATAGATGATGATGTGCAAGTAGAGATACTGGGGTGCAAAAAGATAACAATATGGGGATGAAGTAGTTGGGTGTGCTATTTACAGATTGGCTGTGTACAGGTACAGTGATCGCAAAGCTGCTCTGACAGCTGATGCTTAAAGTTAGAGAGTCTCCAGCTTCAGTGCTTTTTGCAATTCGTTCCTGTCATTGGCAGCAGAGAACTGGAAGGAAAGGCGACCAAATGAGGTGTTGGCTTTGGGATGACCAGTGAAATATACCTGCTGGAGCGTGTGCTACGGGTGGGTGTTGCTATGGTGACCAGTGAGCTGAGATAAGGCGGGGCTTTACCTAGCAAAGACTTATAGATGACCTGGATCCAGTGGGTTTGGCGACGAATATGTAGCGATATGCGAATTTTACGATATGTGAGCACCATGTGATGGTGGCGTGTTTTTCCTGACGCTTCTTCCTGTAATGCTGTGAGAAGTCAAAAAAGCTATGAGAGACTGTTTATGTAGACTAGGAGACAACTAGTTTCCTAGACAACACCCTCTCTGTTGTGCTGATGTGGAGTTCACATTGTCAAGGCAGGGCACACCACAGGTCACTGACTCCCATGGCTCACACATTGCCAACACAATGCTCACATTGTTTGGTTTATTGTGTGATACCTCTACACAAGGCTGAGGGATTTGGATCGACAACAACCACACAAATCTATGGGCCTCACTCATCATGTTTGAACTACGTTAACCTTTAAGACTTAAACAATATGTTTTCAGAAGATATTTATTTACAACCAAACTCATTTGATATGTAGCGCTATGGATCTTATTTAAAATTTCAGGTGCAATAGTATATCCTAAAACTTGTCAAATCCCCACTGTAATTTATGTACAATAAGGCTCCTTCGACAAAAACACGAACAAGGTTGCTTTGTCTTCTGTGTTGGTCCACAGACATCTCCACATCTGTGTCTGTGCCAGATGACAAATGGCTGTCTACGCTGGAGAGCACTCATTGGCTGGACTACACCAGGTGAGAGGTCCTGATTGGCTTCTCATCAAAGCAATAAATCATCTGTAATAAATGTGCCGGGCCTACATTGATTTGGTCGATTTGTTTATGTCTACCTAGTAATGCTAGTGAATAGCCTGTAGTTCAATGTTGATGTAGTATGAATGTACCATTATAGCACATTAGCCTAGCCCTGGTTGAATATGTGGCTTTACTGTGTTACATTAGATGTAAGCAGATTTGGAATGCTCCAACATACTGTTACAGAACATACCTTTAGCATGAGGCTATAATAGTCCCACACACATGGATGTTGAATGTAGCTCTCATATATTCAATAAGTGTGGGAGCTTGTTATATCTACACAGTAGACCAAGACCTAGTGCATAGCTTTTTTACAGGCTTACACACGTGGATGTTGAAGCGTCTATGTGCTGAAACTAGCTAGAACTGATAGTAGCATAGCGTTAGCCTGATTCGCATGCTGCTCTGCTCCCACCCCAGGTGCTGTCTGAGGAAAGCTGCTGAGGTGGCCTGCCTGCTCCGCGGAGGTCACCTGACCGTGGTGCTTCAAGGTGAGTCCCGTGATGAGGGCTAAGCAGTACCGAATATTCAATCCGTTCATTTATTATTCACGCTGCATCCCTCATTAAAGCGGCATTAGGGCTTACCCTGAAGGAGACTCGTACTTTAGAAGCACTACTCTACCAGGACACTAATACAGCAGGTGGTAAGTCTATTGTGCCTGGTGAGATTGTGTTATGATTGTGTGCCATATTGTCATGCTGACTGGCTCACTTAGTTGTGGAAGTTTACTGTAGTGTGTTGGAAGTTCAAGGTGGGTGCCAGTCTGTCTGTTTCTGTTTTAGCCAGCTTGTGATTGTCTTGCCACACAAGGCAAGGACGTAACGAACTAGCGATGTTGAACATAAATAGTCTGGCACCCAGGCTGGAGCCCACAGCCTTGGAGAGATAAGTGAGTGTAATACAACAGTCTATAATGAGAGAGAACAGTATTATGGCAAAGCTGCAGACGTTCTTGACTAAGTACAACTATGTTCATACATTATTATTACATGACTCCATGTACTGACACATATAATTGGTCTGTGAGAGTCAGTCCTAGTCTGTTGATACCTAAGGTAGCTACCACAGACTGAAAAGTCAACAGAACTCTGTGTCACATGAATAATGGCTGCTACTGCTCTGTGATTTTCCCTTCCCCCATATGAGTTGTGTTGCCTGGCCAGCCTCAAGTGGGCTTTTTGGAGAAGAGGGTTGCATATCACCCCCCTAAAACCACAGAGCTGACAGTGTCCTGAACACAAGTAAATGACTGGAGAAATGACCCAATGGTATTTTCAGACAGGCCCAGCCAACACTCCCTCCTGCCTGTGGTTAGAAAAAACCTGCCAACCAGATGTGGGTATTTGGGAGAAGTTCTATTCTTGTCCACAGGGGGACACGTTTTGTGAGAATGAAAGGGCTGTTGTGAGACTGTGGCATTTGGATTGTCATGTTGTGTTGTTTTTTTTATACACTTATCTTATCCTTTGATATCTGAGCCCTGAATATGTGTTCTGTTACTGTATTCAGTTACAAATGACTACTGATGGTCTATTTCCTCCTGTTGTGTGCAGAGGCGGAAGACCGGGACATGACCTGTGTGGTGTCCAGTCTGGTCCAGGTGATGTGTGACCCCCACTGCAGGACCAGGGTGGGCTTCCAGGGTCTGGTGCAGAAGGAGTGGGTGATGGCCGGACACCGCTTCCTCAGCCGCATCAACTACCACAGGGACAGCGACAAGGAAGAGGTGAGAGGATAAGCTGTCACCTATCAGTTAACTCACCTATCAGTGGTCATGGAGGAAAAAACTATTTGCATTAGGACACAGTGTTTAATGCCAGTCATTTGTCTGTGGTGATCTTTCTCCCATCTTTCTTAACCCTGTGTTTTGTCCCCACTAGGCACCAGTGTTCCTGCTCTTCCTGGACTGTGTGTGGCAGCTATGGGTCCAGTATCCGTCCCGCTTCCAGCTGACAGGGGACTTCCTGCTGGCCCTCCATGACAGCTTCCACCTGCCCCTCTTCAGCAGTTTTCTGGCCAACTGCCACAGGGAGAGGTGCAAACGCTCACAGGTAGGCCACTGTTCAGCAACACCACCGCTAATGCTGAAGCTGTAGTACTAGACAAGATACACTGTAGGTATGCTACCCTAGGCTAACATGGAAAAAGTTGGAAATACCTGTATCAAAGTTTGAAAGTCGTAAATTCTGTAAACCATCTTAGATTAAAGCGGTTGATTTGCGAGGCGAGTCCACGTCATTTTCAATCCCACACATGCATCAGCTCAGATTGTCTTCAACGATAACTCTTGAATGAGCTCAGATTGAATCAGACGAATCACTGTTCTCTCACCTCTTCTTCCTCCATCCCTTCCTGTCTCTCCCAGAACCTATCCCAGAGTTACACTCCAGTGAACGGCTGGAGAGACGTGGTACCCAGGGGCTCCTTCCCGGACTCCTCAGACCCCCCTCTGCCCCCTGTGTGGGACTGGGCTCTGCAGTACAGCAGCCAGAGACGGGAACGTTTCACCCAGCCAGTGTCTATGCCCGCCCTGCCACAGCCCCTATTCAACGGCAACCTCAACACCAACCCTGAGGCACACAGGGTAGGAGAGAGAGGATGTTGTTATGGGGTATACAGCCAGGCGCTAGGAGTGTGAAAAGCACAATATAAATGCAAATCATGCATGTTTGAGTGCTTGCTATTTTAATGAGCTCTTGTCTTACAAAAGCCACCCCGCTCTCACTCACACACACACACACACACACACACACACACACACACACACACACACACACACACACACACACACACACACACACAAATATTAATGGCCATGATGAGGGAAGAGCACAAGCCCACTGCACCTCCGTGTGGTAGGTCTCAGTATTGCAACATGCTTAATTATATATTTTCTTTTAACCTTTATTTAACTAGGCAAGTCAGTTAAGAACAAATTCTTATTTACAGTGACGGCCTAAGAACAGTGGGTTAACTCCCTTGTTCAGGGGCAGTACGACAGATTTTTACCTTGTCAGCTCGGGGGTTTGATCCAGCTAGCTTTCGGTTACTGGCCCAACGCTCTAACCATTCAGCTACCTGCCGCCCTTAAGGTACATAAGGGATATTTAAACGTATTAATCTCCATCTATCTCTTCCTCCCTATTTCTCTCTTCTCTCCCCTCCCTCTCTCAGCTGAGTGACAGCGCACCAGGCTCTGTGTTCCTGCTCTCCAGGGGCTCCTTCTCCTGCTCTGCTAACCTCCTGCCCTGGCGCAGCGGAGGGGGCTCAGGCGTCTACCGGAAGAGCCACCGGAGAGGGGGGTCCTCCTCAGAGAACCTGCCGGGCCTGGAGAGGCTTCTGAAGGCCTGGGCCCTCACAGAGCTCCCCCAGGGCCACACCACCACCATAGCCGGTCTCCAGGTGCCCCTGGACCCCTATGAGCCTCTGCTGCCCTTGCTCCTGGGGCCCTGCTTAGGTGTGTGGAGAGACTGCTACCTCCGTGGGGCTCTTCATGCTCAGGTACATAGGGAAGGAGGATCATTCTCACTATTATACAGAGCCTAAAACACTGTTGCCATGGGGATGTTTATAATAGCCTACTCTACTGGTATGTGGGTGGGAGATCAAAATGAACTTTGAACTCTGTATCTGAAAAAGGATTTCAACTAGAGGTATTGCATAAAAAAATGTAGTAAGAAATTGAAATTAATATTTTTATTCAACTGAATAGTTGATGCAACGTTGTACTGGACAAGCTTCTAATTTTTGCTGGTCACATCAGAAACTACAATTAGTTCATCATGGATGGCTGTAGTCATGATGGTGTTATAAACTAACAGAAAACCTGGCCATGTTGTGCCCTCAGGCTTTCTCCCACCCCATCTCCTCATCCACCCAGCACCCAGTGGAACAGCTAGCCTGGGAGGTCCAGCAGCTTAGAGACAAGCTGGCTTTGGCCTCCAGCCCCACTAACACAGTCCCAGCCAAGACACAGGAGCCCCGTCGGACAGACTCCAACCTCAACCAGAACACCAACAACAGCACCTTCCTCTTCCCAGCCTGCAGACCGCCTGGGCCGGTTGTCTCCAGAACCACGCCCCCTATCTTGAACCTCCAACCCAGGGTTCCTCCAGCTTCCCCTGCCCCTCTATCTAGACCTGGCCACAGAGACAGCAGCAAGCACACATTCCTATTTGGCCACCCATCCTCTTCAGAGGCCCGTCCAGACCAGCGTTACTTCCCCGCGCCCAATAATAATGCCAAGCTGCCCAAGAGCAACGGTCCTTCACTGGGTTCCTGAGCTCTGGGTGTCCGCTGTAAGTTAGCACAAATGGTACAAACTGTTCCTCCTGGCTCAGAACTCTAGAACCTATACACACCCTCCAAGACTCGATTTCCTTCCCCGACACATGATGTCTGGGTGGAACCTGATGTGATTTTCCTGTCAAGGCCTGTTTGAGGGGCTTTGAGGCCATAACAAGACGAGGAGAGTCATGTACTGAGCAGGGAGGAGAGACTAAACTGCAGTAATAATGCATTGAGCAGTGCAAAGCACAAATAGTATTTGAAATGTTTCTGAAAGATTGTTTTACTTGTAACAAATTGTCTGTTTTACTGAATATGACACCCAAACTGATGGTCTGGTCAGCATTCCCTAAGAACGTATTGGTGTTTCTAAAAGCAGCAAGCTATTACCCAAAATGAATAAGGGCTGATGATGATTGATGAGCTAATGACATGAGAGCACAAATAATGAGCCGTTGGCTGAAATATGGAATCAAATACTTCTATTGATCAGACTTCAGCTGTTTTTAGAATCATGATTTCAACTGAGTGACAACCTTCATTCTTGACCAGACAGCTATAATAGGACTGTTGTCCTGACTCTTCGGCCCTTTTGAGTGACAATGACCCCCAATTCCAAAACCAACTCAGCCTTGAGAGGAAAAATACAGAGAGCTGTTCACCAAGTAAACACTAGGGACAGACATTGGCGTCACAAAAAAACATGCAGTTTTAACTCCAGGCATTTTGTCCAGTAAATTTGATCTGGAATTTAGGCCACTGGAGCTATTTTGATACTGTTCCCATATCTTTATACTTGCATGCATGCTAGTAGTGAACAATGAGAGGCATAAGCTGAGTTGTATGACTCTGTATCATAACCCTGTTATTCAGAATATGGCCATGGTCAGTTAATATTGCTGTAAGTGTGCATGATTGAGGTAAAAGTGCTATTATTCTTATGGTCTGTGCATCTCTATTGAGAGTTCTAAGTATTATTGACCAACTTTGGTTGCGTATGAATTTCAGAATATTTAACGATACATTTTTAAGTGGTCGTGACCAAGATGAGTATTACTCTTTTTTTTCCCCTTATGGTGTCATTGTGCAAACCATAAGTTCTGATGGTTCATATTTATAATTCACTTTTATTTGGTTCTTCTAGATGTAGCTTTTTTAAGGTAAGCTACTTTTTTTCCCCCAATAGTGTATTTTTTCATTACTTGTCCTGACTGCTAGTTTCGTATGCAGCTAGCTTTCAGGTCAAGGACTTCTAAATGCGTCCTTTCATTCAAAGCCCAGTGAGCTATTGGGACTGGGCTACTCAGTCCAGACAGATTGTTGTTTGTATGATGTGGATATTAAGCAGCAAATACACTGGCATGATTTCCATATACTGTAACACTCTTCAGACTACAGGGATGTACTGTATGTTTATACAAAACTAGCATTTCCATACAGAGAAGTACTTGTATTGTGTGACATCGGATGAAAGAGTTTCTGGCTGGCATACAATGTATTTCTCACTGAAATGTCTCGTTATGTTTATTATGAAATATAAAGGCTGAAGGTGGTAATGTATATGACTTACATTGGTGTACATCACTCTTGTATTACCTACAGTCATTCCTATGCCTCAGTACGAGAGCATTTTGAATTATTCAATGGCTGTAAATATTCATTTTTTGAATATCACAGCACACTGTTTGATATCAGTTACTGAATATCAGGTTGTTTGAGTTTTTGGATTTGATGCCAGTACTTTTGCGCTTGTCTTCCATGGAAAAAACACACGGTCATCACATTCCCTAATGGTATTGGCTATACAAAGAGAAAATGAAAGTCCTTTTCTGCATGCAAACCTACTTCCATACACTATTATATATTTAAATGTTTTGGTACGAATGACACAATGATTTGCCAGATGTACATATTTTTTGTATCAACATGTTAGGATCCTGATTAATAAACTATTATAAGTTCATAAAATCTTTGCTTTCAAGTTTCAAAGTTTATACGCCACGTGCACATGATACAACAGGTGTAAAACAGTACAGTTAAATTCTTACCTTGAGAGCTCTTTCCAACAATGCAATGAAAGTAATATACAGTAGATCATGGAATAAAAAAAAACAAATAAGAATAAAAACCTCAAGAACTATGACGAGAGCTAAAGAACACGAGAATGCTAGTATTTACAGTATTTACCTTATTCAATGTGCAGGGGAACTGGAGTGGTTGAGGTGTGTTTACATGAAAAGTGACTGGTAGGATAGACATGTAAACAGGAGTAATAGTGACCAGTAAGGAGGTAAGGCAATAAATAGGCCAATAGTGGCGAAGTAATTACAATTTAGCAATTTACACTAGAGTGATATATGTGCAGATTAGGATGTGCAAGTAGAAATTCTGGTGTGCAAAAGAGCAGAAAAACAAAAACAAATATGGGGATGAGGTAGGTAGTTGGTTGGATGGGCTATTTACAGATGGGCTGTGTACAGCTGCAGTGATCGGTAAGCTGCTCTGACAGCTGACGCTTAAAGTTAGTGAGGGAGATATAGGTCTCCAACTTCAGTGATTTTTGCAATTCGTTTCAGTCATCAGTCATTTGAGAACTGGAAGGAAAGGCGGCCAAAGTAGGTGTTGGCTTTGGGGGATGACCAGTTAGCCATTAAGCCTTATGGCCAGGGGATAGAAGCTGTTTAGGACTCTGTTAGTCTGAGCCATGAAGCACCTGTACCGCCTGCCAGACGGAGCATGGAAAACAGTCCATGTCTCAGGTGGCTGTAGTCTTTGGCAATTATTCAGGCCGTTCTCAGATACCGCCTGGCATGTGCGTCTTGGATGGATGGGAGCTCGCCGCCAGTGATGCGCTGAGCTGGCCGCACAACTCTCTGTAGGGCCTTCCAGTTGCAGGCAGTGATACAGTCAGGATGCTCTCAATGGTGCAGCTGTAAAAGTTTGAGGGGCCATGTCAAATCGTTTAAGCCTTCTGAGGGAGAAGAGGTGTTGCTGACCATGTTATGTCCTTAGTGATGTGGACACAGAGGAAATTGAAGCTCTTGACCCTCTTCACTGCGGCCACGTCGATGTGGATGGGGGGTGTGCACGATCAGCTCCTTGGTCTTGCTGACGTTGAGGGAGAGGTTGTTGTCCTGGCACCACCCTGCCAGTTCTCTGACGATCTCCCTGTAGGCTGTCTCATTGCTGTTGATGATCAGGCCTACCATCTTCATGTCGTCAGCAAACTTGATGATAGAGTTGGTTGTGTGTGGCCACACAGTCGTGGGTAAACAGGCAGTACAGGAAGGGGGCTAAGCACACACGTGGGGTCCCACATGTTGAGGGTCAGCGTGGCAGAGGTATTTTTGCCTACTCTCACCACCTGGGGTCAGCCCGTCAGGAAGTCCAGGATCCAGTTGAAGAGGGAGGTGTTCATTCCCAGGGTCCCGAGCTTGATAACGAGCTTGGAGGGCACTATGGTGTGAACGCTGAGCTGTAGTCGATGAACAGCATTCTCACAAGTATTCCTCTAGTCCAGGTGGGAGGGCTGTGTGGAGTGCAATTGAGATTGCCCTTGTCTGTAGATCTGTTTGGGCGGTATGCAAATTGGAGCGCGTCTAGGGTGTCTGGGATGATGGAGGTGAGATGTGCCATGACCAGCCTTTCAAAACACTTCATGATTACAGATGTTAGTGCTACAGGGCAGTAGTCATTGTGGAAGTTAACCTCAGAGTTCTTGGGAACAGGAATGATGTTGTTCACCTTGAGACATGTAGGGATTACAGACTGGAGAGGTTGAACATGACCATGAAGATGCCTGCCAGCTGGTCTGCGCATGCTCTGAGAACGCGCCCTGGAATACCGTCTGGCCCTGTGGCCTTGCGAGTGTTGACCAGATTAAAAACCTTACATCAGCCCCGGAGAGCATGAGACCCCGCCATCCCAATCCTCTGGGCCCTGTGTTATTTTTGTCAAAGTGTGCATACAATGCATTGAGTTCGTCTGGTAGAGAGGCACCATTGGATAGATCACGGCTAGGTCTACCTTTGTAGTCTGTAATGGACTGTAGCCCCTGCCACATGCGTCAGAGCCGGTGCTATAGGATTCCACCTTGTTCCTATATTGTCCTTTTGCCTGTTTGATGACTCTGCAGAGGTCGTAGTGGGACTTCATGTACACATTTGTGTCCTTAGTCGTAGCCTCTGGGTTGGCTGCGATAGCCCTGTGTGCGGTAACTCTGTCCTTTAATTTAGCGCATACCTCTGTGTTAATCCAGGGCTTTTGATTGGGGAAGCAGCCTTGCTTTTGCTGTGTCTGTGTGTGTTTGTGTTTGTGTCGGCCATGTCTACAGGCAGAAGTACGCCCCTGCTAGTGAACTGATCCTCTGGCAACCAAATCATAAAATCTAATATTTGTCACATGCGCCGAATACTACAGGTGTAGAAGGTACCGTGAAATGATTACTTACGAACCCTTAACCAACGATGCAGATTTGAGCTAAATAAACTAAAGGAAAAATAGTAACACAAAATAACAATAACTAGGATATATACAAGATGTACTAGTACCAAGTCAATGTGCAAGGGTATGGGTTAGTCAAGGTAATTGAGGTAATATGTACATGCAGGTAGAATAATAAACAGAGTAACAGCAGCATGTGATGAGTGTGAATGTATGTGTGTGTGTGGTGTCAATATGCATGTGTAGTTACAGTCCAGTGAGTGTACAATGAGCCTGTGCAAGAGTGAGTGCAAAATAATTATAATAAATAATAAAACAAGGGGGTCAACGCAAATAATCTGCGTAGCCTTTTGATTAACTGTTCAGCAGCCATATGGCTTGGGGATAGAAGCTGTTAACAAGCTTTTTGGTCCAAGACTTGGCGCTCCGGTACCGGAAGCCGTGCGGTAGCAGAGAGAACAGTCTATGACTTGGGTGGTTGGAGTCTTTAAACATTTTTAGGGCCTTCGTCTGACACCGCCTGGTATAGAGGTTCTGGATGGCTGGAAGCTCGGCCCCAGTGATGTACTGGGCCATACGCACTACCCTCTGTAGCGCCTTGCGGTCGGATGCCAAGCATTGATGCAACCAGTCAGGATCCTCTTGATGGTGCAGCTGTAGAACATTTTGAGGATCTGAGGTCCCATGCCAAATCTTTTCAGTCTCCTGCGGGGGAATATGTGTTGGTGTGTTTGGACCATGATAGGTTCTTAGTGATGTAGACACCAAGGAACGTGAAGCCATCAACCCGCTCCACTACAGCCCAGTCGATGTGAATGGGGGCGTGCTCTGCCCTTCTTTTCCTGTAGTCTATGATCAGCTCCTTTGTCTTGTTGACATTGAGGGCGAGGTTGTTGTCGTGGCACCACACTGCCAAGTCTCTGACCTCCTCCCAGTTAGATGGTTGTCTTGAAACTCCAGGCTAATCGGCAGGGGATCTCAGAGCAGCAGTGGACCCCAGAGATGCATCTGTACAGGCCCACCTCTGTGTGGACACGTCCTGGCAGCCATCAACCACTGCTCTGCTGCCTTGTGGGTTAGTCTGGTACGACAAATGCTAGGGGAGCACACCCTGAGAGAAAAGTAGCGTGCTGGCGGTGAGCGGTAGGTGGACACCGACAGTCTGGGGATCCGGCAGCCTCCTGCAGCTGTGGAAGATGCCGGACATCCTGGGTTTTCCTCCTTGCCACTGGAATTCACCTATCTACAGTGAAGTAGTGCTGTTGGGGATTGCGCACCATCAGTGGCACTTTAAATAACTTCCTTTGCGCAGATATCCACTTCTGACCTCGGTGAAGTCATCAACCGGAAACCGGACTGAAGTCTGGTGGCATGGGGTGTCTGGTGACAGGGGCAGGAGTGAATGCACCGGGATCCCTTAATCAGACCTCTGTACGCCAGCGGCACAGGACTATTATGGTCGCCAACAGTTAGGACTTGAGTGGCACCTGCTCTTGGCAGACCCCTGTGTGACTGAGCAGCCCTATTTAGGAGCCACACTGCTCACCCCAGCTGGGGAGAGGCCTAGAAATGCTGGTCTAAAAATTGCCCCCTCGCTCCATCCTGGATAGGCTACCGCACCTATCGGGAGTTCCACTCAGCAGTCAAAAAATGCAAATGAAAAAAATTCCCCTGAAACTGGCGACATGGAACATCAAAACTCTTTTGGACACTGATGATAATAGCGATAGACCCTATCGGAGAACAGCTTTGATTGGTGCAGAACTAAGGCGCTAGCATTTCGCTACACTCGCATTAACATCTGCTAACCATGTGTATGTGACAAATACAATTATTGATTTGATTTGACATCATTGACACCCGAGACCAGGTTCCTGGATGAAGGTTCCCTGAAAGAGGAGGGAGAAGGCTACACCTTCTTTTGGAAAGGTTACCCTCCGGGTGGACAACATCAGCATGGTGTGGGACTGGCAATTAAGAACAGCCTTTTACCCAGCCTCACCGAAACATATGTCTCTCCATATCCCCCCTAGCCAAGATGTGTTTTGCTACTCCTCTCAGTGCATAAGCACCAACGTTACCATCTGAAAATGAGTCAAAGGACTGCTTCTACCAGTCACTACTTGAGGCCATTCACCACATCTCCAGGAATGACAAAATCTTTCTGGTGGGTAACTTCAACGCTAGGGTGGGACAGAACAACAGGATATGGAGTGGAGTACTGGGTAGGCATGGTGTTGGCCAGGTCAATGAGAACGGCATGAGACTGCTAACTATGTGCAGAGCACGATCTCATTTTCACTAACACCTTGATCCAGCAGAAGAACAAATAAAACATCATGGATGCACGCACGCTCCAAACACTGGCACCTGATCGACTACGTCATAGTGAGACATTCTGACTCGAATGACGTCCTGCTGAGACATACTATGAGGGGTGTGTAACCGGTGTGAAATGGCTAGCTAGTTAGCGGGATGCGCGCTAATAGCGTTTCAATCGGTGACCTCCCTCGCTCTGAGACAAAGTAGTTGTTCCCCTTGCTCTGCAAGGGCTGTGGCTTTTGTGGAGCGATGGGTAACGATGCTTCGTGGGAGGCAGTTGTTGATGTGTGCAGAGGGTCCCTGGTTTGAGCCCAGGTAGGGGCGAGGAGAGGGACGGAAGCAAAACTGTTACAGGTGCTGAATGCTGGACAGATCACTGTATGATACTGGCTAAACTCCAGGTGAGAATACGTCCACCCAACGTCTGCAGAAGTCCAGTAAGAGGCCTCTGCACTGTACTCGGCTTGAGAAAGCTGCAGTAAGGGACTAGTTCCTTCGCCCTCTCGCTAAAAGGCTGAGGGAGACTTAGCCTCTTCTGATCGCAGAGGACCCCATGGACCAGAAGTGGGCATCTATTATCTCAGTGCTCTATCAGGCAGAGGCCCACTCCATTGGCTACAGAGGTAGGAAACATCAGGACTGGTTCGATGAGAACTGACACCATCACGACCCCACTGGACAATGTGCGCAAAGCGCACAGGGCTACTCTCAACAGCCACACATCTGCTACCCTCCACCATTGGCATGCTAGAGGCGTCACTACAGACCCTGGTTCGATCCCGGGCTGTATCACAACCCTATAGGGCGGTGCAAAATTGGCCCAGTGTGGCCCGGGTTAGGGGAGGGTTTGGCCGGGGTAGGCCGTCATTGTAAATAATAATTTTTCTTAACTGAATTGCCTAGTTAAATAAAGGTTAAAATGTGTCGCGCAAGGAAGTGCAAACAACTTTGTGTGCTCTGCAGAACGAATGGTGGATGAATAAGGCACAGGAAATCCAAATTTATGCAGACAAAAACAACATGCACAATTTCTATCTTTGGCCCTAGATGTCGCTCCATCACCCCCCTGAAAACAGCTGATGGTCTGAATCTCTTGAAGGACCAAAACCATATCCTGATGGTGGGCTGACCACTTTTTAGCACTACTCAATCAACACTCTCCTACTGACCACTCCATCCTGGAAGAACTCCCTGTCCATCCACCCAGTCAAGACCTCAACCATTCGCCAACCTTCCAAGAGGTGTTATCAGCTATCCGTTCCCTCGAGAACAACACGGCTCCTGGTGCTGACAGCATCCCGGCAGAGCTACTTAAGAAGGGAGGTTACTTCTGCACCAGAGGGCTCCACCAGTACATCACTGAGGTTTGGGACCGGGAGATCGTCCCCCAACAGTGGCGGGATGCCAACATTGCACCATCTATAAGAACAAGGGTGACAAATCCATCTGCGGCAACAGCTGGGGGATATCCCTTCTGGCTGTTGCCGGCAAGGTCCTGGCCAAGGTCATTTTACACAGGCTGGTAAACAACAGTGTCACAATGCAGCTTCAGAAAGAACAGGAGTACAGTCGGCATGATATTCACCGCACGGCATCTCCAGGAGAAGTGCTGTGAACAACATCAGGACCTTTTCATTGCCTTTGTCAACCTCTCCAAGGCCTTCGACACTGAACAGGGAACTACTATGGGGCATTCTACTCAAATTTGGCTGTCCAGATAAATTTGTCAACATCCTTTGCCAGTTCCATGATGGGATGATGGCTCGGGTGGCCATAGGAGTGACCTTTGGAGTAAGCATCGGTGGGAGGCAGGGGTGTGTGCTGGCACATGTACTCTTTAACATCTTCCTCATATGTGTCACCCAGCTTCTCCATAAGGAGCTTGAGGACAGCAGCGGGTTTGCAGTGGACTTCGGGCTGGATGAAAACCTATTCAACGTCAGGAAGCTCCAAGCAACCACCAAGGTTTTGACGGCGTGGGTTCTTGAGCTGCAGTATGCTGATGACTGTGCTCGTGGCCACACTCTGGAAGACCTTCAGTCTGTCCTTGTAGTGGCTGTGAGGGTCTACAGCAGGATGAGACGGTATATCAACACCATCAAGACAGAGGTGGTCTATCAATGGAGATCTAGCCCTCCACCCACCATGCCTGTCTTCACCATTGAACAAAAATCACTGGCAATAGTCCCATCTTTCAAATACTTGGGCAGCATCCTCTCGGAGGACTGCAGGATCGACCTCAAAATTCAAAATAGGATAAAGCATCAACTGCCTTCAGGAAACTCAGACTCAGGGTCTTCCAAAACAGGGATCTCCACCTCCACACCAAAGTTGCTGTCTATCAAGCAGTCTGTATCACTACACTTCTTTACAGCTGTGAATCCTGGGTCACATAAGATGCCTGCAGCGCAGGTGTTTAACGCTGAGCTGTAGTCAATGAACAGCATTCTCACGTAGGTGATCCTTTTGTCAAGAGCATTGTGGAGTGCAATAGAGATTGCATCATCTGTGGATCTGTTGGGGCAGTATGCGAATTGGAGTCGGTCCAGGGTTTCCGGGAGGATGATGTTGATGTGAGCCATGATCAGCCTTTCAAAACATTTCATGGCTACAGATGTGAGTGCTACGAGGCGGTAGTCATTTAGGCAGGTTACCTTTGCGTTCTTGGGCACAGGGACTTTGGTGGTCTGCTTGAAACATGTATTACAGACTGAGTCAGGGAGAGATTGGAAATGCACATGTTCTGAGTATGTGTCCTGGTAATCTGTCAATTATAACCTGTTTAAAAAAGGTCTTACATCACCTATGGATCACACAGTCGTCTGGAACAGCTGGTGCTCTCATGCATGGTTCATTGTTGCTTGCCTAAAGGCGAGTATAGAAGGCATTTAGCTCATCTGGTATCCTCACGTCAGGTCACGGCTGGGGTTCCCTTCGTAATCCGTAATAGTTTGCAAGCCCTGCCACATCCAACGAGTGTCAAAGCCAGTGTAGTAGGATTCGATCTTAGTCCTGTATTAAAGCTTTCCCTGTTTGATAGTTCATTGGAGGGTGTAGCAGGATTTCTTATAAGCGCCTGGATTAGTCTCCCGCTCCTTGAAAGCGGCAGCTCTAGCCTTTAGCTCAGTGCGGATGTTGCCTGTAATCCATGGCTTCTGGTTGTGATATGTGCGTACAGTCACTGTGGGGAACGTCATTGATGCACTTATTAATGAAGGCCCGGTCACGGATGTGGTAGTATACTCCTCAATGCCATCGGATGAATCCCGGAACATATTCCGTTCTGCAGAAGAGTCAGGCCAGAGATCACAATGGAGGACAGGAAGCTCTGGAAGACACATTTTTCATGCCGTGGACCCCAGATGATGATGTGCTGCAATCATTCAAGTCTTCAGACAGAGTAATACAATTCACAAACTTTATTTTTTAGCAAAATAAATATTTACAATATGATATTGAACACTTTAAAAGTAGCATGGCATAAGCTGTAAGTACACTCAAAATATAAAATAAGGTGCAAATGTCTAGTAATAATAATCAGTACACATAAATGTAAAGAACTGTCTGACACAAACATCTAATATTTATCTTAGCTCTGGCTTAATCACCCTGCAATATCCACTCATGTTATGGCACACCAATGGACATTATCTGTAATGTTATGCACTTCCATTAGTTTCACTTCCACCACCATATTACACAAAGAAGAAACACTGAGCCACTTCCCACCACATGTTACCAGATCACAATCTCAGTGTAAGGCAGTGCATTCAAATATTCAAATCAAAACACTAAAGACATAACTGAAAAGACAAAATGGTTCCTACAGTATTTAATCTGGAGAGGGGACAACATGTTTTTTTTTTACCCACACCCCTTGATGTACAGTATAAACTGCCTCAGTTTTACCCCCACCTGCTCCCATGCTCTTTAGCCACCTGTTGCTTCAGGTTCCCACATGGCCCAAAGGAGGGGGTCCCCAGGTACACATAAGAGGGGGGGCCCAGGTCCCCTAGCTTGCGGAGGGACTTGCACATGGGGCAGGGGTAATCAGAGAGGCCCTCGATGTCCTCGAAGGCCAGGTTGACGATCTGGTCTGTGCAGGGGTCACAGTAGAGATGGCCGCAGGACAGGCGTTTCAGGCGGGCTTCGTAGGAGATGCAGCACTGGCAGTGAGGCAGGTCTGGCCCCAGGGAGAGCGAGCCAGTTAGGGAGCTGCTTTCCAGACTACCTGCCTGACTGGAGCTCAGCTTGCCTGAAGACCTACAGAGGGGATGAGAAGTTAGGGGTTCGACTCTGGGTAAGAGGTGAGTAACGTATACGCAGGGAGTCAGGGAGCAGGTGCAGAAGGCGAGTTTAATAATAATAAACATGAAGAAAATACAAAACAGGATACGTGTACTGAACGTGACCAAAACCAATACTGCCAGATGACTGAGGCTTACTGAGGGCTATATGAAGGGAAAGTAATCAGGGTGGTGATGAAGTCCAGGTGTGCTTAACGATGGGGAGCAGGTTTGCACAATGTGGATTGCTAGGACCGGTGGTTAGTAGACCGGTGATGTCGAGCGCCTGAGGGAGCAGGTATAGGCGTGACAAGGTGTTTGCTGAATTGCAATTGTATGGGGGGGTGTATAGTACTCTTGAGAATCTTTAAAATGAATTTAGTCCAAACAAATGTGGTGGGGCAAAATGGTATGTAATAGAATCATATAAGTACAGAAACTATCATTCAGCAACCTTGAATAGAAAACATATCATACATGCAGATATCATTGCATTTTCAGTAAGATATATAGTGTATGATATGCTTTGGTTAAACAAAGGGTTTCCAACAAAGTCAGATGCATTTCTGGCTACATTTGTTGTCACGCCCTGACCATAGAGAGCCATTCGTTCTCTATGGTGAAGTGGGTTAGGGCGTGACAGGGGGTGATCTAGTTGATTTATTTCTATGTGGTGTTCTAGTTTATTTTCTATGTTGGGGATTTGTATGATTCCCAATTAGAGGCAGCTGGTAATCGTTGTCTCTAATTGGGGATCATATTTAAGTAGCTGTTTTTCCACCTGTGTTTATGGGATATTGTTTTGAGTTAGTGCACGTAGCATCTCTGTAGTCACGGTTAGTTTATTGTTTATTTGTTTTTGTCTTTGCTTAGTTTCACTTTCTAATAAATAATGTGGAACTCAACATCCGCTGCGCCTTGGTCCGACATTTATTCCAGCGAACGTGACATTTGTGGTCATGTAACACATTATTTCATCCCTTCATAATTTGTCTCATGAAGACAATGCTGGAGAATGGAGGCAAACCTTTTTGCTTCACAAACCTTTTGTCATAACAATTAAAGGATGGATTATTTCTTCATAGCAAATATATTGTTACATTTTACAAACGCTTATAGAGGGGGGATCAAATAGATTATCCCATATGCTATTAATCTAGTCTTAAAACTGAAATGAAATATTATTTACTGTGATATTGACACTTCGGCTCTGACTCCATAATATACCAAACAAAATGTAAAACGCAACATGTAAAGTGTTGGTCCCATGTTTCATGAGCTGAAATAAAAGATCCCAGAAATATTCCATATGCACAAAAAGTTTATTTCTCTCCAATTTTGTGCACAACTTTGTTTAGATCCCTGTTAGTGAGCATTTATCCTTTGCCAAGATAATCCATCCACCTGACAGGTGTGGCATATCAAGGAGCCAATTAAACAGCATGATCATTACACAGATGCACCTTGTGCTGGGGACAAAAGGCCACTAAAATGTGCAGTTTTGTCACACAACTCAATGCCACAGATGTCTCAAGTTGAGGGAGCATGCAATTGGCATGCTGACTGCAGGAATGTCCACCAGAATGTTAATTTCTCTACCATAAGCCACATCCAACGTCGTTTTAGAATTTGGCCTTTGGCATTACGTCCAACCGGCCTCACAACCGCAGACCACTTGTAACCACGCCAGCCCAGGACCTCCACATCTGGCTTATTCACCTGCGGGATCGTCTGAGACCAGCCAACCAGAAAGCTGATGAAACTGTGGGTTTGCACAACCGAAGAATTTATCCACAAACTGTCAGAAACTGTCTCAGGGAAGCTCATCTACATGCTCGTTGTCCTCACCAGGGTCTTGATCTGACTGCAGTTTGATATCGTAAGCGACTTTAGTGGGCAAATGCTTACCGTCGATGGCCACTGGCATGCTGGAGAAGTGTGTTCTTCACGGATAAATCCCGGTTTCAAGTGTACCGGGAAGATGGCAGACAGCGTGTATGGCATTGTGTGGGCAAGCGGTTTGCTGATATCAATGTTGGGAACAGAGTGCTCCATGGTGGCGGTAGGTTTATGGTATGGGCAGGCATAAGCTACGGACAACGAACGCAATTGAATTTGATAGATGGCAATTTGAATTATACAAAGATACCTTGATTAGATCCTGAGGCCCATTGTCGTACCATTCATCCGCCACCATCACCTCATGTTTCACCATGATAATGTATGGCCCCATGTCGCAGGGATCTGTACACAATTCCTGGAAGCTGAAAATTTCCCAGTTTTTCCATGGCTCAGCATACTAACCAAACATGACACCCATTGAGCACGTTTGGGATGCTCTGGATCGACGTATGACAGCGTGTTCCAGTTCCGACCAATATCCAGCAACTTCGCACAGCCATTGAAGAGGAGTGGGTCAACATTTCACAATCAACAAACAGCCTGATCAAATGGAGATGTGTGGATGGTCACACCAGATACTGACTGGTTCTGATCCACGCTCCTACCTTTTTTAAGGTATCTGTGCACAACAGATGCATATCTGTATTTCCAGTCGTGAAATCCATAGATTAGGACATAAATAATTTATTTAAATTGACTGATATCCTTATATGAATTGTAAAACAGTAAAATCTTTGAAATTGTTGCATGTTGCGTTCACATTTTTGTTCAGTGTAATATAGAATGGCATAAAAACTGTGGGATATCATACAATATTAAACAATTATGGTCATTGCACGTGGGAAAAATTGATGGAATTTTCTCACACTCACCTCTGTGAAGACGCCGAATCCTTAAAACAATCGAAGCTCAGAGCCGCAAAGATTCTCCATAAAAGGTCCATACCGTTTCCTCTCATGGTAGTGCCAATATTTCATCGACCTGGTTTCTGGGGCACATCCTCTATGCGTCGGTCTTATTTCATATGTTACACTCTCTGTTGTCTTTAAAACCACCCTATCTAAATATGGAAATTAGGCAAATACAAAATGCATAACAAAACAGTATCGTTGTACCAGTTCCAGTCGAGAGAAAATGAATAACGTTACAATGGCAATTGCTTTCGATTGTTCCTCTAACTACAGTAGGTTACATTGACACCAGGTATTCACGGCACGCGAACAGAACTGAATACGAAGTAGAGCAGCTGGAGTAATCAGGATAGATTAAAAGCGCACACGACGTAGACTGGATTTGACCAAAACGATTAAAACAGTTGATATTGACGTTTACGTTATTTATTATCATACATGGAAAGTCTATAGGTTACACTTAGCGTTTCGACATATAGCAATACGTTAATTTAATGCTCTGACTCCAAACGCGCATAGGGTTTTTCTCTTTATGGGCCATGTGCATGTGTTCATGTGGAATATCGGGTTATTAGGATGCGGCAATCGCTACATGAAGGCATAACTTCACAAGGTAGCCACATGGTGGCGATACATACCTGAGCATTCTTTGACTAGACTTACTGTCCCACTGAGTTTTAACGTCAGCTATGGGCTACAATCAATACGTTTTTAGTTATATAGTCAGTCAATGGTTTTAACTTTACGTTTGAAAAAAAGAGTGGTTCCAATGCAAGTATTCTATTATTTGTGTTAT
Source organism: Salvelinus alpinus (assembly GCF_045679555.1). Taxonomy (NCBI): domain Eukaryota; kingdom Metazoa; phylum Chordata; class Actinopteri; order Salmoniformes; family Salmonidae; genus Salvelinus; species Salvelinus alpinus. The sequence continues at coordinate 46,342,185 of NC_092089.1, read as the reverse complement.
ATTTTTATCATAAAGTATGAAATTATAAGGCAGGGAAGGAAATGCATCGTAATATTGGCCCATGATGCCACTATTGTGCTCAGGAAATTGGATCTCTTTGTAATTAAATTAGGTGTTCTTGGCAAACCAGCACTGGCTAGGCTCACTTTTGTTATTGTACAAAGATATAATGCAGTCCTATATTTTTCTAAATTAAATGTAATAACAGGCAAATAATAGTCAAATAGCTTCAAATAGCAATGAAGATCATTATATTGTAGGCCACATGAAATGCTAGCTAGTCTGGGCAGTGTTTACTTTCAAGCACATTTGTTTGTTAAGATTGTAATCTTTTCTGTCAGTTATGTGGATCTCACACCAGCCATCTGCTGACTGGTTTAGGGGCAATTTGTGCAGCTGTTCCTCTGGTTCCTCTGAGGGTGATGCATGGATAGGTGTTGCTCCTCCTCCCTCCACTGGAGTCTGGACCATCTGTGGAAATGATGTCTAGGTGAGATACAGTATGGCATTGTAAGCACCTACTGCAATATGGGATTATCATTTTACTCAGGGTTGTGTGTGGCTGCAGTGATACAGTGATTATAGTATTATATTAATATGAATTTAGTTAAAGTATTATAGATAATAAAGGAAATACGATTTTGGTCACTTTTCATTACAGTATTGTTAACATGCAATTTCACAACATGAAAATATAAAGACCTTATAGAAACATGTTTTGTTTACTGTAGCAATAGGCACCACAACTTCCCCAAAAATCTTTTAATGTGTTTCCTTAAAACCAGCATGGCCTCCCTAATGAATTCTGGGATGGTATCACAGCACCCTGAGAGTTCCATTCCTGACTTCTGTTCTGACCTTAATTGTATGCTTTTCAAGTATGCTTTCCAAGTTGGATCGTGCTACGAGTGAGAAGTCACTTGGAACTCTAATGCAGACCTCTCACATCAATGCTGATTAAATAACAAGGCAGCTTTAATCTGTCGACTTTTGACCCCGACCAATCAGATCTCTCACCAACAAACCGTGCTGGAAATGATTGGAAGACAGTGATGCGTTCCACTGTACTCCTCACATATGTCAGCCAGGGTGGGGGGAAGAGTGTAAGAGAAGCCATATAGCTATTCTAACATAATGCCAGGCATGCACTGAGCATCCCACTGGGACTGAGTGCAGAGCATCAGAGGTTAGGAGTAGAGGTCGACCGATTAATTGGAATGGCCGATTAATTAGGGCCGATTTATATATATATATTTTTACACCTTTTTTTAACTAGGCAAGTCAGATAAGAACACTTTCTTATTTTCAATGACGGCCTAGGAATGGTGGGTTAACTGCCTTGTTCAGGGGCAGAACGACAGATATTTACCTTGTCAGCTCAGGGATTCAATCTTGCAACCTTACGGTTAACTAGTCCAACGCTCTAACCACCTGCCTCACGAGGTGCTAGCTAGCATTAAACTTATCTTATAAAAAACAATCAATCAATCAATCATAATCACTAGTTATAACTACACATGGTTGCTGATATTACTAGTTTATCTAGCGTGTTCTGCGTTGCATATAATCGATGCAGTGCGCATTCGCGAAAAAGGACTGTCGTTGCTCCAACGTATACCTAACCATAAACATCAATGCCTTTCTTAAAATCAATACACAGAACTATATATTTTCAAACCTGCATATTTAGCTAAAAGAAATCCAGGTTAGCAGGCAATATTAACCAGGTGAAATTGTGTCACTTCTCTTGCGTTCATTGCACGCAGTCAGGGTATATGCAACAGTTTGGGCCGCCTGGCTCATTGCGAACTAATTTGCCAGAATTTTACTTAATTATGACATAACATTGAAGGTTGTCCTGATGTCCTGTTCCCATCCACATCATGGTCAAGTGACCTGACTATAGTAAGGCCTGAAGCTAATACGGAACGGTTGAAAAATCAAAATCGGTCGACCTCTAGTTAGGAGTACTATGGGATGTCCTGATGTCCTGTTCCCATCCACATCATGGTCATGTGACCTGTCATTTTGACAGCTTCAATCAATCACTCTTCTCACTTTTTGTGAATTAAAGGGTATAGGCTAATCTAATGTGTAATCAGGGCAGAGATTGGGGTAAAGATAGTAGTAGGACTGTTGTGGTCAATAAATACCAGCCTGTAGGACCTGTCCAAATGGCAGCTGGCCATCTCTGAAATAGACTGTGGCTGGCAACTATAGTAAGGCCTGAAGCTAAAGGCCAGGGACTCATCTGGTCTGATGAGATCATGATGGAGAGGGTTTGCAGTTGGCATGGCAATAGGTAGGCCTATCAGGGTTAGACGTATGGTGCAGTGTACAGTTTGGTAGTGTATGTTAGTCTATCTTGGTGTTACAATTTATGGTTTGCACAGACAGTGGTAAGGTTTCTCCATCTCAGTTTAACAGATTAATTTACAGCAATAACTTTCCTGAAAATATGTTACACATTTTACTTCTCCCAAATGATTTATCAGTCTTTTATTGCACATGTATTAATTTAAAGTTGATACTGATAGCCTAATGGGTATTCAAGATGATACCCAAAATAAATACCTAAAAGTACAGTTCTACACAAGATTTACACATTTAAATTCAAGCCAGTGCTGCTTTAATTCAGAACAACACTTGAGTCATCCAAATGAATATCAAACAGTATCATTTTCATGGCCAATTATAGCCACGAGCTGCAGTACGTGTAGGCAGAGACATCTCGTGCACAGATCATTGCACCAACAATGTGGTGAGTATGGCGAAAATCTAAGTCGAATCCATATCAGTTTGGGAAGAAATCTATAGCGTCTATAAAAACGAAAAAACCCTTAAGATACCTTATATCATAATATGTCTTCAAATGCTTCCGTGGTTGGAAGAATTAATGAATGCCACGTCACAAACAGCATACGGCTCCATTGACATTCTAACGTCCACACTGAAGCAAAAGAGGAACCCCCTCTCTGAAGAGAATGGGGTACGCGAGAGGAGAGGGATGGATGCTCGAGAGGAGGGGGATGCTCGAGAGGAGGGGGATGCTCCAAGAAGGATGCTGTGTGGTAGGGTAGCGCTGTCGTACCACGTCAGCCTTGTGCACATAACAGGGTTAGGTTGTATTCTAAACTGGGTAGGTGACCACAGAACAATTTTCATAGACCGGATTTAACACCTTTATATTTTTTTGAACACGGTGACAACCTTAAGAGATAAATACAGTTAAGGTCAAGTGGAAAAACGCCAACCTTTTCTACCAAAGGTAAGGACGATTATAAGTCTTGGTTACATTTATTTCCCGCTTATTTCGTCATACTCGATGTTTATCAAGAGCATTTAGGGTAGTATTGCAATAATTGTGTTAAATAGCCTAGTCAATAGTTTCCCACGGCTGTCCACGGCGAGCTCCGGATGTTATTTTGAGCGATAGCAAGAACGCACAACCGATAGAAAATGACCCCCACCCCATCCCTTAATAGCCTGTTAGTGAAAGAGCCAGAGGAGAAGTCGACGTCTGTGAGTAAAATACAAGTGATATACATCTGTTTTTAAAACAAAAACAACATATCTCCAAAGAACGAATAGCATTTCGAAAGCCACCAAATTTGTCCCGTGGTCTCGTGCGTAATAATGTAAACCTGCATCCCAGCTCCATCCCTGCGCTATCACATCTTAGCCATTATTACTATTGAAAACTGAGTTCTTCTCAAGCATGACATAACCTAGCTAAATATAGGCTACAGTACGTGTACGTATAGTGGTGAAGACTCTTCCATAGTTTAGTTTATGGTTAAGTGGCGTTAATTTACACAATGACTCTCACCTTCGCCTCGCCCCTTCACCAGTCTGGACAGCTTGCATTTGATTTGATGGTTGGATATATTCACCCTGAACCATAAGGTATAGGCTACACACACTGTTGAGCATCAGTGAATGTGTTTAACATAGGCTATATGTAGACTGTTTATTTTGAGTTTTAAAAGAAGCGGCATAAACGGCTGCGACCTATTCATTACGCGTAGAACGCGATAAATGACCTTGCGCTCTGTGAACCTGAAGATGAACGAATCTTGCTTAGAACTAAACGAATTGACGAACTCTTATTTTCTTCCTTTCTATGTCATTGCAGTGTGGCGTTAGTTCTGCTACAATGACCTTGTCATTAAAAAACGTGACACATAACCCCATATGGTCGATTTTTGAAGGCAACGTCGGGTTGTCCCAGCGTCTATGAATGGATAGGCTACGGTTACTGATTGACACATTGGCCTGTATGAAAAGGCCTTCTGGGAAAAATATTTGATCTGATTGTAAAATTATTTTACAACAATTGACACCTATCTCTTTTACAATCCTTTATTCGCAATCACTGTTACATTTTGTTTACTAGGCTATAGCCATATAATGTTGTTACAATGTCCATGTGTTCTCACCTTGGATAGGATTAACTACAATATGGCCTTTACCAATAGAATGATAACATAATAAAATAAACATTTGTAGGCTAACACACTATTTATTAAGATCAATATGTGATTGGAAGATGCTTTGTGATTTACATCAGTTTATAATCTAATTGACTAGGCCTATGGATTGGATTACAGTGCTTGCCAAATAGTGACACCGTATTTACTACCCTCCCTTTCATTTGTTATGCTTGTTGTCAATCAAGTCCTGCTGTAGCTTGCAACGCCTGTTGGTGACTCAGATATAAACTCAGCAAATAAAGAAACGTCCTCTCACTGTCAACTGCGTTTATTTTCAGCAAACGTAACATGTGTAAATATTTGTATGAACATAATAAGATTCAACAACTGAGACATAAACTGAACAAGTTCCACAGACATGTGACTAACAGAAATAGAATAATGTGTCCCTGAACAAAGGGGGATCAAAATCAAAAATAACAGTCAGTATCTGGTGTGGCCACCAGCTACATTAAGTACTGCAGTGCGTCTCCTCCTCATGGACTGCACCAGATTTGCCAGTTCTTGCTGTGAGATGTTACCCCACTCTTCCACCAAGGCACCTGCAAGTTCCCGAACATTTCTGGGGGGAATGGCCCTAGCCCTCATCCTCCGATCCAACAGGTCCCAGACGTGCTCAATGGGATTGAGATCCGGGCTCTTTGCTGGCCATGGTAGAATACTGACATTCCTGTCTTGCAGGAAATCACGCACAGAACGAGCAGTATGGCTGGTGGCATTGTCATGCTGGAGGGTCATGTCAGGATGAGCCTGCAGGAAGGGTACCACATGAGGGAGGAGGATGTCTTCCCTGTAACGCACAGCGTTGAGATTGCCTGCAATGACAACAAGCTCAATCCGATGATGCTGTGACACACCACCCCAGACCATGACGAACCCTCCACCTCCAAATCGATCCCGCTCCAGAGTACAGGCCTCGGTGTAACGCTCATTCCTTCGACGATAAACTCGAATCCGACCATCACCCCTGGTTTGACAAAACTGCGACTCGTCAGTGAAGAGCACTTTTTGCCAGTCTTGTCCAGCGACGGTGGGTTTGTGCCCATAGGCGTTGTTGCCGGTGATGTCTGGTGAGGACCTACCTTACAACAGGCCTACAAGCCCTCAGTCCAGCCTCTCTCAGCCTATTACAGTCTGAGCACTGATGGAGGGATTGTGCGTTCCTGGTGTAACTCGGCAGCCATCCTGTACCTTTCCCGCAGGTGTGATGTTTGGATGTACCGATCCTGTGCAGGTGTTGTTACACGATCAGCTTTCCGTCCTGTCTCCCTGTAGCGCTGTCTTAGGCGTCTCACAGTACGGACATTGCAATTTTTTGCCCAGGCCACATGTGCAGTCCTCATGCCTCCTTTCAACATGCCTAACACGGAACCCAAACCGGCTGCGCAAGTGCGACATCGTGCGACATCGTGCGACATCGTGCATACATTTATTTTGTGCCCCTACACCAAACGCGATCACGACACACAGGTTAAAATATCAAAACAAACTCTGAACCAATTACATTAATTTGGGGACAGGTCGAAAAGCATTAAACTTTTATGTAAGTCGCTCTGGATAAGAGCGTCTGCTAAATGACTTAAATGTAAATGTAAATGTATGGCAATTTAGCTAGTTAGCTTGCACTTGCTAGCTAATTTGTCCTATTTAGCTACCTTGCTGTTGCTAGCTAATTTGTCCTGGGATATAAACATTAGGTTGTTATTTTACCTGAAATGCACAAGGTCCTCTACTCCAACAATTAATCCACACATAAAATGGTCAACTGAATCGTTTCTAGTCTTCTCTCCTCCTTCCAGGCTTTTTCATATTTGAACTTATATGGTGATTGGCATCTAAACTTTCATAGTATTACCACGACAACCGGCAACACAATTCGTCTTTCACTGCGAGCAGTGTGGTTGCAATAATTGAATAAGATAGATTCCTAAATGTATTTTGCAACGCTCGTGCACGCAACGCGAGCAGTGTGGTCAGCCTATTAGGCACATTCACGCAGATGAGCAGGGACCCTGGGCATCTTTCTTTTGGTGTTTTTCAGAGTCAGTAGAAAGGCCTCTTTAGTGTCCTAAGTTTTCATAACTGTGACCTTAATTGCCTACCGTCTGTAAGCTGTTAGTGTCTTAACGACTGTTCCAAAGGTGCATGTTCATTAATTGTTTATGTTTCATTGAACAAGCATGGGAAACAGTGTTTAACCCTTTACAATGAAGATCTGTGAAATTATTTGGATTTTTACGAATTATCTTTGAAAGACAGGGTCCTGAAAAAAGGACGTTTCTTTTTTGGCTGAGTTTATAAATGTATGTTTTTCTCTAACCTTGCAGTAATTCCTCCGTCAGTCTCTTGGCTGATTCACTACTCTTCTGATGCTGCAATACTCATTGTAGTGTAACCTTGAGAGATTACTTCTGAAAGGTGTGTGTACTGTAGAGTACAGGGTAAAACAGAATACATTGAGAATGGCATGGCAGTTCAGGTTGGTGACAGTTACAGTCATGCCCATGATGATACATTCCTCTTCAATGCATAACCTTCATTGAAGTTTTGATATTACTCCCTCTGTTGTTTGTACTTGTTCAACAACCCGTTGAGGCCAGATGAGCCATTTCTAAAGTGGCGTTAAAGGCAGTATTCATTAAATACAGTGGCTGTTTGGGCTCCTTGAGCAGTGATGTGGCACAGAAGTACAACCAAGTACATCAAGTACCAGCAAGCTTGACAAACTGGGGAAGTATTGAGACACAAGGGCCTCTGGATCCAGCTCTGGGTGGCTATACTAAAGGAGAGTTGGTCTAATCGTACAATAACAATATAATGGAGGTTATCCATTGAAGAGGGAGGGTATCATGGATATGCGACAGCAGCTCCAGCCTCCACAGTTAGCCAGACGACAGGGAAGGGAGCTGGACAGTTTGGTTTTCTTATTTTCTGCCTGCTACCTCTGCTGATTAGGGTGTGCTCTGGGCTGTCCTCAAAGATGAGCCTTGTCATAAGTTACAACTTGACTCCATGGTGGCTGTGAGCACTGTGAGCACTGTGAGCACTGTGAGCACTGTGGCTTACTGCATTACCATAACACATCCTGAAACAGACCAGCAACACAGACATTCAACTCATTCTCATCCACCGGTATCCAATATATATCGTTGAGATCACTTGATCAGTGCAGGTGTTGCTAAATTTAGACAGTCCACTTCCATCACCACCTAGCAACCCAGAAACACAGGCCATTTACATTTCCACTTTCTTATAGATTGACTGTACAACTGAGAGATAATCAATGCCTTTTTTCTGTGTCTCAACGGAGTTCTCAAAGCACATTAGCATCAGTCTTCCACTGACAGCACATTTGCTTTTAATCTGCCATAAGGGGTATCTACCTCAGAGGAATGTAATGTTGTAAACCAAACTGTCAAGCGGTAGCAAAACAAATAGCCTCAGTGCACGCAGTAGGAAAAGAAGAGCAAACCTTGTAGCTGTATAGTAGCAATTTCAAACGCTTCACATTGGCTAAATTTGTAACAGCAGCAAATGGTATTAAGCCAATGCATAACACTGAGAATGGAGAGCTTGCCATAGTTTCTACAGAATGCAGTGGTGAGGATATCTGCATAGAGAGTACCCCAGTCCCCAGCATCATAATCTTCTCCTCCCATAATCCCTGCAGTATATTCTTGGGTTCTGTTAGAGAAATCCCCTTCTCCTCTCTGGTATTTCACTGCAGTGTACAATTTCCTGTTTGTAAGATTCCCTTTCTCCATCAAGGACATTTTATACTTTCCTCTCCAACCTTTCACAATTGTCACATCCAGCACACATAGTCATGATTTTTTCATATTTCAGTTGAAAGCCGGGCATTATTGTGTTAGCATCTACACCTGCTGCTACATTTGAAACAGTAGATTGACTACAACATTGTTGTTATGAGTCAGGAAACGACCATGAAAATTGTAAAAACCCTCTACATATCTATTATTTCATACGTAGGCATTACCACTCAGGCATTACAGTAGGTATAATCAAATGCCAATAGCTTCTATTAGAGAATCAGAGCCTCCGTTTAAAGGTGGACAGGAGTGGTACAAAGTAGTTCCCCTTGACATGGATACCACCATCATCAAATTCAAGTACTGTACTGTTAAAACCTATGGACTGTTACATCATTGAGGGGTATACAAGCTCATTGAGTTGTCTCCCTCTGCATATATCACCCATTTCATTCCCTTGTTGCCTCTCAAAACCGACATGAAGAAGCCCTCTCAAATTGTACAATATTGTGTATATTCAACTATTCTGTAGCAAGGGCAACTTCCACAGATGCTTATAATAACATTTTTCATTATCGGCACTGGGAATGCATCCACAGCTGTTTTTTCTTTGAATATCCATATAGCAGTGTGGGGAACTAAAATGGATGCTGGGATGACATGTTGTTTGACATGGTGTTGCTAACTGCTGTAGTGAGCCAAGGTTGACTACGCACACTGAGAGGTTCCACCCAGGGAATGATGACAGTGATGACGTGACTCATGTTGGGCTTCGCCCTTTCCAGAGGGGACCTCTCTCTCTCTTTCTCTGCAGAACCATGCATACTGTCTGGGTGAGTGGAGCTACTGTATGAGCCATGAAAGGAGTGTGTTTACGCACATTCAAACATGGCATTGGAGCTGGACAGAAAGGAACAGCTAAATAAATAGATATTGTCTACTCTCTGTTTGCTGCTCCTGCTGAACAGCCTCTCATCATCCTCTCTCAGGTATACCTCCACCCTGCAATGCCCAACCCAGGAGTTTCTAGCCTGTGCAGTGTTCAGGCAGCAGTGACACAATGTAATCAAATAAAGAAATACATTTCCTTTGGGTCTCTTTCTAGGTACAGTACCCGTCAAAAGTTTGGACACACCTACTCATTCAATGGTTTTTCTTGATTTCACAATTTTGTACATTGCAGAATAATAGTGAAGACATCAAAACTATGAAAAAACACATATGGAATCATGTAGTAACCAAAAAAGTTGCCACCCTTTGCCTTGATGACAGCTTTGCACACTCCTGGCATTCTCTCAACCAGCTTCACGAGGAATGCTTTCCCAACAGTCTTGAAGGAGTTCCCACATATGCTGAGCACTTGTTGGCTGCTTTTCCTTCACTGTGCGGTCCAACTCATCCCAAACCATCTCAATTGGGTTGAGATCTGGTGATTGGGGAGGCCAGCTTATCTGATGCAGCACTCAATCACTCTCATTCTTGGTCAAATAGCCCTTACACAGCCTGGAGGTCATTGTCCTGTTGAAAAAAAAAATGACAATCCCACTAAGTGCAAACCAGATGTGACGGTGTATCGCTGCAGAATGCTGTGGTAGCCATGCTGACTAAGTGTGCCTTTGTGTTCTAAATAAGCATCCCCACACCTCCTCCTCCATGCTTCACAGTGGGAACCACACATGCAGAGATCCTCCGTTCACCTACTCTCACAAAGACAAGGCGGTTGGAACCAAACATTTCAAATTTGGACTCCTCAGACCAGAGGACAGATTTCCACCGGTCTAATGTCCATTGCTCGTGTTTCTTGGCCAAAGCAAGTCTATTCTTCTCATTGGTGTCCTTTAGTAGTGGTTTCTTTGCACCAATTTGACCATGAAGGTCTGATTCACACAGTCTCCTCTGAACAGTTGATGTTGAGATGTGTCTGTTACTTGAAATCTGTGAAGCATTTATTTGGGCTGCAATCTGAGGTGCAGTTAACTCTAATGAACTTATCCTCTGCAGCAGAGGTAACTCTGGGTTTTCCTTTCCTGTGGCGGTCCTCATGAGGGCCGGTATCATCATTGCGCTTGATGGTTTTTGCAACTACACTTGAGGAAACTTTCAAAGTTCTTGACATTTTCCGTATTGACTGATCATCATGTCTTTAAGGATCGGACCCTTTTTTCAATTTTCGCCTAAAATGACATACCCAAATCTAAAACTGCCTGAAGCTCAGGACCTGAAGCAAGGATATGCATAATCTTCATACAATTTGAAAGTAAGCACTTTAAAGTTTGTGGAAATGTAAAATGAATGTAGGAGAATATAACATATTAGATCTGGTAAAAGATAATACAAAGAAAAAAACATGCATATTTTTGTTTTTGTTTTGTTCCACCATCTTTGAAATGCAAGAGAAAGGCCAAAATGTAATATTCCAGGTTAGGCCCAATTTATAGATGGCAGAAGTGTATGTGAAAAGTGTTAGACTGATTCAATGAACCATTGCATTTCTGTTCAAAATGTTGTATATAGACTGCCAAAATGTGCCTAATTGGTTTATTAATACGTTTTCAAGTTCATAACTGTGTACTCTCCTCAAACAATAGCATGGTATTCTTTCACTGTAATAGCTACTGTAAATTGGACAGTGCAGTTAGATTAACTAGAATTTAAGCTTTCTGCCCATATCAGATATGTCTATGTCCTGGGAAATGTTCTTGTTACTTACAACCTCATGCTAATCACATTAGCCTACGTTAGCTCAACCATCAAACGGGGCGGACATCGATCCCATAGAGGTTAAGGTAATGATGAACTGTCGTTTCTATTTGCTTATTTGAGCTGTTCTTGCCATAATATGGACTTGGTCTTTTACCAAATAGGTCTATCTTCTGTATACCACCCCTACCTTGTCATAACACAACTGATTGGTTCAAACCCTTCAAGAAAGAAAGAAATTCCACAAATTCACTTTTAACAAGGCACACCTATTAATTGAAATGCATTCCAGGTGACTACCTCATAAAGCTGGTTGAGAGAATGCCAAGCGTGTGCAAAGCTGTCATCAAGGCAAATGGTGGCTACTTTGAAGAATCTCAAATATAAAATATATTTGGATTTGTTTAACACTTTTTTAGTTACTATATGATTCCATATGTGTTATGTCATAGTTTTGATGTCTTCGCTATTATTCTACAATGTAGAAAATAGTAAAAATAAAGAAAATCCTTGAATGAGTAGGTGTGTACAAACTTTTGCCGGGTACTGTATATCGCCCACATTGTTGTAGACTACTGTAAACTGAATACATTTGACCAATGTCCTGTTGGTGGGAGTTTATCACCTCACGCGCCCATACATCATCACTGAGGGATGACTTGGCCGCTGCACCCCTGTCCTTATGCCCAGAAAACCAGGCATGAATAATGGATGGGTGTTTCGATCGCTCCAGGCAACCCCTGGACGCTTAGACCAGAGCAGCCAATAACTGATGGATGTTTCGACTAGACCAGGCCACCCCTGGACTCTCAGACCAGAGCAGCAGATATCTGAATAACGGCAAGAGAGAAAAAGGAACTGAGTCATAACTTAGCTGTCTAAGTAGATCATATTTTGAAAGTTACTGTAATAACCTCACCTCACCTCACCCTTCCCTATTTTCCACAACTTTCCTTTTTAATATGATACGCTTTTCTCTCCTTTCTTTGCAGTTTGTGGTAGATTGACATTAAATAAAAAGGTGTGTGAGTGCGTGCGTGCGTGCGTGCGTGCGTGCGTGCGTGCGTGCGTGCGAGCTTGTATGTATGTCCTCAAGGGATTTCCAAGGCTCTCTACCTGTCTGCCTTACCTCAACAGAGCACTCTATTGTCTACCTAGACTTATTCCTTGAGGGCAATTCAATGACTTTATTTCCTAGACAGACTCTGTCTAGTCTATCATGTTGTAGAGTATTCTCAAAACTGCAACTCATGCAACTTCCGCTTGGAATTAGAATAAGTGAAATGGTATTGGTTTAACCTCTGGTCTTTCAGAGCGGCACCTCAAGGGGAACCAATTGAAACACATTTACTTAATTTCACACATTCAGGAGCATTCTACAGTATATTCATAGGATCTTTAGTTTTGGACCATTGGTTCCTCATTTAGTTCAATATTTAGTCTCTAGAAGGACATATATTTCCATTGCAGTTAGTCTGTTACAAACAGATGTTGAGATATTTGTATTCCATGTTGTTTGCTACCCCCTCACTAACAAGCTTTCTGGTATTGAGGAAATTATAGAAAGCAAAAAAGATACTCACAAGATTGTGAATTTGGTCTGGACTTGACTAGATACACATGCTCCTCAGTGTGTATGTGTTTCACCATGGTGGACAGAATGGTACCAGCGTAGGGGTTTGTTGACTGGACCCTGTGGGGATCACTTCAAACAGACCAGACGTGTGCCAGGAGTGAGTGGGCCGTACTGACACGGCCCAGCATGCAGTGCTCTGCACACATGACACTGAGGCAAGCCAAGGTTTTGCTGGGAGTATGGTGTGAAAATATGGCTCAACCAGAAACTTGATACATTGGATACTGTTTGAGGTATATTTAAGCAATAAGGCACAAGGGGGTGTGGTATATGGCCAATATACCACGGTTAAAGGCTGTTCTTATGTGCGACGCAGCGCAGAGTGCCTGGATACAACCCTTAGCCGTGGTGAATTGGCCATATACCACAAACCCCCGAGGTGCCTTATTGCTATTATAAACTGGTTACCAACGTAATTAGAGCAGTAAAAATACATGTTTTGTCATACCCGTGGTATACGGTCTGATATACCACGGCTGTCAGCCAATCAGCATTCAAGGCTCGAACCACCCAGCTTATAATTACATATACTGTCGGCCTACCCAGGTAGTGAAGAAACAGGGATGAAGATTACTGCAGTTACCTATAAAGGATATTGATGGTTTTCCCCATAACTAATCATGGCCATGCGTCTTCTCTCCTCACCATGTACAGTAAATCTGAAGCCAATTGCTATTAATTTGGACCATAACACTTCAAATCATTTACACGGAAATTCCCAGAAATGTAATTCACATTTGACTGTGTGTTTATTAATGGTAAGAAAACTCTTCTGGACATCAGCAGGCAATTACTGGCATGTTCCACTGTATTTCAGTTGGGTTTATCAGGCATGAGTCATAATGCACTGGAGCTGCAGTTTAGCTGAGCTGCTATAGCTACACTTCTGATGATTATAGCAAGGCTGCTGGTGACTCCAAGCCACTCTTTCTCTGCAGTATTGTACTATAACTTGGTGTTGATGAGCTTTTCCATTAAATGTTCTATTATGTTACCTCTTAGTCAGCCTCAATGTCCGCGTTTACACAAACAGGTCAATTCTGATAAAAAAAAAGATTATGTTCTGCTAATTTCATTCATACCTTTCAGAAGTTCTAGTTAATATGCTGTAACATTTAGCATGTCTTCTCACCAGAATAGCATAGCTCAATGGAAGATATGTGATCATACCAACCGACAACTGTCCTTCTTAATCCACAGCTGGAAAGGACACTTCCTTTTGCCTTGTTGAAGGTGGTATTTTGAACCGATGTAAGAATAAGTGGCTTTTCAATTGCACATTATTGTTATATTTGGCTCTGAAAAAGATCTGATGTGAATAGATCAGGTGATTGGTCAAAAGACCAAATATTAGAAAAATATATATCAGAATTGGGCTGCTTGTGTAAACACAGCCAATGAGAGTTGATAGTTGCTTTGTCATCGGTGGTGACCTGATCTGTTTTGGGTTGTAACTAAGGACACTTCTTATCTTATTAATAAAAGGCATCTATCATCTGAAGTGTCATCATCGGAAAAGGCCTGTTCTATAATGTGCAGATGGTACTGTTTGCACAGTATTCTCACTGAGGATTTATGCCTGGGAATTAACAACCTATAGGTCTAGTCTATAATCATTGAGACAAACATGTCCTTTTATGAAGGCGGTCTGCTTCCAAATGGGATTTAGAGTGATGACAGTGGAGCACACACCTACACGGGGGGAGTTATTATAGACATCTGCAGTTGGATGAGGTGGCAGAGCGCCAACATGGAGGTGTTGGGGGGGAGAGGGAGAGAGAGAGAGAGAGAGAGAGAGAGAGAGAGAGAGAGAGAGAGAGAGAGAGAGAGAGAGAGAGAGAGAGAGAGAGCAACACAGAGAGAGAGAAACAGAGAGAGAGAAACAGAGAGAGAGAGATAGAGACACAGAGAGGGAGAGAGAGAGATAGTGTGTGTGTGATTAGAAGTGAAGGTACAGTTGAAGTTGGAAGTTTACATACACCATAGCCAAATACATTTAAACGCAGTTTTTCACAATTCCTGACATTTAATCATAGTAAAAATTCCCTGTCTTAGGTCAGTTAGGATCACCACTTTATTTTGAGAATGTGAAATGTCAGAATAATAGTAGAGAGAATGATTTATTTCAGCTTTTATTTCTTTCATCACACTCCCAGTGGGTCAGAAGTTTACATACACTCAATTAGTATTTGGCAGCATTGCCTTTAAAATTGTTTAACCTGGGTCAAATGTTTCGGGTAGTCTTCCACAAGCTTCCCACAATAAGTTGGGTGCATTCTCCTGACAGAGCTGGTGTAACTGAATCAGGTTTGTAGGCCTTTTTGCTCACACACGCTTTTCAGATCTGCCCACACATTTTCTATAGGATTGAGGTCAGGGCTTTGTGATGGCCACTCCAATACCTTGACTTTGTTGTCCTTAGACCATTTTGCCACAACTTTGGAAGTATGCTTGGGGTCATTGTCCATTTGGAAGACCCATTTGCGACCAAGCTTTAACTTCCTGACAGATGTCTTGAGATGTTGCTTCAATATATCCACACATTTTCCTCCCTCATGATGCCATCTATTTTGTGAAGTGCACCAGTCCCTCCTGCAGCAAAGCACCCCCACAACATGATGCTGCCACCCCCGTGCTTCACGGTTGGAATGGTGTTCTTCGGCTTGCAAACATCCCCCTTTTTCCTCCAAATCTAATGATGGTCATTATGGCCAAACAGTTCTATTTTGTTTCATCAGACCAGAGGACATTTCTCCAAAAAGTACGATCTTTGTCCCCATGTGCAGTTGCAAACCGTAGTCTGGCTTTTTTATGGAGGTTTTGGAGTAGTGGCTTCTTTCTTGCTGAGCGGCCTTTCAGGTTATGTCGATATAGGACTCGTTTTACTGTGGATATGGATACTTTTGTACCTGTTTCCTCCAGCATCTTCACATGGTCCTTTGCTGTTGTTCTGGGATTGATTTGCACTTTTCGCACCAAAGTATGTTCTTCTCGGGTCCCATGGTGTTTATACTTGCGTACTATTGTTTGTACAGATGCATGTGGTACCTTCAGGAGTTTGGAAATTGCTGCCAAGGATGAACCAGACTTGTGGAGGTCTACAATTTCTTTTCTGAGGTCTTGGCTGGTTTCTTTTGATTTCCCCATGATGTCAGGCAAAGAGGCACTGAGTTTGAAGGTAGGCCTTGAAATACGTCCACAGGTACACCTCCAATTGACTCAAATGATGTCAATTAGCCTATCAGAAGCTTCTAAAGCCATGACATAATTTTCTTGAATTTTCCAAGCTGTTTAAAGACACAGTCAATATAGTGAATTATGATACAGTGAATTATAAGTGAAATAATCTGTCTGTAAACAATTTTGGGAAAAATGACTTGTGCCATGCACAAAGTAGATGTCCTAACAGACTTGTCAAAACTATAGTTTGTTAACAAGAAATTTATGGAGTGGTTGAAAAACAAGTTTTAATGACTCCAAGTGTATGTAAACTTCCGACTTCAACTGTATATGCATCCCTAGAGAGATTTAACCTTGACACAATGCTAAAGCCCTACTGTTTGTACCCTGTCACAAAAACTCTGGAGATCAAAACATCCATTAAGAGCCAATCTCATTCACTCTTCTGTCCTAAAATAATACTTCACTGTAAACTCCATCCAGAGCATTATGGATAATCTTCCTGATTAGCTAGTTCATGTAAGCACTCGCCAGACTACTGTATTGGACAGCCAAACAATACTATATTGTTGAGGCAAACTATGCTCTCATGGAAGTAAATTGAGTTGTCCAACCACATACAGAATCTGTGGGATTTCGTCAAACCACATTTTAGTCAGGAGGTTATGATTTGAGTGGGAGAGTCTACACAGTGCACTATTGATCTGTTCGGTGTTTTTAGTCCTACTGTCATCCATCTTCTTACTCCATTACTGGCTGACTTCCCCGGCAACCCTGTCTCCTGCTAAACGTTTATAAAGCCTCCGCTGAATAAAACGTCACTCCTTTATCACGTGCATTACTCTCTTTGGTGGATATATACCCCACATTGTCAAATGGAGATCTGTTTGAAGTGGATCTAAATGACCGATTTATATGCACATTCACCTAGCCTATCCAAGTGTAGCCAAAGGCTAAATTGAAGTGTCCCTATTCAGCACAGTTGTGGGTTTTCTGTGGAAGGGTTCTCTTGCTAGTAGGATATATGACAACAGTTAGCTTTTACTGACAGACTCCCCAAGCCACTCATGCCATTTTGTAATGGGATCTTGACTCTTGTCCTTGGCAGAGTGACTGACAATCTGTGCTCTAGTGAACTGTAAACAGAGGAGTCAGAGAGAGTCGACTGAAACGGAAACATCATATTCCCTCCTTACTCCATTGTTTGAACAGAGGGAGACACTGTGCACAAAGATCGATACAGCTTACTGTATGAATTTATACACCAAAAGGTATGTAGGGTCTCATGTGCTGTGATTAAACAAACAAGGCTTTTGGACAGCCAGCCAGACAACTGTACTGTGCAAACAAGCCTTATATTGAGTAGGGCCTACTCCATTGTATCTGTTTTCATTGACTTGTGACTTTTATTGATTGTCTCACACCTTATACCGCATGACATAAAGTTGGGCCTATACCGCATGACATAAAGTTGGGCCTATACTGCATTACATAAATTGGGCCTATACTGCATGACATAAAGTTGGGCCTATACCGCATGACATAAAGTTGGGCCTATACCGCATGACATAAAGTTGGGCCTATACCGCATGACATAAAGTTGGGCCTATACCGCATGACATAAAGTTGGGCCTATACCGCATGACATAAAGTTGGGCCTATGTCTCTAGTATTCTCTTTCAACGTACATAGTTTCCCAACTCATAAACTTTCTTGGCTGGATTAATAGCCCTGGTAGCATTAGCACTAAGCTAGAATTGTTTTAAGCCACGGTGACGTACCCTTCTGGCACAGAACTGTCTGAACTTGTTGTTGTCTTTAACTTCAGCATATATTCCTCCATTACTATTAGCACAATGGTTTTAGGGTGGAAATTGACAGTGTTGTATCACATTTAGCAAATGGTTGCTCCTGTTAGTATTAGCAATGATTTGATTGGAAATTGACCCACACAATTTCAGCTGTTGACTGTTGCCTAGCCCAGTGCTCGAGTCTAAATTTAATAGCTGTATTTTAGCCGTGGTAGGGCCTTTTAAGTTAAGCAAATACAGTAGCTTCAGCTAGAGCAAAAGGCTGTTCCGCTTTAGTGCACTGCCTCAGTTTTAACGTGCTAGCTAGCGTTATCTTAGCTTCAGGGTAGGTTATTTCCTGTTTCTCTCTGCTCTCTTTTATTGTGAGCAAGCTGCTGCTCTGTTCCGGTATTGTGTGTGGTGTAGAGAGGAGCTCCACTGACCCCCTGGCATCCTCTCAGCTCACTAGAAGGAAATAGGTTTAAATAATTAAGTCTTTCATCACTGGCAAACGACAGCTACGGTTTTGGTCCGGCTCCCTTTGGACACCTAATTTATTATCAATTTACACTTCATTAGAGATGCCAGGCCCAATAGGAGATGTGCTTTACTTTGGAATAACTCATTACATTGTTATCTTATCGACTTTCTTGCTGTTTATCCCGTATATTAAGCCCTTTGTTGTTGCATATTTCCAAAAGGATTTGCTGTCTTGTTGTGCCCAAATGTCCACATATGACTCACAGATTAGTTCAAGTTTTTTTAGTACTAACAGCCACATACTTGCTGCAACATAACTCTCAAGTAGAGAATGGTTTATTATTCCAGGCTAAAGAGCCTATCTGTACCTACTCATATCTATCAGTAGTGGGGATGGTTAAAGGGTAATCTGATGGTGATGGCTAGCTCATTGCATTTAGATGGAGTAGTGAGTGGCTCCTGGTGTGAAAGTCAGTGACCATGGAGACAAAGGACAGCCAGCCAAACGGCTGGTGTCCCCGAGAGGGATAGAAGATTGATTGAGGCACTGTGTGAAGATCAAGATTTCTAGACCAAGAGCAGAGGTGGGCGGTTTTATGTGCCCTGAAGATCTTGGATTGCTAAGAGTTGATACAATATGCTTTTGGTTTTGGAGCAGCTATTTTACAGAATAGCCTAGCTCAGTGGACCATTAAAGTAAGGTACACCAGGGTCTCTAGAATGGGGTAGGTGAGTAATAGCCCTCTTAAACTATTAAAGATCAGGAGCAGAGGTTAGACCTTTAGGGAGTAAGGAGTAACTATATTTCAGTAGGTGGGGGAGGTTTAATACAGCTTTTACGCTTCTGTTTTAGTGTCACGTTTTCTTATCCAAACATATAACTAAATATGTCCTGTGGGAGGGCCTCATTCATCTTCTCTGACTACACATGAAATATGTTCTCTGGTTGCTAGATTGAGATGTCTTACCAAAGCAGACAGCTCCCAACAGAGTCATTCTGTGTAAGGATCCTTGTAAACTATGGCCCATTAACCACTAATGATGTTAAGGCAGGAAACTCCTCCACCAATACAGGCAGGCACAAGGGACACAAGTTTTTTTGCATGGCGACATATTCTGATACATTGTCTGTCTGTTTCAAATGATATCATTTTCTCTTCTTTGAAAAGAATTCATATCAACATGGATTCATTGGATTCCCTCTCAGCCCACATTTCCAATCTCATTTCCAATGAATATAGTGTTGTCAAAGTATGCAATGATTCAATGTATTCAATGTTGTTTTCTTAGAGAGGCTGCTGGCATACAAATCAGCATATAGTACTATTCCTGAGCTTCCGCCTCTTTACGCACTAACTCCATGTGTAATGCAACCACACGGTTGTTCCCATCCTGGGAAACCTGCTTGTTACTGCGAGCCTCATGTTTTATGCATACTGTATGTCTGCTCTTGTTCACCTGCCAAAGGTCCTACAGGAGGATTTCCATTTCATATTTACCTCCTTATGTTTTTCAAGTAGTTCTGCCTTTTGGCTTTACTAGAATTCATATTCCCACCTGCACAACAAGCTCTGTACAGTAGGAATGGAAGATTGTCTCTCTTGTGCTTTCTCTTCCATGAAAGATGCTTGTGGTACAATGGACCCTGGTTTAAATGCAATGGCTTCAGGATTCTCGAGCCATACAGATGTAGGATCTTAATTTGAGCCAGTTTGCTACAGCAGGAAAGTAATCCTACAGCAACAGGAAATGTGAATTATTATGTGGATTATAATTAATGGACATTTTTGTAGGGGTTGATACATTTTTTCGTAAGGGCAAATCAAGTCTGAAATTTCAAGTGGAAATTACAAACTTTAGAAGCCTTTTTAAAACTCAAATACACTACAAGTTTGCATTTCTTGCTGTGCAGGAAAATTCTCAGCAACAAAAGAGTGATCAGATTAAGATCCTACATCTGTAGCTAGCAGATAGGGTCTGACTCAGAGGCAGGGATTTCAAGGGCTTGTAGGGGCCATCTCACTCACTGCCATTTATATGGAAATCAGGGTTCTATGTACCACTCTGGTGGCACCTAATGCACACTTTACCGTGTGAAGTGGATGAAGCAAATCCACATACAATATACTGGCCTATATTAGCCCAGCAGCGAACAAGGAGAGGACATGATATGTAGAGAATATTAACATGCAATTCAATGCAATCTAATTCATTTACATTGACATGCAACCATGTTTCAGTGTCACAGTATCTGCTAATGGAAGCCTTTGTGACTTATTTTGTACATAATGTTGCTGCTATCGTCTCTTATGACCGAAAAGAGCGTCTGGACATCAGAACAGCGATTACTCACCTCGAATTGGATGAAGAATTTTGCTTTAATGAGTCGGACGGGAAGGATATGCTCCAAACATCCGAACAGGCCCTCATCCCCGTCATTCACAGGAGAAAAAAACTGAGATTTCGCAGAAAGAGATCGGGGTGCCTTGTGAGGATCAAGCGACGGGTGGCTAATCTGCCTTTGCCATCCGTACTGTTATCCAACGTGCAATCGCTGGAAAATAAATGGGACGAACTGAAAGCACGTATATCCTACCAACGGGACATCAAAAACTGTAATATCTTATGTTTGACAGAGTCGTGGCTGAACGACGACATTAATAACATACAGCTTTCGGGTTATACACTCTATCGGCAGGATAGAACAGCAGCCTCTGGTAAGACACGGGGTGAATTCCTATGCATATATGTAAACAACAGCTAGTGCACGATATCTAAGGAAACCTCAAGGTTTTGCTTGCCTGAGGTAGAGTATCTCATGATAAGATGTAGTTTTCATCTGTATTTTTCGTAGCTGTCTACATACCACCACAGACCGATGCTGGCTCTAAAACCTCACTCAATGAGCTGTATACCGCCATAAGAAAACAGGAAAATGCTCATCCGGGGTGGCGCTCCTAGTAGCTGGGGACTTTAATGCAGGGAAACTTAAATCAGTTTGACCTAATTTCTATCAGCATGTTAAATGTGCAACCAGAGGGACCTTTACTCCTTTACCACCTTTACTCCACACACAGAGACACGTACAAAGCTCTCCCTCGCCCTCCATTTGGCAAATCTGACCATCATTTTATCCTCCTGATTCCTGCTTACAAGCAAAAATTTAAGCAGGAAGCACCAGTGACTCAGTCTATTGAAAAGTGGTCAGATGAAACAGATGCTAAACTACAGGACTGTTTTGCTAGCACAGACTGGAATATGTTCCGGGATTCATCCGATGGCATTGAGGAGTACACCAATTCACTCACTGGCTTCATCAATAAGTTAATCGATGACGACGTCCCCACAGTGAGTGTACGTACATATCACAACCAGAAGCCATGGATTACAGGCAACATTCGCACTGAGCTAAAGGGTAGAGCTGCAGCTTTCAAGGAGCGAGACTCTAACCCGGAAGCTTATAAGAAATCTTGCTATGCTCTCCGACAAACCATCAAACAGGCAAAGCATCAATACAGGATTGAGATCGAATCGTACTACACCGGCTCTGACGCTCGTCGGATGTGGCAGGGCTTGCAAATAATTACAGACTACAAAGGGAAGCACGGCCAAGAGCTGCCCAGTGACACGAGCCTACCAGATGAGCTAAATAACTTCAATGTTTGCTTCGAGGCAAGTAACACTGACACATGCGTGAGAGCATCAGCTGTTCCGGACTGTGTGATCACGCTCTCCGCAGCCGATGTGAGTAAGACCTTTAAACAGGTCAACATTCACAAGGCCGCAGGGCCGGATGGATTACCAGCATGCACTGACCAACTGACAAGTGTCTTCATGACATTTTCAACCTCTCCCTGTCTGAGTCTGTACTACCAACATGTTTCAAGCAGACCACCATAGGCCGTGTGCCCAAGAACACTAAGTTAACCTGCCTAAATGACTACCGACCCGTAGCACTCACGTCTGTAGCCATGAAATGCTTTGAAAGGCTGGTCATGGCTCACATCAACACCATTATCCCAGAAACCCTAAACCCACCCCAATTTGCATACCACTCCAACAGATCCACAGATTAAGAAATCTCTATTGCACGGCACACTGTCCTTTCACACCTGGACAAAAGGAACACCTGTATGTGAGAATGATATTCATTGACTACAGCTCAGCGTTCAACACCATCGTGCCCTCAAAGATCATCACTAAGCTAAGGACCCGGGGACTAAAAACCTCCCTCTGCAACTGGATCCTGGACTTCCTGATGGACCGCCCCTAGGTGGCAAGGGTAGGTAACAAAACATCCGCCACGCTGATCCTCAACACGGGGGCCCCTCAGGGGTGCGTGCTCAGTCCCATCCTGTATTCCCTGTTCACTCATGACTGCACGGCCAGGCACGACTCCAACACCATCATTTATTTTGCCTATGACACAACAGTGGTAGGCCTGATCACCGACAACGATGAGACAGCCTATAGGGAGAAGGTTAGAGACCTGACCGTGTAGTGCAAGGACAACAACCTCTCCCTCAATATGATCAAGACAAAGGAGATGATTGTGGACTACATGAAAAGGAGGAATGAGCACGCCCCCATTCTCATCGACAGGGCTGTAGTGGAGCAGGTTGAGAGCTTCAAGTTCCTTGGCGTCCACATCACCAACAAACTAACATGGTCCAAGCACACCAAGACAGTTGTGAAGAGGGCATGACAAAACCTATTCTCCCTCAGGAGTGAAAAGATTTGGCATGGGTCCTCAGATCCTCAAAAGGTTTTACAGCTGCACCATCGAGGGCATCCTGACTGGTTGCATCACTGCCTGGTATGGCAACTGCTCGGCCTCCGACCGCAAGGCACTACAGAGGGTAGTGCAAACGGCCCAGTACATCACCGCAGCCAAGCGTCCTGCCATCCAGGACCTCTATACAAGGCGGTGTCAGAGGAAGACTACAGCCACCCTAGTCATAGACTGTTCTCTCTGCTACCGCACGGCAAGCGGTACCAGAGCGCCAAGTCTAGGTCCAAGAGGCTTCTAAACAGCTTCTACCCCCACGCCATAAGACTCCTGATCATCTAATCAAATGGCCGGTACCCCCTGTATATAGCCACGCTATTGTTACTTTACTGCTGCTCTTTAATTATTTGTTATTTTTATCTCTTACTTGTTTTTGTATTTTCTTAGAACTGCATTGTTGGTTAAGGGGTTGATTTTCAGTCTTAGTGAGTGTTTCTTGGAAACCCAGTCTTCCCAGAAGACCTTTGGGTTCAGTGATCTCTGCCAGTCTGTTGTGTGAGCTGCTCCCCAGCCCTCCATCCTCGCCCCTCCCCCTCTCATCTCCTCCCCCTCTCATCTCCTCCAGTTTCTATCAATCTGATCTCATGCTACTTAACCAGGACACTCCTAATACAGTACAGGAAGTAGTCAGTTTGGTAAGGCTGTAATAGTAGCCTGTTAAACAGTTGACTTGGTAGTTACGTATGTGCCTTTTAGGTACCAGGTACTGAATCACAGCACCAGAGAGAACCCCTTGTCTAACAGGTACTAGCTGAAATAGGACTGTAAAATAGTGTTAACAGATAAAAGGGGGGCCACTAACCAACTGTTACAGTATTTCAGAGTGTGTGCATGGTCATTGGGTTCAGCTATGGTCTATGGATCCTCCCTGAGGCCTGTTCTCTTCTCCTGCTGTGTCTCCTCCTCTTCAAAGGGCCAGAGAATCCAATAGCACTAGGCAGCCACAGTGGGCACCAACACCACTCTATCAAGGGATCAGCTTCACACTGTCTCCTACACACCACCATTTGGGATTGGTGTTATTATCAAACTAACAGCATACAGTCACATTTCTGAGATAATCAAATTAGTATTCACCAAAGAAACATCATATTTTAAGGTTGTATAGTAGGCTGGGCTATATATTGTGCAGGGATTTCAATGAACAGTGTGCACACTTTCTCTCTAAAGATACTGTATATTAATCTAACAATCTGACTGCATCTGTTTCCCTTTGCTGTATTGCTGTATTCCTCTGTGAGACAAATTAGACGGGCCTGTGTGTGTTATGGTGACAGAGGTGCAGGGAAAAGAGCAGACCACTCAGCTGCCAGATTTAAACAGCCCTTTTTTCTGTCGGCTTTGTTCTCCGGGTCAAGGTTTAACCTGCCTGCTATCTCTGGAGACTCTAGCAGGAGTAGAGAGACTCTGGGAGGTTAAAGGGCACAGCCCAGACAGGTTAGCGTTGCCGATAGGAATACACAACAGAAAGAACAGAAAGTACACAACTGAGCATGAGGACAAGTACATTTGAATGTCTAGTTCGAGAAACAGACACCTCACAAGTCCTCAACTGGCAGCTTCATTAAATAATACCCGCAAAAAAACAGTCTCAACGTCAACAGTGAAGAGGCGACTCCGGGATGCTTGTGTTCTTTTGCCCATCTTAATCTTTTATTTTTATTGGCCAGTCTGAGATATGGCTTTTTCTTTGCAACTCTGCCTAGAAGGCCAACATCCCGGAGTCGCCTCTCCACTGTTGACGTTGAGACTGGTGTTTTGCGGGTACTATTTAATGAAGCTGCCAGTTGAGGGCTTGTGAGGTGTCTGTTTCTCGAACTACACATTCAAATGTACTTGTCCTCTTGCTCAGTTGTGTACCGGGGCCTCCCGCTCCTCTTTCTATTCTGGTTAGAGCCAGTTTGCGCTGTTCTGTGAAGGGAGTAGTACACAGCGTTGTATGAGATCTTCAGTTTTTTGGCAATTTCTTGTATGAAATGGCCTTCATTTCTCAGAACAAGAATATACTGAAGAGTTTCAGAAGAAAGTTCTTTGTTTCTGGCCATTTTAATACTGTAATTAAACCCACAAATGCTGATGCTCCAGATACTCAACTAGTCTAAAGAAGGCCAGTTTTCTTGCTTCTTTAATCAGAACAACAGTTTTCAGCTGTGCTAACATAATTGCAAAAGGGTTTTCTAAAGGCACGTTGTGTTAGCTAATCCAACTGGTCATTGGAACACAGGAGTGGTGGTTGCTGATAATGGGCCTCTGTACGCCTATGTAGATAATCCCCCCAAAAAATCTGCCGTTTCCAGCTACAATAGTCATTTACAACATTAACAATGTCTACACTGTATTTCCAATCAATTTGATGTTATTTTAATGGGCAAACAATTTGCTTTTCTTTCAAAAACGAGGACAATTCTAAATGACCCCAAACTTTTGAACGGTAGTGTACATATGAGATGAGTAATGTGGATATGTAGTCATTGTTAAAGTGGCCTTATTTAAAGTGACTAGTGATTCCTTTATTAAATCCATTTATTAAACTGATTAAAGTGGCCCGAGATTTCAGTCTGTATGTTGGCAGCAGCCACTCTATGTTGGTGATGGCTGTTTAACAGACTGATGGCCTTGAGATAGAAGCTGTTTTTCAGTCTCTCGGTCCCAGCTTTGATGCACCTGTACTGACCTCACCTTCTGGATGATAGCAGGGTGAACATGCAGTGGCTCGGGTGGTTGTTGTCCTTGATGATCTTTTTGGCCTTCCTGTGACATCGGATGCTGTAGGTGTCCTGGAGGGCAGGTCGTTTGCCCCCGGTGATGCGTTGTGCAGACCTCACTACCCTCTGGAGAGCCTTACGGTTGTGGGCGGAGCAGTTTCCGTACCAGGCGGTGATACAGCCCGACAGGATGTTCTCGATTGTGCATCTGTAAAAGTTTGTGAGTGATTTAGGTGACTAGCCAAATTCCTGAGGAGGAAGAGGCGCTGCTGCGCCGTCTTCACCATACTGTCAGTGTGAGTGGACCATTCTAGTTTGTCCGTGATGTATACACCGAGGAACTTAAAACTTTCCACCTTCTCCACTACTGTCCCGTCGATGTGGATAGGGGGCTGCTCCCTCTGCTGTTTCCTGAAGTCCACGATCATCTCCTTTGTTTTGTTGACGTTGAGTGTGAGGTTATTTTCCTGACACCACACTCCGAGGGCCCTCACCTCCTCCCTGTAGGCCGTCTTGTCGTTGTTGGTGATCAAGCCTACCACTGGAGTGTTGTCTGCAAACTTGATGATTGAGTTGGAGGCGTGCATGGCCACGCAGTCATGTGTGAACAGGGAATACAGGAGAGGGCTGAGAACGAACCCTTGTGGGGCCCCAGTGTTGAGGATCAGCGGGGTGGAGATGTTGTTTCCTACCCTCAACACCTGGGGGCGGCCCATCAGAAACTCCAGGACCCAGTTGCACAGGGCGGGGTCAAGACCCAGGGTCTCGAGCTTAATGACGAGTTTGGAGGGTACTGTGGTGTTAAATGCTGAGCTGTAGTCAATGAACAGCATTCTTACATAGGTATTCCTCTTGTCCAGATGGGATAGAGCAGTGTGCAGTGTGATGGCGATTGAGTCGTCTGTGGACCTATTGGGGCGGTAAGCAAATTGGAGTGGGTCTAGGGTATCAGGTAGGGTGGAGGTGATATGATCCTCCAAGGATCCTTGATTCTTGATGTGAACACTAGACACACAACAGACACACAATAGACACACACTAGACACTCACTAGATACACAATAGACACACAATAGACACACAATAGACACACACTACACACTCACTAGATACACACTAGACACTCACCAGACCACACTAGACACTCACTAGACACTCAATAGACACACACTAGACACTCAATAGACACACACTAGACACAAACTAGACACACACTAGACACACACTAGACACTCACTAGACACTCACTAGACCACACTAGACCACACTAGACCACACTAGACACTCACTAGATACACACTAGACACTCACTAGACACATACTAGACCACACTAGACACTCACTAGACCACACTAGACCACACTAGACATTCACTAGATACACAATAGACACACAATAGACACACAATAGACACACACTACACACTCACTAGATACACACTAGACACTCACCAGACCACACTAGACACTCACTAGACACTCAATA
Source organism: Salvelinus alpinus (assembly GCF_045679555.1). Taxonomy (NCBI): domain Eukaryota; kingdom Metazoa; phylum Chordata; class Actinopteri; order Salmoniformes; family Salmonidae; genus Salvelinus; species Salvelinus alpinus. Next base: position 46,315,158 of record NC_092089.1, on the reverse strand, counting down.
GACACACACTAGACACTCAATAGACACACACTAGACACAAACTAGACACACACTAGACACTCACTAGACACTCACTAGACACTCAATAGACACAAACTAAACACACAATAGACACACACTAGACACTCACTAGATACACACTAGACACTCACCAGACCACACTAGACAGTCACTAGACACACACTAGACACAAACTAGACACACACTAGACACACACTAGATACACACTAGATACACACTAGACACTCACCAGACCACACTAGACACTCAATAGACACACACTAGACACTCAATAGACACACACTAGACACAAACTAGACACACACTAGACACTCACTAGACACTCACTAGACACACACTAGACACACACTAGACACACACTAGACACACACTAGACACTCACTAGACACACACTAGACCACACTAGACACTCACTAGACACACACTAGACACACACTAGACACTCACTAGACACTCACTAGACCACACTAGACCACACTACACACTCACTAGATACACACTAGACACTCACTAGACACATACTAGACACACACTAGACACTCACTAGACACTCACTAGACCACACTAGACCACACTAGACATTCACTAGATACACACTAGACACTCACTAGACACATACTAGACACTCACTAGACACTCACTAGACACACACTAGACACTCACTAGACACTCGCTAGACCACACTAGACCACACTAGACACTCACTAGATACACACTAGACACTCACTAGACACACACTAGACACACACTAGACACTCACTAGACACTCACTAGACCACACTAGACCACACTAGACCACACTAGACACTCACTAGATACTCACTAGACACATACTAGACCACACTAGACACTCACTAGACCACACTAGACCACACTAGACCACACTAGACATTCACTAGATACACACTAGACACTCACTAGACACACACTAGACACACACTAGACACTCACTAGATACACACTAGACACTCACTAGACACTCACTAGACACTCACTAGACACATACTAGACCACACTAGACCCCACTAGACCACACTAGACCCCACTAGACCACACTAGACACATACTAGACCACACTAGACCACACTAGACCACACTAGACACTCGCTAGACACTCACTAGACACTCACTAGACACTCACTAGACCACACTAGACCACACTAGACACTCACTAGACACATACTAGACCACACTAGACCCCACTAGACCACATTAGACCCCACTAGACCACACTAGACACTCACTAGATACACACTAGACACTCACTAGACACATACTAGACCACACTAGACACACACTAGACCACACTAGACACTCACTAGATACACACTAGACACTCACTAGACACTCACTAGACACTCACTAGACACATACTAGACCACACTAGACCCCACTAGACCACACTAGACCCCACTAGACCACACTAGACACTCACTAGATACTCACTAGACACATACTAGACCACACTAGACCCCACTAGACCCCACTAGACCACACTAGACACTCACTAGATACACACTAGACACATACTAGACCACACTAGACCACACTAGACCACACTAGACACTCACTAGACACTCACTAGACACTCACTAGACCACACTAGACCACACTAGACCACACTAGACACTCACTAGACACTCACTAGACACTCACTAGACCACACTAGACCACACTAGACACACACTAGACACTCACTAGACACACACTAGACCACACTAGACAGACACTAGACACTCACTAGACCACACTAGACCACACTAGACACTCACTAGACACTCACTAGACACTCACTAGACTACACTAGACCACACTAGACCACACTAGACACTCACTAGACCACACTAGACACTCACTAGATACATACTAGACCACACTAGACCACACTAGACCACACTAGACACTCACTAGATACATACTAGACCACACTAGACCCCACTAGACACTCACTAGACACATACTAGACCACACTAGACCACACTAGACCACACTAGACACTCACTAGATACACACTAGACACTCACTAGACACATACTAGACCACACTAGACCACACTAGACCACACTAGACCACACTAGACACATACTAGACCACACTAGACCACACTAGACACTCACTAGATACACACTAGACACTCACTAGACACAAACTAGACCACACTAGACCACACTAGACCACACTAGACCACACTAGACCACACTAGACACTCACTAGATACACACTAGACACTCACTAGACACTCACTAGACACTCACTAGACACATACTAGACCACACTAGACCACACTAGACCACACTAGACAAACTAAGAAAACATTATTGCCACGCCACATCAGTTCACTGAATACCACAAGATGATTTTTAAAGTGATATAGCTGAAGGACTAAGCTATCTCCCAAAAGAAACTGGTAGTGTTACCTAATTGCCTACAGTAGCTCATCGTATTAATGCATTCATCTGCTAGACATATAGGCTTATATCACCCCATTCTCCAGATTGTCAGACAGGAAGTAATAATGTCTCTTTATAGACTTCCTGGGAACAAATGTAATTGCAGTGCTCCTAACTGGGCCGTCAGTGTCGCAGTATGTTCCCTTGAAGGTTTGATTCAAGCCGAGAGCCATTGGAAATGCCATGCTGTGACCTGTGGATGGGCTGGGAGAGACCTATGAGATAACTGGTGCTCAATCAATGCAGGCCACTGAGTTAGAACAGGGGCTCTTCTGTCATGTCCACTTCTTAAGGACAATACATTGGGTCAGATAAGGTGGGCTGACTGGGTTCTGCCATAGGAATAAGGCCATTTGTTGAGAATCATGAATACAGGTATTGAGAACCTCCATGCAGTTACTGACTTCACTTGAGTTTGGCTTTCTGTGGCATGTGCAGTACAGGAGGCAGGACGGATCATAATAATGACTGGAATGGAGGAAATGGAATGGTGTCAAACATGTGTTTACTATGAGCCCATCCTCCCAATTAAGGTGCCACCAGCCAGCTGTCATGTACAGACGCAGGTGTATACTCTTGTGAAAATTGGAACAGTATGGAAACACCATAGTTTGTATTTCTTGATTGAAAGTTGGAGTGAGAATGAGTGAGAACTGTGATGGACAGTTGATGCTGCATAGTTTCTTTACACTGTTGGAGGTGCCATTCTAACAGAATCCTCTCTTTTATTCCAGGTCTCAATTTGGAGGAAAAATATTCTGGCTGTAGCTGATAAAAGAGCTGTCCGTGGCGCTGAATTCCAGATCCACAGAGATCCCCAGTTCACACCCATGCTCTTGTGCCACTCCTGATATCTCCCATTCCTAGCAGCAACCAACCTCACCACCAGAGCCAAGATGGACGACGGCTATGGACGAGACGGACGGCAGGACTTCATCCGCGGCGCCAAAGACATCGCCAAAGTGGTGAAGAAGCAGGCGGGCAAGAAGGTGGGCCGCAGCGTGGACAAAATGGCCGACGAGTACACCAAGCGCTCGTACAAGCGCTTCGAGGAAGAGGACGATGATGACGACTACCCCGTGCAGCAGAGCCAAGATGGCGACGGCTACTACCGCAACGACAGCCGGGCCAACGACGAAGAGGGCGGCCACAGCGACTCCACAGAAGGTCACGACGAAGACGATGAGATCTACGAGGGCGAGTACCAGGGAATCCCCCGGGCAGAGTCCGGAAAAACTGTTCCGGTGGACGGGATTGCTCCCCAAGCTCAGATCAGGGACCTGGCCCAGTTCGAGGCAGAGAGGAGGAAGGATCAGGAGGAGTTGGCCCAGCAGTACGAGACCATCCTGCAGGAGTGTGGCCATGGGAAGTTCCAGTGGACGCTGTACTTTGTGCTGGGGCTGGCGCTGATGGCAGACGGTGTGGAGATCTTCGTGGTGGGCTTTGTGCTGCCCAGCGCAGAGAAGGACATGTGTCTGTCAGAGGAAAGCAAGGGCATGTTGGGTAAGATGGTTCTAATGGCCAGCCTGTTGTCGATTATTCTAAGTGTATTACACTCTCTATTCCGGTTCCCTTCCCTCTTTCCCTCCTTGTTTATTCGTTCTGTAGTCTTCTCACTCTATTTAGTCATCTCACTCTATTCAGTCATCTCACTCTATTTAGCACTCTCACTCTCTTTTTCACTCTCACTCTATTTAGCCCTCTCACTTTATTTAGCCCTCTCACTCTATTTAGCCCTCTCACTTTATTTAGCCCTCTCACTCTATTTAGCTCTCTCACTTTATTTAGCCCTCTCACTCTCTTTTTCCATCTCACTCTATTTAGCCCTCTCACTCTCTTTAGCCCTCTCACTCTATTTAGCCCTCTCACTCTCTTTTTCACTCTCACTCTATTTAGCCCTCTCACTTTATTTATCCCTCTCACTCTATTTAGCCCTCTCACTTTATTTATCCCTCTCACCCTATTTAGCTCCCTCACTTTATTTAGCCCTCTCACTTTATTTAGCCCTCTCACTCTCTTTTTCCATCTCACTCTCTTTTTCCATCTCACTCTATTTAGCCCTCTCACTCTCTTTAGCCCTCTCACTCTATTTAGCCCTCTCACTCTCTTTAGCCCTCTCACTCTATTTAGCCCTCTCACTCTCTTTTTCACTCTCACTCTATTTAGCCCTCTCACTTTATTTATCCCTCTCACTCTATTTAGCCATCTCACCCTCTTTTTCCATCTCACTCTATTTAGCCCTCTCACTCTCTTTAGCCCTCTCACTCTATTTAGCCCTCTCACTCTCTTTTTCACTCTCACTCTATTTATCCCTCTCACTTTATTTATCCCTCTCACTCTATTTAGCCCTCTCACTTTATTTATCCCTCTCACCCTATTTAGCTCCCTCACTTTATTTAGCCCTCTCACTTTATTTAGCCCTCTCACTCTCTTTTTCCATCTCGCTCTCTTTTTCCATCTCACTCTCTTTTTCCATCTCGCTCTCTTTTTCCATCTCACTCTCTTTAGCCCTCTCACTCTATTTAGTCCTCATACTCTCTTTATCCGTCTCACTCTCTTTAGCCCTCTCACTTTATTTATCCCTCTCACTCTCTTTTTCCCTCTGACTCTCTTTAGCCCTCTCACTCTCTTTATCCCACTCACTCTCTTTAGTCCTCTCACTCTCTTTAGTCCTCTCACTCTCTTTTACCCACTCACTCTATTCAGTCCGCTCACTCTCTTTTTTAGCCATCACTCTCTTTAGCCCTCTCACTCTATTTAGCCCACTCACACTCTTTTTACCTCTCACTCTCTTTAGGCATCTAACTCTATTTACCCCTCTCACTCTCTTTTCCCTCTCACTCTCTTTTCCCCTCTCACTCTTTTTAGCACTCTCACTCTCTTTTGTCCTCTCACTCTATTTGTCCCCCTCACTCTATTTTTCCCTCTCACTCTCTTTAGTCCTCCAACTATCTTTTTACCTCTGACTTTATTTATCCCTCTCACTCTCTTTAGCCTGCTCACTCTTTTTAGCACTCTCACTCTCTTTTGTTCTCTCACTCTATTTAGCCCCTCACTCTATTTAGCCCTCTCACTCTCTTTTTCCCTATCACTCTCTTTTCCCCTCTCACTATCTTTATCCCTATCACTCTTATTCCCCCTCTCACTCTCTTTATCCCTCTCACTCTTTTTAGCCCTCTCACTCTCTTTTCCCCTCACTCCCTAGCCCTCTCACTCTCTGTATCCCTCTCACTCTCTTTTTCCCTCTCACTCTCTTTAGCCCTCTCACTCGCTTTTTCCCTCTCACTCTCTTTAGCCCTCTCACTCGCTTTTTCCCTCTCACTCTCTTTAGCCCCTCACTCTCTTTTTCCCTCTCACTCTCTTTTCCCTCTCACTCTCTTTAGCCCTCTCACTCTCTTTATCAGTTTTTGTCTGCATCTCTTTATTCCCTACAATAGCAAGCTTGAGTTCAAAGAGGAAGCCTATTCAAGGGATACTTTGGGATTTTGGCAATGAGGCGTGCATGCTAGTAGATACCCATAGACTTCCAGTCACTGCACTAACGCTAGTCAGCATTGGCTCGAGAAACTACTTCTAACATCCTTAATACGGTGCTCCCTAGTGGCGCAGTGGTCTAAGGCACTGCATCTCAGTGCAAGAGGTGTCACTACAGTCCCTGGTTCGATGTATCACATCCGGCCGGGATTGGGAGTCCCATAGGGCAGCGCACAATTGGCCCAACGTCGTCCGGGTTTGGCCGGGGTAGGCCGTCATTGTAAATAAGAATTTGTTCTTAACTGGCTTGCCTAGTTAAAAAAAAAGTTTCATACTGGACACCGAGACATAAAAATGGTATCCACAAGTTCATCTGGCGCTGGGGAAGTACAGTCGCGGCCAAAAGTTTTGAGAATGACACAACTATTGATTTTCACAAAGTCTGCTGCCTCAGTTTGTGTGAGGTTAATTTGCATATACTCCATAATGTTATGAAGAGTGATCAGATTAATTGCAAAGTCCCTCTTTGCCATGCAAATTAACTGAATCCCCAAAAAACATTTCCACTGCATTTCAGCCCTGCTACAAAAGGACCAGCTGACATCATGTCAGTGATTCTCTCGTTAACACAGGTGTGAGTGTTGATGAGGACAAGGCTGGAGATCACTCTGTCATGCTGATTGAGTTCGAATAACAGACTGGAAGCTTCAAAAGGAGGGTGGTGCTTGGAATAATTGTTCTTGCTCTGTCAATCATGGTTAGCTGCAAGGAAACACGTGCCGTCATCATTGCTTTGCACAAAAAGGGCTTCACAGGCAAGGATATTGCTGCCAGTAAGAATGCACCTAAATCAACCATATATCGGATCATCAAGAACTTCAAGGAGAGCGGTTCAATTGTTGTGAAGAAGGCTTCAGGGCGCCCAAGAAGGTCCAGCAAGTGCCAGGACCGTCCCCTAAAGTTGATTCAGCTGCGGGATCGGGGCACCACCAGTACAGAGCTTGCTCAGGAGTTGCACCAGACAGGTGTGAGTGCATCTGCCCGCACAGTGAGGCGAAGACTTTTGGAGAATGGCCTGGTGTCAAGAAGGGCAGCAAAGAAGCCGCTTCTCTCCGGGAAAAACATCAGGGACAGACTGATATTCTGCAAAAGGCACAGGGATTGGACTGCTGAGGACTGGGGTGAAGTCATTTTCTCTGATGAATCCCCTTTCCGATTGTTTGGGGTATCTGGAAAAAAGCTTGTCCGGAGAAGACATCCTGAGACCATTCATGTGTGGGGTTGCTTCTCAGCCAAGAGAGTGGGCTTACTCACAATTTTGCCTAAGAACACAGCCAACAATAAAGAATGGTACCCACACATCCTCCGAGAGCAACTTCTCCCTACCATCCAGGAACAGTTTGGTGACGAACAATGCCTTTTCCAGCATGATGGAGCACCTTGTCATAAGGAAAAAGTGATAATTAAGTGGCTCGGGGAACAAAACATAGATATTTTGGGTCCATGGCCAGGAATCTCCCCAGACCTTAATCCCATTGAGAACTTGTGGTCAATCCTCAAGAGGCGGGTGGACAAACAAAATCCCACAATTTCTGACAAACTCCAAGCATTGATTATGCAAGAATGGGCTGCCATCAGTCAGGATGTGGCCCAGAAGTTAATTGACAGCATGCCAGGGCGGGTTGCAGAGGTCTTGAAAAAGAAGGGTCAACACTGCAAATATTGACTCTTTGCATCAACTTCATGTAATTGTCAATAAAAGCCTTTGACACTTATGAAATGCTTGTAATTATACTTCAGTATTCCATAGTAACATTGACAAAAATATTGAAAGACACTGAAGCAGCAAACTTTGTGGAATTTAATATTTGTGTCATTCTCAAAACTTTTGGCCACGACTGTAGATAAAGGGCCTCATTGACAAAATCCATAAGTATCCCTTTAATATAAAATGTTCCCCATGCCACATTTTCCCCATACTCTTATTATTTTAACACACTTTATATGGGTTTACAGTATCTAAAGGCCTTTAGGATTCACTGCCCATGTAACTACTGAACGCCCCCTTTAATTCTCAAACCATCTCTGAAATCCAAGCCAAATCCTATACATGCTTTGGTTCAGGTGTTTTGTAGCAGAATATACTGCACACTGGAGACCATAGCATAGGCCCATTAAGAGAATGGTGTGTGCTGTGCGAAGTTACTCATGTGACCATTTCCCTTTCTGGGGGACAATGTCCAGTCAGATTCCATGCCTAACACGCCATCTGTCTTTGGCCATTCAGCAAGGACACAATGAACGAGGGCTATGGTCCTAACACATTCAACTCATTCTCCGTTTTACTGGCATGCTGTGTTGTGCATGTTTTTATCGATTCATTTTGTTTGTCTTGTTGCTTTTTGTTTGATGTGGGGAGTGAGGTCAGTGTATTGAATGGTGTGTTCAAAGGGGTATCATGTTTTTATAGCGCAGCAGGATTGAGAATGGATTCAAAAGAATCTCTCTCCATCACCATTACGTTCTCCTCTCTTGTTGTTCGGCCAAAAGTCATACTGGTCCATATTGATTGTTTTGTCAATGGAAGTTTTCATATTTAGATTTATTCAGTGTCTGGTCATCCACATAACACTGACATAGAGATGACTCATTTGACATCCAGTCATGCATGTGTGGGTTGTTTTCTAGTCTACATATGGTATGTGTGCATGCTTTTGTATGTAATGGATGTGTAGGTATGGACTCCCAGCAGTGACACTTCCCCACATGTGCTCTGGCAGGCGTATATGCTTGTGTTTGTGTCTGTGTGAACGGCATGTGTGCTGTCTCTGGCTGACGACTGTCTTGCATGTGTATATCTCTCTCTCTCGCTCTCTCTCTCTCGCTCTCTGTCTCTTTGTCCCTCACTGGGTCTCTGTATGTGCTGTGTTGGGGGAGCCCATATGGAAACAAGGCCCTTGGTCTCTCCCCTGTTACACAACATGCCTGACTCGTGCTGGAGTGCTTCTCTCATGTATGCCACTGTGCCGCCCATGGGTCCTAGTGTCCTCGCTGTTCCCTCCTCCCTACTTGCCGTTGTATTAGTAGGCAGAATAGACCGCTGTTAGTGTTGTCAGAGAGCCAGTCTCTTTAACCTGATGCACTCTGGCGGAACCACACAGTGTGTGCGTGTGCGTGTGTGTGTGTGTGTGCGTGTGCGTGTGTGTGTGTGTATGTTTGTGTGTGCGATAATGACCATAATATATTCACCCCTGCTGCACCCATCCAGCAGCGGTAAGCATCCACATTAGTCAAAGAGGTGAATTTGGAAATCGTGACACTGTGCTTGAAACATCCATTTTTTTTCATGAAAGACAGAAAGGTACATAGCCACAGATGCATTGTGTACATTTCTCTGTACAGAACGCAAATGGAGAATCTTTGGTTGCCATTTTACGGTAGTACTGTCTGCCGCTCAGCAAGAGATTTATGGAGAACTGCTGGAGATGTAGCTGTCAGACAGATTTAACACAGTTGAGCAGATACACTTCATTTCTACTGACAAGCAATATCAAGACTCATTGTGTCTTGTTGACAGTGTGGTTATATTCAAACCGTTAGTTATGGTGCCTTTTCTCTTTACCGTGTTCATGTTTTCAAGGTGGATGTTAACATAGCCATAACCTTGGGAAAATTCACATGGTCCCCTTCGGTCTTTTCATTGTGTGCTCGTCTCTTGTTTTCAGATAGCTCGGCTGGTAGCCCTGAGGGTAAAGAGAACCTTTCTCTCCCGGTGTCTCCTTGACCTTTAGATAAACATGGCACAAACTGCTTAGTATATCAACGGAAGGGTGGGAGAGATGGAAGGAGGGAGAGAGGGATGATTAAAAAAGGGCTGGACCGTGACAGCAGAGCAGAGCTGTGTCTGTTTTACTCAGCAAAGCAAGGAGGAACATCGTAGGCATTTAAGGGACTGTTAAGGCAGTGTGTTCGCATATTAGCAATGGAAGATGTAGGGCTTTTTAGCAAAGGTACTGTCATGTTAGCATTTAGTGATGCATGATGGATGTAGTAGTGTATTAGAAAACAATCTTAGCATTGGTAGTATTATATTAGCATTTAGGGGATTTTGTGAGGGAACAGAATGTCCTATGTTTAGTGTTTTTATGTTTTTAGCAAAGGCGCAACATCAGCATTTTAACAATGTACAACAAAGTAGGAAGCTTTTTAGCTTTTGCAAAGAAACATTAACACCATGAAAGATTTACTGCTTTTTTACGAGCGGACAGAATTTGTGAGAGCAGTAGCATTTTGACTGTAATGGTGATGGTCAACTAATTCAACTGGCACAATGCTCTCTACTCTATGATGGATCCTCTGCCCCTGGCTCACTCAAAAAAGCCCTGTGCGCTCTCGCAGAAAGGGGAAAATGGCTATTAATAGCGCCCCCTTAACCCCGCTTCCCGCACGCACGCACACACACACACACACACACACACACACACACACACACACACACACACACACACACACACACACACACACACACACACACACACACACACACACACACACACACACACACACACACACACACACACTCCTCCATAGCCCTGAAGCCTCAGTGAGCTCTGTCACCGCACTGCAGCTCACAGATTGTGGACTCCCTCCTCTCATCACTCTCTCTCTTCTCCTCCTCTCCCCTCCCCTCCCCACATCCTATTTTCTCTTTTGAATCATGTGGAGCTCAGCTGTCTGGAAGGCTCCTCCTACCTCTCTCTCTTTCCCACTCTCTCTCTCTCTCTCTCTCTCTCTCTCTCTCTCTCTCTCTCTCTCTCTCTCTCTCTCTCTCACTGCCTCCCATGTGAGTCTCCGCTACTGTTTCCGTGGGCCTCTTGGGTACAGTAAACAGATTCAACTTTGGTTAGCAACAGCACTCAGGGTTGGCAGAATTCTAACAGACCACCATTGGATGCAAGCCGGCACGACAGTTTATCGTAATAAACTCACTCAATTACGCTTGAATGAAAAATAAACATCAGCGATGTTTATGAGTACTACAGTAGGCTACTGTAAGTTTCATCATGGGATCCGTAGCCAATAAGCCAGAATCTGTAAAATGCCTAATATGAAATATGGAAGGGGTATCATGGCAGAATTCACAAGCCATTTGTGAATACCTCCTCAACTATAGCATTTTTTTTGTGAGTGTGGATGTTTTATACAGTTACCATCAGCAACCATTTATTTTAATAAAATTGCAAATGATTCATTTTGTCAGGTCTTCTGTTTCAGACCTTGGGTTGGCATTTTAATATTCTCCTACTGTATTAGTAATAAAAGGCCTGTAGATGTATTTTTCAGACTGTGTCAGACTGACTCAATTCACCAGGAACAATCTCTCACAACATTAAAAGATAAAGCATTTATCACACCCTATGTGATTTCCTCTGTGGCTGGGCTATTACATTCCGGCCAGTCCCTGGGATGTGCTGCTGACTGTGGCTGCGATAGCCTTGGTGGCTAACTTAACGACAGAAATACAGATATAGAGCTTGAGGCTGCGTCCCGAATGGCACCCTATTCTGTATTTAGTGCACTACTTTTGACCAGAGCCCTATGACCAAAGCCCTATGGGCCCTGGACAAAATAAGTGCATTATACAGGAAGTAGGGTACCATTTGGGAAGCACAGAGTGATACAGTGAGTGCTAGGGTAGATTGCGGATCAGCACCACGGACAGCTCCCCCAGCAGAGCTCTGCTCCCACTATAGGCCAGGGAAGAGAGGGAGAGAGGCACAGCCAAACAGGCCACACTGGCTGCCACTGCTACTGCATTGCGGCGATGGCTTTCAAGCTCAGGTCTATTGTTAAGGCGGGGGACACACGACGGCATTGACAGCTGCCTCTCTACACCGTCGCTGCACACACAGAGATAGAGAGGTCTCGTACATACTTCCTAGCAAGAGGAAGAAAGTCCCCTTCAGACATTGTAGGCTTTGTACAAGACACACATGCGTACACACAGAAAATCACCTTAAGTGTAATTTCGGCACTGCAATAATTTCTCACTCACACACACACGCACACGCACACGCACACGCACACACACACACACACACACACACACACACACACACACACACACACACACACACACTCACACTCACACTCACACTCACACTCACACTCACACACGCACACGCACACAGCTGAAGGTGAAGGCGGTGGGACACCCAACCTCACACAGGTCTCTGACTCACCAACAACACAGTGCTTCTGTACTGTTAGCACTTTCATGGTACCAAGACTATTTGAACGTTAGCTAACACTGACCCTGCATTCACCTGAGCTCCAACACTAATTAGCTTTCTAGCCTTAGTGATGGATTAGCACAGCTGATATTACAGATCCCTTGAACCCATTGTGGGCTTGTTGACTTATCGGTGTGAATGGGCCTATAGGGTGTTATTATCTGCCAGGCCAACACTGGCTGTGCCACTTAGCAACATTAGGGCTGTGTTACTGTTCTATTGTGATTTGGTGCATTCACTGTGATAGCCATTGTGTGGTGAGCAACTGAGAATTCTGGCACAAAATGGCTGCCATCCATCATCCTCATACTGTCACGCCCTGACCGTAGAGATCCTTTTTATGTCTCTATTTTGGTTGGTCAGGGCGTGAGTTTGGGTGTGCATTCTATGTCTGGTGTTCTATGTTGTCCTTGTTTTGTATTTCTATGTGTTTGGCCTGGTATGGTTCCCAATCAGAGGCAGCTGTCTATCGTTGTCTCTGATTGAGAACCATACTTAGGTAGCCTGTTCCCACCTGTGTTTGTGGGTGGTTATTTTCTGTTTAGTGTTTGTTGCACCTCTCAGAACTGTTCGTTGGTCGTTTTGTTGTTTTTGTTTGCGTATTCATCTTTATTAAAAGTATTATGGATACGTACCACGCTGCACTTTGGTCCACCTCTCCTTCTCCCGACGACAATCGTTACACATACAATGTACAGCTTTGAGACATAGTGAGAATGCTATATATCATAAAATCATTATGACTACAGAAATCATTTCTCAATGACATGGTAAGTCCAATAACCGTTAAAACATGATCAAGAGCTTTTTATTCTCTTCATCCAAGTTAGTTACATTAGAATCAATCCGCTTCAGTATCAAGCAGACAAAAAGCTCTCCGCACCACACAGAGAGAGGAAATATTCAAACACAGACATCCCCACACCAGACAGCCAGAGAGAACAGAACGCACTCCTATTTCAGTCAGATCAATCACACCCACTATCTCGTGTCATTGGGTGCTTAGCAAGTGCCAACGCCACTGACAGGAAGTCAATGGGGTTGAAAGAGAGAGATAGATTGTGTGTGTGTGTGTGTGTGTGTGTGTGTGTGTGTGTGTGTGTGTGTGTGTGTGTGTGTGTGTGTGTGTGTGTGTGTGTGTGTGTGTGTGTGTGTGTGTGTGTGTGTGTGTGTGTGTGTGTGTGTGTGTGTGTGTGTGTGAGAGAGAGAGAGTGTGTGTATGCCAAGCTTTGTTCTCGCCGGTGTGTCTGTGTGTGTGAGTCATCGTGTCAGTGTATTTACACCACTGAGGTATAATAAGAACTTGAGACTGTATGTCTGTGGTATACACACATACTACAGACATACAGTACACACATGCGGGTCTGCATTGATGTCTGTGGTATGTGTGTGCACACTTGTGCTTGTGAGAGAGCGGTTAAGAGTTTTGGGCCAGTAACCGAAAAGGTTGCTGGTTCGAATCCCCTAGACGACTAGGTGAAAAATCTGTCCAGGTGCCCTTGAGCAAGAAACTTAACGCTAATTGCTCCTGTAAGTCTCTCTGGATAAGAGCATCTGCTAAATGACTAAAATGTAAAAAGAAGGAGAATCCTTTAGCAGATCTCACTCACCATTGACTGACATTGGATTTGCTTATGCTGTGTAATATACTGTAGGAGTGTGTGTGGATGTCTTTGAATATATTTTTATATACAGTATAAGTCAAAAGTTTGGACACACCTACTTCTTTATCTTTACTATTTTCTACATTATAGGATAATGGTAAAGACATCAAAACTATGAAATAACACATATGGAATCATGTAGTAACCAAAAAAGTGTTAAACTAATTCAAATATATTTTAGATTTTAGATTATTTAAAGTAGCCACCCTTTGCCCTGATGACAGCTTTGCACACTCTTGGCATTCTCTCAACCAGCTTCACAAGGAATGCTTTTTCAACAGTCTTGAAGGAGTTCCCACATATGCTGAGCACTTGTTGGCTGCTTTTCCTTCACTGTGCGGTCCAACTCATCCCAAACCATCTCAATTGGGTTGAGGTCGGGTGATTGTGGAGGCCAGGTCATCTGATGCAGCACTCCATCACTCTCATTATTGGTCAAATAGCCCTTACACAGCCTGGCGGTGTGTTGGGTCATTGTCCTGTTGAATAAACAAATGATAATCCCACTAAGCGCAAACCAGATGGGATGGCGTTTCGCTGCAGATTGCTGTGGTAGGCATGCTGTTTAAGTGTGCCTTGAATTCTAAATAAATCACAGACCATGTCACCAGCAAAGCATTATTGGTTTCCTTTAGTAGTGGTTTCTTTGCAGCAATTCAACCATGAAGGCCTGATTCACACAGTCTCCTCTGAACAGATGTGAGATGTGTCTGTTATTTGAACTCTGTGACGCAGGGTATCCTAGTGGTTAGAGCGTTGGACTAGTAACCGAAAGGTTCCAAGATCAAATCGCCAAGGTCAAAATCTGTCATTCTGCCCCTGAACAAGGCAGTTAACTCACTGTTCCTAGGCCGTAATTGAAAATAATAATTATTTTCTTAACTGACAAGCCTAGTAAAATAAAAAATAAATAAAAGTTTAGGCTGCAATTTATGAGGCTGGTAACTCTAGTGAACTTATCCTCTGCAGCAGAGTCGGTCCTCTTGATGGTTTTTGCGACTGCACTTGAAGAAACTTTCAAATTTCATAAAATGTTCCGTATTGACTGACCTTCATGTCTTAAAGTAATGATGGACTTTTGTTTCTCTTTGCTTATTTGAGCTTTTCTTGCTGTTATGGACTTTGTCTTTTACCAAATAGGGCTATCTTCTGTATACCTTGTCACAACACAACTGATTGGCTCAAACACATTAAGAAGGAAAGAAATTCACTTTTAACAAGGCACACCTGTTAATTGAAATGCATTCCAGGTGACTACCTCATGAAGCTGGTTGAGAGAATGCCAAGTGTGTGCAACGCTGTCATCAAGGCAAATGGTGGCTACTTTGAAGAATCTCAAATATAAAATATATTTTGATTTGTTTAACACTTTTTTGATTACTACATGATTCCATATGTGTTATTTAATAGTTTTGATGTCTTCACTATTTTTCTACAATGTAGAAAATAGTAAAAAATAAAGAAAAACCCTTGAATGAGTAGGTGTGTCCAAACTTTTGACTGGTACTGTATACTGGTCCAGACAATCTACAGTCGTGGCCAAAAGTTTTGAGAATGACACAAATATTAATTTTCACCAAGTCTGCTGCCTCAGTTTGTATGATGGCAATTTGCATATACTCCAGAATGTTATGAAGAGTGATCAGGTGAATTGCAATTAATTGCAAAGTCCCTCTTTGCCATGCATATTAACTGAATCCCCAAAAAACATTTCCACTGCATTTCAGCCCTGCCACAAAAGGACCAGCTGACATCATGTCAGTGATTCTCTCGTTAACACAGGTGTGAATGTTGACGAGGACAAGGCTGGAGATCACTCTGTCATGCTGATTGAGTTCGAATAACAGACTTGAAGTTTCAAAAGGAGGGTGGAGCTTGGAATCATTGTTCTTGCTCTGTCAATCATGGTTACCTGCAAGGAAACACGTGTCGTCATCATTGCTTTGCACAAAAGGGCTTCACAGGCAAGGATATTGCTGCCAGTAAGATTGCACCTAAATCAACCATTTATCGGATCATCAAGAACTTCAAGGAGAGCGGTTCAATTGTTGTGAAGAAGGCTTCAGGGCGCCCAAGAAAGTCCAGCAAGCGCCAGGACCGTCTCCTAAAGTTGATTCAGCTGCAGGATCGGGGCACCACCAGTACAGAGCTTGCTCAGGAATTGCACCAGACAGGTGTGAGTGCATCTGCACGCACAGTGAGGCGAAGACTTTTGGAGGATGGCCTGGTGTCAAGAAGGGCAGCAAAGGAGCTACTTCTCTCCAGGAAAAACATCAGAGACAGACTGATATTCTGCAAAAGGTACAGGGATTGGACTGCAGAGGACTTGGGTAAAGTCATTTTCTCTGATGAATCCCCTTTCCGATTGTTTGGGGCATCTGGAAAAAAGCTTGTCCGGAGAAGACAAGGTGAGCGCTACCATCAGTCCTGTGTCATGCCAACAGTAAAGCATCCTGAGACCATTCATGTGTGGGGTTGCTTCTCAGCCAAGAGAGTGGGCTTACTCACAATTTTGCCTAAGAACACAGCCAACAATAAAGAATGGTACCCACACATCCTCCGAGAGCAACTTCTCCCTACCATCCAGGAACAGTTTGGTGACGAACAATGCCTTTTCCAGCATGATGGAGCACCTTGTCATAAGGAAAAAGTGATAATTAAGTGGCTCGGGGAACAAAACATAGATATTTTGGGTCCATGGCCAGGAATCTCCCCAGACCTTAATCCCATTGAGAACTTGTGGTCAATCCTCAAGAGGCGGGTGGACAAACAAAATCCCACAATTTCTGACAAACTCCAAGCATTGATTATGCAAGAATGGGCTGCCATCAGTCAGGATGTGGCCCAGAAGTTAATTGACAGCATGCCAGGGCGGGTTGCAGAGGTCTTGAAAAAGAAGGGTCAACACTGCAAATATTGACTCTTTGCATCAACTTCATGTAATTGTCAATAAAAGCCTTTGACACTTATGAAATGCTTGTAGTTATACTTCAGTGTTCCATAGTAACATCTGACAAAAATATCGAAAGACACTGAAGCAGTAAACTTTGTGGAATTTAATATTTGTGTCATTCTCAAAACTTTTGGCCACGACTGTACACTGAGTGTACAAAACATTCGGAATACCTTCCTAATATTGAGTTGCTACCCCTTTTGCCCTCTAAACTGTTTCAATTTGTCGAGGCATAGACTCTACAAGGTGTCGAAAGCAATCAATAGGGAAGCTGGCCCATGTTGACTCCAATGCTTCCTACAATTGTGTCAAGTTGGCTGAAGGTCCTTCGGGTGGTGGATCATTCTTGATACACACGGGAAACTGTTGATCTTGAAAAACTCAGCAGCATTACAGTTCTGACACACTCAAACCGGTGCGCCTGGCACCTACTACCATACCCCGTTCAAATCTTTTGTCTTGCCCATTCAACCTCCACGGCTAAGAACTGTATCCAGGCACTTTGTTTTGCTTCGTGCATAAGAACAGCCCTTAGCCGTGGTATATTGGTTAAATAAAGGTGAAATAAAACATACCACACCCCCTAGTGCCTTTTTGCTTAATTATACAACAGGTGGATTGGAATTCCCATTGTTAGAGACGGTACATTCATAAAAAGTTACATTGTTTACATTGTTACCTAGCAACGCACTACTACGACTACTTTTACAGATCCACTGTTTCATATGCCCAGCCATGCAATTTATAAACTTGATCTCCACTGTAAAAAGCATCTTGACATTATCTCCGACATTTGCAACATTGTTGCAATATTGAAATTCGATCTCCACTGTGTCCCATAATAATGAACTTATCAGGAGTCAGAATGAGACCGACAGGCAGCTTTTCTCAGCCAGTCAAAATAACGAATCGGCATAATTATTATGGCTATATACAAAGAAATGTCAATAGAAAAACAGGTAAAACAAAATGCAGCTAGTTTGCTGTCTTTCCAGCTTCAGTCTGAAGTGATTGTGCTAGCTGTGTAGTTGGCTAGCTAGCAGGGGGAAGAGCCTCCATAACAACCATTTTTGTTTGCCATAGCAACCTGCAAAGTTCTAGAACTATCAACCAGCGCTTGGGTAGTTTTGCTTTCCATGGCAGTCAATACAAATATAACTAACAACCAGAGAACGCCTGGAATTGCACTTGACAACCAGTGTTAGTGAATGTAGTATCACGTTTTGTAAAGAAATGCATGGTTTGGGAAATAATCTTGCTTTTTAGCGCCTGTAACCCGAGTCCATGTGTTATACATTTTTTATCTTGGCTGTGGTGGTCATAACACATGTCAAAACGCATGGCCTCTCATTTATTATTGCTTAAATATAAAAAACTCTCAATGAAGACAAACTTTGACCGATTAAAAGAATGTCTTCAGATTTGTCATCAGTAAGCTCAGAGAACAAGTGTACTAAAGGAAATTATACATTTCCGTTATGGACATGAATGGGTTAAGGAAGTGGTGATGGTGCTGTCTAGTGGCAACCAGTTTTGACATGTTGGTGGTTAAGATTAAGGACATGTCATTTCACTGAGATTTATTTAATCATTTCATTTATCACTATCTTCCACAGTATTCATGTAAGCATTTCGCCTGTCACTGTCACGCCCTGACCTTAGAGAGCCGTTTTCTTTCTCTATTTGGTTAGGTCAGGGTGTGATTTGGGTGGGCATTCTATGTTTTCTATTTCATTTGTTTTTGGCCGAGTGTGGTTCCCAATCAGAGGCAGCTGTCTATCGTTGTCTATCGGAATCATACTTAGGCAGCCTTTTTCCCACCTAATGTTGTGGGTAATTATTTATTTTCTGTGTGTGTTTGTGTGCGCCACGGTTGTGTCACTTTGTTTCTGTTTACCTGTTCTTTTTGTGAAGGTTTCACTACGATTAAAAGGAAATGTGGAATTACATGCACGCGGTGCCTTGGCTCATCTATGACAGGGAGTTTGAAGACAGTGAACGTGACAGTCACTTTTTTGTAATATAACTTCAGTTTCTTAACATCTGGGGCCTTATGTGTCAAACGTCTCAGAGTTGGTATTAATAACTTTTCCTTCCCTCTCTCCGCCTCCATCCCTATATTCTCTCTCACCTTTTCTCCTGTCTTTTTCTCTCTCTCTCCTTTGTTCTCCTTCCCACTCCCCCACCACTTCTCTCTCTCTCCCTCTCTCCCTCTCTCAGGTCTTATTGTGTACCTGGGGATGATGGTGGGGGCCTTCCTGTGGGGCGGCCTGGCCGACCGGATTGGACGGCGACAGACCCTCCTCATTTCTCTCTCCATCAACAGCGTGTTTGCCTTCTTCTCCTCCTTCGTTCAAGGATACAGCTCCTTCCTTTTATGCCGTCTGCTCTCCGGCGTGGGGTAAGGAAGGACGCTGTGTCACACACCCCTTCTCCCCTGAGAACGACTCGGCTATAAATACTAGTGCCGACTGTAAATGATCCCAAAATGAATGTGCCCCGCAATGACTCCCAATGCTGGAAGTCTGGAAGCGATCCCAGCTTGGTTAAATCAACTGGATGAAATGTGTATAAAGCCTGTCTATTATTGATGTTGATCATGTTATTATGCTGGCACAGATTATTGAAATGGTTTAATATGCTGAAGAGACTCTTTATTTCCCCTCTCTCTGTCTCTCTCTCGCTCTCTCTCTTTCTCTTTCTTTCATCGCCTGTCTTCATAACTCTCCCTTCCCCCTCGTCTCTTTTTCCAAATTTTTGCTCTGTCATCCCTGTCCCTCGCTCACGCTTTCTCAATGTCTCATCCCCTCTCACTCTCCTCTTGTGTCTTCCTGGCCCCTCTCTCCCCACTCCCTCTCTCCCCACTCCCTCTCTCACCTCTCTCTTTGTCTTTATCACTCTCTCCATCGCTCTATCCCTCGCTCTCTCTATCTCTCTCTCTCTCGCTCTCTCTCTCTCTCTTTCTCTCCTCTCTCTCTCTCTCTCTCTCTCTCTTTCTCTCCCCCCTCTCTCTCTCCCTCTCTGCAGCATCGGTGGTTCCATCCCCATCGTGTTCTCCTACTACTCTGAGTTCCTGGCCCAGGAGAAGAGAGGAGAGCACCTCAGCTGGCTCTGCATGTTCTGGATGATCGGTGGCATCTACGCCTCTGCCATGGCCTGGGCCATCATCCCCCACTATGGTGAGAAATGTCAATTAATAACCAATCAACCAACCAGTCAATCAGTCAATGAATCAATCAACAAATCAGTGAGTCAGTTGGGGGATTGTTCGTCGGTCAATAAGTCAGATCATTTCTACCACCCCATTGTGAAAATTGGTTTCCATGCAAGGATTACACATACTGTACATTTAAACACAAATTAATACACACGATT
The DNA here is from genome assembly GCF_045679555.1 of Salvelinus alpinus. Classification (NCBI taxonomy): domain Eukaryota; kingdom Metazoa; phylum Chordata; class Actinopteri; order Salmoniformes; family Salmonidae; genus Salvelinus; species Salvelinus alpinus. The sequence goes on along the minus strand of NC_092089.1, from coordinate 46,294,928 downwards.
TATATACACAGAAACAATCATCATATTTTTTGTTATGCTCCTATCAAACATGGATGCATATGCTTATCGTCCTGTATACTGTTGTCTGGTATGACCCTTGCACCATAGTTCTTCAACCTCTTTATGTCCCTGTTCCAGGCTGGAGTTTCCAGATGGGCTCTGCGTACCAGTTCCACAGCTGGCGTGTGTTTGTGTTAGTGTGTGCCTTCCCCTCTGTGGCAGCCATCTCTGCCCTCACCACAATGCCCGAGAGCCCACGCTTCTTCCTGGAGGTCAATCCACCAACCACCAATGAAAATATAACAAAATAGTAGCTACCCAAGGCATTGTTTATCATCCTGGGTTTAACTTGGGACTTACTGCTGTGTTTGAATATCATGACACCTACAGTAGCTACCTTCATCATACACCTACTGGGATCCTGATTATCCTGACAAATTTAGCTATTCATTAGACAAATGTGCCTGTCTTGTCTGTTGTAGAATGGGAAACACGATGAGGCTTGGATGATTCTGAAGCAGGTGCATGACACCAACATGAGGGCGAAGGGCTACCCAGAGAGGGTCTTCTCTGTGAGTGATACATACACACACACACACACACACACACACACACACACACACACACACACACACACACACACACACACACACACACACACACACACACACACACACACACACACACACGCACACACAGTACATCCATCCTAAACTACTTTCAAACCTCTATCAGACACATCTAGTCTGTGAAGTGAAGCAGTCTTTTATTCAGATAAAAGAAATGAGGGGACATTTTTATATTCATTTATCATCTTGCAATTACTGCCTCTGAGCAAACACAGCCTCTCTCATACGTTTACAGTGAGGAGGACCCTTGTTCAATTTGCATGAATTAGCTTGAACTTATTAGTTATTTGAAGATGAATTAAGCTTTGATAAACTTGTTTAGGGAGTAATTATGTTAAGGAAGTTAGTGTGACTGAGTTGTGTTGTTGCCCCTAGGTGACCACCATCAAGACAGTTAAGCAGATGGATGAGCTGGTGGACATGGGAGACGGCACCGCCTGGCACCAGAGATGGAGGATGAAGCTGGCTGACCTGTTCAACCAGGTAACATACTCTACCTTAACCTGTTCAACCAGGTAACATACTCTACCTTAACCTGTTCAACCAGGTAACATACTCTACCTTAATAACCTGTTCAACCAGGTAACATACTCTACCTTAATAACCTGTTCAACCAGGTAACATATTCTACCTTAATAACCTGTTCAACCAGGTAACATACTCTACCTTAATAACCTGTTCAACTAGGTAACATACTCTACCTTAATAACCTGTTCAACTAGGTAACATACTCTACCTTAACCTGTTCAACCAGGTAACATACTCTACCTTAACCTGTTCAACCAGGTAACATACTCTACCTTAATAACTTGTTCAACCAGGTAACATACTCTACCTTAATAACCTGTTCAACCAGGTAACATACTCTACCTTAACCTGTTCAACCAGGTAACATACTCTACCTTAATAACCTGTTCAACCAGGTAACATACTCTACCTTAACCTGTTCAACCAGGTAACATATTCTACCTTAATAACTTGTTCAACCAGGTAACATACTCTACCTTAACCTGTTCAACCAGGTAACATACTCTACCTTAATAACCTGTTCAACCAGGTAACATACTCTACCTTAATAACCTGTTCAACCAGGTAACATACTCTACCTTAATAACCTGTTCAACCAGGTAACATACTCTACCTTAATAACCTGTTCAACCAGGTAACATACTCTACCTTAATAACCTGTTCAACCAGGTAACATACTCTACCTTAATAACCTGTTCAACCAGGTAACATACTCTACCTTAATAACCTGTTCAACTAGGTAACATACTCTACCTTAACCTGTTCAACCAGGTAACATACTCTACCTTAATAACCTGTTCAACCAGGTAACATACTCTACCTTAACCTGTTCAACCAGGTAACATACTCTACCTTAACCTGTTCAACTAGGTAACATAGCATCATACTGGTAATCAACAGCTAAACCAGAGACTAACTAATGTTTCACTTGCTCTCTTAAGGATCTTTGGTCAACTGGGGCTAAATTGAGTGAATACTTTAACAAGAATGGGAGGATTATCCATCTTTCTCCTTCTTCTTCTACATTTTGAATGCTCATCATTGGTCTAACATTGGTTTTCACCTCGGCTCAGGTATTCAAACCAGCGACCTTTCTGTGACTGGCCCAACACTCTAAACGCTAGGCTACCTTCCGCCTATAGTCTCTCATACTTCCCTGAATGACAATCACCACTGCTATTACTGTCAAAGAGAGCGGACTAGGTTCATGTTTAAAATGTTCTTAACTACAGAGTGAGAGACTGGAACGATTGTTTGTATATCAGCCCTCGTTGTTTATAAAGTGCCTGTGTGCAGAGAATCCCTAGCTATGTTTACTAGCTGTGTTTACTAGCTGTATTTACTAGCTGTGTTTACTAGCTGTGTTTACTGTTGGCTTGTGTGGAACTTTATGTTAATTTAATGCTGTTGTAGATTGTAGAAGACTTCCTTTGAGATACATTGTTTGCGTGTGTGTGTGTGTGTGTGTGTGTGTGTGTGTGTGTGTGTGTGTGTGTGTGTGTGTGTGTGTGTGTGTGTGTGTGTGTGTGTGTGTGTGTGTGTGTGTGTGTGTGTGTGTGTGTGTGTGTGTGTGTGTGTGTGTGTGTGTGAACCTCCCTGTAGGTGTGGAGCAACTTCATGGCCATATTCTCTCCCGAGTACCGTCGCACCACTCTCATGATGATGGCTGTGTGGTTCTCTATGTCGTTCAGGTAAAGTCAAGCTTCCAAAAACTGTTTTCACATAACATACAGCCAAAGCCAGATCCGCATAGAATGAATTACTGGTATAATAAACTAACTTGATTTCTTGTTAAGATTTTTAAATTATTTGTGTACTAGTATTGTATTCGCAAGGCATTCTGCTGCACTGTTGGGGCTAGTAACATAAGCATTTCACTGCACCTGCTATAACACCTGCAAATCTGTGTATGCGACCAATACATTTTGATTAGAGGTTGTCTGACTCAAGTGAGAATGTAGTTTTACATTACTGATATGGATGATGTAGTTAGTGTCCTATCCCTTCTAAGTGGGTTATGTTAAGTGTATCATCATGGATCCCTACGTCTGTCTTAACATCCATCTCCCTTCTCTCCCTCAGTTACTACGGGCTGACGGTGTGGTTCCCTGACATGATCAAGTACCTCCAGAAGCAGGAGTACTCCTCGCGCACCAAGGTCTTCATCAAGGAGAAGGTGGAGCACGTCACCTTCAACTTCACCCTGGAGAACCAGGTGCACCGCAACGGAGAGTACTTCAACAACAAGTAGGTCCCCCTTCCCTCTTCCCTCATCAGCGTTGTCATGGGAACACAGCAGGGTACCAAGCCATTCACACAGTAAATAGGTCAAGGGTCAATCGGTCATTCTGATGTTAAAACAAACTCGTTCTCTCTCTCTCTCTCACACTCTCTCTCTCTCTCTCTCCGCCTCTCTCTCTGTCTCTCTGTCAGGTTTATGAATCTGAAGATGAAGTCCATGGTGTTCGAGGATTCTCTGTTTGAGGAGTGCTACTTTGAAGACATCACCTCCAGCAACACCTTCTTCAAGAACTGCACCTTCATCGCCACCCTCTTCTACAACACAGGTCGGTTGTATCAGTGTTTGTTGGAATTATAAGTTGTGGATGTATTATTTTGCTTATAAGGGGTTTTCATTCATTAACTCATCTAAGTACTGTAATCTCAATCGTGTTAGTGGCTTCTGTGTTTGATTGACAGATAAAATACAATTGTATACCATATTTTGTCTAAGGAGCTAGAAATGTCTCATGTTGTTCATATAGATCTTATGCATTTCTTACTAAGGTGTTCAACCTCTCTTACAGAAACAGAGCAGAGAATCAGCTCCAATTATATGCTTCATACAAGACAAAATGGCTCAATTACCGTCACTCTACTCCCTTGCCCTGTAACATAATGTAGCAATGCAGACAGAGAGAGGTATCCTAGCAACACAGCCCCAATCCTATTTTACTTCAGCCTGCAAATTACATAACTGTCAGTCATCTCAAACTGAATGATAGATTTTTCCAGAACAAAAAGCAGCCTGCACAAGAAGATGATTAATCTGTATGGCTGATGACAAAATATGGGTAATATTGATGAGCTTGAAGTCCTCTCGATCCATCGGCAGAATCCAATTTCATCTCTGACATTACACACTCAACGATAGAAAGCTACTATCAGCCAAACACAAGCCTATAATGGCTTAGCCTCTCTCTCTCTCTCTCTCTCTCTCTCTCTCTCTCTCTCTCTCTCTCTCTCTCTCTCTCTCTCTCTCTCTTTCTCTTTCTCTCTCTCTTTCTCTCAAGACGTTATCAGGGCGTACGATAGGGACTATCTAAACGCCTCCCTCTCGTTCTGTTAGGTGTTTGTCCGTCATTAGACTAGTCAAGCAATCACTCTGCTGCTATCAATGCCATGCAGGAGCTACTCATTTGAATTTGAATTAGAAACTAATTTCACTGTTTTTGCTTTAGGTCTTAATCCCTCTGTGATTTCCCACTAAGAGCTGGAAGCTGCTAGATTGTTGCCATAGTGCAGCATGTTAACCCACTATGGGACCAACCACATGATGGATTTATGCTGAGAATTACAGCAGAGCAAATCCTAGAGATTGGAGGTTAGGCTTGGACAGTATGGACAAACCGTTCTCTTATGTACAGTAGAATAAAGGATTCAGTATTATGAGTGTATTTTATTGTGTAACTCATTGAATAGGCCCTAGATATGTGAACCTTAGGCCCCAGTTCATATTCTGTCGTTCATCCGTTAGAATGACTGTGGTTTATGGTACTGTGTTCATATGAAATAGCTGACATTAAAGATCCGAGCAGTACAGAATGCATTAAAGTCTATCCCTACATTGAATCTATTTAACCACAATTCTCATCAATACACCCCCCCCCCCTTCTCCTCTCTCTCCCCTCCTTCTCTCCCCTGCAGATCTGTTCAAGTACAGGCTGATCAACAGCAAACTGGTCAACAGCACCTTCCTGCACAACAAGGAGGGCTGCATGCTTAGCGACTTCAGCGACGAGAACAGTGCCTACATGATTTACTTTGTCAGCTTCCTGGGCACCCTGGCCGTGTTGCCTGGCAACATTGTGTCGGCGCTGCTCATGGACAAGATTGGACGGCTGAGGATGCTGGGTAATAGAGCGAGGAGAGGCACAGTGTCGTCATGGCTACAATGGTGTCATTTGATTTTGCACCGTACTGTTGGTGCATGTCTTCGACACATAGAGATCAGCAACCTTAAGAAAACAAAATGTTGTCTGCTTAACCTATGGTAGATTGGGCAGAATTTCCTGTCTTACAACGGCCAAAATGGATTCAGCAAGAATAGCAGGCATATTAGATGACATATTCATAGATTCACTCATTTTCCCTCTCTTCTTCTCTCTTTCTCCCCTTTCTCCCTCCATCTCTACCCCTCCTTACCCCATATCTCCCACCCTTTCCCTCCTCCCCTATCGCTCTCCAGCGGGCTCCAGTGTGATCTCTTGTGTCAGCTGTTTCTTCCTGTCGTTCGGCAACAGCGAGTCGGCCATGATCGCTCTGCTCTGTCTGTTCGGGGGCATCAGCATCGCCTCCTGGAACGCCCTGGACGTGCTGACGGTGGAGCTCTACCCCTCTGACAAGAGGTAGGAAACCCCAACCAGAGAGCCACACCAAAACCTTGGCACTGTGGAAGGTTGTAGCTTCCAGGGTTTACTGGCAAAAGTGGTGCCTTGATGTGATTGGCTACACTAGATGGAGGCAAATGGAGGAAGTAGTACTGTGTAAGAGCATCGGTGGTAGTGGTGTGTGAGACTGGGTGGGAATCCTTACTGCCACCCCATGGCTGAGTGAACACTGCACTGCCTCAACCAACCTATACTAAAAAATCCTGTATATCCCAGTAAACTGGGTTGACTGAAAAATGTCTGGCCATTTCAAAACTCTGAGATCTCATCATAGCAGACTGGCTGTTCATTATTATCAACGGAGTTCTAGCCCTGAATGCTGATTGGCTGACAGCCGTGGTATATCAGACCGTATACCATGGGTATGACAAAATATTTATTTTTACTGCTCTAATTATGTCGGTAACCAGTTTATAAAAGCAATAAGACACCTCAGGGGTTTGTGGTAAATGGTCAATATACCACACCCCCCATACCTCATTGCTTAATAATATCTGACCATGATTAAATATTATTTTCCAATTTCAGAAAAAGTAGTAGCGCTCCCTATCTGGCTGAACAGTCCTCCTGCAGGTGTTACATTATGAGTTCAATCTGAGACTGTTTGAATAGAGGTCATTATGGAACTGACTGATCTTCCTCTCTCCTCCCAGATGCACAGCGTTTGGCTTTCTAAACGCCCTCTGTAAGCTGGCAGCCGTGTTGGGCATCAGCATCTTCACCTCTTTCGTGGGCATTACCAAGGCTGTGCCCATCCTTTTTGCCTCCGGGGCGCTTGCAGCGGGCAGCTTCCTGGCGTTCAAGCTGCCGGAGACACGGGGCCAGGTGCTGCAATAATGTGGCCACACCCCTAGGGGGCGACGTGGGGGGTCGGAATGAGTAAGCCACACTGTGAACAACAAGCAGCCCAAGAAACCCCTCAACTCTGCCCTGTATGCCCCATTGAAGTCCCAGCCTATTCACAGGAATTAGTTCAATGCAGATGCTGCACAGATCTACTAAGTTGTAAATATTGTGGATTGCCTGATATTGGATGTACTGTTTAGATAGACACATCTCTATACTACTAAGATCTGTGGAACTGTGCTGCCTCTGCTTGACATTGATCCCCATGAATATGCTGTGAGTTGGTAGAGAAAGGGAAGTGCAACCAAACTCTGCCCCTAGACCAACAGAAGCTGTTCCAACTTTAATGCTTGTTCAGTGCAATCTTAATCACTGAGTGTATGTGTTTAGGAGGGTTGAGGAACTAGTTTAGATGCAGGTCCCCAAAATGAAGACAGATTTATGGGGTTATGGGGTAGGGACATGGGGTCTAGTTAATGAGCCATGCCAATAGCCCGTAATAGAAATGACCACTAGCCATCCGATCTGTATTCAGATCAATTTCTCCGATAAGCTCAGCTCACTTCCCATCTACATTGTTATGGGAGAACGTCAGTCAAAAATAATGCGTTATGCCTTGATTTGAACCATTTTTGACTTAATAGGTAAACCAAAACATTTCGTTAAACCAAGGCCTCCTCATTATCATACCTTCCAAGGTCTTGTGTCTATTTTATGTACAAAATAACTGCCATTTTATAAATTTTAGAACATTCCAGATTTACTTTCATTATGGTTTGAATGAGACTGTTGACAAACGTGATCTGTTGAGCTTTTTCCCTTTAAAACATTCTTTCTAGCCATTCTATCTCAATCAATCGTAAACGGTCACTCGAATCAATCCTTCAATCTCCATTTCTGACAATGTTGAAATTTGTTCAGCCCATATTGTTCGCCGTGTACATTGTAGAACAACACTTTTGTCCAAACATTCCACATTTAAATACAAATGTTGGCTGATGCAAATATGACTATTGTCACAACTTGTTACAATAGGTATTACTATTGTCACGTTTTAAACAAATGTTTAAAATCCCACAGTTCAATCGTCATTCTTGCTTCATATATCCTGCCTTCTTTGTTCCATCTGTCATAGCATTATCTTTTGCTCTTACAAAATGTGTTTTTGGAAAGTGGTATGAATGTAACTAAGTATGTAAGTGAATTCATGGACAGTTTGCTAGAAAGGTAGAACACAGTATGAAAATGGCATTGAAGTGTGTTATGTTACTGTACATCAATAGGTCAGATGTTAGATGTTATATCCATGTCCTTTTAGGAGAGAAATCACACTGCCTTTGATATAATTTGGCTGTTCTAACATTGACCTTGGATTTCTGGAACATTCTCGCATCCCATAAACACATAAAACCATTTTAATGTGCACAACTGAAACATACGTTTTCATTTTTTGTGATATTTTGATACAGGAACTAGATGTTCAAAGTGGAGCGAAAATCTTCAAAATAATGAAGTTGAAAATAATACACAAAGGTATGGAAAGGATACACTAAACTTCAGTGAAACATTGCAACAATGTGATATATTTTCAGTAGATTTCATTTGATATTTGTTTTGAGTTTTAAAGATATTTAGATATATTTACTTTTGGGCGCAATATATGTGTTTCAAGAGAGACTATAATGGTAAGCACATATATGCACTGTCATTAAATATTAACATGTACGTCATAGCCCATATCTTATTCTGAGTATAATTTTGATATGGGTGTGAGAATGTGCTTGTTTGCCTGTGCAATATTGAACTTTGACCTGTAATATTGATTATTCTTTTGTGGATTCTTGATAGCTTGTTTATTAGTTGTTTTATTCGATACTTGGAGTAGGATTAACTGATGTGGCGATATAAGTAAAAGCTGCTTTATTGATCGGATGATCAAAATGAGAATTAAAACTCAATGAGAAGGAGAACATTATTGGATGCTATTGGATGCTTATGGGAAACATTTCACCGAGCATTGAAATAGAAGTAGTATAACTTTCCTTTGATTTCCACCCTTGAAGCTTAGAACCTCATGATATATGGGTACATTTAACATGTTACACACCTCCGCTGAGGTTTTTATCATACATGATAGACTAGGACTAAACACACTGCAAAGGGCATCTGATCCATAGATTTCCTGTACATTGGTTTGGTACCAAAAAACATTTCACATTTCCCTTATAGCTAGCACATTGATCAAGTGTGGTATGTTCACAATTGCATGTTACAAAGAAACAAACAGAGAAAAGCCACAAGCACTGATTCAGCAACAAAGGAAATGATCATAAACTGCCATTTTTTAGGATAGCAGCCATATGTAGACTTAACAGAATTCTAGATAGAGACCAATCCATTGCACTAAATGTACCTAGCTGTACATGCACAGTTGTTAATGCCTTGCATTCTTCAAAAGACCAAAACCTTTGTGACATAAAATATATCAGTAGCTAGCACATGAAGAGTAACAGAAGGTCAAGCAGTTGACGTACACACAACAACTGCTTACAAGTGACCACTTTAAGACATTAGCCAAATGATTAATTGGTACCAAATGAGTCATGCATGCAGTTGTGAACAGCACACAAAATAATCAGTATACATTGATTTACAGTTGTCACAGTTGACTATTTATTGACATAGCAACCTCTCACTTTACTTTATGTTTACATGACCATAAACTAGCATATTCCACACAATTGACATGCATTAGTCTACACACCCAAACCTTTCACTGATGGTTTAGTGACCGCCGATCTATAAGTGTGCCATGAGTAACTTATCTAATTTATTATTGCCAAATATTTTTGTATGTCTTAAGTTTATACTATGTCATAAAAAATAACTGGAATATAGATTTAAATATGTAAATTAAAATACATGAAATATAACATAGATCATTAATAAATATTATAGGTCTTTATAACCTTTGACCCCTTGAAAATATTCCTGTAGTAGGGGGAGCAGTTTTTATAAACTGATCTGGGACGTGGATGGCCAGTCTGTCGGAAAGTACATTTGTTAACAATTCCTCTAAGAAGCAGAGTAATCTTAAAAGATTCCATTTGTTATTGAAGAATCAGGCTCAGCATTGCAGCATGTGTCTGATCTGTGTTTCCATATCCTATCTCTATGTTGTCCTAATTATACCGCCCATGAAATGATAAACAAGGATGTCAATATTATTGTTGTATAGTACAACATGGAACGCTGTGAAATGCTTAACTATCTATTTACTCTCTCAGTGAACCAGTTCAGGATATTTTACGTCAAAATTATTTCTAGTACCTGTAGTTGCATATTTTCAATTCTGTTACAGGGTTTTTTTGTATTCTTAACTTGTTGCTCGGTCAACGGTCAATCATGAGTGCAAAAACGTAATTATAGCAATAAATGTTTGATTATTTGTCTTTTATCTCTCCCCAAAACACTATTGGGAAATTAAGCACATTATATGCTGGGCCTTTTCCACTGAAATGCTGTGTGTTGGCTTCTACTAAATGGGACTGAATAGCTTATATTTACTTCTAAAACTACCCCGAGGTCTTTGAGGCTTTTGTCAATAAGAATACATTGTGATTAATTCATGTAACAGAGAATTTATCACTGTCATTGTACTGTGCTGTAGAATCTGTAGTTGTTTGTATGTAAGTATAGATCATAGTATTAGGAATTACAATACTCTATACATGTGGAACCATAAATAAAATACAAAGGACAAAAAAACTGAAGTGTAAATGACAGAATACTATTATATGTTGTCTTTGATTTTGTGTATTTTGTAAATGAGAATGGAATATAAGTAAATACATCAAAATAAATACTACTGGTTATGAAGAATACTTAAATGTTACAACGTCATGATTCTGTTATAAAGTTTGTGTGTGAGATTTTTTCTTATCTTTTGTCTATGTTTATTTATTTGCACTGTTGTGCAATTGACATTTTCAGAACTGCAATGGATAGCAAAGAAAAATAAACTACTGTCCTAATGATGAAACCCTTGTAATTATTTAATTTACCGAATTGATCATCAATGATATAATGGATTTCTTGGGGGCCGAATTGGGGGCCGGAACAGCATCCCACTGGGCACAGATGTCAATCCAACGTCTTATTCCACGTTGGTTCAACGTAATTTCACCAACAGGCATGATAGCTCATTTTGAAAAAAAATTACTTTGCAACAAACCTCCACCAGTACTAGATTTACTAGCCTACAAAGACTACAATTTACTGCTGAAATATGAGTCCCAGGCCGTCTACAAAGACTACAATTCAAACAAAGACTACAAGTCCCAGACAGTCCAAAGCAGGCAGCACTTCCTGTGTACGTTGGAAAACTGAGGACACTGTGAAAAGGTAGGTAGCTAATACATGTATTACAACTCACTTTGGGTTATTACAGCTTTGATCATTTATTAATAACAACCCAAACTAGCTAAGGTACTATTCGAGGCTACGAAATGCAGTCAATATTGCTGTGATTACTGCAAGAAGCTAGCTAGCCAGTTTGATAACGTTAGCTAGCTAACGTAGCTAGTTATAGTATGTTGTGAAAGAAATTAGCAAACGCCGTTGCGCAGCATTGCATTTTCATGTATCTAAAGAACATAGGTATTGTAGCTATAACTAACAGATACTGTAGCTATGTAAAGCAGAGTGCTGTAAAATAGCTAGCTTAACAGCAGATAGCGAGCTACTGGATGCAAGCTACAGTTAGAAAAAAATGGTTCCAAAAGGGTTATTCGGCTTTCCCCATAGGATAACCCTTTTCGGTTCCAGGTAGTGCCCTTTTTGGTTCCATGTAGAACCCTTTCCACAGACGGGACAGCCAAATAACCCTTTTGGGTTCTAGATAGCACCTTTTTTTTCTAAGATTGTAACTTCTGAACCTGAAGAGAGACCACTTCTTCATTTCAGGCTTTCTACAGTCGTCGCCTTCCCCAATCTACTGAATGCTGCCCAGTATTCTCCGCTGTGCCTGTCCAATCTCCACCACCCTCGCCTTCACCAGGCCCTTAGCCCACTTCAGACCCCACATGGCTCCTGATCCCAACCGGCCCATGGAGGGGGCCATACGGACCAAGCTCACCCAGCAGTTGGAGCCAGAACACCTGGAAGTCCACAATGAGAGCCACATGCACGCCGTGCCCCCTGGATCCGAGTCCCACTTCAGAGTCCTGGTGGTAAGCCCACGCTTCGACGGCCTCTCCCTGCTACAGCGCCACCGCCTTGTCAACGAGACCCTAGCCGAGGAGCTGAAGACCTGTGTCCACGCGCTGGCCATCCAGGCCAAGACACCCCTGCAGTGGGGCAGCAACCCCAGCATAGCCAAGAGCCCACCCTGCATGGGAGGATCCAAGGGGGACCACACGGTGGAGGAGAAACTCAAGGCTGGACGGGACTGACCAGCAAAACTCAGCAGTCATCGACCCTGGCTCTAGAGAGTAACAGCCAGTGCAGGCTTTGGTTCCAGCACTAACTCATCTATTAAAATGTGTTGTCTGTTCAATACCTTGATAAGTTTAATCAGGTCTGGAACAAAAGCCTGAACGCCCCATATGCCTGCAGTTGAAGAGGGTGTCAATTAACATTGTTGTAAACTAGTGTGATTTCATTACTGCTTGAGAGGTTGTTTCTAAATGAGCAGCATCACTTCGGTCTCTTGGCAGTTTAATTCAAGAAGAGTTGGGTTTTAGATTAGACTCTTGCATTTAGTGGCCATCACTAGAACTATATGATATGAAGTGATGGAGTGTGTCTGTTTTGTCTGAAAATAAAATGTCTTGTATGTGAGGTCAGAAGTACAAGAAGTCAAGACAGAATAAAGAATATGTTTTCTCAAGGTGCATTGGGGCAGTTTTGTGATTAGCATTATTTCCCCCCAAAAGGCTTGGGTGTCTGTTAATAAAAATACACATTTGATGAAATATTGCTTGTAATGTTTTTGTTTTGCATGCTACCTTTGAATACACATCTGCAATATAGGTTTAAAAACGTGCTGCGTTTTGATTTTGAAACGGAACACTAAATGTAGTACTAGTGGTACCACGTGAGGGCAGTATGTGCAAATGTTCTGTTGATGTGAAGTACAGCGTTGACAGAATGATGACACATGGCTTCATTATTTCCCTATGACACTGCCTTTCATCAATTCTTCAATACGGTAATTATTAAATCCAATACTTTTTATTTCATTTCTCACCATACCAAAATGTCAGTGTTATAGCAACAGGGGATAATCACTCAATTTGTGTAATATAAAGTGTTTGTTAATAGAGGTGGTCAAACTCGATTGTCTTAACTCACATACAGGGTGTATCACAGTTCACTTACTTCGTTATCAATTTGACTTATTAGCCTGTCTTTTCTAATTATTGTGGATGGCTTAGGGCCAGAAGACAGGGTGAAAGATGTTGGTGGTTCTCAGAATGACATGTCCTAACCCCATCATGGCCGTGTGTTTCTATTTCTGTCTCGGCTGTATGTGTCAACGTGAAGGTCCTCTTGTCCTACCTTCAACCCCAGGACCTGTCAAAATATCTGTTATTACAAAAACATGTAAGAGTAATGGCACGAAAAACATTGTTGGTGATAGCCCAAACAAACAGTGAACGAACGTCTTTTCCCAATGTGTTGTTTTTCCGATAAATTAGTAAACATTTGAATGTTTTAGGAGGTTTTATTGAAATATTTCAGTACATCAACAAACAGGATAACTTTAAAATATGCAACTAAATCAAAACAACCATCCAAGCGGCCATTTTTCCCATGAATTTTTTAAGTGCTGAAAGCTCCTTATTGAATGTGGAGACGACTCAAGGTTGACTTCTACAAATGTCCCTGTCTGGAATAGACGACCTGTCAGGCCTTACAAAAGGCCCTGTGAGGAAGGTGAACAACTGGTGTCACTGGTTTGAAAACAGTAACACAACCATTTTATGACCCTGTCTATTAGAGTCAGGCCTCAGGGGGAGACGTAAACTACTACACGGGCAAAAAGCGAAGGGTGAAGGCAATTGCAATAAAGTCTACTGCCTCGGGAAGCAAAGACTTGTCTCTGCAAATTAGATTTACCTGTCACAATTCCAGGTGCTGTTATGAGGGAGTGGCAAGGAGGACACGTCAACCATTTTAAGCTAGCATAGCATAGTGCTGTTGCAACAAAAATGACAAAGTTGATTGGCTGATATCCATCATAAGTTTTTATGAGATTAGAGTTTGTCAGAGTTTATTGAACTGCTAGTACACAACTCAATCAGACAATTCTGATGGTGTATAGGTAGCATGGGCTGGGGTCAATTGCTTTCCAATTGGTAATACGTTGAAATGTATTCATTAAAAGTATAAATAATGTTGACATATGTGGTATCTTCAATTCATGAACTGAATGGAAATTAAATATTAAAAACTAAAACAAATGAAAGCCAAACCTGGTAGATAGGCTGCTTTCCCTCTGGCTGGTCCCTGGTGATGATGGATCATTCAGGGGGTCCCGGGTTGCCCACGTGTCCCGGTCTGGGTCAGTGGGAACCCACCTCAGTGGTAGCCTGCTCTACGTCAGAGCCAGGAGTGATGGTGCCAGGCCGGGCTGGGACCCTGGGCAAGGCAGGGTTCCCGCGATGGCCCCTGATTTACGCTCCCGGCTCTGGACCAGGGCTCCTTTAGCACAGCTGACCCCTCCAGGTTGGCGGTCAGGGGGGTTCGAGGAGAGGAGGGAGGGAGGCACCAAATGGGTGTCTACTCTGAGAAAAGGCCCTGCTGGGGCCTGCTTGACCGTCCCAGGGGACTATCTGCCTCCACAGCCCCCCTGGTCATCTGCAGTGTCTGTGCAGCATGTGTGTGGAGGGAAAAGAGCCTGTTTAACACATTTAGTTCAACCCCACTAGAAACAACAATTGTTAAATTTACGTGTTTTGAATGATAAAACTGGGGGTGGTACACATTAAACACTATTTATCATTGTAGGAAATGTTACACAGACCTATGACTATTACATGGGATGATTTGTACTAGCTTTATTATCCTATTTTGCATTAAAAACATACTTTGGCATGTCTTCACAGTACACTCGTAGGTCAAAATAGGGAATACATCACATTCAAAACACTAATTATAAGTTAGAAACTTCAGAAAGGGTTTTAAAAGTTCACACTGATCTGATAAATAATCATTATCTGGTTTCACAATGTGAGAAAAAACAAATGTTGGATTTAAGATGATGGTAATAGCCTATTAAGTCCTTTAATTGGAAAGCTTTTCTCTCTCTCACACCACACTGCCTACTAATGAATTCAGTGAATGGGCGCCTTGAAAGAGAAGGACAAAGAAAGAGATAGGGGAAGACAATATCCTTGTGTGGGAGAATTAGTTACACTCAGTAGTCTAAGTATTCAAAGCAGAGTAAAAGGGCTGCATGGATTAAGAGAAAAGTCCACACAGGTGGGCTCTGGGAGAAACCAGGGTCACATGACAGGACGTTACCTCGTTTGATAAACACCAGCCGTGCTCACAGGAAGAAGGAAGGGAGTTATTTTATAGGGGAATTAACTGGCACTACACATCAGGTATTTATTAAGGCAGATCTCCCAGGTGTGCAGTGCAACCAAGTCAAACAAAACATCTCGGAGGGTTGCTTAATGAGAAACATCTTGGATCTCAACTTCATAATGGTCAGTAAATAGTCATACTGATAAGGGTTGTGATTTGAGACTAAGAATGAGGCTAAGCATATTTCAGTCTTCATGGGAGATGAGTTAAACAATCTCAAACAATCAATCACACGTAATCCCTTTTGCACCTTTTCCTCTGCACATTTGTCAATCATGTCATTAGATGAGAAGCATTTTTCTACCTTTGCCCTTTTACATTTTCACTTATTTTATTCTGGGTGCAAGAACGTTTGACCTCTTCACAAACTCCAGTCATAAAATAAGCAGGTCATATCGATAGTTTTTTTCCCCCTTTTCAACCAAAGAAGACAAAATGTTCAGTTGTGTAAAAATATCTACTCAATCGCCAAACACAAAAAAATAATGAAATCGAGTAACATTTTGCATGTGCCACGCAGAGTATCTGCCTTTGTGTGATGACGACTTTTGGTGCGCATGGTTCGCTGACTCACATGACAGTGGAAAACCATGACATCAGAGTTGAGGCTGGGGCTGGTTAAGGCTGGTTTTGGGCCAGAGTGCACAGGCCTTACCCCTAAGCCCTCTGGAGGATCCACACTCAGTAATTGACATGCATGCCTCTTACACTCTCCCCTGCAGGGCTTCAACTAGAGGAGTGTACATGTCAAGACAGATGGGACACAGATAAGACTCCCTCTTTCAACCTCGTCTCTCTCTGTCCTCCCTGCTGCCTCTCTCAAGCTCTCTCTTTCTCAGCCCCCTGTCAGCGTTTGAGCAACCTCTGATCTTTAGTTGATCTATGATGCGTCTTTTAACCTGTTCCCGTTCCTTTCTCAACCTTCCCTCTTCTTCTAATCGTCCTTCTAAACCCCCTATTAATCCGCTCTCGATCTGCTCTCGGCCCCCACCCGTAGTTTCTCTCGATGTCCTACTATTTTCAAACTTTTCTCAACTTTCCCTCAACCTTGTCTCTCAACTGTTTCAAAGCACCCCCTCTGAATCCACTTCCACCCGCCTTGCTCATCCTCTCTGAACTTTTTTTTCTCTCGCAGCCTTCTTCTAACCTTTCTCAACCCTTCCCTCAACCTCCAATCCACTCTTAACTTTTCCTCAACTCTCTCTCAACTTTTTAGCTGGCCCTCATCTCAATCCTCTGTAGACCACCTAACGTAGCCTGGCTGCACTTTGTCCTCCAACCTTCCCTTAACTTTTTCTCAACCAGCCCTGCCATTCAAATGAGCTCCATGCTCCGCTTCTTATAGAGGAATACCAATGCTGAGCCCCCCAGAGAGCTGACAGAGCCTATTTATGTTTAATGCACAGCCTGAAGCTATTATCATATTACCATGTGATGTTATTGCTTTGCCCCCTGAGTATTACTTAATGTTCATGTTTTTAGTCAGAGGTTGTAAGTTATTCAAACATAAATGTTAGGAATCTTTTAGTATTTTGAGTGACAGCTGACAGAGTACATGAGCCTATGGCTGTAGGGTGCGGCGCCTGCTTTGGCATCAACTCTCTCTTCCTTATGGTCTCTTTCTGGTTTAGTTTGTTGGACCAAAATGCACTGACATGGATGGTTACTCATAAATGTAACTTCAACTCATAATTCATTCCCTTTCTATAGGAAATGATCAGACCATGCGCAGATACTGAATAGATGAATGCTTCATTCTCAGGATGTTGAGGAAGTATTTAAGAGCAAACAGTAGCTATTCCACACAGTGCTATGGGGCCTATTTTTCCTGTTGGAAAAACAAGTGGTCACGGTCGGGTCACCCAAACCTAACGTTGCGGTAAACTCTCATGAATGCCCCCCATTCTATCCCAACCTGCTGAATTGCTGAGAAAAGGCACCTGGTGTGCATTGCTAGTGGTAGTAGTGTCCTATAAAAACCCATGGGAGAGATTGTTTGGCCGGGCGTAGGGCATCCCAACGCAAGGCCAGTGAATAGAGGGTTAATCTTCATCGCTTCAGATGTACGGTCAAGCTGAAAAGAGCCAGAACGCTTGACTCGGGGCTCCGACAAAATGTGATCTATTGTTCATCTGTCGGGCGCCCGTGATATATTCTATCCTACACTCTCGGACAAAACGTACCCGGCGATTATACAAGCGGGGCCACTGGCCTGCAACAACGCCAGCTCAGGGAGTTTGGACACCAGGGTGTTTGACCTCTCGGGTCCTCTGCTCTTTTGTTCCCAGTGACCTCTGTTGCTTTTACCCCCCCTCTGAACCTAAAACCTCAGTCCCCGCCCTCACTCTCCCACACACCCTTCACACAAACAAATAAAGAAATGGGGCCCTCCAGTTTATTTTATTAGCACTTTGAAACCCAGGCCTTTTAAAGGGGAGGAGAGAAAAAATAATAATAGGATAGCCTTTTAATTTGAAGAGTTATTAGGGTTCAAATTAAACAACGGGGCTCGGGTGAAGCTCTAGGTCAGATGGGGTTGTCACCGTGTTTGATTTTAGGAACCCCTCCGTTTTTGTCTTTGACCTTGGAGCTCTCAAATGGTGAAAAACGCGGACTTGGAGACCCCAGATCACATTTTGACGTCAGTGAATGAGGGGGGTTGGTGACCATATGGGCTCACACTTTGGACCAAGGACCAATGCAGGGGTTGTTATTTTTATTTTCTCTCTCACACTCACACACACACACACACACACACACACACACACACACACACACACACACACACACACACACACACACACACACACACACACACACACACACACACACACACACACACACACACACACACACACACACACACACACACACACACACACAAACAAACACATGGGAAAGGTATGCCCCCCCCCACACACACTTTTTCTTCAACAGCTAATGGGGATTAAATCAAATAAATCACACACACACCACCAGTCCTGGTGTGGTGTATGTTCATTGCCAGGGGGCTGTTGTCCCCTTGTCTAACTCTGAATTGACCTAGTGAATAGTGGTGGTAGGTAGGCAGTCCCTGCCCCTTCCTGAATCCAATTTACAGTAAACACTCTCCACATAGGTCTCCGCTCCACTGAACCTGTGTAGGGCTTGTATGCCCACTTCTCTTGTTCCCTCTCCTCTACTTCCCTCCTCTTCCCCTGTTCCTCCACTTTACAGTTGGTTCTCGCATCATCTTTTCGACTGTTTACTAAACAGACCTACAGACTCTCTTGCAGCCCTCCCCCCTCTTTCCTCACATGCATGTCTTTGTTTGGGATCATCTAAGCAGAAAATGGTTTTGCCCTCTGAACAGCCTCAATTCGTCAGGGTATGGGCTCTACAAGGTGTTGAAAGCGTTCCACAGGGATGCTGGCCCATGTTGACTCCAATGCTTCCCACAGTTGTGTCAAGTTGGCTGGATGTCCTTTGGGTGGTGGACCATTCTTGATTGCTACGGGAAACTGTTGAGGCTGAAAAACCTAGCAGTGTTGCAGTTCTGGACACATCCAAACCGGTGCACCTGGCACCTACTTCCATGCCCCGTTCAAAGGTACTTAAATCTTTTGTCTCGCCCATTCACCCCCTGAACGGCACACATACACAATCCATGTCTCAAGGCTTAAAAATCCTTCTTTAACCTGTCTCCTCCCCATCATCTACACTGATTGAAGAGGATTTAACAAGTGACATCAATAAGGGATCATAGCTTTCACCTGGATTCCCCTGGTCAGTCTATGTCATGGAAAGAGCATGTGTTCCTAATGTTTTGTACACTCTCTGTATACCAGCAGCATGCCTGGCGTTAAATTGCGATGCAAGACAGGAGTACTTAGGCGCTCATTCTGGGAGAGGGATATCTGACAATGCAAGTCTCCTTCCCTGAGGGGGGAGTTTGTGGGAGTTTCCATCGGTGCTACGACGGTGGAGAGTCCGGACCAAGTCACCACGTGCGCATTCCCCCCGAATATGCCGATTTGGCTATCGCTTTCTGTAAAAAGAGGGCGACCCAATTACCACCTCATCAACGAGGGGATTGTGCGATAAACCTCCAGGTGAACGCCGCACTTCCCAGGAGTCACGTGTATCCCCTGTCGCAGGAGGAGACGGTGGCTATGGAGACATATGTCACCGAATCTCTGGGACAGGGGTACATTCGGCCCTCCACGTCACCCGCCTCCTCAAGTTTATTTTTTGTGAAGAAGAAGGAGGGAGGTCTGCGTCCGTGCATTGACTATAGAGGTCTAAATTTCATCACAGTGGGGTTCAGTTACCTGCTACCTCTCATTGCCACGGCGGTGGAGTCATTTCACGGAGCACGCTTCTTCACAAAACTGGATCTCAGGAGCGCGTATAACTTGGTGCGAATCCGGGAGGGAGATGAGTGGAAGACCGCGTTTAGTACCAAATCTGGCCATCATGAGTACCTCGTCATGCCGTATGGGTTGAAAAATGCTCCAGCCGTTTTCCAATCCTTTGTAGTCGAGATTCTCCAGGACCTGCACGGACAGGGTGTGGTGGTTTACATCGATGACATTCTGATCTATTCCGCCACACATGCCGCGCATGTGTCTCTGGTGTGCAGGGTACTTGGGCGACTGTTGGAGCATGACCTGTACGTCAAGGCTGAGAAATGTGTGTTCTCCAAACAAGCCGTCTCTTTCCTGGGGTATCGCATTTCCACATCTGGGGTGGTGATGGAGTGTGACCGCATTGCGGCCGTGCGTAATTGGCCGACTCCGACCACGGTAAAGGAGGTGCAGTGGTTTTTAGGGTTTGCCAATTACTACCGGAGGATTATCCAGGGTTTTGGGCAGGTGGCTGCTCCCATTACCTCACTGCTGAAGGGGGGGGCAGTGCGTTTGCGGTGGTCGGCTGAGGCGGACAGGGCTTTTGGTCGTCTGAAGGCGTTGTTTACTGATGCTCCCGTATTGGCCCATCCGGACCCCTCTTTGCCATTCATAGTGGAGGTGGACGCGTCCGAGGCTGGTGTTGGAGCCATGCTATCACAGCGCTCGGGCATGCCCGTGAAGCTTCGCCCCTGCGCTTTCTTTTCGATGAAGCTCAGTCCGGCGGAGCGAAACTATGATGTGGGGGACCGGGAGTTGCTGGCTGTGGTAAAGGTTCTGAAGGTGTGGAGACATTGGCTTGAGGGGGCGCAACACTCTTTTCTCATCTGGACTGACCACCGTAATCTGGAGAACATCCGGGCGGCGAGGAGACTGAATCCTTGTCAGGCAAGGTGGGTGATGTTTTCCACCAGATTTCGTTTCACCATCTCTTATAGACCAGGTTCCCGTAATGCTAAGGCCGACGCACTGTCCCGTCTCTACGATACCGAGGAGCGGTCCATCAATCCCACCCCCATACTTCCGGCCTCTAAATAAACGCCCTTTCTTGCAATTTGCTCTCTCCTGCGCCTGACTCCACACCCACCTCTCCTAGGGAGAACCTGACAACAACAGTCTATCACAGAACACAACAGACTATCACAGAACACAACAGCCCAGCACAGAACACAACAGCCCAGCACAGAACACAACAACCTAGCACAGAATACAACAGCCTAGCACAGAACACAACGACCTAGCACAGAACACAACAGCCTAGCACAGAACACAACAGCCTAGCACAGAACACAACAGCCTAGCACAGAACACAACAGCCTAGCACAGAACACAACAGCCTAGCACAGAACACAACAACCTAGCACAGAACACAACAGCCCAGCACAGAACACAACAACCTAGCACAGAACACAACGACCTAGCACAGAACACAACAGCCTAGCACAGAACACAACAGCCTAGCACAGAACACAACGGCCTAGCACAGAACACAACGGCCTAGCACAGAACACAACGGCCTAGCACAGAACACAACAGCCTAGCACAGAACACAACAGCCTAGCACAGAACACAACAGCCTAGCACAGAACACAACAGCCTAGCACAGAACACAACAGCCTAGCACAGAACACAACGACCTAGCACAGAACACAACGACCTAGCACAGAACACAACAGCCTAGCACAGAACACAACAGCCTAGCACAGAACACAACAGCCTAGCACAGGTTGTTCAAAGAAAGATTTGACCCATTCATTACTGAATAAGGTGAGATACTTGATAGAGGTTTTGTAAATGCACCAAACCAAGACAGGATCACCAACATGGCAAGGGTTGATAAAAATCGATTAGCTCTTCATCTGAAAATAATCGACACCCAGAATCATAATTCTGTGATGCGGCCGACAGCAGAAGACAGACAGATGTGAGATGGTGCTGAGAGGAGAGATGTGAGTAATATAAGTGGCTTGCTCCTGGACGGCCAACTAGGTCAAGAGAATCAACACGGGGGTGAAGGGGCTCACAAAGGCGTGAGGAGAAGGTCAACCGTGAAATTCCCCCCTCTTTGCCACTGTGACCCCCCAGGGAGGAGTCTTGAGGACTGGAGAGGAATGTGTGTGTGTGTGTGTGTATGTGCGCGTGCAGGTGTGTGCGGGTGTGTGCGAGTGCGTGATAGAATAGTATGTCTGTTCATGTTGAGTGTGTGTGTGTATACTATTTCTATTCATGTTTTGTGGTGTGTGTGCATGTATGTTTGCGTGTGCGTACGTGTGTGCTTGCGTGTATGTGTGTGTGCGCGTATCTAGGTCGGGGATTCCTCTTTATCCGCCCTGCAGTCAAACAACTCATCCTTGTCATACCCTGTCGCCTCATGTCGCCCCACTTGGCAGGGTTTTTTTGCACTCTCTCCACGTCAGCACTCACCTACAGTACTACCGCTATGGTTACTCACATATTGTTTACTAGGGGATTGTCTTCTCCTGTAAATCCTTATTTAGTCTCAATGCTTATTATTAAACGCTAAGATTTTTTACATTGATGGTTGTAGTAACGTAGACAGGGAAAGTGTAATTACAGTGTAGGTAGACGTTGTTAGCACTTAAAACTGTTATTTTAATTCTTATAAAGGAGACTTCCTAAGAAGGGAATTTATTTTCCAGTAGGACACTGAGGCCAAACAAGTTGCAATCAACACAGATAGTACGTCCCCCAAACGCAAACTGACCAGTGACCACTGTTCCTTTTGAAATGTGTTTTAAATGAACATCACATTGACTCATTAAAGTAGTAGCCATTCTGGTCCTAGAGAGTGTCATGGAGTCCTAGACTCAGTGTTCCCTTTCTCGCCCAAATCTTGTCCAAAAACTTGAGTTGAACACTCTGAACTCTGACCATTGCGTAAGACTGTCATGCACTGATGTCAAACTAAGATTTACGTGACAACTTGAGTAATGCACACACATCTTAAGTTAGGATTTGGGATGTTAATGAACTCAAAACCAAAGATTGTTGTGTTATGTTCATAATGACTTATGGTAATTTCCCTCCAAAACTAATCTAAAATACTAAACTGGTCAGAGCTGGCTTCTTTCAGAAGAATCCAAACTATAATCGATCATCCGTGAGAGAGGCCTTATGTAAGCTTATGTAAGAGCATGGAGAGTGATTTCCCCTGTTAGCGTAGTTTAGCCCCACCATGCTGAAAGTCCACATAATGAACGACTATTAAGCTATGGTAGCCACGGTCAGAAGCTTGTAAGTGACGACTGAGGAATTTACTGTAAAGGTCAGTCAGAGGACCAGGGGGTGTGTGCGTGTGCGAGGACCTGGCGGTGTGTGTGGGCGTGTGTTGGATGGTAAAAATGTATTTTAACAGCTTTGCAAAAGGAAATTAAAGACCATGAGCAATTACACATTATTACATAAACATGAACATAGTTGATAAAGTTTCAAGTACAGTAACCATAAAACAACCCAAAACAAGTCCACTCACAGATAGTATGTATCTCTTATGGTCTCCATTTTGTTTGTGATTGTGTGTGTGTTAGGAGTGGTAGGCGGTAGGGCTGGAGGGTCAGTCAGCAGGAGGAAGGTGGTGGTGGTGGGCGAGGCCCCTCCCTGAGGTCAGGGGAGAGAGGATGAAACCTGTCATTAGAAAGGTGAAGGGAAGAAAGGCCTCAACGGGGGAGCTATTGTCCCGGGGGCGGCGAGGAGGTCCACCTCTTTAGTGCCTCAAATAACACGGCCAGGCCGCCATTGTGCCGGGGTGAAAGGGCCGGGGGCGTGGGGGTGCTCCCAAACAGTGGTCAGAGGAGAAAGCCCCCCATGGGTTAGGGGGTTGTGTGTGGGGGCTATTTCGGGGGCTTTTCCCACTCTTGTTTTCTTTTTCTTTCTCGTCAGCTCATCCAGAACCCTTGGTCTGAGAAGATCGGCAGTGGTTTTATCGAGGGGTGTGCATGCGTGTGTGAAGTGTGGGGGGGGGGACGGGGGGTGCAGCTTCCTTGTCTTAGAGGATGGGGTGTTGCAGATTGAATGCCATAGTTTGACATCTAAGCTGAGGCTCAATGCAGAGTCAGGACCTTTCACTCATCCCTGTGTTTTAAGAGGACGGGTCACACAGATAAAGGGAAAGGCTAAAGACCAAAGCTTTCTTTTTTTTCAGAGGCACAGTGGCGAGATTCTTAACAACTCTGTCAATTCTCTGAGCACCAACCGCAAATAGAGCACAGGAAATATACTTTCACGACAAGTTAGCGGCAAAGTGGATGAAGCAGTTATGATGTTGTACAAAATTTGCACCATTCTAGACCACCTCTCCCCTTTCCTCTCATTTCAGTGCTGTATGTATTTCTCTTACAATACAGATACTTTATCCAAAAAATTCAGCTTCTGAATTCCATTTACCTTGCCTGAATAAACTAGTATTCTGCTAATTATGTGTACTTTTCTCTAAAGCTGTTCCCACCACCAGAGCACCTAATAAACTGATTGGCCCAATTATCAACTCCATCAGAAGGCTTTCACCCAATCCTAAAGCGCTGATGACTTTAGAGGGACAATAAAACCTGCTGAGTTGTGACCTGAATGTTTAGGAAACCTGAGAGAGAAGGGGACAAGCTAAGGTCAACAACGTCACATACTTCTGACAACGTGTACAGAGTAAGCAGGTCAAACACTATGGCGAGAATGAAGAGTGCTGACTGAGTGTTGCTCTGTGCTGCCTTGGTCTGCACTTCTCTTCAATGGGAACCTGTGGTAGATGGCTAGCTCAATAACCAATGTCAATGACAAGTCTGAAATAGAATGATGATCAGTGGTAACCTGCTGCTAGGGAAACAGAGGAGAAGGAGAGAGAGAGAGAGAGAGCGCACGCGCACGCGCTTGAATGTGTATTGGGGCAAAGCAAGGATGTGTATTGGGAGGTGGAGATAGGACGATTTTGCATTTCCAATCCATTTAGAGGTGAGGAAAATAGCAACAAGGCTCTCTAACAGTGCAAACTGTCACAACTTGCATTAGAAGGCAGAAGAGGAGGAGGAGAAGGAGGAGGAGCGGCTGCTTTGCCTAATCACTTTCCCCGCTGACTTCTCAGAGGGGAAGGAGTGACAGATCACAGCCCCGCTAGCACAATGCAGCAGTCCCATACTCCTCCCTCTCCTCCCTCCTGTATTCCTTTCTCCTCCCTCTATCCTCCCCATCCCATTGAGAGGACGCCCGGGGTGCCTGGTTCTCTAGTTCTGCCCACTGGGGTATTGAGGAAGTGATGGATGGCTTCATAAAGAGACTCTTGTTGAATCCCAAATCAGCCCCTTGCCCCTACCAACTTGCTCGGAAGGCCCTCCGTTGTCACATGTTGCTGACGAAACTCAAAGGGTGACTTCCAGAGTGGCGAGGGGATCAAATAAACCCATCAACTTTGGGACACAGCCGTGACTTAAATAATTTCATTTGTTACATGTGTTACACCTGGAAATCAATGTCATATATTTAGTCACGCCTCTCCATTCTTCTGTATGAAATTATGCAAACTCCAAACATATTGCGGTGTGTGTTGGGTTACAACTTTGCTGTGAAGCTGGCAGCATAGCTGGCTCGGTTGAC
The DNA here is from genome assembly GCF_045679555.1 of Salvelinus alpinus. NCBI lineage: Eukaryota > Metazoa > Chordata > Actinopteri > Salmoniformes > Salmonidae > Salvelinus > Salvelinus alpinus. The sequence goes on along the minus strand of NC_092089.1, from coordinate 46,269,674 downwards.
GTGGCTATTGGAGGGTCGAGTTAGCCCCTACACCCTCAATAATTTTAACTCCCTCAGCTTTGGGACACTGATTAGTGATTCAGTCTCTCTCTCTCCCTTTTTTTTCTCTCTCTCTCTCTCTCTCTCTCTCTCTCTCTCTCCATCTCTCTCTCGCTTTCTGGGGTGAGACTAGGGGCTCGTGGTGGTGAAGGAATTCTGGCTTCTCTTCCTCTCTCTCTTCCTCTCTTTTTCTCTTCCTCTCTCTGTTTCCGTCTCTCTCCCCCTCTCCCCCTGGGGCTGAGGACAGATGCGGAGGCCTTCCTTTCCCAGCATTCCCAAGGGAGAGAGTATACAGGCCTTAACGCCCTTTTGGGGATGGAGGGATTGGGGGACAAATGAATGGAGGGAGGGGGTGGGTTGTTGTTGTCCAGGGGTCACGTGTTAGGCGTTAAGTGATGCATAATGAATGCGTTGTTTGGGGTAATTTTGGGTGATTTTACTGATTTGGCCTTTAATTGGGTCGTTCTCTATGAAGGTATCCCGTAAAGACAAGTATTTTACAGGCCTAGTATTTTACATGGATAGTTTGGGCAACAAAAATCGACAGTTGAATGCAGTTGCAATTGGATATAGTTATTTCATTATTCACCTTTTATATGGTTAATTTAACTACGATTTTTGGACCGACACATTTGAAAAGGTAGTTCCAGTTACCATTCCCCTAATCACATTTGTTCTTGTTAATATCCATACTACTGTAGTTTTTTGGCCCCAGTATGTCTTCATGTTACAGCTCTTTGAGAGAAACTACAAACAGACCTTTCATACTGCTCTTGATGAAATGTACCTTCATATCGTAAGCTAGCAGTTCTAACCAGTCTGGTGGTTATTTGGCTTATTCTCCTCAGGCTATTGAAGTGACAGCACATGGTGGTTTGACTGTGAGGACCCATTCAGCTTCATGGCCTCCACAGCCCAGGCGTAAAAATCAGCTACATTTAATCAGACACGGTGCAGAGTTTAAAGAAAGGGATCAAGAGACCTTTGTCTTAATGGATTGGCTACAGTTTAGGGATCCACCACACCGAGTTACCTTAGATGAAGGCATGCCACTCAGTAACAAACTAACTCAAACCACATGGTGTTTCCTGGAATTTTTCTCGTATTTTTGGGCTTCAAACTTTAAAAACGGTGTTGTTTAATAATTGGAGACGTTAGACTGGGTTAGTTAATAAGGATATTGGTCAACCATGTTTTCAATTGATGAGTCCATCAATCATTTCAAAATGAGGCAATCTTCAAAGAATTAGCAAAAGGGGAAAAAGTAAGCCTTGTTTTTTAGCAAGATCACGTGACTTTCTCTTCTCAGTCTGTGGTCCTATTCTCCAGTCTATCAGTCTGTACATTAGAATTTCAAGCTTATGGCCATGGCAATTCTTAGAAATACAGAAACGAGACAGCATTAAAAGGCCACCACAGTCCAACAAAGAAGTAAATCAAGTGGTTTGACAAATGCTCACCAGACAGTTTGCCGTTTGTCATGGACGTGAATGGAACTAAACGAGAAGTGCGGACACATCGTTCAGATCGACATTGCTCAGATACTGCACAAGAGGCCTTTTCAGACAGCTGCAACACTGATTACATTGTGAGAGGGCCAATCAAAGAGAAAAATGACGAGAGCAGTCATGCCGGACACACACAATGCACAAATGGCAGTGGTCAGATGATGGAAAGAGAGGTGGTGCACCACAGGGTTTTAGAGTCGTACTGGGGCTGTTGGGGCAGCTCGTACTGGGGCTGTTGGGGCAGCTCGTACTGGGGCTGTTGGGGCAGCGGCATGGGAACGGAGGACTTGCACCATCTCGCAAACATACACACTCGCTCGCACACACTTACGCACGTGTGCGCACACGCACAAACACAACAACGGGCATGCACACACAGGCACGTCTGCAAGCCCACATGAATGCAAGCATGAACACACACACACAGACACACAAACACACACGCACTCAAACCTTAGTTAGAGACCAAGATATTAAGACTCATTATGCCAGGGTCATCTCTCTCTGTGTGAGTGTGTGTGTGTGTGTGTGTGTGTGTGTGTGTGTGTGTGTGTGTGTGTGTGTGTGTGTGTGTGTGTGTGTGTGTGTGTGTGTGTGTGTGTGTGTGTGTGTGTGTGTGTGTGTGTGTGTGTGTGTGTGTGTGTGTGTGTGTGTGAGAGAGAGAGAGGGAGGATTGCTAGAACAGGGGATTTTTTTGTGTTGGGGGAAAAGAGAGGCTTGGACACTTCATCTTCTCTTCTCACTGCTGCCAAAAAGGGCAGAGGTCAAAAGTCAGGGCGATTGGAGAATTCCTGCTGCATGCCTACAGATCGGGTTTCAGGGGTGGGGGAGGGACGTGGACTGCCCTAGAGGGATAGGTGCCTCTCTCTCTGTGTGTGTGTGTGTGTGTGTGTGTGTGTGTGTGTGTGTGTGTGTGTGTGTGTGTGTGTGTGTGTGTGTGTGTGCGCGTGCGTGCGTGCGTGCGTGCGTGCGTGCGTGCGTGCGTGCGTGCGTGTGCGTGCGTGTGAGAGCGAGAGAGCTTGTCCGGACAGCTCTTTATTTAAAACTTCTCCTTACAGCTTTAGTGCTCACAGCATTTGATAGTTTCTCTTGAAGTGTACTGCTCAGCAAAAGCCTTTTGGGAAAACTTGCCCAACATGTTGCAAATCTAACACTCCTAACTTGGTGTCTAGATTAGAACACCCCTATCATACTGTAATGCATTTTGTAGTTTAAACCTTTAGTGATAAAGTGACTATGGTGTGAAGAGATTTCAAGACAGGACTTGGGAACCAAAGCTATGCCTCTTCATCCAAACAAATGATTTAAGCACTCTTCAAAATAACTTGGAACACAGGCTCGATATATGGCGGATTCACTTTGCGCTGGGGACAACAAAAAGCCACTTTAAAATGTGTCGTTTTGTCACATGACACAATGCCACAGATGTCTCAAGTGTTGTGCAATTGGCATGCTGACTGGAGGAATGTCCACAAGAGCTGTTGCCAGAGAATTAAATGTTCCTTTCTCTATCATAAGCCGCCTCCAATGTCTTGAGATGCACAGAGATACCATGACGAGATCCTGAAGTCCATTGTTGTGCCATTCATCCACCACCATCACCTCATGTTTCAGCATGACAATGCATGGCCATATGTCGCAAGTAATTCCTGGAAGCTGAAAATGTCCCAGTTCTTCCATGGTCTGCATACTCACCAGACATGTCACCCATAGAGCAAGTTTGGGATGCTCTGGATCGACGTGGATGACCGCATGTTCCTGTTCCCTTCTAATTTGGGGCGGCAGGTAGCCTAGTGGTTAGAGTGTTGGGCCAGTAAATGAAAGGTTGCTGGATCGAATCCTCGAGCTGACAAGGTAAAAATCCGTCGTTCTACCCCTGAACAAAGCAATTAACTCACTATTCCCCAGTAGGCCATCATTGTAAATAAGAATTTGTTCTTAACTAACTTGCCTAGTTAAATGAAGGTTAAAAAAAAATGTAATCCAGGAACTTCACACAGCCAATGAAGAGGAGAGAGACAACATTCCACAGTCCACAATCAACAGCCTGATCAACTCTATGTGAAGGAGATGTGTCGTGCTGCATGAGGCAAATGGTGGTCACACCAGATACTGACTGGTTTTCTGATCCACTCCCCTACTTTTTTTTAAAGGTATCTGTGACCAACAGATGCATATCTGTATTCCCAGTCATGTGAAATCCAAAGATTAGGGCCTAACGAATGTATTTCAATTGACTGATTTCCTTATATGAAATGTATCTCAGTAAAGTCTTCGAAATTGTTGCATGTTTCATTTATATTTTTGTTCAGTATGTATTGTTTTTGCCAAAATAGTTGTGTTTGAAAATGTAACTGAACTATTTTGATCAGGAAAACTTGAAATGCATTTAAACAATCTGAGGTGTTTTCAGATGTAGAAGTTTCTCCAAACATTATTAATGACAGCCTTTCTTTATAATTAGAGGAAAGTTGAGGGGAAGCAAGTAACTAGCTGACTCGTATCTTCAGTAAATCAATATTTAATAGCTAATGACTGTTTTTACACCCAGCCCTAATGGGCTTAAACCGTCGACTCATCCACGATCAATTTAAGACGACATCCTCGGTTATACATTTAGCAGAAGGTTTGGTCAGTCAAATGGTTTGAGATGCAAAGCACGACAGCCCTCAGCGACTAGTTCCCCCATTGTAGCCTTTGTAATTGATCATTAACGAACATGTGCTCCCAAGTCTCCAGTGGCTCCAAGACCCCAAATAGAGAGCACAGCTGTCTTTCCATTGTACTTATCCATGGAGCCACAAAATAACACAACACTCTGAAGCCTACTGCCTGGCTATGTGCTGGAATTTATAACGTTTACTTTCCAAGACTTGGAGGAGATGAGTGAAAAAGGTGTTGGACAGTTGACGTGTAGGAAGCGCTAGAGTAAACGTGGGGGCTCACTTTTATGATTTCAAAAAGAATGACTGATTTATGAACATGCAGGTGGTGCACAGTTTCTTTGTGGCCGATAAAGTTACACAGAGAACTAAAGAGAGTTTAAAGGGACATGTCAGGTCAAACCCATGGAGAATTAGCTGAATAGTGTGTTATTATTGCAGTGTGCAAACATGGGGAAAGTCAGTCAACTATGACTGCTCTTCCTTAAGCCATGTTTGTTATATTACCAATCCATGGATGTAATAGCTATTTAATCATGTGGGTAATATTAACATACCATATAAAGGAAGTGTTGATTTTATGTTCAATGAGCCACCAGGCAATATTTTCTTTATTGAGGAGTAAAACAATTTGTGAATGCTGCATACTGTACAGCAGCCCATAGCAACTTATTCAGAAATGTCTCCAGAAGTTTGAGTGACACTCCAACAACATAACGTTGAAGTAAATCTAACTTTTAAAAGTTCATATTCTGTTAACTCATAACCAAATAATGTTGTTGACTCATTTTATACTCGTATTTGTGGCCAAAGTATACATTTGAGAAAAAAACACTTCAAGAACAACACCTCAAACTTATCTCAGACTGTTAAAAAAAGATTAGCTATTTCCTCATAGAGGATGATGTTATATATTGAATATTTTTAATGACCGGTATATGCCCACACCATTCTGTTGTTGGTGTACGCCGACACCATTCCAACACTGAAAATCTGCTTTTTAACATACTTAATGGGATACATCGAGATTTTGGCAATGAGTCAGATAAAAACGTGGATACCATTTTTATGTCTCTGCTTGCAGTTTGAAGAAAGTTGCTAACTAGCATTAGCGCAATGACTGGATGTCTATGTTACAATATAGCATTATAGCATGCTAGCTGTTACCATAGATATCCAGTCATTGTGCTAACGAAACTACCTCTAACTTCCTTCATACTGGATGCAGAGACATAAACATGGTATCCAAAATCAAATTCAATTTTGTTGGCCACATACACATGGTTAGCAGATGTTAATGCGAGTGTAGCGAAATGCTTGTGCTTATAGTTCCAACAGTGCAGTAATATCTAACAAGTAATCTAACAATTCCCCAACAACTACCTAATAGACACAAATCTAAAGGGGTGAATGAGAACATGTACATTTAAAGACAAGGTGCAGTAGATGGTATAAAATACAGTATATACAGTACATGTGATATGAGTAATGTAAGATATGTAAACATTATTAAAGTGGCATTATTTAAAGTGACATTGTTTAAATTGATTAGTGATCCATGTGATTGGATCTGCAATTTCATCTGACTCCGGGGAAGTAGATAAAGTGCTTCTTTGCCAAAATCCCAAAATATCCATTCAGTTAAAAAAAATTGGTTAAAAAAACTATTTTACTCATATTGTAATTAATCATAGGTAATATTTTATAGAAATCTGGAAACACTGGACAGTTACTTTAATTATCCCTTTTGATTAATGCACAAAATGTGTGTTGCAGATCATGCGGTTTTGGGGTTTTGTGTGGTTGCCAATAGAAGTGTCGGCTTTATTACAAATTAACAGTGAACAAGTGCTCCACTCACTGTCCCATTCACAGCTTCCACTGCACAACCCTGACCCAGAGAACAGTGCTATCACACAGAGAAACACACAAAGGTCAGAACCTACTCCCACCACCCCCTGTCCCCCTTCCAAAACCAGAGACTCTCCCACCCCTCGCCCCTCAGCCACACACACTTCCCTCCACTCTCAGGCTCCCATCCTGTCCCAACAGAGCCCATACACTGAGGCCTGTTTACAGTTTCAGATCCCTTACTACCCACGTTCACACTCAACATTTTTTACACGACCAGGGATCATGAAAGAGAGCAAACGAGTCATTGATGGATCGGGCGAGGGTCTAAACTCGGGGGGCCGGGGGGCACAGCCCCCACCTCACACCCAACCACCCCTTCCAGTCCTAGGGCTGTGTGAGTGGTGTGTTCTGATCAGGCCCAGCTCTCTCTCTCAGGTCCTAATGGGGCAACTTGTTGAGGGGGCCGTAGCTTTGATGCCAGCTGAGCTTCTTAACAATGTGTCCTTTCTGTGATTGGGGTGAGAATTCGCCAGCAGGGTTCCAAGAGAGGGGAAAATGTAAACTACGGATTAGCTTGACTAATGGCCCCTTGCCTGTCATTGACGTTAATTAGTGTTAATTAGGTGCCCCTCATTAAACGGGATGGGGGTACGGCCATGGAACCTGTGTGTGTACGCTTGAGGCTTTCTTTCAGAGCCCATAGGGTCAATTTAGACCTGGGCGACTCGGAAGAGTTAAGTACCGTCGCTTTAATGTGAATGAAATTCGGAGCATGTTGGGAAAATGTCGGGAGTGCGTTGGTAGAAATTCTCCAGGAGAATCTGATCGTCTCGTCCGGTCTCGTCAGTTCAACATCCTATGACATTAGCAAATCACGAGCCAATCAGTACAGAGCGGGCGAGAAAGCATTCCCAAAGCATGGCGTTGGTCCCACGTGGGGAAAAACAGCACATCTCAATATGGATGGAGCAAAGTGCAAACAATGCATATATCATCTCTTCAGGTGGTAACTTTTTTCCTGCTGTGACAGGTACATTTTCTGCAGCCTATAAACACAACAAGTCTGATGAAACAGGCCTCGGGCACTGACCCTTTTTTTCACGTGCCATCAGGACCACATCGAACTGATATGAATTGCTGGTTGGGCCATGGGGTGGGGGCATACTCACAATGAGTTGGTTCTGAGGGTGTTGGAACCAAATCTGGTGGTTGTTTGCTGTATATACTGTAATTTCAGCTTTACACACATATACACACACAAGCCGAGGACTCCCTTAGTTAACATCGCGGCTGCAGCCGCTAGCGGCTTCCCTCTGTTGCTCTTCACTCGTTGTCAGAGGCAATTTGCTCTGGCCACAATGATTCCCTTTCACTGGGTTTGATCTTCACAGCTTTTCAGGGGGTCCTCTTTTCTACTGTTCCTGGGCTCAAGCCACCCCACACAACTCATTTTTTAAAAATGTAACCTTTATTTAACTAGGCAAGTCAGTTAAGAACAAATTCTTATATAACAATGACGGCCTAGGAACAGTGTGTTAACTGCCTTGTTCAGGTGCAGAACAACAGATTTTTATCTTGTCAGCTCAGGGATTCGAACTAGCAATATTTTGGTTACTGGCGCAACGATCTAACCACTAGGCTCTCTGCCGCCCCAGTGTACCACCCTATAAACCTCTGATCTGTGCTTGTGTATCCACTGAGCCGGGAAAGTGACTGGTGGGATTTGGGCTTGGGATCTTTTTGGCTAAAATCCTCCTCCGTGGTACATAATCAGACACTTTGTTGGCTCAGTTAACCCATATTGTCATAGAGGCCCATTGGAACTCTGATGCTATTCAGCTTGCCATCACATGACATGTGTCCTCCCCTCTGCTTAGGATGTCCACACACACACACACACACACACACACACACACACACACACACACACACACACACACACACACACACACACACACACACACACACACACACACACACACACACACACACACACACACACACACACACACACACACACACACACACACACACACACACACACACGTCCACCATGTCTCTGTGACTCACTGCTACCTGAGGGGTGTTTTCATGTTGACATACGTGGCCACCCCTCCTGGCTAGCTAGCTCTCATGCTTGATCCCCAGCAGGATTCAGCAGTGTGAAATACAGGGGGGCCCCGGTTTGGTGGCGGAGTAAAACAAAAAAGAGAAGAAGAAAAAAGCCTATCTGGCCAACACCTGGTATCACTTTATTAACCCTCGGCTGTCTCGACCCTGAGAGCCCAGGAACAGCGGGGGAAAACGGGGCGGGGGGGGCTATGGACGTCATCACACTGCCTTTGAAGGGGGAAGTGATGCCCCGCATCGGAGCCCCAGCGATGACTTTACCAGTGCCATGACCCTCATGACCTCAACCCCCCCACACCTGCCCCCCCCCACCCCCACCCACCCATTCCTCCCACCTCCCCACAGCTGCTGGTCCCTATTGGCCGGCAGTGGAGCCTCAGTGGTGGAGGTTAGAGGGAGAGAAGAAGGGAATGGAAGGAGAGGAGGAGGAGGAAACGGAGGGGGCCACGGCGAAAGGTCAACTGTTGGTCAGAGATTTTTATTGGGAGAGGAGGAGAGAGGGAGAGGGAGAATGTGTTAAAGACCACCATCTGAGATTTTAACAGTGGGGAGGGAATTTGGCCTTTTTCCACCCCTGCACACGTTAACTACGCAGAGATGGCTGGACTGACCTGGCCTGCTGGCCTAATGTTACGTTACTAAGAAGAGAGGAGTATTCTCCATATGTTTGTTACTGAGAACAGAGGATTTCTCCAAACATTTGCTGGTGGTTCTTGTCTTCTGTGCCTAGAGATTGGACCATGGGTTGTAGCCTGGCTAGTAGAGATTCCATCATAAGGACGTCACATGGTGGACATCTAATGCAATCAGACACCAGAGCAGGTCTGGGACCAGTCAGAAGTCTGGGTGGCCCTTGACATGGCCATTGGTGAATCATGATCACAAAATAATCTATACGGCCTGATGAGGTAAATCTAACAGCATGTGGTCCAAAAGCATGACGTCTAGACAGACTAGATTGAATAGACTAAATCATCGTTCACACAGACAAACCTCCTTACACAAGAAGATAATTAATCTCATGCAGGAGTTATTGGAGATGAATAATTTTTTTAAACGGCATCAGGATCCTCAATCTTTCCGCATTGTGCTCGTATGCTGCCTCATTTCCTGTTTTTGGCATTCTTATCACCATAAGAGCACAAAGACGACATTTGACTAAAAAGCTAGCCGCTTCCAGGAGACGTACAGTTGGCAGGCCTGTGTTAGCCAGGTTCCACTGGGAATGCCTTGCTAGGCGGTGCTGGGTGTTCTTCTCCAGATGTCTGTCTTCTTCATGGTTGTTTCAATGGAAAACAGTGTCACACAAGGTTATCTCCTGACTTGGCCCCAGCCATGCGACTTCAGAACTGTTCCGGGCTAGCCTAGTGCGCACAGGCTAGCAAGTCACAAGGGCTTCCCTTCCCTCTGCAGGGGCCAGGGGTTCATTTATTGCCCGATCACATGACCGCAGTTCAGGGTAGAAATGGCTGTAAACATTACGTTATGAAGGTGGAGAAGGCTAGGGGGAAGAGTATCTGTTTCTGCCCCCAGTACACTGTCTTGTTAAGCCCATTGGTCACAGCCTCAATGCCTGATCATTTATAATTGTGTCTACCAGGACACAAGGCTGCCTGCCACAAGGCCTCCTTATACAGTCGTATGTATGGATTTAGGTAGTCACACACTTACATGGTCCTCATGTGGCACAGCCAATAGACGGTATAGAGGAAATAGTAACACACTACTGAAGATTTGAAATGCACTTCATATTTCACAAGAGTTCTGCTTATTATTTGTTTGTTACATAAATGTGAACTAACAACTTTTTAAACTGTGGACAATTTGATGGTATCATAAATAGTGTGGAATTGTGATAGGGTATCTTTTTTTGGTGAATAAGTATATAGGACTATGGGCAAAGTGTGGTATCTTACCTCTCTCTCTCTCTCTCTCTCTCTCTCTCTCTCTCTCTCTCTCTCTCTCTCTCTCTCTCTCTCTCTCTCTCTCTCTCTGTAGGCATCTTTTTATGGAACTGACATTCCTGGAGTGGTCGAAACAGAAGCCCTTGTTTAGGAGCAACCCTCCCACCCAATCCCTTTTTTCATCTTCCTAGTTCTGGAGCCTGAGTTCAGAGGTCGAGACCCCCTCCAGCTTCAGAGACATGTCAGGTCATGCTAGCACATAGCATTCCCTGTATAGCCCCCCTGGAAAAGGCCCACTGACTCTAGGCTGTGGCAGGACCCTACACAATAGGTGTGAGTAAGTGTGTGTGTTCGAAAGATAGTCGGTTGAAAATGTTTAAGACTTTTGGGAGAAAGTGTCCATGTGTTTAGAATTTTTTATGTGTAGTTTTTCCAACCCAAGTCCTAATATCAGTAGTTAGAATAACTTAATTATAATAGATGGTTTTAGAACTATTAACTCCTTATCTATATAACTATAACAAGCTTGATCATGTGTCATAGCTTCCTCTTTGGACAAATGTACAGGAAGTTAGTGAGCGTGTTTGTTAAAAATGTAAAAAACTAAATAATGTAGGAATAAATTTAGTAGGAAACTGAAAACCATAAGATGGTACTGAATTGAAATAAGCAGTGAATGCTGTAAAACAAACACAGTCATTTATCCGAGTGTCAAAGTTGAACTGATAACAAAAATACAACATTTTAGGGAGTGTCTTACTGGTTTTGTAAAGGTCATGAGACTTAGCAGGGACTTCATTCATGTCATAACATAGCTTGCTCAGCAAAATGGCAACAACTTCATAACCACTGCAAAAAAAAGGATGAGGAATGAGCTTGGGATGGACAAACGGGGAAAATGGAGTGGGGAAACGAGTGACCCCTTCCAACATATAAACAAATAACTAAATAAATCCTAAGGACACTGGGGTGAGGGAAGCAACCCCTAAGGGGTCAGCGCAGGAACAAATAAATCTCCCTTAAAGACGCCGTGCTTCTCCATGGTTAACCTCTTAATCAACCCCAATCGGCCTAAGGAAACAGCGAGGCCTAAAAACTGTCGGCTCAGACCACTACAAAAAGTAAACATGCTCACACATTCACTTTGACACACACACAAACAAATGCACGTTTCCTTGGATTTTCATGTATGTCTGTCTCTGTGCTAGCCTAGTTCTTGAACACTACACTCCATGTAACTAGTTGGACTCGATCACGTACATAGAGAGTCCAAACACCACTTCTTGTCTCTCTAAGGGGATTAGCGAGGCCCTGTCCAACAGGTCATTCAGGTCCCGCTTCTATTTTCGCCCCACACTCAGCTCACATACCTGATCAGTTTATGGACACCTTTCTGAAAATGGGTCATATTTAGCATAGCCAGAAGAAGCATTGCACTGTGGGCCTCTGGCGTTGTCAGAGCCTCCTTAAATGACCCAGTAAACCTGTTGCCTTTGCATTTGTTGGGCAATCCTATGCGGTCATGTTTACCCCCCCCCCCCCCCCCCCCAACCCCTCTTACCCCTTAAACCCAAACCTGATCGCCAGTTGTTGTGGTAGTCTATCACTTAAACATGCAAAGGTATTGGTTCATTCACTTAGAACTAACTAGTTTGACATGGGTTAGGTTGGTATGAGCTGTAATATCAATTTCAATCATACAGCTAAATAACAACAAAAATAACCCTAATTTATGTTTAGAAATACAATCCAAAATGTTATTGTCATCTTAATAAGCAATTATCAAGGTCCATAAAATCAGGTCTCTTTATAGGTGGCACATCTTAACCTGCATTGACCCTTTTTTGCACTGACTCTTGAACTGGCTATGCACACCCACTTGACTCAACCCACACACTCACACATACTTACGCTGACACACCAACACACACATGCACACTACATACACCCACACACACACACAGCCTATACACTTTCACACTTACTACATACGCTGCTGCTACTGTCTATTATATATCCTGTTGCCTAGTCACTTTATCCCTAACTATATGTCCATAGCTACCTCAATTACCTCGTACCACTACACATCGACTCGGTACTGGTACTCCTTGTATATAGTCATGTTATTTTTACTCATTGGTATTCGTTATTTACTGTGTAATTTTTTCCTCCTGTCAGTATTTCTATGTTTTATTTTATATCTTTATCTTTAACTCTGCATTTATAGAAATGGACTCATAAGTAAGCATTTCACTGTTAGTATACACCTATTGTATACGAACCATGTGACAAATAAATGCAATTAGAATTTCAGGGATCGTTTTTATGCCTTCTAATTCATCTGCCATGGAAACTGATCCAATTTCACTAGTTCCAAATTTCAACAGTTCACTTAAGTCAATGAAAACATAATATACAACTAGTAATGGTCCATCTACTTACGTTGAAGAATGGAGGAGGAGTACATATAATATGCATTTTTTTTTTAAATAACAATTTTGGTTGAACCTCATTAAATGTTGCTTTGCTCAATTACATTTACTTGATAACTCCTCCAGCCTTCCTCATAAGCCTTCAATGTATAGAATTACACCCTAATTATTAGGCCCCCAAACCAAAAATTGCCCTTGGTCACTAGCCTATAGCCAGTGGAACACTCTAATAGCGAGTCAAGGGGCTAATTGGAAGACAGGTAAGGTTACATGTGACAACAATTATGCCGAGCGCGAGGCCAACTTTTTCGCCCGGGGCACTTGAAGCACTGCACTCAACCTGGCTAAAAGCTAAGTGGGGTCCCGTCCTCTTCGCGCTTTTTTCCTTTGGGGAAATCACTTCAACGTTAATGACGTTTTTCCGTTCGCACAGTTTATTTATGTGAATGTGAATAACCCAGGCTGTATTCCGTTTATACTTTAGGCCTACTGAATATTTGGTTTTACGCATGGTTTTCAAACCAACCTGCACCGGCAATAGGTTGGCTAATGACATTGTAATTAAGATATTTTAAAGATTAGTTATCCTCATTATTGAAAAAAAAAAAATTCATAAAAGCAAAATGTGTGGAGCTTTGCATTTCTGAAAGCGCCAAGCCTTAATGACACACGCTGTTCGGTCTGTTCTGGTACAACTGTTCAAACAGCATGAAGCTAAATAGAATATGCTTTCTAAATGGCACAGGTTAAAATTGTGTGAATGAGTTCACGTCAGAATAGTTATAGCGGGTTTATGGCATTTCCATGTGCCATAATTTATTGGCCTTATGAAAGCTAACTTATGGCGCACACCGGTTGGGGACATGTAAGGAGTCTTTCCCTCTGCATGTTATGACACGTCTGGGGGAAAAAATCTACTCACAGATCTGTTGCGAGAAAACATACATTGTTGATGTTGTCAAAGTTGTTAGGCTTAAATGCTGTTATTAACTTCTGACATTTCAGGCCGGAGTTAGAAAATATTAATTTGTATTTGAGTTAGGCATATAGCTTACCTTCGATATTGACTATGTTCAAGTCACTAACAAATGGCTGTTACATATACTACTATTAATATCCCATGACCCAGGCCTAGGTTATCAAATTCCGCAGAGTGAAGGGTTGAAAACATGTACTATTTTGGTTGAGTTTACTTTTATTCTTCACATGGGATTCTGCTGCTGTCATCTACAATGGTCTTATTACTATGACAGATCAGGACCTCTCTGGAAAAAGAATTAGGTCCCTACTGTTTTCAACTTGAAAACCCCATTAGAGGAAAAACACAGTAGTCATCGTTCATTACTGCTATGGCCTTTTGTGCATTGATATCCAGATGGCAAGTTTAGCTGCACAACAAACTGACAAAATCAACACTCCATATGTGTCTCTTGGTGAGAAGTTTGTCACCTTGGTTTGGCACAATCGATCATCTTACTGTGAAAACTGTATAGCATTCAGAACGTGGGCGTAACATTAAACATTCAGAAAGAGTGCATTGTGGTATCAGTAGGATATAAAAGTAATTCAAACATTTTTAGAAAAGTAAAAATTAAGGTGGGGATGATTGAGTTCAATAGCCATCAAATAAACAATGAAAATAAACGCGAAATTAGAGTGGAAAAGTTTATAAAGACTGATGTTTGGGGACGTATTTGACATAAGCCTATTACTTTGATAAATACATTTTTCCCTTTGAGTGAGGCCTAACAGTTTTGTGTTATTATATATATTTTAAATCAAGATCTATGTCTACATTGATTTGTATATACATCTACTCTCTGCTATACAGTAATAACACAGCCACTCTATCAACCAGAACATACTGTATATCTAATCGGCGGCTGCCCAATTGGAGAGTGCCTTACTTCTTTATTCTCCTCTTGCCAATTGAATCTGCCCGTTCATGCGTAAAACCGTTCTCAACGAGAGGAGGGGTCATGCCTTATATGGTAGTTTTGGCCTTATATGGGGTGGGGGGGGGGGGGGGGGGGGGCTACAAGCACGGCTGTTTAGTGTCACTTTCACCAAATTCTAACTATGATTCTCAGAGATGGGACAGGCTGCCGACGGGTGAAGTACACGATTGGCAAATATATCTGCTTGTAAACATACTGCATCTACCACAGAGCACTCCATCCATGGTTTATCGACATTTCTATTCAGACCTCATCGTGGCGCACAACCTTAGACGGACGAAAGCAACTTTTCTTTTGGTATTGCACGTCCGTATGAGTTCACAAGACAACTCCGATCACATAATTGCGTAGAACTATGGTCAGTATTGTGTTTTTGTGATTGAGAGAAGATGTTGATTTAGTTCAGTTCGAATATTAAGCAGAATAAGATTCGAGGCAGTCGATATTCATGAACATGACATTTTAACGACCACTTCTCCATTCTGTACATGCTGTATTGTTGGTCGAGTTTTCAAATAGACTCTTAAGTTTTTGAGAGAGCGTGTTTATGGATGTCTGCGGAGAGGAGAACACTGGCAGTAGGCTCCATTCTTACGCAATAGTCATGTTGATACCGTGCTGTCTTCGTAAACTTTGATAGAAGTTTACAGAAGATACGTTTACGACAGGGACATTTGATTAACTAATTAAGAAAATCTATTTGAGAATATATTAAATACTTTTTGGAGGAAGTGGGAAGCGCCTTTTCGCCCTGCCTTGTTTTCCCAAGACGTCAGAACGGATTCTTATCTCCTCCCCGCGCTACGGAGTTGGACTTGTATCTATTGTTCAACCAAAGTGTTTTAGGATAGCATGGCAATGGTAGTAAACCAGTGGCAAGAGAACATTTCGGCGGATCCCGGGTCCCAGCTCCAGATTTGCAGTCAGGAGCCTGGCGGAACACCGGGAACCCCCTCTGGTTCCACCCCGGGGAACGATGCACTTTCCGGGGACAAGATCCCCAACGTGGACTGCATGGTGTGCGGGGATAAGTCCAGTGGCAAGCATTACGGCCAATTCACCTGCGAGGGCTGTAAAAGCTTCTTCAAGCGTTCGGTGCGACGGAACCTCAGTTACACATGCCGGGGGAACCGGGACTGTCCCATCGACCAACATCATCGAAACCAGTGCCAGTACTGCCGACTGAAGAAGTGCCTCAAAGTCGGCATGAGAAGAGAAGGTAAGACAGGATTTTAGATTCGGTGAAGACTGTAGCCTTTATGTAAATGTAATGTAAACTAATAAAATGTTCAAATTGGTTTTTGGCGGACGTTTGGTGTCAAGAATATCGGTGCGTAAAGTTGAAACCATATAACGTAAGTGCTTTAACGATGGATATCCGTGTCTTATAGATTTCCTGCTTCTATCAGTCATAGTTCTCCTAAAAGGCATTTGTAGTCTGCTGTAACGCAATGCTTGTTGTTTCAGATCGTCTACCCTTGTATTTCCTATTCAATCCATAGTATGCAATTATTTTTCTCCCCTCGGAAAAGGGCTTCCTTTGTCTCCCCATTAATTCTGGTGTTTGCTCCCCGACACCCTATTCGCTACAAGAGGGCCCGCTACATATATTGTATTGTGCATGTTTAAGAACGGGTCAATTAGTGCGAAAGATGAACAGTGGCAACGTGTTCGCAAAGCACTGCGTTTCACTTTTAATCAGTCAGCTAGGACCTTGCTGCGTCATGTTCAATCAGACGAGTTGTGTTAATTATAACACGCGAACCAGACACTCGAAATCCTCACAAAAGCTTTGCACATGCATGTCTCCATGCTGGACGTCGTTGTACTCTGTGTTTTATGCGTTATCCACCAACAATACACTTCTATAAACATAAATACATGCATCGCTGTGCAGTGTAGCCTACTCTGGAGTCAACCTTGTTAGCTTATTGGAATAGATTTGATCGCAAATTATATACTGTAATTATTGATAAACCTGGTCACGCAAGCTGTTGTGGATACTCCAAAAGGTTCATATGATATGACCATAAACAGTGCAAACAGTGACACAAACTGTAGTCGACAGAAGACACACAAACTGTAGTCAACAGAAGACGCGCGCTCTGTGCATGAAGCACGCTGTGTTTAACTTCCAGTGTGTGAGTGTATCTAGCAGGCAGGCCTATTACAAACGAGGTCTTGAATAGAGTAGCCTCTGTCATAAGGAACTATACAATGCATTTCAGGTGGAAATACCTGTCCTATCGCCTAAAATGATCCTTCAATGGATCTCGTTAGTGTGCTAGTGTGTACGCTGTACATAGTTCATGTAAATCACTCCAGGGTAAATTTAGTCGGCCATGGCCCTTTCTGATTGAATGAACCCGAGGAAATATCCTGACGCACCGCAGTCTGTTGACCTTTCATCTACATAAACACACTCAATATGTTATCAGACCATTATTTGGCTACATTATATATTAACTACTGTTTTGCCATGTTACTATTATATGGTCTAGACTATTATTCAGCATAAACACGATTTAAAAAATCTCAATTATTTCAAGTGTTGATTAAATTGGTACAGGTCAATCATACGCAAAACAGACTCATCCTCATCGTGGATTATAGGCCTAGAGACCTGTCTTCGTAAGTGTCAGTGCATTTGAGGACAATTTAAAAAATCGCACTTCTGTAAAATATTAAAAGTGTTGGTTTTAAATTGAAGATGCCGACGTAGTTAACGCAGGCCTTTTCTAATTGACATTCAATCAATCATTATAATTGAAATGTTATGCAGACTTGTGTTGTACTACAACCAAGTGTTAACAATGCTTTTAAACGGCAACCTTTGTCAGGTAGTAAATACAACATATTTAAATGTTTTCTTTAGGCCTACCAATAATTTTCAAACAGCAAAAGAAAATCAAATTTACTTTTTAGTCAGATTATAATAACCAAAATATTAGAGGCATTATTTGGTGTGAAATAGTCTAGTTTCTAACTCGGCAATAGGGCCTAAGATAAAGTCCTGCTAACAATTTGCCCTGAAAAGTTCAGAGGTAGACTAATGGTGGGGAAAATTAATACTCGAAGCACCAATTGCACACATTTAAATGCAGCATTGCAATCACATTAAAAACTTACTGGTAGCAGCGAGAAAGCAGTAAGACTACACCCCCAAAGCTACTTTTCGTCTTCCTCATAGGTCATACATAAGTCATGTTTCTTTTACATAATGCACCTGGGTCGGCTGATGAGAGGAGGCTATTGGGCTTTCTGAGTTATAATCCCTGTGAATTTTGGAACATTTTGGAAATACACAAATGTACATTCCTGCCCAGAATATGGATTTGAAATCATCTCAAATTGATTGTTGAAACTATCAATAATTAACTTTGTGATAGTTATTCAAAAACGAGTGTTTGCTCTTGGGTTAAAGCAGAGGACTATCACGTCTTTAACAGTCATCAGAAATATCTTCTTTAATTTCCCCAAATATAAAGAAAGCACTACAAGTTATTGCCTACTTGTGTTATGCAAGCCATGCACAAAATAATCATCTAAATATCACGCTATTCTCGACACATGGATTGGTAACCAGTGGCGTGTATTCATGAATGCCAAGGGAAGCCAGGCATCCCCAAAAAATTGTCCAAGAAAAAAGATACACTGAACAAGAATATAAAGTGTTGGCCCCATGTTTCATGAGCTGAAATAAAAGATCCCAGAAATTTTCCACACGCACAAAAAGCTTATTTCTCAAACAAAATGGCACAAATTTGTTTACATCCCTGTTAATGAGCAAATCCTCCTTTGCCAAGATAATCCATCCACCTGACAGGTTTGGCATATCAAGAAGCTGATTAAACAGCATGACACAGGTGCACCTTGTGCAGGGACAATAAAAGGCCACTCTAAAATGTGCAGTTTTGTCACACAAACATTTTAGCCAGGTAGCCTAGGACAACAATAAATAAAAGCATGTACTGTATGACAGAGTGATAGACTGTTTTGTCAACATGAAAGAGAGGAGGATGGCAATGGCCTTTCTCTACAAGTAGGCTGAATCAACATGTTTTTTCTACTTGCACGCACGTGCACACACACACACACAGAATCGGAACCATGGACAGCCACATCATATTTAGCTTATGATGATTGGACTAAATCGTTTTTTGTATCTTTTAGTTGTCACTGAATTAGACTAAGCATAGGTGATTGATGGTGTTGAAATGTTGAAGTTGAAATGGTGCTGGAATAGTGGAAGTAGCTCCTGTTTTCTTTTGGCTTGCGATAACTCTTCGTGGTTCTAAATCAATAGTTGTTTAGTCGTCCAAAAATGTCAGAAACATTAGCTTGCTTGACCATACTGTAGGTCATGTAACTGTTTGTTACATGCTAAATGCTTTGTGGACTTCACTGGACAGATTATAGGTTATAGAGCAAACGACGCAATTATCCTCACCCATAGGTTGTAATATGGCTTTTTTTCTGGCTTCCCCAGTGATTTTACCCACGCCCTTCTACTGTTGGTAACATTGTTAAAAGTAACGTATTGATGGTGTAGGAGGCCTATACCAGTGAAAATAAACAAATAGAGCAGAATATCAGCAACAAAGCATATAAAAACAAACCTGACAGGTTATGTTTGTGGTTAGGTGGACCTTTCTTGTTGACCAAGTTGGTGCCCCGCATCTGCCCTCTCTCTCCAAAAATGCACCACTCCCTAGTGGCGAAATTCTGTTAAACATGGCTTTTTAGTAAGGTACAAAAAGTGAGTGAGTAATTGATCCAATCCATGCAGTAACTGGCTCCAAAATATACCACACACACATCGGCATTATTTAAGACAAGTTTCACATTCGCTGGTGTTGTACGTGGCTAATTCAGGAGTGTTATTTGGACAGTCCAGCTGATCTGTAGGGTGACCCTTAGTATGTAACTTGACTGAGAGGTCACTCTATTTCAGCCCACATACATATCTAATATCTCGTGTTAAAGGTTGATTTATACTAAACAGTTATGTAAAAGGTCATGTTTACCTCTTTGCTGCTCTACCTGTTTGGCACCTCTGGCATCTCTACTCTCCATGTTTCTCAATGACATTACTGCTTAGAGTAGAACACTGGTTTAAGGGATGAGGAAGGAGTGAGGAAGAGAGAGACAGTGAATCTGTGCAACTGGCTGACAGTTCCTTGGGCTAGTTGGGAGTGAAGTGCATATCATGTTCTGCTGTCTGAATGTTCCGTATGTACTCCTCTGACCTTAGGGAGACCAAAAAAGACCAATATAGACTGTGATGTTTGTCAAATTCACACGTTCGAAGAACACACTGTATACTTGACACATAGACAATTTTACATTCACAACTAGCAGCCTTCTTATGCATACAATACATTCCCTACCAGCTACCACACATAGTGACATGGTCACAAATATGAACTCACATGGTGACATGCACCCAGAGATTGGCATGGGCAGGCACACTGTCCATTAGAGTACACACTCTAGATCAGAAGTCTCCAAACTTTTCTAGCATGGGAGCTACTTTTAAAAAATGAAACATGTCACGAGCTACAATTTTTTTTCTAGCTATGTTTTCTGTCAATATACCTGGTAAAATAATGGTTAATAAACAAGGGGGGTCCTATAGAATTTTTCTTCCAAATTCTATTTTATATTTTCCCAACTGATTTTATATTTTCAGTTTTTTTCACTCTCAAAATTGCAATTATTCTTAGAGAAACAACAAAATTGGATGTTCTGAGTCCATGTCAAAGCTTAAATCAAATCAGAATACACATTTTTTAAAGTTTGGAATAAAACTAACAAATTCATTTTTTGTGGTGTATATCCCCTTTAGTTGTGCATCTGTCCCTTTAATTGCACATCTAGCAAGTGAGGATTGTGCCGTTGAATGTGCTGGTCTAGTGATGGTTCTGTACTGCAAATGCTCATTTAATGGCAAAGTTTTCAAATAATAGATACAAATGATATACTTACTCGTGATATACTTCTGCCAGGTATGCCTACTTTGCAGTTAACATTTAATTGAGAAGGATTGTATGAAGATGGCACCGAAGAACATGGCTGACGTTTTACATTCTCTCAACCAATTGTGCAATTTTGTAATTTTTTAGCGTTTTGTGTAACTTATTTAATACTTATTGTGATCATAATGTTGCTGCTACTGTCTCTTATGACCGAAAATATCTTCTGGACATCAGAAAAGCGATTACTCACCGCGGACTGGAAGAAACATTTTACTTTAACGAGTCCGACGAGAAGGATATCCTGATTTCACTGGAACAGGCCCAGACCCACCCCTTTTGCGTGAAGAAAAGATGCCCGGAAAAGGGGACGCAGATCGGGGATCCTTCTGAGAAGCTGGAGGCGAGCGAGTAAACTCGCAATGCCTTCCATTCTCCTTGCTAACGTGCAATCTTTAGAAAATAAAATTGATGCCCTACTATTAAGATTATCCTACCAACGGGACATTAAAAACGGTAACATCTTATGTTTCACCGAGACGTGGCTGAGCGAAGTAAAACGGACAATATAGAGCTGGCAGGATTTTCCATGCACCGGCACAACAGAGACGCTACCTCTGGTAAGACGAGGGGTAGGGGTGTGTGTCTTTTTGTCAATAACTGCCGGTGTGCGATGTCTAATATTAAAAAAGTCCCGAGCTATTGCTCGCCTGAGGTAAAGTACCTTATGATAAGATGTTGACCACACTATCTACCAAGAAAGTTCTCATCTGTATTTGTTTGTAGCCGTCTATTTGCCACCACAAAGTGAAGCTGGCACGAAGACCGCTCTCAACCAACTCTATAAGGCCATAAGAAAATAAGAAAATGCTCACCCAGAAGCGGCGCTCCTAGTGGCCGGGGACTTTAATGCAGGCAAACTTAAATCAGTTTAACCAAATTTTTACCAACATGTCACATGTGCAACCAGGGGGGAAAAAATCCTAGACCACCCGTTTTTCCCAAAAAAATAACGATGGTCATTATGGCCAAACAGTTCTATTTGTGTTTCATCAGAACAGAGGACATTTCTCCAAAAAGTACGATCTTTGTCCCCATGTGCAGTTGTAAAACGTAGTCTGGCTTTTTTATGGCGGTTTTGGAGCAGTGGCTTCTTCCTTGCTGAGGGGCCTTTCAGGTTATGTCGATATAGGACTCGTATTACTGTGGATATAGATTATTTTGTACCTGTTTCCTCCAGCATCTTTACAAGGTCCTTTGCTGTTGTTCTGAGATTGATTTGCACTTTTCGCACAAAAGTACGTCCATCTCTACGAGACAGAATGCATCTCCTTCCTGAGCGGTATGACGGCTGCGTGGTCCCATGGTGTTTATACTTGCGTACTATTGTTTGTACAGATGAATGTGGTACCTTCAGGCGTTTGGAAATTGCTGCCAAGGATGAACCGGACTTGTGGAGGTCTACAATTTTTTTTCTGAGGTTTTGGCTGATTTCTTTTGATTTTCCCATGATGTCAAGCAAAGAAGCACTGAGTTTGAAGGTAGGCCTTGAAATACATCCACAGGTACACCTCCAATTGACTTAAATGATGTCAATTAGCCTATTAGAAGCTTCTAAAGCTATGACATCATTTTTTTGAATTTTCCAAGCTGTTTAAAGGCACAGTCAACTTAGTGTATGTAAACTTCTGACCCAACGGAATAGTGATACTGTGAATTGTAAGTGAAATAATCTGTCTGTAAACAACTGTTGGGAAAATTCCTTGTGTCATGCACAAAGTAGATGTCCTAACCGACTTGCCAAAACTATAGTTTGTTAACAAGAAATGTGTGGAGTGGTTGAAAACTAGTTTTAATGGAGTTTTAATGACTCCAACCTAAGTGTATGTAAACTTCCGACTTGAACTGTATCCCAACCAGAAGCCATGGATTACAAGCAACATCCGCATCGAGCTAAAGGCTAGAGCTGACGCTTTCATGGAGCGGGAGACTAATCCGGACGCTTATAAGAAATCCCGCTCTGCCCTTAGACGAACCATCAAACAAGCAAAGCGTCAATACAGGATTAAGATTGAATCCTACTACACCGGCTCTGATGCTCGACGGATGTGGCAGGGCTGGAAAACTATTACGGACTACAAAGGGAAACCCAGACGCAAGTTGCCCAGTGACGCGAGCCTACCAGATGAGCTAAATGCCTTTTATGCTCGCTTCGAGGCAAGCAACACTGAAGCATGCACGAGAGCACCAGCTGTTCTGGATGAATATGTGATAACGCTGTCGGTAGCCGATGTGAACAAAACCTTTAAACAGGTCAACATTCACAAAGCCACTGGGCCAGATGGATTACCAGGACGTGTACTCAAAGCATGCGCGGACTAACTATCAAGTGTCTTCAATGACATTTTCAACCTCTCCCTGACCAAGTCTGTAATACCTACATGTTTCAAGCAGACCACCATAGTCCCTGTGCACAAGAAAGCAAAGATAACCTGCCTAAATGATTACCGCCCCGAGGCACTCACGTTGGTAGCCATGAAGTGCTTTGAAAGGCTGGTCATGGCTCACATCAACAGCATTCTCCCGGACACCCTAGACCCACTCCAATTCGCATACCATCCCAACAGATCCACAGATGACGCAATCTCAATCGCACTCCACACCGCCCTTTCTCACCTGGACAAAAGGAACACCTATGTAAGAATGCTGTTCATCGACTACAGCTCAGCATTCAACACCATAGTGCCCACGAAGCTCATCACTAAGCTAAGGACTCTGGGACTAAACACCTCCCTCGGCAACTGGATCCTGGACTTCCTGACGGGCCTCCCCAGGTGGTAAGAGTAGGCAACAACACGTCTGCCACGCTGATCCTTAACACTGGGGCCCCTCAGGGGTGTGCACTTAGTCCCCTCCTGTATTCCCTTTTCACCCACGACTGCGTGGCCAAACACAACTCCAACACTATCATTAACTTTGACACAACAGTGGTAGGCCTGATCACCGACAATGATGAGAAGGCCTATAGGGAGGAGATCAGAGAACTGGCAGTGTGGTGACAAGACAACAACCTCTCCCTCAATGTGAGCAAGACTAAGTAGCTGATTGTGGACTACAGGAAAAGGCGGGCCGAACAGGCCCCCATTAACGTCGACGGGGCTGTAGTGGAGCGGGTCGAGAGTTTCAAGTTCCTTGGTGTCCACATCACCAACGAACTATCATGGTCCAAACATACCAAGACAGTCGTGAAGAGGGCACGACAAAACCTTTTCCCTCTCAGGAGACTGAAAAGATTTGGCATGGGCCCACAGATCCTCAAAAGGTTCTACAGCTGCACCATTGAGGTCATCCTGACCGGTTGCATCACCTCCTGTTATGGCAACTGCTCGGCATCTGACCGTAAGGCACTACAGAGGGTAGTGCAAACGGCCCAGTACATCACTGGGGCCAAGCTTCCTGCCATCCAGGACCTATATAATAGGCGGTGTCAGAGGAAAGCCCATAAAATTGTCAGAGACTCCAGTCACCCAAGTTACAGACTGTTTTCTCTGCTACCGCACGGCAAGCTATACCGGAGCGCCAAGTCTAGGACCAAAAGGCTCCTCAACAGCTTCTACCCCCGAGCCATTAGACTGCTGAACAATTCATTAAAATCGTCACCGGACAATTTACATTGACATCTCCCTCCCCCTTGTACACTGCTGCTACTCGCTGTTTGTCTGTTATGTATGCATGTACAGATTACCTCAACTAACCTGTACCCCTGTACACTGACTCGGTACCGGTGCCTCCTGTATATAGCCTCGTTATTCTTATTCTTATTGTGTTACTTTTTATTATAACTTTTTTATTTTAGCCTTCTTGGTAAATATTTTCTTCTTGAATTGCACTGTTGGTTAAGGGCTTGTAAGTAAGCATTTCACGGTAAAGTCTACACTTGTTGTATTCGGGCGCATGTGGCAAATAACATTTGATTTGATTTGATTGGGGGGAAGTATTTCTGTCAACCCACAAGACGGTTATCACATCAGCTGGCTACACACTGAGTGGTTGACAAACGCACCACATAGACAGACAGGAGCAATATTGCTGGACATTAATTGGCAGATAGTGTTAGGTTTGGCTTTTTAAGCCAATAGTGACTAACTAGGGGTGTGATAATGTCAATAAATAGTAGCTGGGAGCTTGTGGTGTCTGATACTTCTGAGATTTGTTTATGACAGTTTGCCGTGGAACACGTGAAAATTGCATGTACTTGCAGAATTGTTCGGCAATTTACTCAAAGTTGGGCTGACCTGCTAGAGACCCCTGCTTTAGATTGTTCATAGTAAGTACATAGTTATGACTGTTCATAGACAGAACATTCAAAGACAGATTATCTCAATTGTGACTCCTAGTGTGTGTCCCTCAATGGTAAATAACACAGGGAAAGTCCTGTATATTGAAATTCAGTTACTCATACATAGGATTGGTACGGTTGGTGACCCTTGGTTCACACCAACCAAACACAGAGACGGATATACTGTAGGTCAACGGGAACCAGAAACTAAACATTAATAATGGACATGTTCAAGGTCCAAATGTGAGGTTGACTCTATTGAGTAAGTACCACGGCTCGCTAACTGACTGCCTTTATTGACTAATCCATACACATTGTCCAGTTTGTATGAGCAGGCAATCAAAAACCGAAACTAGTTTGCCCCCTAAACTCTGGCCCGCTAAAACATTTCCCTATTACAATACTGTCATAGTTTATTGACATGTTAGAATAGGTATCTTTACGTAAAGCTACTAGGCTAATTCACTCTCCCCAGTCCAAGCTGTCTGTGAGGTTCCAGCACCATGGCTTCCATATTGACAGAGGCCTTGCCATTATTCACTGCCAGAAAGCAGCCTCCATTGAAGTGATAGGCCACGAAGAGACCATAGAGCTGAGGCACTAGTCGTTTCCCATTCTGATATCCCCAAGGCTAGGATTTAATATTTTAGAGGAGGGGGCTGTGTGTGGAGGAATAGAGCTCACTCTGCAGAGATGGGCTTCGTTTGACACCTCAAGGTGAATAGACTACAGTTCACGATACATTGCTTGTCATATTGTCATATTTCTTTGTTGAGTCTCTAATTTTCTCTCTTGTCTGTACAATAGCCAGGTTAGCCTATTGCTACAATATGAAAGGCTAGGCTTTACATTAAGTCTAGCGTTATCCATGTCCATTGTTACATTTTGAAGTATTGTTTCTGAGTCCAGGTGACTTTACACCAATTTTCGTGAGAAACAGCCATTGAGTTTTAAGCTCAATGTAATGAAAATGATTGAGTCGCTTTTATAGCATAGCTTGTTGTGTGATCGAATAGATAGAAAACCAGACCACTCCTTCGTGCAGGGTGCATTTCTGTTATTAATTCACATCTGCTTCATCAAAGCAGCGCCAACGTGACTGGGTGGATATTAAAGGGGCTACGTTTGCAGCTAATGCATCTGAGCGTCCTCACCGGGAGCTCTCTCCATCCCCGTCTGTCTGAATCTCTCTTTTTCCCTGTCTCTTTACCCGTTGCCTCTCCCTTTCCATACAATGTCATACTTCACTCTGTGTCTCCCTCCCTCTTCCTCGATCCCATTGTCTCTTTCAAGGGTTCCCAAACTTTTTTACTATGGTCCCCCCCTTCCGGCATTGAGGAATATCCCGTGCCGCCCCCGCACGCAACACGCCACGTCTATTTCTATGGGCACAAGCACTGTTCATGACACAGACTGTTCACAGCCCTCTTGTTGGTGGAGAGAATTTTGTATGTTTAAAGCTTATTTCCTGCAATTCTACGCATTTTGTCATGTCTAATGTGTATTCATGTGATATTTATAGGTCTCTAAGGTATGCAATGACTAACATGTCAAGAGGAACTGATGATGCACTACCCAATTTTGAAATTGCACCTTGTGCATTCTACTATTACAACTTTCAAGAGTATGTTTAAAGCCGGACTGAGTTCCTTCATTTATTTATTTTTGTGGGGGGACCCCGCGTCCTCCCTCTCCGACCCTTTGGGGGCGCGCCCGACAGTTTGGGAACCACTGGTTTATTTCACTTCATCCCCCTATTTCTCAATTCTCTCCCCTTACACTCACCTTCATCTTCTTTCTCAACCTCTTTTTCTCTCCTTTCTTCTCACCCTTTCTTCCTCTCTTTCTCTCCACATCTTTCTCACAGCCTTGTCCCCCTTTCCTCTGTGTATTTGTATTTGACTAAGGGTAAATGGTTTGACTTTTTGCCCGGGGGTTGGTGCTTCGCTGTTACCCTTGTGTGCAGAGTGAGAGCAGTGACCCCAGAGTTCAGAGTTCAACCCAAGCTAAAGGAATCTGTGAGAAGCACAGGAATAACACATGAATGTCACCCACTCATCAGACACTCCTCTCTGAGCGGGCTTACACAATACATACTGCTTTACTGTAAAAAAAGAAGCTATTTGTCACGCCCTGACCTTACTTTCTTTTTTATGTCTCTATTTTGGTTTAGTCAGGGCGTGAGTTGGGGTGGGCATTCTATGTTTTTGTTCTATGTTTTATATTTCTATGTGTTTGGCCGGGTGTGGTTCTCAATCAGAGGCAGCTGTCTATTGTTGTCTCTGATTGAGAACCATACTTAGGTAGCCTTTTCCCACCTGGTGTTTGTGGGTAGTTGTTTCTGTTTTGTGTGTCTTCACCTTACAGGACTGTTTCATTTTCGTTCATTCTCTTTGTTATTTTTGTTTAGTGTTCTGTTTTAATAAATATATAACATGAACACTTACCACGCTGCGCTTTGGTCCGACTACTCTTCATCCGACGACGAAAATCGGTACACTATTTTTGTGTGTATCTGTGTTTTGAATGTTACAGTATGTTGTGTTTTTTGTTAGCAGACTTTTAAGGGACTACATGAAAACCATTATACCACTTATCTCAGTTGACAATGAGGCTGTGCCAAATCTGTCATGCTTCTAGTACATAGCCACTGACTATGACCTTTTACAGTAGCAGATAGTCCTTAATTGTATTTACCTACAATAGTTTGCTCAACTGTCTTGTACTTCTAGCAGTGACTAAAGGCCAAATAAGGACAGCCTTGGTAAGATGAGGCGTGCTTAACTCCACCGTCACACACTCTCCGTGACTCGCTGTGGTGGTGTTTTTTAAAAGTCACGGCTGAAATCGCCCATGATACATGTTTCGTGCCCTTTTCTCCCGTCTGCCTTATTTATGTACCATGATGTTAGATGTAGTGCCATGGTCTTTCTGTTTGGGGTTTTAGGCTCTTTAGTTGTTTGGGCCCACTGTTTGCCAGTCTTTCCAACCACACTAGGTCACCGCCGACCAATTAGAAATCGTAAATCGATTATGGCAGGCATTCAAATCTGTCCCTACATCCTCTCTCTCTCTCTCTCTCTCCCTCTCTCTCTCTCTCCCTCTCCCTCTCTCTCTCTCCCTCTCTCTCTCTCTCCCTCTCTCTCTCTCTCTCTCTCTCTCTCTCTCTCTCTCTCTCTCTCTCTCTCTCTCTCTCTCTCTCTCTCTGTCACGCCCTGACCTTAGAGAGCCTTTTTATGTCTCTATTTGGTTTGGTCAGGGTGTCTATGTTTCTTTATTTCTATGTTTTGGCCGGGTATGGTTCTCAATCAGGAACTGCTGTCTATCGTTGTCTCTGATTGGGAATCATACTTAGGTATCCCTTTTCCCTCCTTTCAGTGTGGATAGTTAACTTTGTTTGTGGCACTAATGCCCCGTAAGCTTCACGGTTGTTTCTTTCGTTTGTTGTTTTGTTGGCGACATTTTAAATAAAAAGGAAATGTACGCTTACCACGCTGCACTTTTGTCCACTACTTTCAACGGCCGTGACAGAACTACACACCACCAAAGGACCAAACAGCGTGGTAAGGGGGAGCAGCGTTTTCATGGGACATGGGAGGACATCCTGGACGGCAAAGGATCCTGGACATGGGAGGAGATCCTGGCTGGAAAGGATCGCCTGCCGTGGGAGCAGGTGGAAGCATCGAGGAAGGCGGAGGCAGCGAGTAAAGGGGCCCAGCGTTACGAGGGGAAACGGCTAGCACGGAAGCCCGAGAGGCAAACGAGGAGATTGTCTGAGTCAGGTTGGAGACCTGAGCCAACTCCTCGTGCTTACCGTGGGAAGAAGCGTGATACTGGTCAGGCACCGTGTTATGTGGTGGAGCGCACGGTGTCTCCAGTGCGCGTTCACAGCCCGGTGCGCTACATCCCAGCTCCCCGCATCTGCCGGGCTAGGGTGAGCATCCAGCCAGGACGGATGGTGCCGGCTCAGCGTGCCTGGTCTCCAGTGCGTCTCTTCGGCCCAGGATATCCTGCGCCGGCTCTGCGCACGGTGTCTCCGGTGCGTCTGCACAGCCCAATGCGTCCTGTGCCAGCACCACGCATGTGCAGGGCGAAGATAACCATCCAGCCAGGACGGATTGTGCAGGCTCTACGCTCGAGACCTCCAGTGCGCCTCCACGGCCCAGTGTATCCGGTGCCTCCGCCAAGAACCAAGCCTCCAGTATGTCTCCCCAGCCTGGTGAGTCCTGTGCCTGCTGCCAGAACCAGGCCTCCTGTATGTTTCCCCAGCCTGGTGAGCCCTGTGGCAGCTCCACGTTCCAGACTGCCCATACGTCTCCTCACTCCAGTGATGATCCATGGCAAGAAGCCTCCAGTGATGATCCATGGCAAGAAGCCTCCAGTGATGATCCATGGCACAAAGCCTCCAGTGATGATCCATGGCAAGAAGCCTCCAGTGATGATCCATGGCACGAAGCATCCAGTGATGATCGATGGCAAGAAGCCTCCAGTGATGATCCATGGCACGAAGCTTCCAGTGATGATCCATGGCACGAAGCCTCCAGTGATGATCCATGGCACGAAGCCTCCAGTGATGATCCATGGCACGAAGCCTCCAGTGATGATCCATGGCACGAAGCCTCCATTGATGATCCATGGCACGAAGCCTCCAGTGATGATCCATGGTAAGAAGCCTCCAGTGATGATCCATGGCACGAAGCCTCCAGTGATGATCCATGGCACGAAGCCTCCAGTGATGATCCATGGCACAAAGCCTCCAGTGATGATCCATGGCAAGAAGCCTCCAGTGATGATCCATGGCACAAAGCCTCCAGTGATGATCCATGGCAAGAAGTCTCCAGTGATGATCCATGGCACGAAGCATCCAGTGATGATCGATGGCAAGAAGCCTCCAGTGATGATCCATGGCACGAAGCCTCCAGTGATGATCCATGGCACGAAGCCTCCAGTGATGATCCATGGCACGATGCCTCCAGTGATGATCCATGGCAAGAAGCCTCCAGTGATGATCCAGCTGATCCAGATGATACGTCCCGCACCAGAGCCGCCACCACAGATAGATGCCCACCCAGACCCTCCCCTATAGGTTCAGGTTTTGCGTTCAGGTACTGTCACGCCCTGAACTTAGAGAGCCTTTTTATGTTTCTATTTGGTTTGGTCAGGGTGTGATTTGGGGTGGGCATTCTATGTTTTGTTTTCTATGTTTCTTTATTTCTATGTTTTGGCCGGGTATGGTTCTCAATCAGGGACAGCTGTCTATCATTGTCTCTGATTGGGAATCATACTTAGGTAGCCCTTTTCCCTCCTTTCAGTGTGGGTAATTAACTTTGTTTGTGGCACTAATGCCCCGTAAGCTTCACAGTTGTTTTTTTCGTTTGTTGTTTTGTTGGCGACATTTTAAATAAAAAGGAAATGCACTTTGGTCCACTTCTTTCAACGGCCGTATCTCTCTCTCTCTCTCTCTCTCTCTCTCTCTCTCTCTCTCTCTCTCTCTCTCTCTCTCTCTCTCTCTCATCCAATGCCACTCACTGTCTTTCTCCCTCTCCCTTTTACCCTGTCTATGCCCTTCTCTCCCTGTCTCATTCATTTCCCTTGCTCATTCACATAGAGATGCTTTTGATGCGTCATTTCGACTCATGCATTCACACACAACCTCCTCAAAGAGGCCTTTCAGAAGACAAGTGGATGTGGTCGATTTGGCATCTGGTGGATTATGGCATTAATCATTATGATGCATTGATAATAAAAAAAAAATCTGATAGTTATAACATACTAATCTCTGATGAAGGACAACAGTGCTCTAGAAAAAAGTTCAGGTTTGAGTTCGACCAGGAGTTTTTTTTTGTGAGTGACATGGTATGGCCCATTGTTCAATGCTGTCTCTGTACGCTACGTTGTTGTTTGCAAAATGAGACAACATTCTTTCCCTGAGACAGAAGTTGCTTGAGTTCAAGGGAGACCAGTATTTTTTGGTCACAAACTCAAACGTTTTTCTAATCAGTCAACAGTCTTGAAATTCTATGGACGTATCTATTGACTTACTATGTTCTTGAGTGATTTGACCTGTCTTTGATACACTGTAGTGTATTCAATTTTCACAGCTATTGTGTCGAAGGACAGGTGATGCTGAGTTTCAAAGTATTTTCTAAACCCTAGCCCCCGTCTCTCTCTCTCTCTCTCTCGCTCTCTCTCTCGCCCCTCTCTCCTACACTCTTTTCTCTTGCTCCTCTCTCTGTTACCCTTTTCTATCTCTCATTCTGTCACTACCTCTACCTTCCCTCATCACCTTTCTCTTTCTCCCTTCGCTTCGCTTCGCTTCGCTTCGCTTCCCTTACCTCCCCTCCCCTCCCTTTCTCGTACTCTCTCTCTCTCCTTCTCTCTCCCTCCCTCGTTCTGTAACTGTAGATGGAGTTATTAGTCAGACAGCGGGGATGACTGAACAGGTGTTTTCCAAATGGGCTTTGAGCCGCCACATCATAGTTCGGCGGGGGTGGGGATGTGTGCTTAGCCTCTGCGTGCCCTCTTCCTCTTCGGCTGAGCCATTTGGCAGTGGGGGGGTGGGGTGGGGGGGGGGGGGGGGGGGGTGGCAGAGGTGTGAAGAACCGTAGTGTCTTTACTGGCTGCTGGTTGCCATTACTCATTGATGCACGGCACCGGGGTCTGCCGCTCAGGAGACAGAGTGCCGACACATTTAGAGCCGCAGAAATTACCCCCCGTTTCTCCACACTTTGCACCCCCCACCTCCAACCTCCACTCTCCTTCCTCCTCTCCCCAGGCACCCGCCATGACATGTCTTTTAGCTGCTAGCCCCAGTGTGATTTGGCCCTATATGTTCCCATTGAGAAAGAGCAGACTCGTTTGAGTGCCTCTAGATGGTGTTTTATGACACGGTCGTAATTGCAGCCTACTAAATCAAGCAGGTTAGTGCTGGATGCAGTAATGACGACGTGATGACAGAGAAGCTTCCGGTCCTAAATGTTACTGTAACTGTGCCAGCCTGGATTGAAATAAAATCTCTTAGGATAGGTGGATAGAGTGCAGCCACATGAATGAATGAAAGGTGCAGTAGTCTAACCAAGTTAGCTCCTACTGTACCTGCACCACGCCAAACAATTAGCTTCTAGCACTTGAGTATTCACCTATGAAATGTCAAAAGAGGGAAAATGTATTTTGCTCATAAAATTCAAATGCTATATCTCCTTATTCTCTTAACCCTTTCTTTCTTTCTCTCTCTCCCTCAGCTGTCCAGAGAGGCCGCATGTCCAACTCCCAGTCTAGCCCGGGTCAGTACCTGACCAATGGCAGCGACCCTTACAATGGGCAGCCCTACCTATCAGGATTCATCTCTCTGCTGCTGCGCGCAGAGCCCTACCCCACATCCCGCTACGGTTCCCAGTGCATGCAGGGAAACAATTTGATGGGCATCGAGAACATCTGCGAGCTGGCCGCACGGCTGCTCTTCAGCGCTGTGGAGTGGGCCAAGAACATCCCCTTCTTTCCTGACCTTCAGCTCATGGACCAGGTGAGGAGGACCACCCTGATTCCTGACTAGAAACTATGCCTGACTAGATCTTTTTTTTATGCCTGACTATAATCTTTTGTTATGCCTGACAAGAAAATAGAAATTATGAATGCTTAGAGATGTGGTGTGGTCACTTTATTTGGGTAGTCCCTTATGGATGAGCTGTAGATGCTCAACACAGATATTGCCCAGAACAAATATGTCTATGTCTGCATTTGTCATGTAAAGGTTCAATTGTGGGGTCAGCAGCCTTTATTAAGTTCTAGCATATCACTAACACTTGCCATACTCAATCATCTGCATAAGGAAGATAAATACTGTTATCCTTGTTTCCCAGAACCACCCTCTGTCTACTCTGAACTAACCAATTCTACCATCATTCCTCCCGTGCCCTAGGTGGCGCTCCTGCGCATGTCATGGAGTGAGCTGTTTGTGCT
The DNA here is from genome assembly GCF_045679555.1 of Salvelinus alpinus. Lineage (NCBI taxonomy): Eukaryota > Metazoa > Chordata > Actinopteri > Salmoniformes > Salmonidae > Salvelinus > Salvelinus alpinus. The sequence goes on along the minus strand of NC_092089.1, from coordinate 46,236,913 downwards.
GAACGCGGCCCAGTGCTCCATGCCGCTGCACGTGGCGCCCCTGCTGGCGGCGGCTGGCCTGCACGCATCGCCCATGTCTGCGGAGCGCGTGGTGGCGTTCATGGACCACATCCGGGTGTTCCAGGAGCAGGTGGAGAAACTGAAGGTTCTGCAGGTGGACACAGCTGAGTACTCCTGCCTCAAATCCATCGTGCTCTTCACTTCCGGTGAGTGGCGTTGACTTTAGTGGTTTCTGTTTCTATATGTCTTTGTTTATGTCTATCTGTAGGATAGTTTGTGTTGTATTTTGTGCGGAACTACACATATAGGTAATAGTGGTCACTCCAGATAAGTTAGTAGACGTATAGAGTCTGCAGTACAGCATGTGGTTAACAACCAAGTGGTTAACAATGCCTTTGTAAACAATGTATCAATAATGTATGAATACCATACGAATATTACCATGGATAGACTACTTATATGAGATAAAGAAGCGTAGATATTGGTGAAATAGCAATATAAAAACAATAGTTTGCTTATTGCTTTGATACACCACTTTTTCCACTGTATGAGGCACAGTAGGTAGTTATGGTTATTCTACACCACCCAGAATGCTGTCAGATCTGGGATTGGGATGTGTTGAGGATTCATTGTTTATGACCCAGGGGGTATGAATGTGAGAGAACCCAACTCTGAGGTCTTGCTTTTTGTTTCCTGTCGATCGCCCTTTTCCTCGTCTCCATCACACAGCTTGTCAGAATCACTTTGCATGTACCTAGCTATGGCCCGCAGTCTTCCATTTGGATGGCTGAAGAACCCCTTCGCTCTTCTCATTTATTTCATCACCCTCTTCTCCTTCACGCTTCCATCTATTATTGAAACCAGTCAGGCAGCCCCTCCCCTTTCCTCCTCTCCAAACCCCAGCCCTCTCACCCCTGCCCCCACCACTGTGCTTGAATTATTCATGGTGGGTTGCAGCGACAAGGGGGATTCGCCACAGCCCAGGCCCTGACCTACATAACCCCTGTAGCCCTGAGCATCCATGTGATCCGTCCCACATCTCCAGCCAACACACATGCACACACACACACATGCACGTACACACAATGAGATAGACAGACCAGTCGTTGACCAGGCCCCCCCATCGAGACCTGCCTGCATGAGCTAACAAGGACAGACAAACTCTCAATACCCTTTCTCACCTCCGCCCACAGACATTCCACCCTATATCCCAGTTCCATCACCCCGAATCAAAGAGCGCCCATCTTACCACTGCCACCATCTTCATCCCCAGAGTGTGGCTGTGTGTGCCTAGGGAGCCAGACAAAGGGAAGTGGTGCCTGTGAAGGATGCCTGTGAAGGCGTCGGAGTTGCATGCGGGGGTTCAGTCACACAGACAGCCCTTGCTTTCCCAGCCACTGATGCCTCACACAGACAGCCCTTGCTTTCCCAGCCACTGATGCCTCACACAGACAGCCCTTGCTTTCCCAGCCACTGATGCCTCACACAGACAGCCCTTGCTTTCCCAGCCACTGATGCCTCACACAGACCCTAAAATGGCAGATAGCTAAAAAACTACACACCTGCCCTCAAAGTGGGAAATGTGTCAGAATTTGCAGTTATACTCCCCTTGGGGGGACCCTCTGTGACAAAAATATGAGGCATATTAATCTTTTGTTATGCGGAACTGAAGCTCAGCAGGACCAAGATTACGCAGGGGGCCGATTAAAGGGTACTGTGACAAAGGGACTAGCGTGCTGGGTGGCGGGTAAAAGATCCTGTCCCAGTGCTTCTGCTGCACACTAGAGTAAAGCACTTGGGAGAAAATTACCCTCACTGTTCGATGCAGCCTTTAAACAAGGTTCATACTGGGGACAGAAACACTGGCACAGTAGTACTGAACGTGCAGTACAGTACCGTGCTGTACACTAAATGGGACTTTGTTTTGAGTTCGCCCATCTCTGACCCCATAACCACAGAGCTCGAAGGGTGTGAAAAGTATCACACACAGTCAACACACTCTCTGTGTGGTGTGAGACTCACACCAGGGACCGGTGCTAGGGAAGGTGTGAGACTCACACCAGGGACTGGTGCTAGGGGAGGTGTGAGACTCACACCAGGGACCGGTGCTAGAGAGGTGTGAGACTCACACCAGGGACCGGTGCTAGGGAAGGTGTGAGACTCACACCAGGGACTGGTGCTAGGGCAGGTGTGAGACTCACACCAGGGACCGGTGCTAGGGGAGGTGTGAAACTCACACCAGGAACTAGACACACACTGATGCTAGGGGAGGTGTGAGACTCACACCAGGGACCGGTGCTAGGGGAGGTGTGAAACTCACACCAGGGACCGGTGCTAGGGGAGGTGTGAGACTCACACCAGGGACCGGTGCTAGGGAAGGTGTGTACTCACACCAGGGACCGGTGCTAGGGGAGGTCTGAGACTCACACCAGGGACCGGTGCTAGTGGAGGTGTGAGAGCATGGACAAAACCTCGACCCACAACTGAAGGCAAAGGGAATTGTATTCCACCAGATTGAATGACATATTTACATAGGGATACTGACATTTCAGCTCTAATGTATGTACGTAGCTAGACACAATTTCACATTGCAATTCAGTGTTAGGTCAACTCATCAAAACCATAATGAACCAGAAACTCATCAACGCCTAACCTTCTCCTCCCCTTCTCAGATGCCATGGGCCTGTCGGATGTGGCCCACGTGGAGAGCATCCAGGAGAAGTCCCAGTGTGCCCTGGAGGAGTATGTGAGGAACCAGTACCCCAGCCAGCCCAACCGCTTCGGCCGCCTGCTCCTGCGGCTGCCCTCCCTCCGCATCGTCTCCTCGCCCGTCATCGAGCAACTCTTCTTCGTACGCCTGGTGGGCAAGACGCCCATCGAGACGCTGCTGCGCGACATGCTCCTCTCCGGCTCCAGCTACAACTGGCCCTACATGCCCGTGCAGCGCGACCGCCCCATCTCCCTCCACTACAACGAGAACGGGCCCTGAGGAAGACGAGTTGCTGCGTATTCAGCTCTTCATCCAGCCTTCATCGACCATCCCTCAATCCCTCCCTCCGTTTATCTCCTCCATCCATCCCCTGGAAGACCACCACCATTCTGCCAAAAAGCAGACCGACCACCTGACTATCTCACCACACCCCTCCCCCCATTCACCAATCCAGCCATTCACACGCCTCTTCTCCAGGGGACCACAGCCAACAGAGAGACTTAGTGGCTGCCATCGCCCCTCCTACTTCGCCATCGCCACGTTTGTGAGGTGGCACTAGACGTGCCGGCTGGCAGAAGGGTTTTTTCGCCGTTCTCCTGCAGTTCTGTAGTACTCACGCCGTTAAAGGCAATTTTGTCAGTCTTGGACTCGAAGCGGTTGCGGCTACTGGCGACGCAGTCACTCTATTGTCGGCACTGTACTTGCATCTAAAGGAAACGTGTCCAAGAATCTCCACCGTCTGGCGATTTAGAGCAAGGCCTTTGCCGATAGAACTGCTTGACCGAGAGAGCCAGGCCAAAGGTTCTTCATCAACCAATTATTTTTTAATAAACCAGAAGCCATTAAAAAATGAATGCCAAATTTCCTTGGAATTTTCAGAAGACATTTATTGTGCGTGTGTGTGTGTGTATTAGCACTGTTTATAATGAGAGAAATTCATGATTGTGTCCATATGTAAGTCATTGACTCATAGACATCCACGTTAAGGGGTATGTTGAGACTAGCTCAGGTTCAGGGTGGGGAGACAGGACAGACAGGACAGGACAGACATGCCACTATCAGTAGGAAACAGAGAATCACGCCTCACCCAGGGCAAAACACCTATCAACAGCCTGTATCAAAGTGGAACATGGATATTAATTGTTTGGATTGTCTTTGTGGTAGTGGTGACAAAAATACCTTTTGTTTTGTCTATAATTTGATGTCAGAGGGTGTGGGAAGGTGCAAAAAAATATATAAAAAAATAGGCACTTGCAATGTGAAACTATCCAGAACTCACACTTGACCTACTCCCATCATAAACACAGCACTGGTAGATTCTTCCTCAGCCGCCATTTTGAGGTCAAAACTACAGGGCCACTAACTGGTAATGGTCAGTGTACTTCCGCCACTGTTTCAAAGCGGAATATCATACAAGTATCCCTTCATAACATCTACATAATGCTGTCATAGGAATGACATAACACATGCCAGTTAATCCCTGTTAGTTTCATGTCACAATCACATTTGATGTTTTTGTGAAAAATGTAAATTGTTATGGAGCCTGGATCAATAAGCATTTGAAAACTCTAGTTGTACTTGCCTTAGAACAAGATTTTGTCACTGAGCATTTATTTTATGACTGTGCCATAATCTGAAGTGACCTGTTATGACAGGCAATATGTCCTCCACATGACATTGTCATGTAGGGTAGAGGCCACCTCAATTCAATTGTCATTCAAGCAGCATACTAGGACATTGTATCACTAACCTCCAAACCTCCAATAAAGTTACAATGGTCATCTACTGTGATTTAGCATAGATATTATTATGTGTTTGTGTTACCATCAATTGATGACGGCTGCAAGGCAACACTGATTGTTGGACGACCAGTCTGTTTTTTAACGTGGCACTGGGGTATCAGCAACAATTATTGGGATTTGAAAGCCATTGGGACCTTGGAGAACAGGACTGTCTGTTGATAAATTAGTTCACAGAATATTTCTATAAGAGTATGTTTTTTTCTCTCTATTTTTGTTTGGAAATATGGATCCATGAATTGAAATAAAAATATGTTGTTCACAGTTATTTCTCCGTCTTGTGTTGCTGTGATCTCAACCACTTGTAAGACCTATGCGAACCAGCTAACATCCTACTCTATGAACGTATTGCCTAATGCTGTTAATAAAACATGACTTACAGATGTCATAACCAGTCATAACCATGACTAACATTTTAGATGTTTAAGTAGACTATCAAAAGTATATTCACTTCAAACACCATGGCATAATCTGTCATTATGACTACAACATAATACAACTCAATTCTCTTTTACCAAAGAACAGGCTGAAATCAGGTGATACACCAAGTCAATATGAATTCAAGTGGCCATTTTAGACAACGCTTATGACAGATGGCTCAAGTCATATGGGTAATTCCATGTAGTGCATTGGCCATGAGTAGTAGTCACTCAGTGTGGACAGTGTGTTTATCTCGAGCTGTTTGGATATGATGGGGTACAGAGGCATGAAACATCAATAGTCTAAACCAATCAGTGAGAAACAAAGTGGGGGACTCCCCAACTCTCACGGCAAATGTTGATACTCCCCTGCTGTTAGTGTGAGAGATAGAGTGTAAACAAACACTCTGACCTCTCACTTAATGATGTATGTGTGTGTTTGAGTCAGGGAGAAAAATAGAGAGAAAAAGAGAGCGAGAGAGAATCAAGAGAAAGTGCACACATGGTCTTTGACCCTTCAGTTCAAGGTGATGTGTGTGTGTGTGTGTGTGTGTGTGTGTGTGTGTGTGTGTGTGTGTGTGTGTGTGTGTGTGTGTGTGTGTGTGTGTGTGTGTGTGTGTGTGTGTGTGTGTGTGTGTGTGTGTGTGTGTGTGTGTGTGTGTGTGTGTGTGTGTGTGTGTGTGTGTGTGTGTATGAGAGAGTGAGAGAGAGTGGCTTGGTGGGTGGGTACTGTATGTGTAAACAACATCTGTGGTCCTTCACTCGGAGTGGCAGCTCTGTGTCAGCCTGATAAAGGTAAGAGAGAAGAGCTCACAGGTCCTCTGCCTCCCTAAAGACATGCTTTATATTCAGTCATTCTCCCCCCGCCCTCTCCTCCCATCACACACCACTACCCCACACTGTAACCTTGTGCCCTTTACACCCCACCTCCCTCCCACCAACTGCCTTACAGCCTTCTCCCTCCACAGTCCCCTACCCTTCATTGCCTTGTTCTGTTCCCCTCTCACACTATCCCAGAATGGTGTGTGTGGTGAGTAGGAGAGTGACTTATGCCTTCATTTCAGAGCTGTCACTCCTGGCCAAACACCATGACCCCTCAACCCCCATTTTGGAAGCACACTTTTTTCCCTCCCCTGGTATGAATATAAAAAACACATGTGGCCCAAAGAGGTGTGTGTGTGTGTGTGTGTGTGTGTGTGTGTGTGTGTGTGTGTGTGTGTGTGTGTGTGTGTGTGTGTGTGTGTGTGTGTGTGTGTGTGTGTGTGTGTGTGTGTGTGTGTGTGTGTGTGTGTGTGTGTGTGTGTGTGTGTGTGTGTGTGTGTGTGTGTGTGTGCACACTACTGGGGGGTAAGGGTAAATCAAACCCTGACATGGCTGCTTTGAATGTCTTGAGAATTATTACTCTTGCCTTCCGTTTTGCACACCTGCCTTTTCGCAGAGAACATTTCCACCTACACATACCATTAAAACATGACTACATAGACATTTGAATCAGTAGGTGGAGTCAAACATCAAATTCAAGGTTGTGTAGTACTTCCCCATGTGTGAACAAAGAAGTATTTCATTGAATAAACCAATATTAGAACAGCATTGCAAAAGACCTGCATGCATCTAAGCAATCTGGAGGTTAGGCCTCACCAATCAAGGCTCAAGTCAGAGGTTGGGATGATAAATACAAGAACCCTGCCGATACGTCACCCGTAGCCTGACAGTAATTGTTCCAGGTCCCATCGCCACCTCCTAAAACACGCAGGTACCTCTGGAGATGACACACACAGGCACCAGTCACATGCATTTAACCCAGACAACTCCTCAATCTGTATTGACAAACACTTCACATTTTGCCAAGGGTTCCGCAGATGAGCAATGCGTGTGAGGAAAATCTGTAAAACAGGGCTGGGGGGTTGGGGGGTTTGTATTCCAATTCAGCCTGTGTAATTTATATTTTGGGAGAGGGGGATGGGGGAGGGATATGGGGGCTTGTGCTTGATAAACAGGCCAGAGGTTTTTAAACGTGAACGTCAGCCATTACAAGGACGGCCAAGCTGTCTGTCTCCGGGGGATACGGCAGCCCAGGCCGCCATCGGAAAAGATCGATAGGCGAGACATCAGATTGAATTGAGGTCACTCTTTGTCCCCTAAGAGGTCCCACTTACTGGCTCGCACGCAAAGCTAGATGGGCTGAAGGGGGGGGGGGGGGTGGAGGGAGGGAGGGGGGATGGAGGGAGGGAGGGAGGGGGATGGAGAGTGGGGGATTTTAGCTGGACAGCTGTATTGGCGACCCATGTCAGAGATATATGGGTTTTGTCAGTAAAATGTTGGGAGTCTGACCCAAGACATGGTTTTCATTATTGACACGTTTTGTTCTATATATGGTCGATGCAAATTAAAATGTTTAATATACACTAGCATTGGATTCGGCTATTTCAGCCACACCCATTGCTGACAGGTGTATAAAATCGAGCACACAGTCATGCGATCTCCATAGACAAACATTGGCAGGTGAATGGCCTTACAGTAGAGCTCAGTGACGTTCAAAGTGGCACCGTCATAGGATGCCACCTTTCCAACAAGTCAGTTTGTCAAATTTCTGCCCTGCTAGAGCTGCCCCGGTCAACTTTAAGTGTTGTTATTGGGAAGTGGAAATGTCTAGGAGCAGCAACATCTCAGCTGTGAAGTGGTAGGCCACAGAAGCTCAGAGAACGGGACCGCCGAGTGCTGAAGCAACACTCACTACAGAGTTCCAAACTGCCACTGGAAGCAATGTCAGCACAAAAACTGTTTGTCAGGAGCTTCATGAAATAGGTTTCCATGGCTCGAAAAGTCACACAAGCCTAAGATCACCATGCGCAACGCCAAGCGTTGGCTGGAGTGGTGTAAAGCTTGCCACCATTTGGCTCTGGAGCAGTGGAAACGCGTTCTCTGAAGTGATGAATTACACTTCACCATCTGGCAGTCCGACGGACGAATCTGTGTTTTCCGGATGCCAGGAGGACACTACCTGCCCGAATGCATAGTGCCAACTGTAAAGTTTGGTGGAGGAATAATGGTCTGGGGCTGTTTTTCATGGTTCGGGCAAGGCCCCTTAGTTCCAGTGAAGGGAAATCGTAACGCTACAACATACAATGACATTCTAGACAATTCTATGCTTCCAACTTTGTGGCAACAGTTTGGGGAAGGCCCTTTCCTGTTTCAGCATGACAATGCCCTCGTGCACAAAGTGAAGTCCATACAGAAACGGTTTGTCGAGATCGGTTTGTCGTGAACCCCATCGAACACTTTTGGGATGAATTGGAACACCAACTGCGAGCCAGGCCTAATCGCCCAACATCAGTGCCCGACCTCACTAATGCTCTTGTGGCTGAATGGAAGCAAGTCCCCGCAGCAATGTTCCAACATCTAGTGGAAAGCCTTCCCAGAAGAGGGGGGACCAACTCCATATTAATGCCCATGATTTTGGAATGAGATGTTCGACAAGCAGGTGTACAGTTATTTTGGACATGTAGTGTATGATAAGCAATTTGTGTGATCCTAGTTAGAAATGTTTGTGCATGATGGAAATAGACGGATTCATAAAGTGCTAGTAGGGACATTAGATTCAGAAGGAGACCCCCAAAATCATGACCAATAATGGCTCTGTCACTAAATGTAACAGTCAAGATGACCAATGCTTCTGGATTCCTTATTAAGTCTGATAGAATGATTGTGTCAGGCAACGATGTCAAGGTCATTCACATCCGTTTTATTTATACTGGGTTTTCTACAAAGTCAATTTATCACAGAATGCATGACAAAATATCCAGGCCTGGAACGCTTTATAAGTAATCCCACTTGACACTTGATATGTAAAGCAATGCATCTTCGAAACTAATAATGAACGTGATATGGGAGTCAGTGTGTGTGGCTAAACAGTGGACTGTTTGTGAAGATGTCCCAAAAGCAATACCCCGTATTCCAGAATCAACAAACCCATTTGACATTCCCAGATCCCTTGAAATAGAAAGCTCATTTTTCCATAACAATCATCCCGGCCATGCAGCATCGGAAGGGAATTGGATCTGCGTCAAGGCAACCCTTTCTCCTCAGATCTCATCAAGGGTGCACAGAAGTCACCCCTCTCCCACGGAAATTGCTACGAAATTGCTACGAACAGAGAGAGATTGTCTGCATCATCGAGGTACGGATCCAGAATGGCATTGCCCCTCAGGAGGAGTGTGCATCCACTGTTCCTGTTATAAATCCTTAAAGAGAGCCCAACTCCAATATCTGGCAACAGCATCAATATTAATGTGGGAGAAAGTTCTTCCAAAGCCGGTTTAGCCACAGAACATTAATATTGATGGTGTTGTGCAGCATCCCCGCTGCTCAGTTGGAACTCTAAAATGTTAATGGCAACAGGGCTGGGGTTATAGGCCAATCTCACTGCTGAATATTGACATGGAGATTGAGGTAGAAAGGGACCATTCCAATCACCAGGTCTTCTCCAACATTTTCACCATCACAATACAAGATGGCGCCAATAGAGAGGGCAGCTTCGCTTCTAGTCCTTAGGAAACTGTGCAGTATACATTTTTTAAAAATGTATTATTTACTACATTGTTAGCCCAGAAAAGTGATATTACATACAACTGGGAAGAACTATTGGATATCAGAGAGACGTCAACTAACCAGCACTACGACCAGGAATATGACTTTCCCAAGGCAGTTCCCTTGTCTGCACCTCATGGGTCATTTGAACTGATTCCAGAGGCCGACCCAAAACAATGCCGCCGGAGGAGAGGGTGCTGGAGCGGTCTTCTAGTGAGGCTTCGGATGCGCACACACCACCCACCGCTCCAGAGTATATTACTCGCTATTGTCCAGTCCCTAGTTAACAAAGTCAACAAAATCTGGGCAATATTTGCTTTCCAATGAGATATCCAGGATACATACTCTGTTTCACGGAAACATGGCTAGCTGGGGACATGCTGTCGGAGTCCATACAGCCAATAGGATTTTCAGTGCATCGCGCCGACAGGAATAAACATCTCTCCGGAAAGAAGAAGGGCGGGGGTGTATGTTTCATGATTAACGACTCATGGTGTAATTGTAACAACATACAGGAACTCAAGTCCTTTTGTTCACCTGAACTAGAATTCCTCACAATCAAATTCTGACCGTATTATCTCCCAAGAGAACTCTCCTCAGTTATCGTCACAGCCGTGTATATCCCTCCGCAAGCGGATACCAAGACGGCCATCAAGGAACTTCACTGGACTTTATGCAAACTGGAAACCATAAACTAGAAACCACCGCATTTAATCATGGCAAGGCGACTGGAAATATGACCGAATAGAAACAGTGTAGGTGTTCACTCCGTGAGGCAATCAAACAAGCAAAGTGTTTAGTATAGAGACAAAGTGGAGTCGCAATTCAACGGCTCAAACACGAGACGTACAGTTGAAGTCGGAAGTTTACATACACCTTAGTCAAATACATTTAAACTCAGTTTTTCACAATTCCTGACATTTATTCCTAGTAAAATTTACCAGTCTTAGGTCAGTTAGGATCACCACTTTATTTTAAGAATGTGAAATGTCAGAATAATAGTTGAGAGAATGATTTATTTCAGCTTTTATTTTTTTCATCACATTCCCAGTGGGTCAGAAGTTTACATACACTCAATTCGTATTTGGTAGCATTGCCTTTAAATTGTTTAACTTTGGTCAAACTTTTCGCGTAGCCTTCCACAAGCTTCCCACAATAAGTAGGGTGAATATTGGCCCATTCCTCCTGACAGAGCTGGTGTAACTGAGTCAGGTTTGTAGGCCGCCTTGCTCGAACACGCTTTTTCAGTTTTGACCACAAATTTTCTATAGGATTGAAGTCAGGGCTTTGTGATGGCCACTCCAATACCTTGACTTTGTTGTCCTTAAGCCATTTTGCCACAACTATGCTTGGGGTCATTGTCCATTTGGAAGACCCATTTGCGACCAAGCTTTAACTTCCTGACTGATGTCTTGAGATGTTGCTTCAATATATCCACATACTTTTCCTCCCTCATGATGCCATCTAATTTGTGAAGTACACCAGTCCCTCCTGCAGCAAAGCACCCCCACAACATGATGCTGCCAACCCCGTGCTTCACGGTTGGGATGGTGTTCTTCGTCTTGCAAGCATCCCCCTTTTTCCTCCAAACATAACGAGGGTCATTATGGCCAAACAGTTCTATTTTTGTTTCATCAGACCAGAGGACATTTCTCCAAAAAGTACGATCTTTGTCCCCATGTGCAGTTGCAAACCGTAGTCTGGCTTTTTTTATGGCGGTTTTGGAGCAGTGGCTTCTTCCTTGCTGAGTGGCCTTTCAGGTTATGTCGATATAGGACTCGTTTTACTGTGGATATAGATACTTTTGTACCTGTTTCCTCCAGCATTTTTACAAGGTCCTTTGCTGTTGTTCTGGGATTGATTAACACTTTTCGCAACAACAAATTTTCATCTCTAGGAGACAGAACGCATCTCCTTTCTGAGCGGTATGACGGCTGCGTGGTCAATTGGTGTTTACACGAAGCTCATCACTAAGCTAAGGACGCCGGGACTAAACACCTCCCTCTGCAACTGGATCCTGGACTTACTGGCGGGCCGCCTCCAGGTGGTAAGGGTAGGCAGCAACATGTCTGCCACACTGATCCTCAACACTGGGGCCCTTCAGGTGTGTGTACTTAGTCCCCTCCTGTACTCCGTGTTCACCCACGACTCCAAATACGACTCCAATGCCATCATTAAGTTTGCTGACGACACAACAGTGGTAGGCCTGATCACCGACAACGATGAGATTGCCTGTAGGGAGGAGGTCAGAGAACTGGCTGTGTGGTGCCAGAACAACAACCTCTTCCTCAATGTGAGCAAGACAAAGGAGCTGATCGTGGACTACAGAAAAAGGCGGGCCGAACAGGCCCCCATTGACATCGACGGGGCTGTAGTGGAGCGGGTCGAGAGTTTCAAGTTCCTTGGTGTCCACATCACCAACAATCTATCATGGTCCAAACACACCAAGAGAGTCGTGAAGAGGGCACAACAAAACATTTTCCCCTCAGGAGACTGAAAAGATTTGGCATGGGTCCCCAGATCTTCAAAAAGTTATACAGCTATGCCATCGAGAGCATCCTGACCGGTTGCATCACCGCCTGGTATGGTAACTGCTCGGCATCTAACCGAGGGTAGTGCGAACAGCCCAGTACATCACTGGGGACAAGCTTCCTGCAATCCAGGACCTATATAATAGGCGGTGTCAGAGGAAAGCCCATAAAATTGTCAGAGACTCCAATCACCCAAGTCAGAGACTTGTTTTCTCTGCTACCGCATGGCAAGCAGTACCGGAGCGCCAAGTCTAGGACCAAAAGGCTCCTTAACAGCTTCTACCCCCAAGCCATAAGACTGCTGAACAATTAATCAAATGGCCACCGGACAAATGGCCCCACCCTCCATTTGTTTTGTACACTGCTGCTACTCGCTGTTTATTATCTATGCATAGTCACTTCACCCCTACCTACACCCTGTATATAGCCTTGTTATTTTGTTAATTTTTTTAATATTTTTTACATTCGTTTATTTGGTAAATATTTTCTTAACTCTTCCTGAACTGCACTGTTGGTTAAGGGCTTGTAAGTAAGCATTTCAAGATAAGGTCTACACTACGCTTGTTGTATTCAGCGCATGTGACAAATAAAGTTTGATTTGACTTGATTTGATATCATGGCTCTGCCATTGCAGTCTCTTCTGTTGGAGCACAGATATGATTACACTGGGGCTGTTTCTGGGTCAGTAAGTTAAATATTTCAGATGGTTTATTTTCAGCCCATCTGTTTCCACTTTCTGTACGTTCCCCTCAAGTGTGTGTTCACCAGTGCATCTTTCGCTCTCTCTTGTTCCCTATCTATCTCTTTCTATCATTCTCTCTCTCTTTCCTTCTCTCTTGTTCCCGCTCTCTTTCCATTGCTGTCTCGCTCCCTCTCTCCCTCTCTCCCTCTCTCGGTCTCCCTCCCTCTCTATCTTTCTTTCTCTTTCTCTTTCCCCTCTCTTTTTATTTTTTAAATGTTTTGCTCCCTCCGTCTTTCCCTCTCTATCTCCTCTCTCTTTCCCTCTGTTTCTCTCTCATTGACTGCCATGTCTGCAGGCTCCATTTGACCCACTAAGTCATCTTCACATGGCCCCGAGGCATATCAATCGCTCATTGTGTGCAGAAGGGTCCCTCTGTAATTGGTTGTGAACTGAGTGTAAACATCCAACCACAGAAGAGCCACAGAGGTTGTGACATTGAAACCTTGGCTGCTGGGGTCAATGCGAACCATCACCCGCTATGCCCCTATCAGATCCATTTCAGGATTGGTCTTTGGAGTGAATAGTGTCAGTCAGTCATATAGTCCGTTTCGGTTCGCAGATCAACATTGTTTTATATTTTTCAAGAGAACTCTTTATACCATATAGATTTTGTAACCACTCTTTGTGGAAAGGAAACATTCCATTTCATTGTACAGTAAACTAATTATGGTCCTCTGGTTCCAGTGCCCTCAAACCAGTGGCGATAGATCTGTAATATTAGATCACATGCATGTTGCAGGGAGGGCAGGATGCAGGGAGGGCAGGGTCATTGTTGCAGAGATGAGCGGCCATTGGACTGAAAACATGGTGCAAGTTTTCCCAGAAACATGAATAATTACAATGGGCCCAGAAGCAAATGTCCCATGATGTATTTTGACCCATGCCACATATGTGGGATCAATGGAGAGCTCTGTTGTTTTTTGCCCTCGGATGGTCTGTGCATTGCAACTCATACATTCATCTTCTTTGTTTCCATGTAACCCTATAGAATGTATTACTGAAGGGGAGAACAGATTTGAAATAGTTTGTTATTTAACATTTGTTACATTTGATGTCCTTATGGATCATTATGTTATCTGAAATTGAATAAAGACAATGCACTGTCATTTAAATAAAAGTTATAGAGAGAGATGCCAGATCAGGACAGGTAGTAAAACTAGCATAGTCATTTCCAGCATTGTGACTTGTCATACTTTATATGAAACGTCAGGTGATACAAGAGCAGGGCGAGGGCCAAATCGCCAGCCACAGTGTTCCATTGTGTCTCTGCCAGGCTCTAACAGAGGCCCCATCCAACTTCTCACCTGCAGCATTGTCCACCGGGCAGCTCACTGTAGAGTAATTGGGAACAGGGATTCCAGGACGAGCTTTCTTTTTGTTCTTGTTGTGGGAATCACTGACCCGGATGTGTGAGGTCACCGCCGTGGTAATTGGTGCTGGGTGATGCAGCTGTATGTTCCTGAGTGCTTCATCGAGTGTGATTAAAGAGTGAGACTTTTGTGCGCGTGTGTGTGTGTATGTTGGCGTGCATGTGTATGTTGGTGAAATGAGTCTTTTATGAGTGTATGAATTCTTCACAGGGGTCAGAATGAAAGCAATTCCATCAATGCTGTAAATTATGTGTTATTTGGCTTGGACACTGAACACACACACACACACACACACACACACACACACACACACACACACACACACACACACACACACACACACACACACACACACACACACACACACACACACACACACACACACACACACACACACACACACACACACACACACACACACACACACACACAAACTAAAAAGTGAGAAAGTTAGAAAGTGACTGTGAGAGTCACCCTCGAATCACCAGTATGGACACTGTTCCGGTATTTGTGAGGAACGATAACAAAGCAACCACCACCGTTTTATTGCAAATAGATAAACAGAGTCCACAGCCTATCAAAGGGAATTGTGTATGTGTATCAGTGACCTACCAGTTGCCTGGAGGTGAAACCCCATCCTAGGTCATGACTCATGATAGGGATGTTGACAGCGGTTCCCTCTCCACCACCTGTCAGCCTCCCCTGCACTGTGTCTGTGTGGCCAACGCCCAGCCAGGTCTCCATGGCAGCTGTCGCTATGGATGTTACCCGGAGATACCAACACCTGTCATTACCTCGGGGACAGCCTGACTCCCAGTTGTTGTTTTTATAAAGTCCAGAAAATTGCTGCATTTCCATGAAAGCCCAAATGTCTGCTGGTTGATATTTATTCCTTTGTATTTCATTAATGTTGAGAGTCATTGGTTCGAGAGGTCTCATTCAGTATTGAAACAATGAGGACAAAAACTTAGACACTGCAGGTCAATAGACTGTAACTCTTGTCTTGGTTTTAGAACTTAATTTAGGATTAGATTTGGATGTTCTGATATGCAACCATACTGTAGATTTTTCATATCACATCCATAGAATTTTTATTATATACTCACAAACAAGCGTCCCAACATGATAGACCTCATGGGCCAATGTTCAAACCTCCTCAATACTCAATAAAGACCTCAGTGTCCCTGTACGGAGGACAGAACAACACAGCGGGGGCCCCGACCCACCCCTCCAGGGGCCACACAGTCATTTTTTCACTCACAGTGTGTGATATCACAAGTAAACCTAAAGTGTTCTGTGAGGACTCTCAATGTGATGGCTGCTGGCCTGGATAACAGCGAGGGCAAGAAATGTTTCTGTGACCTATGTCCATCTACAGTTAGGAAACAACAGAGGATCAATTGGAAATGCTCTTACCTCGGGTATTTTGTCTTTCAAACCATTTATCATTTACACAGACCTATGTCTTCATCATTTTGACAGATACATGTTCTGCAAAGAGGTTCAAGATAATTGAATTATATAAAATAAAGAGGTCACACTTTAAATTGAATAAGCCCTACACCAGATACAGCCAGTGGAATGACCTATGTAGTTACCGTGTAATAGGTTAGCATTAAGTACATTCAATTATGCAGTGCCTCATCCATTACGCATGTAGTGCAAGGATGCTGACACAACACTACAGTTTAATTGGGATCCACTTAAGTGACTAAAAACAAGTGAGAAGAAAAAAACAGAACATAACACCAATAAAAGGGGAAATGTTTGCGTCCCATTTGTACAAGTACACCAAGCTTCTGTTATTTTCCTTCCCACATCCATCCTCTGGGATATGAATAAATTATCAAAGGAAACGTAGGAAATGTCTTTATTTAATCCACCCGTTAAATGAAATACTCAGCTATTCTCAAACAATGGGATATTGTAAATTCTACAAGAAGCTTGACTGTGTCCAAGCCAGAGTCAATTCCATTTGCGGACAATAGTGCTTACCTTTACAGAGCAAATGCTAATTCACAGAAATCAATTTCCGCTAGTATTTAGGATTTTTTTGGGGCAATGAATAATATATGTTGATAAATATGTAATTAATTCCATACACATAGCACTGTATTTATATTACGACATAAATTGTTGCATAATATATTGTTGGTGTTTCAGGATTTGGAATATTGTATACAGTGGGGTGAACAAGTATTTGATACACTGCCGATTTTGCAGGTTTTCCTACTTACAAAGCATGTAGAGGTCTGTAATTTTTATCATAGATACACTTCAACTGTGAGAGACAGAATCTAAAACAAAAATCCAGAAAATCACATTGTATGATTTTTAAGTAATTCATTTGCATTTTATTGCATGACATAAGTATTTGATACATCAGAAAAGCAGAACTTAATATTGGGTACAGAAACCTTTGTTTGCAATTACAGAGATCATACGTTTCCTGTAGTTCTTGACCAGGTTTGTACACACTGCAGCAGGGATTTTGGCCCACTCCTCCATACAGACGTTCTCCAGATCCTTCAGGTTTCGGGGCTGTCGCTGGGCAATACGGACTTTCAGCTCCCTCCAAAGATTTTCTATTGGGTTCAGGTCTGGAGACTGGGTAGGCCACTCCAGGACCTTGAGATGCTTCTTACGGAGCAACTCCTTAGTTGCCCTGGCTGTGTGTTTCGGGTCGTTGTCATGCTGGAAGACCCAGCCACGACCCATCTCAATGCTCTTACTGAGGGAAGGAGGTTGTTGGCCAAGATCTCGCGATACATGGCCCCATCCATCCTCCCCTCAATACAGTGCAGCCGCCCTGTGCCCTTTGCAGAAAAGCATCCCCAAAGAATGATGTTTCCACCTCCATGCCTCACGGTTGGGATGGTGTTCTTGGGGTTGTACTCATCCTTCTTCTTCCTCCAAACACGGCGAGTGGAGTTTAGACCAAAAAGCTCTATTTTTGTCACATCAAACCACATGACCTTCTCCCATTCCTCCTCTGGATCATCCAGATGGTCATTGGCAAACTTCAGACGAACCTGGACATGCGCTGGCTTGAGCAGGGGGACCTTGCGTGCGCTGCAGGATTTTAATCCATGGCGGCGTAGTGTGTTACTAATGGTTTTCTTTGAGACTGTGGTCCCAGCTCTCTTCAGGTCATTGACCAGGTCCTGCCGTGTAGTTCTGGGCTGATCCCTCACCTTCCTCATGATCATTGATGCCCCACGAGGTGAAATCTTGCATGGAGCCCCAGACCGAGGGTGATTGACCGTCATCTTGAACTTCTTCCATTTTCTAATAATTGCGCCAACAGTTGTTTCCTTCTCACCAAGCTGCTTGCCTATTGTCCTGTAGCCCATCCCAGCCTTGTGCAGGTCTACAATTTCATCCCTGATGTCCTTACACAGCTCTCTGGTCTTGGCCATTGTGGAGAGGTTGGAGTCTGTTTGATTGAGTGTGTGGACAGGTGTCTTTTATACAGGTAACGAGTTCAAACATGTGCAGTTAATACAGGTAATGAGTGGAGAACAGGAGGGCTTCTTAAAGAAAAACTAACAGGTCTGTGAGAGCCGGAATTCTTACTGGTTGGTAGGTGATCAAATACTTATGTCATGCAATAAAATGCAAATTAATTACTTAAAAATCATACAATGTGATTTTCTGGATTTTTGTTTTAGATTCCGTCTCTCACAGTTGAAGTGTACCTATGATAAAAATGACAGACCTCTACATGCTTTGTAAGTAGGAAAACCTGCAAAATCGGCAGTGTATCAAATACTTGTTCTCCCCACTGTATCTGCTTCAAGCATCTGTGACAATAACTCAACGCACAGTCTATACCACGCAAACTGTAATCCTATGAGTCTGTGGCCTTGTCAAAACATTTAACAACAGACTGAATTTCCACCACAGTGCATCCTGGTGGCGTTTAGATTCAAGGTCGCCATAATGGGATTGAATCAAAATAAACAAAAGGAAAAGTCACATTTGTGGTGAAGGGGTGGCCACGCGACGGGGGTCCAGTACGTGGAACCCTGGTGCTTTTGTGTCTGACATGTTGACAGCTCAACGCCAGACCAGACAAGGGGGGTTGGTGGGGGGGTTGTGATCCGAAATCCTACTGTTACCGTCCTTCCTCACCCCGAAGCTCCCTCTTGCCCCACTTCGTACAGTGGGAATTTCCATTGGGACCTCATTGGAACACCAAATACCCCTCAGAAAAGTCAGATAACATGAAAAACAGCGCCCCTTTTCCCCTACAGCTCTTTCGGTCTCCATCTCGCTCTTTCCCCTCCCTTATGACATTTGGAAATGAATGCCAAACTGGGACAGGGTTGGTATGCTCTGTGCTGACCTGTCCATGACCCCGCGGTGCATTCTGCCATGTCCCCATGGGCGTGTCACAGTGGGATGGTTAAAGGGCTAGCTGCCGAGGATGTGTCTGGTAGGGTGTTAGCTGTTGTTAGCGTGTGCTTGTGTATGTGTGTGCTTGCGTGTGTGTGTGTGACACACAAACGCTGTGCATGATGCTTTTGCATGTCTGCTTGTACACAACACCTCTGCGGACCAGAGAGCATGTGCCTGTGAAAATGGCACGCAGGGTCAACCTCTGTGTCAGGGATCGAAAGTGTGCGTGTGAGTGTCACATTATTACGTTGCTGTGTGTGTATGTGTGTGCGCGCGTGCATGAATGAGGATGTGTCTGTGCGTATGTTTGCATACCCAGTACCGGATGAATGAGGATTACGTGTGTATTACGTACCAATGTGTGTGTGCGCATGCTAGCGAAAGACTGTGTATGTGTGTGTGTGTGTCCCAGCGGTGGCTGCCCTCGCTTGTAGCTCCCAGGGAGATCTGTGACGGACGCTCCTCAAGTTGAGGGTTCATCCTCAGTTCAGTGATAGGTTCAACTGGCGGTCAGCAAGCTGCTACCAGGGCACTCTCTCGCTTGCTCCCCCCCCCCCCAGTTTGTCTCATTCTCCCTCTCTTTTCTCCATCTCTTTTTTGACTGCGTTAAGCAATCAGCCAGCACTCTCTCCAAAGAAGTGTATTAAAAACGAGAGCTTGAAAACAAGTGTTATTTTTACTGCCGTAGCCAACACAACGGCCATATTGGTCCCTCTATGCATGCTCGATCGAGGGAGATATGCGCTGTATGTGTTTGGCTAAGTGTTTAAGTGCATGTGTGTCTGTGTGTAAATGTTTTTGCCTGTTTACCGTTTTACTATACACAAAGTAAAGTGGTTGTAGTTGAGATTTCATCTGTTTCAACAAAATACTGTATGTGTTCCTTTTTTATTTTTCACGAGGGAGATTGTGATGAAGGTTGTACTGTACGTGTGTATGACCTGACGTGCTATGATCTGGATAAATCCATATGTCGGCAAACATGGTCGCAAAATGTAATCAGAAACCCTTTGCCTTTCACTGTGGGTAAAATGTGTGATCTATTTTCGGAGCTGATTAAAAAAAAGCAATGTGATGATAAGGTTAACCATGTGTTGATCTGTGGGCAGTTCCAGAGAGTTCAGCACCACTGTGACACAACAACCCAGTGAAAAACAAGCCCAAAGCCCATGTAGGCTAAACCAGACCACTATTACAGTGTGTCCTCTACAGTCAGTGGCTGAATTAATGCAAGTCGTTGCCATTACGCATGCCGGTGTGCTCACATCATTATCATTTTCTTGTTGCATTGCTCATTGTGGTCAAAGATCATTGTTTCATATACATGGCTATTTGTATTTGCACTTGATTAGAACTGAAGTTTGAAGATCTTTTGCTTTGACTGCAAGTGCATAAAATACATGGTGCAGGTAGCATACACAGTTATTTAGTCTTCGCTTAAGTCTAGCCTAAATTTATCAGGAGAATAATACAAAGTGTAACACCAATAAGAGTGGGGTGGCAGGTAGGCTAGTGGTTAGAGCGTTGGGCCAGTAACCGAAAAGTTGCTGGATCAAATCCCTGAGCTGACAAGGTAAAAATCTGAACAAGGCAGTTAACCCACTGTTCCCTGGTAGGCTGTCATTGTAAACAAGAATTTGTTCTTAACTGAATTGCCTAGTTAAATGAAACAGTAACGCAGCCCATAATGATACACTAACATGCAGTAGTAGAACTAGCACACTATAATGATTTATTGGTAGTTGTAGTGTTTGACAGTTACAGTCCATATTAATATATTTGTATCACTCTAGTCTTTGAATACATTTGTAAATTGTAGCAGCAGCATTAAAACTAGCAAGCTAGCAGGATTAGCTGCTAATGCTAGCTCATCGGTTGTAGACTTGGATCTCCCTCTCTCTGGTCTACTATAATGTAGCACAGTTTGTTAAGCCAGCCCATTGGCCAAGTTCCAAAAGGAGTAACGCCAGATTGGAGGGGTGAACGGCAGAACAAGAGAATTACTAGTTAATTCAGCCATAACGGGTCCCAAGCATCATAGCAAAGCAAACTGGCTTTGTTAGAACAATGTTGGACTGACAATAGATAATATATTTGTTTAGTAGAGCTTGGCTGTATGACTACAAGACAGTTCCTAGTTGATATGCAACACAGAAGACAAGCAGAAGGCTCAGCAAAGGTGTCTGAAGTGATGAAACCGCCCTATCTGAATACCATGTTTGCTAGCGCTGCTGTTTAGTCCGCCGCAATATTGTATTGCTGAGTCTCATTTTGCATGAGAAATCGAACCTGCCCGTTCTTTATGGAAGCCACCCGACCTTTGTCAACCCAGCGAATTAGCTAGAAGCATATCAGCTGCGCTGGCCCTTTTTCCTGACTGTCCTATTAACTGAGTGAAGCAAGGCGTGGGTCACACTTAAGTAACCTTTTCTTGTAATTGGGTTCAAGGTTAAATGACCCCGGAGCATGGAGGTCCGGGGTTAAGGTCGCCGTGTCAGGCTGAAGGGTCTGCATTTAATCACAGATGGGAGAAGAAATCAAGGTCCAGGCTTAAGCTGTCTGGGTAGGCCGGGACGCCGGTCAAACAGTGGGGGGGGTCGAAGGGCCGGTTGCTAGGCGACTCATATTCAAGCCAAGGTCTTCAAAGCTTTTAACCTTAGCGCAAATCGATATGGACAGCAATACGGCTGTCCATAATATTCATCTTGCAGATGGGAAAATTAGGCAAGAGTTGGGCTAGAGGAGCACTGTTGGCATTGCAACAGCACTGTAAGGGCTCCACTAATTGAAATGTATGCAGAGGGAGAAAAAGAATGAAAGAACGACAGAAAGATGAATGAATAATGGCTGTGACAGCTTTTCAGTGGAGTGGCTCCATGTCTCTCTCTATCAATCTCCCCTCCCTCCCTCCCTCCCTCCCTCCCTCCCTCCCTCCCTCCCTCCCTCCCTCCCTCCCTCCCTCCCTCCCTTTGTCTCTCATAGCCAGTGGGAGATGGACAACCAGGAGTGGAAGGGTTCAGCTAGCATGACCCATAGACCTGTCCATTGCCAAGGGTGAGGAAATAGCCCAGATTAAAGAGCTTGTAAATAATGGCCCATAAACATCTGCCTCTTAGGACCCTCCATCCATCTCCGTCTCCATCTGCTACTACCGCTTTTGATTTCCTCATTGTGCTGCCTTCACGGGCAAATGCAATCCCCAGTACAAAGTTATTCATATTCCAAGACAAACAAGTGTGTGCTTGACCTCCGGTCGACGGTCGTGTACAGTTCAGAACTTAAACGTTCACAGACACTGCGTCTGGTCCAAGGACAACAATGGAGCACATTTAGCTTTGTTTTATTTCGTTGGGCTTGCCCCTTTCTTAACTATATATGTAGCTTTGTTAACTTAGCACAGTGACATGCTTGGATATGTCTACGGTTTACCTTCCGTTACAGCCCTGTTTTGATAAGACGCTAGTGACTGTTCTATCCTCCCTTTTCTAGGCCGCTCCCTGGCTCCCTCTCGGTATTAACATTCATTAGCCCCCCCTAATTAGTGATTAGGCCTCATTAATGGTGAGCTGCTGACATCTGCTCGGGGTTCTGGCCACTTGCACTCCTCTCTCCTCCCACAGTGACGCACGCAATACAGAGCAGCATGAACCAACCAAACGACCCCTGGCACCAGCGCTGGCCACCTCATTTGTGGCAAAACTGCAGGTGGTGAATTAAGGTAAACAAAAGGGCAATCATGGATAGACTGACACTGAGCAACACTCGCCAACAAGTTGCATGTACAATCCTGTGCTGTATTGGCTTTGGTTTAGTTTAAGATTGCCAAATGTTTCTTTGTCAATGCTTAGAAATATTTTGGAATATGTAGCACCATCTTGTTTTATTTAAACTTTCTTTAACCAGAAAGACACCCATTGAGACACAGTTTTGCTAGGGAGTCATCAAAATCATCAACAACTCCAGCCACCCTAGTCATAGACTGTTCTCTCTGCTACCGCACGGCAAGTGGTACCGGAGAGCCAAGTCTAGGTCCAAGAGGCTTCTAAACAGCTTCTACCCCCAAGCCATAAGATTCCTGAACAGCTAATCAAATGGCTACCCAGACTAGACTATTTGCACCCCCACGCTGCTACTACTCTCTGTTATTATCTATGCATAGCCACTTTAACAACCCTACCTGCATGTACATAATTATCTCAATTACCTCGACACTGGTGCCCCCGCACATTGACTCACTGACTCCCTGTATGTAGCCCCGCTATTGTTATTTACTGCTGCGCTTTACTTATTTGTTTTTCTTATTTTAGGTATTTTCTTAAAACTGCATCTTTGGTTAAGGGCTTGTAAGTAAGCATTTCACTGTAAGGTTTACCTGTTGTATTCGGCGCATGTGATAAATAAAACTCATTCAAGGGTTTTTATTAATTTTTTACTATTTTCTACATTGTAGAATTACAGTGAAGACATCAAAACAATTAAATAACACATATGGAATCATGTATTAACCCCAAAAAAGTGTTAAACATATAAAAATATATTTTCTGTTTGAGATTCCTTAATGACAGTTTTGCACACTCCTAGCATTCTCTCAACCAGCTTCACCTGGAATGCTTTTCCAGCAGTCTTAAAGGAGTTCCCACATATGCTGAGCACTTGTTGGCTGCTTTTCCTTCACTCTGCTGTCCAACTCATCCCAAACCATCTCAATTGGGTTGAGCTCGGGTGATTGTGGAGGCCAGGTCATCTGATGCAGCACTCCATCACTCTCCTTCTTGGTAAAATAGGCCTTACACAGCCTGGAGGTGTGTTGGGTCATTGTCCTGTTGAAAAACAAATGATAGTCCCACTAAGCGCAAACCAGATGGGATGGCATATTGCTGCAGAATGCTGTGGTAGGCATGCTGTTTAAGTGTGCCTTGAATTCTAAATAAATCACCAGCAAAGCACCCCCACACCATCACACGTCCTCCTCCATGCTTCACAGTGGGAACCACACAAGCAGAGATCATCCGTTCGCCTTCTCTGCGTCTCACAAAGACACGGTGGTTGGAACCAAAAATCAACCATCTCAAATTTGGACTCATCAGACCAAAGGACATATTTCCATCGGACTAATGTCCATTGCTCGTGTTTCTTGGCCCAAGAAAGTTTCTTCTTATTATTGGTGTCCTTTAGTAGTGGTTTCTTTGCAGCAATTAGATTATGAAGGCCGGATTTACGCAGTCTCCTCTGAAAAGTTGATGTTGAGATGTATCTGTTACTTGAACTCCGTGAAGCATTTTTTGGGGGCTTTTCTGAGGCTAGTAACTCTCATGAACTCATCCTCTGCAGCAGAGGTTACTCTGGGTCTTCCTTTCCAGTGGCGGTCCTCGTGAGATCCAGTTTCATCATAGCGCTTGATGGGTTTTGCGACCGCACTTGAAGAAACTTTCAAAATTCTTGAAATGTTCTGTATTGACTGACCTTCATGTCTTAAATTAATGATGAACTGTCGTTTCTCTTTGCTTATTTGAGCTGTTCCTGCCATAATATGGACTTGGTCTTTTACCAAATAGGGCTATCTTCTGTATAACCACCCCTACCTTGTCACAACACAACTGACTGACTCAAACGCATAAAGAAGGATCTTTCCACAAATTCACTTTTAACAAGACACACCTGTTTATTGAATTGCATTCCAGGTGACTACCTCATGAAGCTGGTTGAGAGAATGCCAAGAGTGTGCAAAGCTGTCATCAAGGCAAGAGTGGCTACTTTGAAGAATCTCAAATATCGTCACGCCCTGACCATAGAGAGCACTTGGATTCTCTATAGTGGTTTAGGTCAGGGTGTGACATGGGGGGTGTTCTAGAATGTGTATGCCTATGTTGGTGGTTTTGTATGGTTCCCAATTAGAGGCAGCTGGTAATCGTTGCCTCTAATTGGGGATCATATTTAGGAAGCCCTTTCTCCCACCTGCTTTGTGGGATATTGTTTGTGTGTGTGCAAGTTGCACCACTTATGTTACGTTTTGTTGCTTGTTTATTGTTTTTGTAGAAGTTTCACTCAAATAAAATATGTGGAACCCAACACATGCTGCGCCTTGGTCCGCTCATTTCCAAGATCGTGTCAAATATAAAATACATTTTGATTTGTTTAACAATTTTTTGGTTAATACATTATTCCATATGTGTAATTTCATAGTTTATGTCTTCACTATTATTCTACAATGTAGAAAATAGTAAAAATAAAGAAAATCCCTTGAATGAGTAACTGTGTCCAAACTTTTGACCTCTACTGTATGTACAGTGGCAAGAAAAGGTATGTGAACCCTTTGGAATTACCTGGATTTCTGCATAAATTGGTCATCAAATTTGATCTGATCTTCATCTAAGTCACAATAATAAAACATAGTGTGCTTAAACTAATAACACACAAATTATTGTATTTTTCTTGTGTATATTGAATACATAATTTAAACATTATGGTTGGAAAAAGTATGTGAACCCCAAGGCTAATGACTTCTCCAAAAGCTAATTGGAGTCAGGAGTCAGCTAACCTGGAGTCCAATCAATGAGACGAGATTGGAGATGTTGGTTAGAGCTGCCTTGCCCTATAAAAAACACTCACATAATTTGAGTTTGCAAGAAGCATTGCCTGATGTGAACCATGCCTCGAACAAAAGAGATCTCAGTAGACCTAAGATTAAGAATTGTTGACTTAAATAAAGCTGGAAATGGTTACATAAGTATCTCTAAAAGCCTTGATGTTCATCAGTCCACGGAAAGACAAATTGTCTAAAAATTGAGAAAGTTCAGCACTGTTGCTACTCTCCCTAGGAGTGGCCATTCTGCAAAGATGACTGAAAGAGCGCAGCGCAGAATGCTCAATGAGGTTAAGAAGGATCCTAGAGTGTCAGCTAAAGACTTTCAGAAATCTCTGGAACATGCTAACATCTCTGTTGATGAGTCTTCGATACGTAAAACACTAAACAAGAATGGTGTTCATGGGAGAACACCACGGAAGAAGCCACTGCTGTCCAAAAAAAAGCATTGCTGCACGTCTGAAGTTTGCAAAAGTGCACATGGATGTTCCACAGCGCTACTGGCAAAATATTCTGTGGACAGATGAAACTACAGTTGAGTTGTTTGGAAGTAACACACAACACTATGTGTGGAGAAGAAAAAGGAACAGCACAATAACATCAAAGCCTCAAACCCAACTGTAAATTATGGTTTAGGGAGCATCATGGTTTGGGGCTGCTTTCCTGCCTCAGGTTCTGGACAGCCTTCTATCATTGACGGAAAAATGTATTCCCAAGTTTATCAAGACATTTTGCAGGAGAATGTTAGGCTACCTGTCCACTAATTGAAGCTCAACAGAAGTTGGGTGAGGCAACAGGACAACGAACCAAAACACAGAAGTAAATCAACAACAGAAGAAAACAGTTGATACACTCAATTAGTATTTGGTAGCATTGCCTTTAAATTTTGCGTCAAACTTTTCGGGTAGCCATCCACAAGCTTCCCACAATAAGTAGGGTGAATTTTGGCCCATTCCTCCTGACAGAGCTGGTGTAACTGAGTCAGGTTTGTAGGCCTCCATGCTCGCACATGCTTTTTCAGTTCTGCCAACAAATTTTCTATATGATTGAGGTCAGGGCTTTGTGATGGCCACTCCAACACCTTGACTGTTGTCCTTAAGCCATTTTGCCACAACTTTGGAAGTATGCTTGGGGTCATTGTCCATTTGGAAGACCCATTTGCATCCTGACTAATGCCTTGAGATGTTTCTTCAATATATCCACATAATTTTCCCCCCTCATGATGCCATATATTTTGTGAAGTGCACCAGTCCCTCCTGCAGCAAAGCACCGCCACAACATGATGCTGCCAACCCCGTGCTTCACGGTTGGGATGGCGTTCTTCTAGTGATCTCAAGAAAGTTTGACTTGTGATTCTTAGCATATACACATTGTGTTCTGTCTGCAAGATCATTTTCAAGCCAATTGACAGCCCGTTCATTGAGTCTGGCTAGCAACAGTTCATGGTCAACTGAATCAAACGCATTTGATAAATCAACAAACATTGCAGCACAATGTTGTTTTTTATCAAGTGCATTATGATGTAATTTGCGACTGCCATAGCTGCAGTTATGGTCCTGTGCCCTAACATAATACACACAACATAAAGTAATCATGCACACTCTTAGAAAAAAGGGTTCCAAAAGGGTTCTTCGACTGTCCCCAAAGGAGAACCCTTTTTGGTTCCAGGTAGAACCCGTTAGAGTTCTATGTAGAACCCTCTGTGGAACCAAAAGGTTATTCAAAGGTTTCTCCTATGGGGACAGCAAAATAACTTTTAGGTTCCCGGTAGCACCTTTTTTGTGTATATGGTGTATATGGGACAGTAGTACAGTATTCAAACTAGATTCGAACCTTCACCTTCTTTACAAAATCATAAACTTTCATAAATGAAATGCTCATTAAAAGAGTCAGATCATCAAAAGTAATGTATAATGCCAGTGATACAGGCTAGGAGTAGAGAAGTGTTTGTGGGTAATAATGTGAATGAGGCCAGTCATTTTTCAGGCAGGTGATGTAACTAAAGCATTGTAAACCCAGAGAGCTGGGAGGGAGGGACACTGCCCTTTACTCTTTAGATGAGCCCTCTAACCTGCCGGCTCAACCTCAAACTGTCAACATGAATGATGCGCCGTCTTAATGCCGGATCTCACTCAAGGTGAGGTCTCCCACGCTGCACTGTACCGAGACATTTAGCATTCAAGCCTCTATAAAACACCCTATTCCTCCTTAGAATGCCCCCCCCTCCCTCCCCTCTATTTTTCACCAAATTGTAAACTCTCCACTTTTATCTCCGGGTCCATCTCCATCTCTCTCTCTACCTCTCCTCTTGCCCCTCACCCCAACTTGGATTTATTAGCTGCCATCTTTGGCCTGGAGAATGACCCCCACCTTAAACTAATTTCAATGGAGCCAATAAATTTATTTGGCAGATAAATCACTGCTTACCAAATGCTCGCAGCGCAGAGAAGGTCAAAGTCATGGAAGGGATAAAAAGGAAATTACAGAGATGGTGAGTTCAGATGAGAGGTGCCAACACCAATGTAGCATGTAATGCACATCTATCTCCCTGTAGGTGGTGGTGGCAAACTGGACCCAAACCCCTTCACTTTTATCTTATCCTGTGTACTGTACATGAAACGGACTGAATAACTGATTCAAAGAAAAATGTATTGAAAGTTTATTGGTCGCGTACAGTTTAGCAGGTGTTATAGCTGGTGCAGCAAAATGCTTATGTTACTATCGCCTAACAATGCAGTAAAATGTCAAACAATTCAAATGTAAGGAAATAAAATACAAAAAGAAACGGTGGGACAAATCTGATTAACAACCCAAATAGCAGGGGATATATTAGAGTAAGCTCTGCCAAGAATCCAGTGTATGTTGTGTGTATAAACAGTGTAAATAAAATATAATGTACAGTAGTAGAAATATTATGATGAGCTACGTAGGGGATACAGTATTTAAATACACAGTTTGAAACGGGAAGTGACCAGTGGCTCAATGTCTCTAACATGGGACAGCAGCATTGACTGTGTGTGTGTTTGCGTGTGTATGTGCATGTGTTTGTGAGTATGAGGTGTGTGTGTGAGTGTGCATCACCCGGTAGACGGCTAGTGATGGCTGTTCAATAGTCTATTCAACACTGTTCAAAAGTGCAGGGACAAAGAACTATGACATGACCTGACCAACAATTCTGTTACGTTACAGCCTCATTCTAAAATAGAAAATAAATATTTTTTTCCCCTCATCAATCTACACACAATACCCCATAATGACAAAGCAAAAACAGGTTTTTAGAAATTCACACAAAACATTTTTTTTACATAAGTATTTAGACCCTTTACTCAGTACTTTGTTGAAGCACCTTTGACAGCGATTACAGCCTTGAGTCTTCTTGGGTATGATGCTACATGCTACATTTGGGGAGTTTCTCCCATTCTTCTCTTCAGATCCTCTCAAGCTCTGTCAGGTTGGATGGGGAGCGTCACTGCACAGCTATTTTTAAGTCTCTCCAGAGATGTTCGATCGGGTTCAAGTCCGGGCTCTGGCTGGGCCACTCAAGGACATTCAGAGACTTGTCCCGAAGCCACTCCTGTGTTGTCTTGGCTGTGTGCTTAGGGTCATTGTCCTGTTGGAAGGTGAACCTTCGCCCCAGCCTGAGATTCTGAGCGCTCTGGAGCAGGTTTTCATTAAGGATCTCTCTGTACTTTGCTCCGTTCATCTTTGTCTTGATCCTGACTAGTCTCCCAGTCTCTGCCGCTGAAAAACATCCCCACAGCATGTTGCTGCCACCACCACCATGCTTCACTGTAGGGATGGTATTGGCCAGGTGATGAGCGGTGCCTGGTTTCCTCCAAATGTGACGTTTGGCATTCAGGCCAAATAGTGCTATCTTGATTTCATCAGACAAGAGAATCTTGTTTTTCATGGTCTGAGAGTCCTTTAGGTGCCTTTTTGCCAACTCCAAGCGGGCTGTCATGTGCCTTTTACTAAAGAGTGGCTTCCGTCTGGTCACTCTACCATACAGGCCTGATTGGTGGTTTCAAACTTCTTCCATTTAAGAATGAGGTGGACTCCACAGGTGGAATACATTTGCAAAAATGTCTAAAAACCTGTTTTCGCTTTGCTATTATGGGATATTGTGTGTAGATTGATGTGGGGGAAAAAATATTTCATCCATTTTAGAATAAGGCCCCTTTTAAGGGGTCTGAATATTTTCAGAATGCACTGTATTAGCACGCAAATTGCTTCATGAGAACCAGCAAACTAAAGTTGAAATAATTTTGCATGATATTATCAGATAAGCTAAATAAAATTAAAAAACATAATTCAGCATTGTCAATTGATCTAATGTCATTTCTTATCAATATTTCAAATCAAATCAAATTTTATTCGTCACATACACATGGTTAGCAGATGTTATTGCGAGTGTAGCGAAATGCTTGTGCTTCTAGTTACGACAGTGCAGTAATATCTAACAAGTAATCAAACAATTCCACAACAACTACCTAATACACACAAGTCTAAGTAAAGGGATGGAATAAAAATATATACATATAAATATATGGATGAGCGATGACCGAGCGCCATAGGCAAGATGCAATAATAGATGGTATACAAATACAGTATATACATATGGGATGAGTAACGCAAGATATACAAACATTATTAAAGTGCCATTATTATAGTAACTAGTGATCTATTTATTAAAGTAGCCAATGATTTCAAGTCTGTATGTAGGTAGCAGCCTCTCTGTGTTAGTGACGGCTGTTTAACAGTCTGATGGCCTTGAGATAGAAGCTATTTTTCAGTCTCTCGGTCCCAGCTTTGATGCACCTGTACTGACCTCGCCTTCTGGATGGTAGCGGGGTGAACAGGTAGTGGCTTGGGTAGTTGCTGTCCTTGATGATCTTTTTGGCCTTCCTGTGACAACGGGTGCTGTAGGTGTCCTGGAGGGAAGGTAGTTTGCCCCCAGTGATAAGTTGTGCAGACTGCACCACCCTCTGGAGAGCCCTGGGGTTGTGGGCGGTGCAGTTGCCGTACCAGGTGGTGATACAGCCCAACAGAATGCTCTCAATTGTGTATCTATAAAAGTTTGTGAGGGTTTTAGGTGACTAGCCAAATTTCTTCAGCCATCGCAGTCCGCCACTGACTGTGTGTTGTTACGATTACACCATGAGTCGTTAATCATGAAGCATACACCCTCGCCCTTCTTCTTCCCAGAGAGATGTTTATTTCTGTCAGCGTGACGCCTAAAGAATCCCAGCGGCTGTACCGACTTCGACAACATAACCCGAGAGAGCCATGCTTCCGTGAAACAGAGTATGTTACCATCCCT
This sequence comes from Salvelinus alpinus, assembly GCF_045679555.1. Taxonomy (NCBI): domain Eukaryota; kingdom Metazoa; phylum Chordata; class Actinopteri; order Salmoniformes; family Salmonidae; genus Salvelinus; species Salvelinus alpinus. The sequence goes on along the minus strand of NC_092089.1, from coordinate 46,206,451 downwards.
GATGTCTCTCTGGAAAGCAACTCTTGCCCTAATTTCGTCTACCTTGTTATCTAGAGACTGGACATTGTCGAGTAATATACTTGGAAGCGGTGGGTGGTGTGCATGCCTCTGAAGTCTGACCAGAAGCCCGCTCCGTCTACCTCTTCTGCGGCGACGTTGTTTTGGGTCGGCCTCTGGAATCAGATCAAATGCCCTGGGTGGTGGTGTGAACAAAGGATCCGCTTCGGGAAAGTAGTATTCCTGGTCAATATGTTGGTAAGTTGACGTTGCTCTGATATCCAATAGTTCTTTCCGGCTGTATGTAATAACACTTAAGATTTTCTGGGCTAACAATGTAAGAAATAATACATAAAAAACGAATTACTTTATAGTTTCCTAAGGACTAGAAGAGAGGCGACCCTCTCTGTCGGCGCCATCTTGCCACAACTATTTTGGTCAAGTACCAGGATAAACTCAATTAAATGTGCGGTCTTCCCACCTAATTCCATATGTACCGTGATTTAAGAGGGGATCACAATATGATGTTAATTTGATTTGTCTGACCAACCAGCCAACTGGGCTGCTTATCCATGACATCTCAACTCTTTAGTTTTTCAGTTGGCTGGTTGAGGACAGCACCTTCACTTGACCCTTAGGCCTGTATGGTAATGCCATGAAGTGGGAGGGGCAGTTATTTGAGAGGAGAGAGGCCACACAACATGAGCTCAAGGCCAGTGTCCTCTAAATATGTACCAACCCGCCTTAGCTATGTTTACGCATCTTTGTATACAAACTACTGCCTTCTATTCCTTCATTGAACTCTAAGGCCATCCATCCGCCTATCTAGTTATCAATATTCTTTACATGCCTGCCAACAGTGTCTAACTGTATGCATACAGGAAGGCAGAACATATTCAAAGCCTTTGCATCCTTCTGTACATCTGTGTGAAGTGCTTAGAATTCAATTTGCAGGCTTCCTATATGCTGTGCATATTGATAACATCTATCTACCATAGCAGATACAGTAGTACAGATTTCCAGGCTGCGCTCCAAAAGCCAGTGAAAGCATTCAGGCTTTAGATGGGAGTGCTGTGATCAGAGTGGGGCTCAATTAGCTACTGTTGTGGGTGTTGGGATTGGGGCCGGAGGCTGGGGGCCGAGTGGGGCCAAATCCTCTCCTCCAGGCCCAGCTGGAGGATTAGGAGGGTTTCCTGTCCCTTGGCTGACCCTTCAAACCCTGCCCAGATGTCCTGAACCCCCCCTGAACCCGCTCTTAACTCTTTCAAGACAAAGCACTCAGGTGACACCTCTTATCTCAAGGGCTCACTCTTTTCTCTCTCTCTTGCTCGGCCTCTTAACGGCTTTCCCTGCCCTCTGGTCTTGAGAGGGGGTGTTCGTAGTGTCGGCTATCCCTAGACTGGACTCGCGGTCTGGGGTTCTGAATGACTTAAGGATGGAAATTAGTCTCTTGATCTCAATCCTCCAATGCATGCCTGCTGCAAGGTGTTTAAGAATAGCCAACTAAGGTCGAGAGCCACTGACAAAGACGACGCTATCTGTATGAAATGAAGTGAAGAAAGGAAAAGTTGGTCTGTATGTATACCCGTCTGTGGCTCTGTTCAATAATCTGTCTGTGACCTCACTAACCTCTTGCCGTGCAGGTCTTCAGAAGTTGGTGGGGGTCCTTAAGGGGTCTCGAGGGTGACCCTGCTCCAAAGGACAGACACTTGGCAGGGTAATGACCACCCAAAGGGAACCCTATTGATATCTAAGAGGGCATGGAGAGATGAACGGATTAGGACTCTGTCCGGGTCAGATGCTGGGATTAGCATTCAAAATGGCTCTTATTTCTTAAACATATTCCGAGAAAGGTATTTTCATGAAATGCCCAAGTATTTCCTTATAGACCTGAGATACCATACTGTTTACACTGTTTAAGTAAGATGGAGTCTCTTACAGATGGGAATATAATAGCCCCATGTCTTCATCAAGGTTTGACAGTTTCAGTGTTGGATCAGTACTACTATACACATGCATGTATTCATCACAATAAAGTACACATCTTGACCACCTGCCCTCACATTCAGCCAAATATGTATGTATATGTATATGTTATCATCAATCTTCCTCCATCTCTCTACAATGTTCTCTGTTCTTTTTCATGTGCTTTTCTTAATCCTCCTCCTCTATTTATCCTCATCACCAGCATGTCTCTCCATCCCTTTATCTCTGTCCTCTTCCTCATTCCTTCCTCTCCCTTCTCCTCCTCCTCTCCCTCTGTCATTGCAGGGCAGTCAGAGTTTTAGGGACCCAGTGAACTGTGAAATCGCACAAATTGCTGTTGCTTTACGTCTGGCCCAGCGACAGAGGGAGAGAAAGAGAAAGGGAGAGAGAGAAAAGAGGAGGGAGAGAGAGATTTTCTGCTCCAGCACTTCTAAACCTTTTTTGCCCCCCTTATTCAAACACACGGACACACATGCACACGCACAGCTGCAAGACTGCATATCTCCCCCTACTACCTCCACTTCACCACCACCTACTCTCAACATATAATCCCTCCACCCCCCATGATAAGACACCACCACTTTGCTTTAGTATCCGGGTCACAGAACAACTTGGTGAAGCAGCCTCAAGAGCTTTAAAACCCCTAGACCTGGGAGAGACATTTCAGCCACTTCTAATGAAAAGAACGCTTCCCCTATCACCACAGTCCCAAAAAGGCTAAAAAGAACATTCTGTGACTGTGTTTGCACTTGTGATGACTCCATGTTTTTTTCTATTTCAGTCAGATAGTAAGAACTAAGCAGGATATGTATACAGCATACCTGACTTTACCTCATATTGGTCCATCCTTCTAACGATGAAGAGATGTCCAAAGCTATAGTTTTTAATGTTATATTTTTGGTTGTCTATTTTTAGACAACCCCAATCTATCCCATACTTTCTGCTCACAACAATTGATTTAGATTTCCATGCATCTCCACAACCTGAAATGTTATGAGCCAGCAAACCACATTATATGGATATATCCACATAAATTCGTAAAGATGTTCCCATAAAACTTTCTGGCTTTATTTTGAAGATATAATGCACCTGTGCGTATATAATGGACTGTGACCATCCCTCAAAGGCCGGTACCTACAGCATTGGAGCAATGGGCAACTTTCTTCCCTTATGTCCATATTATTTGCTGTATACTACCATCATGTGGAGCAAAGCTGCTACTGCAAGTTGGCCCTTTTATTTCAATATTTGCACTGTATCTTTGCACACTCACAGAGCCCAACAAACTCACACACACACACACACACACACACACACACACACACACACACACACACACACACACACACACACACACACACACACACACACACACACACACACACACACACACACACACACACACACACACACACACACATTTATACTGACTCTACACACCCGCACACCAACTCACATGCAAGCTGCTGCTACTCTGTCTATCTTATATCCCGTTGCCTAGTCCCCCTTATATATATCTACATCCATCACTCCAGTATCCCTGCACATGCATGGTATTGGAACTGACTTTTAAAATATTTCCTGTATATAGTATGCCTACTTACTTACTTTATTGTGTATTTCATATTTCTTATTATTATTTATCGTGTGTTCCTTTCTAGTGATACATTGTTATTGATTATTGCATTGTTGGGTTTTGAGTTTGCAAGCAAGGCATTTCACTGTACTTGTGCATGTGACATTACAACTTGAAAGAAAAACATTATTTATTGAGTTAGCTACCACTAGACGACGCTGTGACTTCGCTACCACCTTTAAAAGACCTAATACATGCGGAAGTGAATGGTTTTTGTAGATAATTAACATGAACTGTGTCTGTTCTCTTTAATGTATTATTTTCTCCGGTATTAACGTGTTCCTTTGAAATACCGCCGGTTCGTTCTCTTACCAATTTGTTGTTATCTCATCACCCGTGTTAGAAGCTGTCGGCTAGCACTGCTTGGTGCACATGCAGTCTTTAGTGCCCGGCTTTCATGTTTAAAAAATATATATATATTTCCATAGTATAGCAATGTTCTCTGTTTTACAAAATGAAGACGACGCTCGAGCAGTCGAACATGCAGTTAGAACAGCGATACATACTATTGTGAGTGTTATTTCTAGTATCAACAGTGCCAAAATACAGGAATATCAAAGTAAGTTGGCTGAGAAGGACAAAGAAAACGAAACGCTGAAACGCAAAGTTACAACAGCAGAACGTGAGGTCACAGCATTGCGAGGCTCCTTTGAATTTTCTGAAAATGAATGTCATCAAGTCAGGTCAAGCACTTATGCACTTTCACCAGAAATGCAAAGAGGGAAACCAATTTGCAATGAAAACGAGGTGTCAAGCAAAGCTGAGTGGAGAATAGATTTCCCCTGTGAGTATTGTCCCGATTGTTTTTATCCCAATGTTTAGCTCTTTGACATGCACTTACCAACCCCTACTTTTGTCCAAATATAATGTTTTGATCACATGTCTTGGTGGAAGGACTCCTCCACAGGTTTTTTCCCAGTGCAAAGACACAGCTTTTCCCACTGGGGCATCAACTATTTATATGTCCCATCACCAGAACCCTACCTCCCATTCTGCAGAAGAGCCTGGGCTTTTAGCAGAGCTAACCAGAGGCCAGTCCCCATCACCCAGTCCAGTCACCAGACCAGTGATAAAAGAGGAGCCCTCTGACATTGAGACATTCTACATTAAATGGGAGATGAGTGAGGATGGTATTAGGGAGCAACGGGAGGGCCTAGGCCCGATACACATCCTGGGAAAAGAGTACGAAGCCCAGCAGACGGGTGGAACTCCAACCAGGCAAAGAGATGGAACTCACCCTGTAGCTGGTAGCCAGAGTGGACATGAGTATGGGGAGAGATCGACCAGGCATCTGAAAAGTATGCATGTGAAATGATGAGATTATGATTTTTTTTAAATCAAGTTTAAGAGGATCATGCCAACGACAATATGGTTCTATTGTCTCAGGGAGCGCAGAGACACAGAGGAGGTTCAGAGAGAGAGTCCGTGCTGACCCTGAGAAGTTCCGGGCCTACAAGGAGAAGGAACGACGCAGGTAAATAGGTTACTGTACCTTTCACTACCACAGTCTGGGTGTCCACCTTCAATATAGTCTTGAGGAGAATATTGACGTTAACTTGAATTCAATTAATCTTAATTCCATTGTCCTACATGGAGACGTTCATTTCAGACATTTGAAAACAGAGCATGCAATATGTTTATATTTGATCATGTGTATGTGCATTTGTTGAAGAATCTGTGTTCATACTCACTCTTTTTTTTCAGGAATCAGCAGAGGAAAGTGTCGATATCAGATTTACCTGAAGAGACCCGCAGATTGAAGAGAGAGGCCTGGAGAGAAGCAGCCAGACGCTGTCGTGCCCGCAAAATGTCCTTTTTGCAAACAAAACCCACACAGCCCTGCCACCTCCCACAGAACACAGAGACACCTGGGGAGACTAGGGGACACCACAGACAGTAGGGGGGGATTAGGCCTGCACAGATGAGTTTAGGCTGCCAAACAAAGATGGGGATTTGGGATCATATTTGTTGATATCTCCTTTGTTGTTTGAGAGGATGAATTCTGTATCATATTGTAATGATCCAGTTATTCAATGAATTGGTTCGGGCTGTTAATGTTCTATGATTTTTTTATTTAGAGATGTCGGTAAATTAATTCACATTGTACACCATTTGCTATTGTTCACTGATTTACCACTAGACGGTGCTGTGATTGAGCCACCCCAAACACATTTGACACGTGACGCGCGCGATTGGCGCGGCGGAAGTGAACTGCTAGGTAAACGTTGAGCTGTAATACAGTTGCTCTCTAAAACATGTCAAATAAATTTTCTTCTGAATATTTTATACAAGTGAGTGCCTTTGAAATACCACGTTTTCGTTCGCTTTCTCTCTTTGATAATATTGTTACTGAAGGGTTACAAACTGACGCACACATCGGTAAAGTTGTTGGCTGCTGACTGTTTAGCCAGCTGAGCTAGCTAGAAATGTTACGTTACAGTGCCACAGACAAAAGGGTTAGCTAGTTATCAGCTGCTTCACTCTGTGACTTGGCCAACTTAGCAAACTTGATAACGTTAGATTGTGTGGGTGAGTTAAAAAGAAGAAAAGAAATCTCCCAAGTAGAGTAATGAATTCCTGTTTACATAACGAAGAAAACGCTCGTGCAGTGGAAAACGCTATCAGAACAGCGGTAAATACTGTCATGGATGTTATTTACAATATGAACACTACCAAAATACTAGAATATGAAAGGAAGTTGGCAGAGAGGGACAAAGAAAATGAAACACTTAAATGTAAGCTTAAAAAAGCTGAAGACGAATTAACAACATTTCGAGTAGGCCTATCCTTTGAATTGTCTGCACTGTCACCAGAAAGAGATTTTGGGAAACCGATGTGCAATGAGAACGAGGTGGCAATCGAAAATGATTGGAGAATGGATTTCCCCAGTAAGTAGCTCTGTCCTGATTGCTTGTTTATCAGTAGTTCATAATACTGTACATTCCCACTCAAGTCACCGGTGCATAAATGTCAGTGTGTACATCATTATAGACACTATGATATCATGAGGATGAATGTATTCGTAGTTGATATTCCCCATATGTTAAAGTAATGCTGTTGCCAGTACTGAGACAAATCTGGTACATGAGGTCATGTAGCTAACTACCCAATTTTCCTCAGTATATGCTCTGCAGATTATCATTGTGTACTAGGTACTGCCCCATTTAACATTGCAACGCCTATGATGAGACATCTTCTTGTAATCTTGTTCATTTTAACCGCCCTGCTGGTAAAGGCAACTTGAAAATGTCTATGCTCAAACCTGGCCAGTTTGTGACCAACCCCTGCTTTAGATATCATGTATTTGTTTCAATCCCAGGTCTCAATGCAGGGACTCCTGGGCTTTCAGCAGAGCGAGCCAGAGGCCAGTCCCCATCAGCCATTCCATTCACCAGCCCAGTGATAAAAGAGGAGCCTGCTGACACTGGGTCTTTCTACATCAAATGGGAGATGAGTGAGGAGAGCATTGCAGAACAACAGGAGGGTTTAGGCCCGATGCACATCTTGGGGAAAGAGTCTGATGGAACGTCTTCTGTTGCTGGTAGCCAGAGTCCAGGCGATCGACGTTCAGAACAGTCTGAGGAGACATCGACAGAGCATGTGAAAAGTATGCTTGTGTGTCTTGTCTCTGTCCTTTTCTGTTTGTTGATGTTGTGTTTTTTATAGTGGAGTGGTGAGAGGATTGTAAAGTTGTAAGGGGTCTTATGGGTTTAAAAACAACTGTCTGCTATGCAGTTCATAGTAAAATCCAAGTTGAATTCAGGTTTAAGAGGATCATGCCAATAACAATACGGTTCTATTGTCTCTTGACATCAGGGAGGCTGTCAAGCGCAGAGACACAGCGGCAATACAGAGAGAGAATCCGTGCTGACCCTGAGAAGTTGCGGGCCTACAAGGAGAGGGCAAAATGCCGGTATGACCTTTCATCCACACAGTCTGGGTGTCCACAATTTCACTTAAATTGTGATTCAATTTAGTTAAGTTCTCTTGCAAAACATGGAGCATGCAATATTTCTCACATGTTTAGCATATTTTAGTGCTTTGACTGGTCTGGATTTTGGGTTGTCAGTTATTTTTTTATTTATCTGTGCTGTGAAAGACAAATCCACAGTAAAATACTCTCAATGTGTTTTGCAGTGTAACACAGTAGATTACATTACAATTTTGGACTTTTTTTTTTCAATGTGGGAAAACAGTACTGTAATCTTCCGTAATATAAAGCTTCCTGTTATATTACTGTACTTCACATAAAAACATATTTACAGTTAAGAGCGTTGGGCCACTAACCGAAAGGTCGCTGGTTCAAATCCCCGAGCCGACTAGGTGAAAAATCTGCCGATGTGCCCTTGCGCAAGGAACTTAACCCTAATTGATCCTTTAAGTCGCTCTGGATAAGAGCATCTGCTAAATGACAAAAATTGTGTTAAAGTCAACAGTGCTTCACTGTCGGGAGAATATTTTAATAGATATTTTAAAATATCATTGATTGTCACGAAACGTCTGTGTAAAGTATAAATGGAAAAGGTTTATTGTCTAACCGGACATGTTAGACTATGTTGAGCCAATTCAGCTCAGATGTCTTGGTTCCGATGCTACAGGCAGGATACGCTTCTGTCAGTAGATCCCTATCAAAGAGACTCTGACACCTATTCTTGGACTGTCAACAGTGAAAGACCAGTACAAAATGATCCACCTTGTTGCTAATGAGGACATGACAAATGGTCAAATTTGAAAGAAAATGGACTGTTACAAGAGCCTCCCATCATCATTGTCAATAATTCTCTACCAGGATGCATTGGAGGTACCAAATAATCTTGGCTCAGACAAAAATAAACATATAATAACATATTGGCTTTGTATAGCACTGTGAACACTTGCCACACAAGCAACCATCAATTTATCCCATGCAATTGGTATTGCTTTTTAGGGAGGAGGAGGAGGATGATGATGAGGATTGGATCAGCAACTTTCATGTCCCTTGGCAGCAGACGCCTGAAAGCCTCAGGCGAGCCATTGCAGAGGGACGAAGAGTCGAGGCGGCGGATAGGCGGCTGATGGTGAGGATCACCGTTGATGCAATGCGTGTACACTGCCTCAACCCCAACAAGAAAGTATGTGCAGAAATAGCCAAAGCCATAGTTGCAGAATATCCAGAGAGCTTTGCAGACCTGTCAAAAGAAGGGGAACTGCTTAGCAGAAGGTACTCCTCCTTGCTCACCCAAATAAAGACAAGAGTGGAGCATGTGAACCGGAACACTGAAAATAGAATACGCAGACCCAAGATGAGCAAAAAAGGGGAACACAGCAACAGACAAGCCAAAACAGCAAGAACAAAAGTGGACAGTTATGGGTGCATCAACTGGCACCCACACAACCTTCCGGAAGGAGAGACTACTGAGTCCATGGAAAACAAGAGACAGATTATGGCCACCATTTTCAACATTGCAGGCCCCATAGGTGTGGACAGGGGAGACGTGGATGAATTCATGAGGCTTACGTACATTAACCAACGCCACATGATAAATGCATGGCCAGCCCCAAGCATCGGTGATGTCAAGGAACAATGGCCTTTTCTTTTTACCAAGAGATGGCTCTGCGCCCACTTCCACATGCTCACTGGAGTTGAGATCGACCGCTGCCTCAGTGACGCTCTGCTGAGCAAGGGAAACACCATTGTCAATTTCTTCCGAAGTCAGAAACCCAAATGGAGGAGAGGCATCATAAGTCTCCTCAATGACATTGAAGGTGACCTCAGTGGAAACAACAAGGACCTCACAGCCTGTGCTGCCATTCTTCTGGTGCTGTCCCACTTCAGAGAGAAAGAGGACTCTCTCTTCCTCTTGGCTGATGTAAGTTATTGTGTGTGATTTTATTCAAATAAAAAACATTGTATTCTGATTGTTTCATACTGGGACTATATACATTATACTGTGATTTTACACACATGATTGATCATATCAAGATTCAACAACCTTCTTTTTGTGTTTAATGTAGGTGAATGACACCCAGATGGATGTAGAGGCTCAGTTGCATTTGCCGGCCACTCCAAGACTTATCATGCTTGGTAATGACAACATTTTGTGTATGGACTGGAGATTATCATATTCATAACTCAGATTATGTCCATGGTGGGGCTAGATAAACCACCAGAAATACGTACTGGTACTTAACTACATAATGTTAACGCTGCACAGAAGAATAGAACAATAAGATGAATTCTAGCCTAAATACTGTAATATTTAATTGTGGTGGAACAGTAATATATTGTGTAGGCCTATATTAGAAAATATCTTGTGTAACACAATCATTATTACTGTATACTTCAGGGAGTTCCCTGCTGGCTTCATCTAAATGGATGGTGTCGATCGAGGGAAGAGTGGTCTGTGTTTTGGAAAATCAGTCCGACTTTGCTGCTGCCCTCTCTGTGCTCTTCGGCTGTTTCTACGTGTTCAATACAGAGTACCAGGAGACAGCCTCAGCAACACTGGAGTTTATTCAGAGGCAAGTATTGAACATTTATTCATCCAGCACTTACATTTGTCTTGCATGCCTTGCAGTTAAATTACATTTTGTTTTTGCTTATCTCAGTTTTGAGAGACTTACTTAGTGTTGCAAAGGGAGGGTATATTACTGGAAACTTTAGTTTACCAGTAAACTACCAGATTTTTGGTATTTTTCAAGGATTTTATGTAATCTATTACAATACATATAGTGGCCCTTTTGGGTACCTCAGATTATCACAGGTGTCTGTAATTATCTCTGGCCCTCTGTGTGGCCTTATCACATGTAAATATATGAAATAATTAAAGAAGATGATTTTAAAATAGAAAAACAAAGCTGTAAAACATTAATTAGGCTATTTTCTCTTGAACCTTATAGTCTATCTACTAGAAACTCATGGACAATATGGACACATATATAAAAAATTAATACTATATATGAATACATATGTTTTAAAGTTATTCAAGTATAAATTACCAAAGTTACAATAGATTGCCATACATTTTCTCCTAACTACCAAAATTACTGAAGATTCTGGTAGATTGGTAAATTACCGGTAGCTTTGCAACCCGAATTGAAAGAATTGTGAAAGCAATGCCTGGATTGACTAACTCTTCTATGTTGACTGTTTAGGTGTCTAGTAGGGATCAACCCAAATGAAGGAACCAAATGCTCTTCATACCTTGATTCAGAAGCCGGGGTGAGCCGCAGGACTGGAAGAGTTGTGCAAAGGAAGACCGATGCAGTTGCCGCCTTCCTCAAAGACCTGACTGAATTTGAATGGTGAACCAGTTTCATAGGAGATGCAAACACACAAACAAGGATGCACATACATGATGCATAGCTTCAAATGTTGTAATGTTGCTCTTGTTTAATATCAATCAATCACCACTACAGATTGCAATTGAGATCTGTCATCTTGGAATATTTGTCCTATGTTTCTGTTGGCTGGTCCTGTCTGTGATGGGGAAACGTGATTTTATAACTTTTATGTTATAATGATGTTCTAAATGATTACTGGAAGTGTTTTTTTTGTTGACAAATTTTAAGACGTTTTGTAGACTTATTGTAAACAAAATCAGTGTGATAAATTCTATTTTGTTCGTAAGGAGTTCCCATTTCCCTACAGTGTTAAAGGGGCAGTGCAGTTAAACTTGATTTTCCTGCTTTGTTATATATTTCCACACGATGAGGTTGAAATAAAACTCAGAAATTGTGAAAATTATGCCCTTTTTTGTGTAAGAGCTGTTTGAAAATTGCCTGGAATTGCAGCCAGTCTAGTTGGGATGGAACTTTTTGGCCCACCTCATGACGTCGCAATGTGATCTAATTATAATAGATCAATGATTGTTCATCTGGGTAAGGGGGTGGGCTCTAGACCATCCTATCAGCCAATCTGGTCTGTGTATGTAAATAATGTATACTCAAATGTGTTTCCTAATGCCCACATGATCAAACTGAGCATTTTTAGGGCCAAAGGAGGCTCAAGGAAATAAATGGTTAAACATACAGTATATGTTGGAGTTATTTTTCATTAAATACAGTGATTTGTTATACATATGGTGATGATTTAAAAATAGAATTACATTTTAAATTTTAGTCATTTAGCAGACGCTCTTATCCAGAGCGACTTACAGTAGAGAGCATACATTTTTATTACATTTTTTTACATAGTGAGACAAGGATATGCCTACCGGCCAAACCCTCCCTAACGACGCTATGCCAATTGTGCGTCGCCCCACGGATCTCCCGGTTGCGGCCGGCTGCGACAGAGCCTGGGCGCGAACCCAGCCCAGGCGCAAACCCAGAGACTCTGGTGGCGCAGCTAGCACTGCGATGCAGTGCCCTAGACCACTGCGCCACCCGGGAGACACCCTAATTCCCATTACAAAGAGTGCATGGGGGCTTAAGCTGTTATCTTTTTCAATATTACTTATTTGTGATAAAACGTCCTGTTTTGGATTAAACTGCATTTTGCCATTGCCAGTCTAGCTTGAGGAATGGAATTTGTCTACTCCTTACAGTGAGGTGTTTTTCTCTGACTGGTAACCAATTAATTTCACACCTTAAATTACAGTAAAATGTTAAACAATTTTAAGTACAATTGGCCATAAATCAATAAGATCTCCATTAATCCCCCATTCATTCAACCTGTACTTGATGTGTGTGTTCTGCTGCTGAGTAGTTTATTTAAAAAATGTTGCACTTGAATGGGATTAATAGTGAGTTGGGAGGCTATGATCAAAACTCACCCAATCTAGCTGATTCTATTAGGTGACACTCAGGTTACCTGTTCAAGAGGTCATTTTGACTGCATCTACTGTTTATTGTCAAATCAAATGTACTATCCATGTGCTCTTCTTGACACGCTTCTGTTTGTTTCTTTGTTCATTCTTTATCAAATTTAACCAATAGAACTCATGGCTCAACGAAGAAGGTGTGTGACAACTGCAAAAAGTTGTTAAATTGTGCTTCTAAAATATGTGAGAGCTGCAAAGCTGTGCAGCCTTTCAAGAAATACCACAAATTACGCAATAAGGCAATGGACAAGACACTGATGGAGTGGGCAAGAAAGACCATCCTGCACAACAACGTTGCCAGGTTCCTGGACTCATTTTTTATAATGGTAACTACATTTCTGGACACATTCTTAGCTTTATTCCATTTGAATTGAACTAATTCCCATTTTATTTATGATTTGCAGCCATCTGATTGAAATGATAATTCTCTAAACCCTTTTGTCTTCTTCAGCTCCGGAAAGTGCATGCTCTGGGCTTTAGGCCCGTCCTCCTCATAGGGAAGCAGTCCCGTGGAGGCTGCTGGGGAGTAGAAATCATGATGCCCACCAACCCTCAGCCAGGTCTGGAGGAGGACTGCCTCCAGGAGCTGCTCAAATACTATGAATCTTTACTGAAGCGTAAGTTACTCTCCACTCTCAACAGCATCCACAACATACACTGAGTGTACAAAACATTAAGGACACCTGCTCTTTCCATGACATAAACTGACCAGGTGAATCCAGGTGAAAGCTATGATCCCTTATTGATGTCATTTGTTAAATCCACTTCAATCAGTGTAGATGAAGGGGAGGCAGGTTAAAGAAGGATTTGTAAGCCTTGCAACAATTGAGATATGGATTGTGTATGTGTACCATGCAGAGGTTTAATGGGCAAGACAAAATATGTACCTTTCACTGGTAGTAGGTATCCTTAATGTTTTGTACAGTCAGTATACGTTCAACATACATACAACAGCATATACCAACAACTCCCCTCTGTGTAACAACACATCAAGGTGAAGATTGCAGAATGTATGCTACATTCTTTTATTATTTATAAAAAATACCTGCCATTTTTCTTCAAACAGATATGCCTGACAACCAGCCCCCCACTAACTCCACAGAAGCCACCAGTGGTAGTGTCCTGGAAGGACAAGCGGGACAGGACGGAGACGAGGGTGACGTTAGCACTGGGGAAGGAGTGGACGAAAGGGCTGCAGATGTGGAAGTGGGAGAAGATGATGGTGATAGAACTGAGGGACATGAAGAGGACAAGGAACCTGATTACCAGCCACCTGCCAAGAAGACAAAGTAGAGCAAGCTGCACCACACCACAGAGGTGTGCTCTCCAAACTTAGCCATAATAGTATTTTTTTTAAATGTTGTGCAACAGCTGTATGCATGTTCATGTTTTCTATCAAGCATCTGTCTGTGTGAGAGGCCCGATAAATAAACGACTTAAGGCAGAAAAACAGCATTATTCATTATTTTAATCTCCTTGTGGAAATGTACCAATCCAGACAAAATACATACATCTACTGAAATGTAAATCAATGACTGTCCACCAAGGTTTAGGCTTACTTCAATTTGCGCACGGTCTGTATTTATGACTGGTTATAAAATCAAAGTTTATTTGCAGATGTTATCGCAGGGGGAGCGAATTGCTTGTGTTTCTATCTCCAACAGTGCAGTGATAATACCTAGAAAACAATAAGCACATCATCCAAAAGCAAAGGTTGGGCGGCTCTACTACGACAGCCCTAGTGTGTGTATCTGTGTTGTGGAGCCTGTGTTCATACTCATTCTCTCTTCAGGTATTATCAGAAGAGGGTGCTGATATCAGATCTACCTGAAGAGACCCAGAGACAGCAGAGGGAGGCCTGGAGAGATGCATCCAGACGCCGTCGTGCCCGCGAATTGTCCTCCCTTCAGACGAACCCCACACAGCCCTGCCACCTCCCCCAGAACACAGAGACACCTGGGGGGACTAGGGGATGCCACAGGGGCAGGCAGTAGGGTGGAAGGTTTGGATAGCTACTGGACAGTTCTTTTGACATTCCATACAGACCACTTACTTTAAATGAGATCTTGAGCATGGCCTTTAACAGTTTCATGACTGAATAGATACCTGGTTCATCTCTGTAATTAGTGTCATTGAGCCTATCAACAGGTTGCACTGTTTGTGCATGTTCAGGAGTTTCCTGACAGGTTGAACTTACAGGTGTACCTTATCATCCATACTTGCAGTGTTATTCTATCAGTTGTTCAATTTAGCATTAAATATTGTACAGTTTGTACAAATGTTTTTCCTTTTTCATTTAAACATACTGTCCATCTTTTGCAAATTAATAACATTTAACAAACTTAAGTATTTTTGGGGATTTCAAATGGTCCTGATCTGAAACAATTGGATAGGTGTTATAGAATTATGACCAAAATAAATCCCTTGATTTTGGAAGAATATGACTTATTTATATCTTTATTACCTTATGATCCAACAAGTTTGAATACCCTTATTAAGAGCCGAGGTGGCAGCCTACCTGGATCCTTTGCTATTTGCAGACCGCACTAAAACTGCTGTTGAAGATGCTCTTCTCTATCTCTCCCACAGAGCACAATATTCTTTGACTTCTCCAGTGCATTCAATACCATACAACCCCACCTGCAGGCCCAAAAGCTAACGGACATTTATCTCAACCCACGCATAATCAAATGGATTGTGATATGATCAATAGACCACAGTTTCGAAGACTGAACCAGGCAGTATCAGATCGGATATGTACAAACATGGGGTCCCCCGCAAGAAACGGTCCTGTCACCTTTCCTGTTTATCCTTTACACAAATGCCTTTACACACAACAATGAACTGGTGACTGCTATAGTAAGCTGTATCATGAGAGGAGACAATGCTCACCACAGGGAAACAACAGAGTCCTTTGTGACATGGTGTGAGGCTAACTACCTGGACCTGAATCTACTAAAGACCAAAAAGCTAGTGGTAGATTTTAGGGGAAAAAATGTTTTCAATCAAATTTGTATTAATGGTAAAGACCTTAGTACTGTTGACTCTTACAAGAACTTGGGTGTAATAGTGGACAACAAGCTGAACTGGAAGGAGAATTCACAGTGTCTACAAAAAAGCCCAATCCAGACTGTATTTTTTAGGGAAGCTTAGATATTGTCGTTGATAAAATGCTTTGCATGTTCTACAACAGTGATGTGCTGGAATGGGCCAAGGAGGACTTAAACCAGCTTGACAGAATCATCAAGAAAGCCAGTGCTACAATCAGCTGCAGTCTAGAATCAATGCAGGACATATTCATAAAAGGGCTGCAAGCTAAGACACACATGATCATGGACAATGACACCCACCCACTCCACAGCACTGTAATGCAGCACCCACTCCACAGCACTGTAGTGCAGAACAGGGGCAGCTTCAGTAGCAGGTTCATCCTGCAAAGAAGCTGCACAGAGAGGTTTAGACGGTTGTTCTTATCCACAGCAATGAGACTTAATGAGTGTAATAATGAACTGATTTATTGTGAATGTTGTTGCTGCTTGTTTCCCCAGAGTAGGATAGACAACAGCATTTCTTAACTCCTTTGAATTGAACTCTATATTTTATGGCCTCTAAGGCGCATACTGTATGTGTCTATCTGTTTTCATCATGTGTTTGTTACATGTCTTCTCTTGTCCTTGTAATTTATTGATGATGCTTAGTGCTAAAACCATTTCCCAAGTCGGGATCAATAAAGTACTACTCTACTCGCTACTCGTCACAGAAAAAAGAAGCACAAATTCCTTAATTATGAATCTTTTATCATGACTAAATGCAGCTTGATACAACATTGAGAAGATGAACTATCTTGACAAACCTTACGTGTGGAGTGATTGTAACTGTAGAAAGGAAATGTGCATGCAGAGTAACTCAGAGGTTGCACCAGTGTAGTCAAACAGGCAATACAGGAACACGTTTTGGACCACAAGCAGAAATAAGGCAGGTTGTGAGATGTGAGATGTTGATTATGATAGGTTGTATTAGATCGTATTCTACAGACTCAGTGGCGGTTCTAGCTTATATGCCCCCCCCCCCCCCCCTGCAGGCTACACACATTATCATGATGAAACTGTGTGAAATTACATCCAATGTTAAGTAAGCTAGTTGGACAGAAAACTGAATGTGGTCGCCCTATGTGTAATAGCATAGCAAGCAACATAGGCTAACAAACAAAAGTGTTATACTAGCCTATTTCATTACATGCATAATATTATACTCATAAAGAGATACAGTGAGGGAAAAAAGTATTTGATCCCCTGCTGATTTTGTACGTTTGCCCACTGACAAAGAAATTATCAGTCTATAATTTTAATGGTAGGTTTATTTGAACAGTGAGAGACAGAATAACAACAAAAGAATCCAGAAAAACGCATGTCAAAAATGTTATAAATTGATTTGCATTTTAATGAGGGAAATAAGTATTTGACCCCTCTGCAAAACATGACTTAGTACTTGGTGGCAAAACCCTTGTTGGCAATCACAGAGGTCAGACGTTTCTTGTAGTTGGCCACCAGGTTTACACACATCTCAGGAGGGATTTTGTCCCACTCCTCTTTGCAGATCTTCTCCAAGTCATTAAGGTTTCGAGGCTGATGTTTGGCAACTCGAACCTTCAGCTCCCTCCACAGATTTTCTATGGGATTAAGGTCTGGAGACTGGCTAGGCCACTCCAGGACCTTAATGTGCTTCTTCTTGAGCCACTCCTTTGTTGCCTTGGCCATGTGTTTTGGGTCATTGTCATGCTGGAATACCACCCACGACCCATTTTCAATGCCCTGGCAGAGGGAAGGAGGTTCTCACCCAAGATTTGACGGTACATGGCCCCGTCCATCATCCCTTTGATGTGGTGAAGTTAAACACCTCCAAAGCATAATGTTTCCACCTCCATGTTTGACGGTGGGGATGGTGTTCTTGGGGTCATAGGCAGCATTCCTCCTCCTCCAAACACGGCGAGTTGAGTTGATGCCAAAGAGCTCAATTTTGGTCTCATCTGACCACAACACTTTCACCCAGTTGTCCTCTGAATCATTCAGATGTTTATTGGCAAACTTCAGACGGGCATGTATATGTGCTTTCTTGAGCAGGGGGACCTTGCGGGCGCTGCAGGATTTCAGTCCTTCACGGCGTAGTGTGTTACCAATTGTTTTCTTGGTGACTATGGTCCCAGCTGCCTTGAGATCATTGACCAGACCCTCCCGTGTAGTTCTGGGCTGATTCCTCACCGTTCTCATGATCATTGCAACTCCACGAGGTGAGATCTTGCATGGAGCCCCAGGCCGAGGGAGATTGACAGTTCTGTTGTGTTTCTTCCATTTGCGAATAATCGCACCAACTGTTGTCACCTTCTCACCAAGCTGCTTGGCGATGGTCTTGTAGCCCATTCCAGCCGTGTGTAGGTCTACAATCTTGTCCCTGACATCCTTTGGAGAGCTCTTTGGTCTTGGCCATGGTGGAGAGTTTGGAATCTGATTGATTGCTTCTGTGGACAGGTGTCTTTTATACAGGTAACAAACTGAGATTAGGAGCACTCCCTTTAAGAGTGTGCTCCTAATCTCAGCTCGTTACCTGTATAAAAGACACCTGTCCACAGAAGCAATCAAACTCTGCGAGCCAGAAATCTTTCTGATTGAGAGGGGGTCAAATACTTATTTCCCTCATTAACATGCCAATCAATTTATAACATTTTTGACATGCGTTTTTCTGGATTTTTTTGTTGTTATTCTGTCTCTCACTGTTCAAATAAACCTACCATTAAAATGATAGACTGATCATTTCTTTGTCAGTGGCCAAACGTACAAAATCAGCAGGGGATCAAATACTTTTTTCCCTCACTGTAACATACCTGCATACCTTTATCTTTTGCGCGTTTCTCCTCTTCTTTCCTCTTTTTCTTAAACTGGGCACTGATGGCTTAGACCTTTTCTTATCCATTTGTGTTGATTTGGCACTCGAGCATCAATACATTACCCATCCCCCAACACTGTCAACCAAAAGTCAAGACTAAACCAATTCACCTTGGTGGTGTGCAGACTGGTTTTATATTATTCTTAACGATTTCGCACAAACCAGAAAATGTTTGTGAAACTATATATTCACAGTATTGTGATTGAATTGTGGTTTATTTGGTATCATTTCATAGTGTGACTGATTTTACTAATTGCATTTGTACTGTACAAAGTTAGAGGTGCACTATTTGATAGATTCCCCCGCTCCCCCTACCTCTAGCTTCCAGTGGGGATACCTGAGGTCAACCTACCCTCTCCCCCCTCCCCATCTAGTACTTCTGAGTGGGAGACCTTCCCAGGCAGTAGCCTGCCTAGCTCACAAACTAGAATCAGGGCGCCCACTCCGACAAGGTTAATTGACCCACAGTCCCACACGGTGACATGATATCATTGACGTGACGTGCAAATGAACGATAGAAAACCTATTGTGCAAATGTCACCATTCCAAAAAATATTGTGTGGGGGCCCTGTACCACCCCCGGCAATGCCCATGTCGCCTATACCTAAATCCGCCACTGTGTCTGAATTATAAACAATGTATATGAGAAGAGGTTATAGTAACAATCTAACACTTTACACTTTAACGTCTTGAAATATTACATTTTATTGACAAAACAACTCTCTGTACAATGTTGCATTGAATATCGTCACTAAAGCAGCATACAGTATAGCCAGTCTATGTCATTTGTAATAATCTATTGCATATAGGCTCCATCTTCCATTGCCTAGCCCTAGTGCTTATAGAAAACATAGAAATGAACATAGAAACATCAACATTTATGGCATATCATGGACAGAAGAACCTTACCCTGAAATATTGCTCTGGTGTATTTATTTTCCCATTATTTATTATAACCATAACACAAACAGAAATAGCAGAGGTGTCATGTCCAAAGGGGTCACAGGGGCACATGCCCCCCTCAGATTTGTCCTGTTTAAAGATATTTACATCATATACAGTATATACAGTGCCTTCAGATGATATTCACACTCAACTTTTTCCACATTTTGTTTTGTTACAAAGTGGGATTCAAATTGATTTCGTTGTCATTTTTTGGTTAATGATATACACAAAATACCATGTTATGTCAGTGGAAGAAAAAGTATATTATTTTGTATTAATGGAAAATAAAACACTAATATATCTTGATTAGATAAGTATTAAACTCCCTAAGTCAATACATGTTAGAATCCCCTTTGGCAGTGATTACAGCTGTGAGTCTTTCTGGGAAAGCCTCTAAGAGATTTGCACACCTGGATTGTGCAATATTTGCCCATTATTCTTTAAAAAATGTGTTAAGCTCTGTCAAGTTGGTTATTGATCACTGCTAGACTGCGATGTTCAAGTCTTGCCATAGATTTTCAAGCTGATGATTTAAGTCAAAACTGTAACTAAGCCACTCAGGAACATTCAATGACGTCTTGGTAAGCAACTCCAGTGCATATTTGGCCTTGTGTTTTAGATTATTGTCCTGTAGAAATTTAAATTTGTCTCCCAGTGTCTGTTGGAAAGCAGACTGAACCAGGTTTTCCTCAAGGATTTTGCCTGTGCTTAGCTCTATTCCGTTTCTTTTTATACTATACTTTATACTTTCCAAACAATAACTTTCCAAACAATAACATGATGCAGCTACCACCATTCTTGAAAATATGAAGAGTGGTACTCAGTGATGTGTTGGATTTGCCCAAACATAACACTTTGTATTCAGGACAAAAAGTTAATGTATTTGCCACATTTTTTGCAGTATTACTTTAGTGCAAACAGGATGCATGTTTTGGAATATTTGTTATTCTGTACAGACTTCCTTCTTTTCACTCTGTAATTTATGTTACTATTGCGGAGTAACGATGTTGTTGATCCATCCTCAGTTATCTCCTATCACAGCCATTAAACTCTGTTACTGTTTTAAAGTCACCATTGGTCTCATGGTGAAATCCAAGAGTGGTGTCCTTCCTCTCCGGCAACTGATTTAGGAAGGATGCCTGTATCTTTGTAGTGACTGGGTGTATTGATACACCATCTAATGTGTACAATTAATAACTGCACAATGCTCAATGTCTGTTTTTTTTTTTACCCTTCTACCAATATGTGCCCTTCTTTGCAAAACATAGAAAATCCTACCTGGTCTTTGTAGTTGAATCTGTGCTTGAAATTCACTGCTCGACTTAGGGACCTTACAGATAATAGTATGTGTGAGGTACAGAGATGGAGTAGTCATGTTAAACAGTATTATTGTATACAGAGCGAGTCCAGGCAACTTATTATGTGACTTGTTAATTAAGCACATTTTTACTTCTCAACTTATTTAGGCTTGCCATAACAAAAAGATTGCATACTTATTGACTCAAGACAGCTTTTAATTTTTTATTAATTTGTTAACATTTCTAAAAACACAATTCCACTTTGATATTATGGGGTATCCTGTGTAGATCAGTGACACACAATCTGAATTTAATAAAACAATTCAATACTACTAGCCACCTAGCAATTTTATGTTGGCTTTAGCTATCCCAGATAGGTTGAGGCAATCAATCAAGTTAGAGTAGCTAGCTTGTCTAACTATCATCTTCGCTGGCATGCCTGCTGGCAAGATCGGTAGACTTTAGAAAAGCAAGCAATAACTAAATGTACTCAATAAGACTCACATTCCTTTCAATATTTTACCCATATTTTAGCAGAGATGCAGAGAAGCATATTTAGTTTCTTTAAAGAATAACCACTAATCAGGAGGATACAGACAGCTCAAAAGGTATGCTTAGATATGCAGAAAAACAAAAGTGTTTAACATAGAATTAAGCATAATGATTATGGCTTTAGATGGCAAGACAAATATGTGTAATGTGTTTGAAAAATGCAAAATTCTCCAACTAATGAACAGGACCCAAGTCCCCCTCCTGACCACCCCCAAGCCATCCTCACATACTTTGTGCCCCTCATATTTTTGGAGTACATGACCCCCCTGATAAATAGTACAGATATTCAAAAATTACAACATTATAAAGAACATTAATTAAACAAAAGTGAAGGCATTTATTCATTACTGTATTTCATCCATATGCTCTGTTCCAATGTAGCAGCGTAGTGACGTTTGCGCGTGTTTTACGCACGCAGAACATAGCGTAGCCACATAGCATGCTCTGCACTGCGTCATATCATTATGGGAATGCGATACTGTTACACTGCAGATATTGATTGATTTTATTGATATGTGTTAGGACTTGTAGTGAAAGGCGACATTTAGCCTTGCATTAATCCCTTATAAATACTTCAACTTTACGTACCTAGAGGGAATGGTTTAAAATGTAAAATGCTCAAATCATATGCTCTTATAAGAGGCCTAATTTGTCGAATAGTATGCACCAGTATTTAGGTTAGCGTTTCCCTTGTAGCCCATGCAATGGTCTACCTGTGTGCAAACAAACCCCCATCAACAAGGGCGTCTATCTTTCGCAACGTCCATGTTTGTGTAGGCCTACATGTAAATATTTACGCATTCAAACCGCCGACAGACAACTAAAATATGAAGCTTACTACCACCATGGCTATTGGCTACTGTTCAGATAAATGACCAGTTAATTTCTGTTATTGGTGCTTATTCCGCTCACAAATGTGCTCTATTCTAGTCAGACAGCTGCGGCTGTTCTCGTGAACAAAAGCGACAGGCGCGCGCCAGCAGCTGACATCTCCAGTCCTGCGCTGAAGCCTGTCTCCATATTCTGAATGTACCTAGTGTCTCATTTTTATTCGATTAAATATAATTTAACATTGTTTACGAATACATGATTCATTTTAAATAGCATATCTGTGCTGTAGTGCCGAGATTCGTTCTGGGCAGGTGTTTAGGCGTTTGTTATTCAAGGTTTTAAAATGAAGACCACGTTTTACGCTTTATTTTGATACTGAAGGTTTGGATTGATCTGCTGTTGATTTGGGCAGTTGATGACTGGTTTGGGGGCTTATTGTTTTAGGACAAAGATCATCTCAAGTCTGGACTCGCAGGAAACCAAATACTGGCATTTGTTTTTCATACCACTTCTACTTTGGAAATACTGTGAAATAAGACAAGGTTTTAGTGTTTGGTTTTAAAACACTGGAAATATTGAAAGCATACTCATTTCATGTCTTGATGATGCCTACTGTCAGATCCTGAAATATAGCTGCTTATTCAGGTAGGCTATATCAAATTTGGTTCAGTCAAGTCTTAAACTGCTAGGCTATGTTTTGTTCATTTTATGATAAGTTTATTTTAAAAACATTATCATGTTATCTTGTTTCAGGACCATGCTCTCAACTGTAGGCTAGTATAGGCTAGTGCTGAATAAAATATTATAATAAAGTGGTAGGTGTATATTGTAGACTATATGGTAAATATTCAGTTTGAGACGATACACCATTGATATATGACATCTTAAAATATTTTAAATAAATATTTTATTTAAATATATACATATAGTTTTGAACAAGAATGAAATCCTTACCTTATGCACTGCAATGTGTCCTGTCAATTAGTGAGCTTACCTGTTGGGCTTCAAAGCACGGATGCCAAAATTGGCATTTGTCATCCGCCACCCCTTAAAATGATGATTTGTTTAGTAATATATGAAGAAAAACATTCTTAAAAATTACATTTTAAACTTCAGGAGCTTAATTACCTTCTCATTGTGTGAGTGGAAAGCTCCTTGTCCCAGTGGATACATCTCTGCACTTTTGGAGAGGGACACTTGGAGACAATGCTCTCTTTTTGCTTGATTGCATCATATTCACACCATAATATTTTCCTCTGCATTCAAATGGTCTGTTTCAATAAAACGGGGTCTCTGTGTGTCCAAAATATCCCCTAGCAATGATTTTGGGCCACTCTAAGAGGCCCCAAGGCTTGGTGAATCCACAAAAACCCAGTTGAAACTCTCTGAGAGCTCATTTGTGCAGCAAGTGACAATTGCTTCTCAGTATTGGCTGTATGACTGGTGGATGGGCCATATGATGTGAAAGCCATTGGGGGGGAGGACAGAGGGAGTTAGGGGAGGGTTATTTGCTATAGGGCCAGTGGCATACCGTTTGAAAGGGACATGTTGGTGCCTGTGGGACTATGTACCCAAATAGGCCCTTACTGAGCATCTGGGGCCTTCTGTATTTTACAGTAATGGTTGAGTCCAAAATGAGCACCCCTACACATTCAACTTACATGGAAGTGCCCCTTTTGCAGGGATTTCTGGGAAGAAGAAGGAGGCTATCGAGGTTGGGACTTTGGAGAGAGAGAGGTATAGAGAGAGGCACTTTGTAAAGGTAAGAAAAGCTATGTTCCACTATGGTTAGGGTGCCATTGGATGAATATGGGGTATATTGAGACTCTAATCTCAAAATATATCCAGAAAAATTGAGGTTTTCAGGTGCTAGGTGGTGTCTGTATAATGTTATAGAGAAGGGAGGGTCAGGCCATTATGCTGTGCATAAACAAGGAAATATGGAAGCACGGCTAGGGGGAGCCATAGCTGGGAAAGGAAGGGAGCTTGCTGGCTCTATGCTACTGCAGAGGAGATGTTGGTTGGATTTAGTACTCACAAAGTCAGTAAAACTCCGGAAGAAACTGTATTGTTGTCTATTGTGTTAATTAGTCAGTTATTGTCAGATTTATATTGGTCTCAGGGCTGTTGTCCAAAGGGAAGTGCCCAAACTGCCTCACAGGCTGTGCTCTGTAAAGAAAGATGGGAAGCTGTCATGATTGAACAATAAGAGACAGAAAATTATTCAAATAAAGAGGAAACATGCAAATGGTAAACTTTGTAAAGATTTTAGTGTGAGATAACATGTAGAATTTAGTTAGCTTGCTCTGCTATGTGCTTTTTTAGAGAGCTGTAAAGATGGCCGCTCCACTGTAGGGAGAGTGGTGAGAGTAACTGCCCACTTCCTGATTGAAGCACCATCGCAACAGCTTTGTTTGCATTCATGCTCAGGCAAAATGTGTTGTTTGAATACAAATTACCAGCTTTAACTTAGAATTAAGTTAATTATTTTGGAAATAATGGTGGTATTTGAGGTTACAGGACATGGGCCTAGACTAACTGCTTCAAACAGGGAGTGCTGCAGTGTTCTGAATCTCTGAAGGCTCAGCTATACAGTAGCACAGTGGTGATCGGTTAACCAGAAAGGGAGACGTTAGTTTAACTGCCGTGGGGCCTGGTCAGCTGTTTCCCTGAAATAACATATTAGGTTGACAGCCCATATACATCAACTTTTCCATGCATACACTTTTCTACTGTGTAGAAACAGTTTACTATGGGATGGGTAGAATTGAAACCACCAGTTATAAAGCATTCAATTGGGAGGAACAGTTAAGCACAGGCTTCATTTGCACAAAGGGTTAAATTACATTGCCGCTTGCTTACATTTCTGTGATGATGATAGACAGAGTATTAATGTGAAAATGTCTGTAATAGTGCTTTATGTTTCTTAATTTACTTAATTCTTTGCTGCTTTTGTAGTTTTAGAAGTAAAAAAAATGGCCCCCAGGTTAAAGAAAACAATTAACCCTTTCATGACCTACTTTTCAAAGCTGTATTGGGTTGAGTCAGGGGTGATGGGTAACAAGTTCTTTCTCAGATGCGGTGTTATCTGTAAAGGGAAAGACACCAAAAGAGAAATAATTACCCAAATGAATTAGAAATTGTATCCATAGATATATTTCAGATCTCAGAAAGTGACATATGTTGTCTCACCGGTGTGGTAAGGGGCACCGAAAGCCAGATCATATTCTCATGAAAACTGGGCTTTTAATCAGATTTCTTTAAGCTACTATCTCCCCATTTGCTTCTTTTCAAGTGCCTTCTTTCCCCCATATTAATTTAAATAGCATCCTATCCAAACCCACTAACTAATATTTGCCTGAATGTAAAGGGTTAAAACGTGCTCTGGAGAGACATTGCTACGCAGTCCATATAGTTGGTGCTGAAATCTGACTGAGTTTTTTCCCCCAGAAAAATATGTACATTTACTGCCCCCTCTGGTAGATTCAGGCACAAGAGTGAGTGGGACCAAAGACAAACAGGCAACCTGGGTATTCCTCACACTATAGTGTGCAGTGCCTCAATTCTTGATAAACCCTTGTCTCCGCCTGTACATGTGGGTGAACTTCTGCCAGAACCCATGTACATTTAGCCACTGTTGTAATCCCACAACTGGGGTGCATGTTTTTAGTGGCTGTGGTCTCAGCAGGCATTCCTATCCTGTCATTTGCACTCAATGAGGTGAGAGACTAAAAGAGAGATTATGAGCAGGCTCTCACTTTGACACCGCTCTCAGTCTGATATCTGTCAAATTCAACTCGTGACTTTGGTACATTAAGGCTGTGCTTTTTCAAAAACACCTTAGTCTACAATTACGTGTTTCTGTAACATATTTGAACATGAGCACAAGTACGTACCACTGTGAAGAATGAGAAATCACTTCTCAGACATTAATCCTCAACTCATATAAGTTAAATTAGCCTCTGAATTCCTCCACTAGAACACGGTGAAATGATCTAACTTCATGTACAGTAATGTCTTTGATGTAGTACTATAGTTATGTCAACCGTGCTGCCCTAAAACAGGTTTCTCTTCCACCAATATTGAGCTCAGTCTGTCGTCTCTGCTTCTCTGTATGACTCAGTGTCCCACCCAGTGGCTGTTAGCGCACATTGCTTCTAACTACCACTCAAAGGGCATGATTTCCTCATTTAGCCTGCTAGCGTTGCTATCGCAGCTACACTGGAGCTATCAGTCTCTTCCATAGAGGCACATTCAACTCGGCTGAAGTGCTGAACAGGGGGCTGCTATGCTTAAAGAGAAAATTGTTAACTCCTTCACTGCCAAATGCCACTGCTACTCCAGATTTTAGACTTCTGTTTTGGTTTGTAGCTACTGTATGTTCTACTGCAGCAGTAGCCATGTGATCCAGCAAAAAGTGGATTGAAGAGTAGCCCCCCCCCCATATTATTTTGGCTACATCTCTTCTGTGCGCTCCTTAGAAACAGCTGACAATGGGAGTCAGTTGCACGACAGCTGTGTGACTGTTGTTAGCAGCTGTAAAACAGAAACGCAACCATGAACACCCTCATCTCAGTAGGTCTTTGTGTGCATCATGTGGCATCATATAATAACTTTCAAGATCATGTCCATGTAAACCCACACCTGAAGAAAAACACAGCTAAAACCAAAAAACAACATATTTTGTATTTGTATTTCAAACATGTGGAAGAGATGACCCAGCATTTTACCTTAAAGCCACCTCAGTTTCAGTCGCAGTGATCTAGGTACACCTTTGGAAACAACTGCCACTCTTTGAAAACGTCCATCACTCTCACTCATGCAGGTTAAATTAGCACCGTGAAATTATTTCACTTCATGTAAAGTAGTGTCTTTGATGTAGTACACAACAGTTTAAGCAACTGTGTTGCCATAGTACAGGTTTCTCTTCCACCAAGATTAAGCTCAGTCTGTTGTCGTCTCTGCTTCTCTGTATGACTCGGTCCTGCCCAGTGTCTGTTAGCTTCCATTGGTTCTGACCACCACTTCAGGGGCACGACTTCCACATTTCGCCTACTAGCGCTGATATCACGGCTACTCTGGAGCGATCATTCTTTTCCATAGAGGCACATTCAAAGCAGCGTGGTGCTGAAGTGTTGAACGGGGGGCTGCTATGCTAACAGAGATAGCTGTTAACTCCTTCACTGACAAATACAATGTCTCTGTATAGTAGGCAATGTGATCCCCTTTTAAAAACTGCATGAAAGGCTGTAGAGAGAAATGCTGTCTAATCTCATCTAGAAATTGAAAGGACACTATTAGCTGTGCACAGATGCAGTCATATTTTCCCCAAATCTTGATGGATGTTGTCTTTTCTTTAGGCGTCACATCGATCAGAGCACGAAGTCGCAGTCCAGGAGCTTGTCAAACCCTCCAACGTAAGCAATTACAATTCCTCCACTCACTTGTCAACGGCTACAAATACTTCTTTACAAATTTTACTCAGATCATTTTACTTAGATATTTTACTCACATGGATAATACAAAGGCTCTGTCTGACACTTCTTAATATAGCCTACATACTCCGTTTTGATTACAGCTTTCACTATTTTACCTACATTTCTGTCAAATAATAAGGGTGTTTTATGGAAACTTATTTTGTTTGTTGCTACAACTCTGGGTGTCAGTTGCTCGATAGCTGTGGTATGGATGAGGGCAGCTGTGAACACCCTCATCCCAGTAGCTTTTTGTGTGCAGTTGTATCATCTGGCATCATATAGTGTCTTTGATGTAGTACACTACAGTTTAAGTCAACCGTGCTGCCCCACAACAGGTTTCTCTTTCACCAAGACTGAGCTCAGATATTCTGTCATCTCTGCTTCTCTGTATGACTGTGTCCCGCCCAGTGGCTGTTAGCGTCCATTGCTTCTAACTACCACTCAAAAGGTATGACTTCCTCACTGGAGCGACCAGTCCCCTCCATAAAGGCACATTCACATCGGCCTTGTGCTGAAATACTGAAAGGAGGGCTGCTATGCTAATGTAATGGAGGTAAGAAAGTCTCCCGGGTGGCGCAGTGGTCTAGGGCACTGCATCGCAGTGCTAGCTGCGCCACCAGAGTCTCTGGGTTCGCGCCCAGGCTCTGTCGCAGCCGGCCGCAACCGGGAGATCCGTGGGGCGACGCACAATTGGCATAGCGTCGTCCGGGTTAGGGAGGGTTTGGCCGGTAGGGGTAGGGATCCTTGTCTCAGTATGTAAAAAAAAAATGTAATAAAATGTATGCACTCTACTGTAAGTCGCTCTGGATAAGAGCGTCTGCTCTTGGCCGGTAGGGATATCCTTGTCTCAGTATGTAAAAATGTAATAAAATGTATGCACTCTACTGTAAGTCGCTCTGGATAAGAGCGTCTGCTAAATGACTAAAATGTAAATGTAATGTAAATGTAAAGTGACATAAGCTTATTCCACACAACTAGCTTAAATGTCGCCAATGGTGCTATCGGATCGGATCATTTTCTATAGAGCAACTGGTTAGGAAGTTGTCAAGGAGGGCGGTCACGTGTGTTTGCGATTAGAGCACCACTGAGCCCAGTAAGGGGACGCAGGGACAGTGGAGGAAGCAAAGCTGTTAGCAGCACACTGATTTAGCTTTCACTAACAGAGATGGCTGTTAACACCTTCACTGCTGTCCAATATCAACTGGAAATTGAAAGGACACTATAGGCATCTGAGTCACAGACCAGGAGCTAGCCTGGTCTGTTGACTCACCTGTCAACAGATACAAATACAGAATTTTAAAGATACAGAATTTTACTTAGATATTTTATTCACAACAATGATACAAAGGCTCTGACACTTCTTAATGTAGCCTACATATCACCTCCACTTTGATTAAAGCGTTCACAATTTTACCTATATTTCTGTTTTACGTAAACTTACTGCAATGTGTACAGTTTTATTTTAGCTGTTGCTATACCTCTGTGCACCCCTTAGCTGACAATGGGTATCGGTTGCACGACAGCTGTGGTACTGGCGTTAGTATAATGGATGTCACGCTTCTTGCTTAGCGAGTACCACTTCCTCCTGATTCGGCTCACACAGAGGCTCAAACCCAGGACCTCTTGTTTTCTAGCACATGTGACCGCCCTCCCGAAGCGTCTTACCAGTCACGCCTCACAAAAAGCTAGCTATATGGTGGCACAAAGTGGGGAGACTCCAGGGTGAGGAGTAAGTTTTACATATCTCCAAGTGCTACATTAGAAGCTGTCTCGAAACAGCAACCATGGACACCCTCATCTCAGTAGCTCTTTGTGTGTGCAGTTGCATCATAACTTTCTAGATAATTTCCATGTAAACCTTCTGAAGACACAGCCAAAAAAACCACAAAATATTTCAAATATCTTTTAGCACTTTGTCATTGTTACTCCTCATTCCTCTAGTTGAATTCACATTAATGAAAGATTTCCATGGAAGTTGGCATCACTCAACACTGCAGCCGTGGGATAGTGAACCAATCAAAAGTGGATTGAAGAGTAGCCTTTTCCCCGTAACCCAATCAGCATTGTGTATGCATGAGCCACTCCCACACCCTGCCCTTACATGGCACGGAGGACTGGCCAAGGTCTTACAGATGGATGTAAAGGCTGCTAGTTCAGAGACAACAGAGCCACAATACCAAGACCACTACAACTATTACTACTACTACTACTACTACTACTACTACAGAACCACAACTACCAAGAGTACTACTACAGAACCAGGAGGGGAACAGCTTCCGACTTGACTCAGGTAAGATTCGATTACTAATCATAATTTTAGATTAAATCAATGGACATTGAATTTATCTAGCACAATAACATGTTTTTTTTGGTCACAATTTCAGATTGAATAATGCTAGTTGTAGATCGCACTGATATCAAAAGACGTAATCCCTTCCAATGATTACATAAAAAATGGTACATTCCTCAATGGGGCGGTAGGGTTGCCTAGTGGTTAGAGTGTTGGACTAGTAACCGAAAGGTTGCAAGTTCAAATCCCCGAGCTGACAAGGTACAAATCTGTTGTTCTGCTCCTGAACAGGCAGTTAACCCAGTGTTCCTAGGCCGTCATTGAAAATAAGAATTTGTTCTTAACTGACTTGCCTAGTTAAAAAATACTCTGAGAAGAGTATTTAACTAACATTTCCATCTAATGTGTGACATACATGGTATTTTAAACTCCAGTTTCAGAACTGGACAGCAACCATTGGCTGCAGCAGAATACTTTTAATGTTCTGTTTGTTAAAAATAAGGGGCATAATGTTGTGTCCCAATGTTGTAGAGAGTCAGCCGATGTTCAAAGAGCAGACTGTAATCTGTTCTTCAGGTGTATGACAATATTCTATTATTATTCAGCTAAATTCCAGATGCAGTTGCAGAATGTGCGTACACACTAAAAAGTTTATCAAAGATTCACGAGGCTGCTTTGTGAATATTCTGAATACAAGTCAAAGCAAATCACCCCACATGATTGAAATGCAATGAGCGATGTAAATACTAAAATACTCTCTTCTCTCTCTAGGACGACAGTGAAGTCGTATGTGTAGCAGCAGCTATGAACAAGGAGACAGTGGTCATAATCCTACAAGGCATGGAGAAAGTCTCCTCCTTCACCGCCACCATCAACCCACTCTTCGACATAGTCACTGCAGTGGTGAAGGTGACAAAGAACCTGGTCGCCAAAGACCTCACCCAAGACCTCACCCAAGACCTGGACACCCAACAATTGGGCCACATCCACGCCAAGCTGGAAAGCATCTCCAAGACAAACCAGCAGATTCTGAAGCAGATTCACCTGAACGAGGTCAATGAGAAGTACAGCAAGTATGAGGAGTATATCAAGCACCAGTACACCGCCCTCAACACCATGGTGGAACAGTTCAAAAACCACCCTGAGGGAAGCGAGCGCTACATGAAAGATTTCCAGGAAGTCTATGAGAGAGACAAGGATACCCTTGCTCTAGACACATACTACAGCAGTGTCGTAAAAGAGAATAAAACTTTTGAACAAAGGGGTTTGCTGGAGGTGTACCTAGAGCACTACAAGCAAAACCGAGACGTCATGGAGAAAAAGTGTTCCCAACTGTCTAATGTCTTTCGCATGGGCCTGATGACACTAATGGCATATACGGTGGTCACAGAGGATGATGAGGTTGAAGTCAGGGAGAAATGGGCCCCCAGGGTGAAGAAAATTCAGGCCAAGATGGATGAGGTGCTGGCCCAGTGTGAGGGGAACTGATCCTCATCCACTCCCAGGGTCAGGTGTGCATATGAGGGCTTTAAAGGGATACTTTGGGATTTTGGCAATGAGGCCCTTTATCTACTTCACCAGAGTCAGATGAACTCATGGGTACCATTTTTATATCTGTGTTCAGTATGAAGGAAGTTAGAGGTAGTTTTGTGAGTCACTTCTAACTAGCATTAGCGCAATGACTGGAAGTCTATGGGTATCTGCGAGTCATCTAACTCGAAGTAGATAAAGGGCCTCACTGGCAAAATCCAGAAGTATTCCTGTAAGGTTAAAAGCTGTTTGGAGTCTAGTCCTCTTCCCTCAATTTAAAAAGAAAAGTAATTTCCTTTTGGGTGGTGGGCGATATTCTTTGTCAATGATTGGAATGGATTAAATCTACATTGTATAATATTTTGCTATAATCAGTGTTGCACTTCAGCCCTCATGTTTTCTATTTACCACTGCTGACTCTGTCATTTATTTTCAGAAATGAGTCTGAATGCATACTTTATGGTAACCTTCGATTAAGTGTACTTTTGCTTCTTGACTTTTTCTAAATAAATGCTTTTTTGCACTTGTTATTAATTGTTATTAATTTTTATGCTCTTACATGGAGTTATGTAATCACCAATGGTGATAAAATATAGTCCACTTTATTAGGTTCAAAACACTTACACAGAGAATGTTACAAAACGTACAACATACTGATGAAGTTGATTTTCAACCGTGTTGGCCAGTGTTCATTTCAAACTATTTACAGAGTTACAGAACTTCAGTGAGTGTTTAATTTAACTAGGAACACATTATTTTTTACAATTACGGCCTACCGGGGAACTGCCTTGTTCAGGGGCAGAACAACAGATTTATTTTACCTTGTCAGCTTTGGGATTTGATCCAGCAACCTTTCGGTTACTGGCCCAACACTCTAACCACTAGGCTACCTGCCGCCCCTAAAAAAAGCTAACATTAACTCTGTGTAGTGTGGAATAATAGATACTTTTTTGTCTTAAATGTAACACTATTAGAGTTTAAAACATTGACTTTTCTTTTTTTAAGAACTTGTCAATAGATTGCTCTACTCTCTCTCTTTCTCTTAGACTCCTGTCTCTCAATCAGAAGCTACCATCCTCCCCAACCCTTTCAAGCACTACCTGGTTTTGACTTCTGTGTCGTGACCCCCTGCTTGCCATCATGTCGGAGATGGAGATCGTGGAGGACCGGGCCAAGCTGAAACAGGGCCTGGTGAAGGTGCTGCAGTGTGTGGCCACCATCTCATCTGCTGCGGCTGTGGTCAACCCCATTTTTGGCGTGGCCGGCTCTCTAATCCGAGTGGTGCTGCACCACGTGGATGATGAGGACATCCAGACACTGAAGCGTGAGTTTGGCTCAGTCAACCGTGCCCTGGACCAGCTGTCCCAGCAGAACCGCGGCGCCCTGCTACAGATCAAGAAGGAGACGCTGGACGGTCAGTACTGCCGTGTGGAGGAAAACCTGCGCAACCAGTTCCGCAAGTTCATGGAGATGGTGGAGGCACGGCCCGAGCACTGTGAGCGCAAGAAGGACGACTTCGAGGAGAGCTACTCCAACGACCTAGGCGACCAGAACCTGCACACACTCTACGAGGGTGTGGTGGGCAAGCCCAAGCTGTTCAGCCGGCCCATCCTGGAGGTGTACCTGAAGCACTCGCAGGGCGACCGCCGCACCATGGAGAACCTGTGCACGCGCCTCACATACCTCTTCTGCATCGGCCTGATCGCCCTCATGGGTTACGCCGCTGTCATCGGAGACGACGAGGAGGGCATCAGCGACGAGTGGACCGAGAAGATGGAGCACGTGCAGGAGAGGATGCAGGAGGCCCTCCAGAAATGCAAGTGAAGAAGAGGAGGAGAAGGAGGTGTAGAGGCTGCTACTTATCCTCCATACGTAGGACTCTCTCCACATTCCCTCTAGGAAACCCCCCATCACTTTTCTCCTTACTCCAGGACAGCTGTGTATACAACGTCTCTATTTATTCAACCAGTTAATTGACTATCAATGTGGATCATAGGAGGTTGGTGGCACCTTAACTGGGGAGGACGGGCTCGTGGTAATGACTGGAGCAGAATTAGTGGAATGGTATCCAATACATCAAACACAGTTTCCAGGTGTTTGCCATTCCATATGCTCAGTTCTGGCCATTGTAATGAGCCCTTCTCCCCTCATCAGCCTCATGTGATGTGAATTCATTATTCTTTAATGATCATATGGCTATTCACTGTTGGTATCTATGAGTTAGAGGTAAGTAAATTGAATGAAAACAGTTAGTTATTTGCCTCATCCACAGCAGTAGTCAATGAACAGACCTATATAATACGTGCATGTTGATATGGAAACCTGCATACACAGCGGTCTGACGATCAACATTTGGACTGGCTCTCAATTAGATTTAACTATGCCATTCCTATCTTCTAAAGAGTAAGATGGAGTGGTTTTAATGTCTGACAATATTCAGCACTTTTGAAAAATTTGTTCTCGCTGGTATTTGCTGGTGATTTAGAGGGAGACACAGAGAACAGGCTCATTCTGTTGCATGAATGTAAGATTCACCATAATGGGTATCTATTTGAACAGATATATACTCCATGCAATTCTAATAGTGCCACTGATGCAACCTAGCACTTTCAGTAAAAAAAAACATTATCTATACTGTGGACACTATTAACATAGCATGCCAATTGCCTAAATACAAAGACAATTGACTTTACAGTGGGTTAACTGGTATTACTTTACTTATTACTGTAGGTCCTTTGTAACTATATATCTGCAGCTAAATTAACTGTTATTTAGCATTTAATTGGAAATAGCATAAAAAAAACTATTGATAAATAATGCACTGTAAAATCTAACTTAACCAAAATCTAACTTAAAACAAATATCCAAAGTTATCTAAGAATGTATTTTTTGGCGGGGATCCTATAGTTAACCCCCCACACACACAACACTAGCATTATGTTGCTTCCATAATTATTCAACAAAAACACTCGACTGTCTGTCAAAGCGCTTTGGCCCGGATAATGAAGTCAGTGGAATGATAATCATACTGTAACTAACACTAAACACTTGTAGCCTGTTTTAATATACTACCAAAACCGGCCTACTATACTGTCCAAAAACACTACTGTTTCCTTTTCAACCATATTGTTTGGTGTTTGTTTGTTTTCATGAACACACTACATTATGGTGGGTGTGATGTAAGCCAACCAAGTGCAGTGACTACACTAAACTATACGTGAACGTGACAACTAATCGCACAACAATACAAAAGGTCAAAGTATACATTAGCTTTAAGTGCTTCCTCTCTTATTGGTTCTCTTGTATCTCGGATAAATTAAGTATTAGCAAAAATGTTTGTTTGTTTTTACCAAGGGTGCGTTCATAAATTCACTCTGGCCATCTACTACGATTTCAGAGCAGTCTGAGTGTGTCAGAGCGCAGAATAACTGATTAATTTTCGAACACGCAACACCCGTTGAATATGACCGATGTCAATAAACATCTGCAAAGAAAACGTATTTAAATTGTTGCCAGCAGCACAGTTAGTCACCAAAACTCTAGACAACACGAGTGAGGTGTTCTCTCATTTGTGTCTTGAAGTAGCTAGCAAGCTAGCCAACTTTAGCCAGTTAGCTTAGGTGCTTGACTGCCGTTGTGAGGTCAGAACGCTCAGATCAACCCTACTCCCCGGCCAGAGCGTCCATTGTGCCCTCTAAACGCTCCAAGAGCGAAACGCTCTGAATATACAAACGGAGAATCTGACAACACTCAAAATATATGAAGGCCCAGAGCGCGCAAATTACGAACACACCCTAAATAATTCAATTTATGGGGAATTATCTTTGCTCTGTGACCCCCTTTCTTTTCACTTAATCTATTATATTATTTTCATATTTTGAAGCAATTTACACCAAAAGTAATGTAAGAGATAAAAAAAATACTCAAATACATTATGGGGATGTTTTGTATATGTTTTGGGGATTTTATACATCTTAATTTGTCATAGTAGTTTTTATTTTGATAAGAATCCTCTCATGACTGACCAACAGTGTCTCTCTCTTACACTGTGGTCCATGTTCCGTGTCCCCTTACTGTGTCTTTGCCTAAGAAAGGGTTCGCAAAGTTATGTTTTCTGTTCTTTACTTCATTTGTTCTTTTGCTCTAAAGGACTGCAGTTTGATTTGATCTCTTCTGTGCTATTAACCCCACTACTCAGATTTCCAGTGTTACTGATGTCATGTCTATACTCACAGATCCAAGAGAGCTCTCCATATCTGTGTTTCATAACCCTATATTCAATGGAATGGCTATTCTGTGGTACCAGTCCCTGTCTTTCATATTGTCTTTCATATTGTTTCAACCGAGATGTATGGCTGTTAAATAGTTATAATTCTGTACTGTTAAAATTAATAGATGGGAATATATTTACCACTTTAGGGCTTTCTGAAAATATATGCTCCTCATCTAAACTTCATAGCCTATTTTTTGTTATGTTGTTCTTTGTTGGCTGGTTGTACTATGCAGCACTATCAATAAAGACTGAATGTAAAATATCACTTGTATTAGATTGATTTTATGCATTCAAATATCTTGAGGCATTCACAATAGTATTATCATTTTAACTTGGTTTATCTCAAAATGATGATGAGGGGCAATACATACCGGTCAGGTCCATGATTTTTGGCACCCTTGATAAAAAAGTCTATACAATAAATAATACAATTTGATAAAGGCTCAGTGTAGTTACCGTCGCAAAGGGAGGCTGTTAGAGTATTGAAAACGGGTGCAAAAATATAGCATTTTTAACCCTATCTTTTGAGACTTGTTAAACAAAATCTCGTTCTCTGAGCAATTGTATTAGTATAAAAGAATAATTGACAAATGTTTTTGAGCATGCAATATAGTCTACACCCTCTTCAATTTTGCTGCCTTAAAATTTTAACTAAAAAGGGATTCAATTCAAAAAAAAATCTACAGATCTACACAACCTACTCCACATTTTCAAAGTGAAAGAAGGTTATAGAAATGTTTCTATACAAATACAAAATAAACTGAATGATCATAATTGGATAAGTCTCCACCCCCCCTTAGTTAATACTTGGTGGAATCACCTTTGGCAGCCATTACAGCTGTGAATCATCTGGAATAAGATTCCATCAAATTTGCACAACTCTTAGGGCAACATATATCCATTGTTTTTATCAAA
This sequence comes from Salvelinus alpinus, assembly GCF_045679555.1. Taxonomy (NCBI): domain Eukaryota; kingdom Metazoa; phylum Chordata; class Actinopteri; order Salmoniformes; family Salmonidae; genus Salvelinus; species Salvelinus alpinus. The sequence goes on along the minus strand of NC_092089.1, from coordinate 46,169,980 downwards.
ATTGCTCAAGCTCATTACATTTGGTTGGGAATTATTGATGGACATCTATATTCAAATATTGTCTCTGATTTTCATGCAAATTTAAGTCAGGACTGAAACTAGACCACTCAGGTACAACTCTTGGAAAGCCATTCTGGTGTGTCTTTGGCATTAAAATGTGTGTAATTGTCTCACTGAAAAATAAAACCCTATCCCAGGGTTAGGTTTTCAGAAGATTGAGGCAGGGTTTTCTCGAACTTTTTACCTTGGTTTTGCTCCATTAATATTTATTTTGATCCTGACATACTCACCAGTCCCTGCCGATGACAAGCATACCCATAATGTAATACTGCCACCACAATGTAGTTTTGAATTTAGGCCAAAAAGTTGATTTATTTGCTGTATTACTTAACGGCTTTGTTGCAAACAGAATGGATGATTTGGAGTGGATTTTTTTAACACAGGCTTCTTTTTTCCCCCTTTGTCATACAGGCCAGTAATATGGAGTGAATGTAATGTTGTTGATCCCTTTGTATTTTAAAATATTGTGGTGGCAGCATCATGTTATGGGTATGGTTGTCACCGGCAGAGACTGGGGAGTTTGTTAGGATCAAAATAATTCACCTCAGTCTTTTGAAAACCCTGGGATTTTATTTTTCTGTAGGACAATTACACACATTTTAATGCAAAATACACATGATCCAATTATGATATTTCCGTATTATTATTATTATTTAAAAACGTTTTTGTATAACTTTCTTTCACTTTGAAAATGTGGAGTAGATTATGTAGATCTCTAGTGAAAAAAGTTAAAGGGAGTGTAGACTTTCTATAGGCACAGTAGCTCAGTATTTGTAATATTTATTTTATACAGTCTTTTTTGCTCATTTTTCATGATGACATCCATTTTGTGAAGTGCACCAGTCCCTCCTTCAGCAAAGCACCACCACAACATGATGCTGCCACCCCCGTGCTTCACGGTTGGGATGGTGTTCTTTGGCTTGCAAGCCTCCCCCTTTTTCCTCCAAACATAACGATGGTCATTATGGCCAAACCATTCTATTTTTGTTTCATATTTTATTTTATTTTATTTTTTATTTTTTTACTTTTTTATGGCAGTTTTGGAGCAGTGGCTTTTTCCAGCTGAGCAGCCTTTCAGGTTATGTCGATATAGGACTTGTTTTACTGTGGATATAGATACTTTTGTACCTGTTTCCTCCAGCATCTTCACAAGGTCTTTTGCTGTTGTTCTGGGATTGATTTGCACTTTTTGCACCAAAGTACGTTAATCTCTAGGAGACCGAACGCGTCTCCTTCCTGAGCGGTATGACGGCTGCGTGGTCCCATGGTGTTTATACTTGCGTACTATTGTTTGTTCAGATGAACGTGGTACCTTCAGGCGTTTGGAAACTGCTCCCAAGGATGAACCAGACTTGTGGAGGTCTACATTTCTTCTTGAGGTCTTGGCTGATTTTTCATTTTTTTTCCCCATGATGTCAAGCAAAGAGGCACTAAGTTTGAAGGTAGGTCTTGAAATACATCCACAGGTACACCTCTAGTTGACTCAAATGATGTCAATTAGCCTATTAGAAGTTTCTAAAGCCATGACATTTTCTGGAATTTTTCAAGCTGTTTAAATGCACAGTCAACTTAGTGTATGTAAACTTCTGACCCACTGCAATTGTGATACAGTGAATTATAAGTGACATAATCTGTCTGTAAACAATTGTTGGAAAAAAATTACTTGTGTCATGCACAAAGTAGATGTCCTAACCGACTTGCCAAAACTATAATTTGTTAACAAGAAATTTGTGGAGTGGTTGAAAAACTAGTTTTAATGACTCCAACCTAAGTGTATGTAAACTTCCGACTTCAACTGCATGTTCCTAGGCCGTCATTGAAAATAAGAATTTGTTCATAACTGATTTGCCTATTTAAATAAAGGTCAAATTAAAATAAATGTATAGGGTCCTTTTGGGATTGGCCCATGTGTTGCAAAAAGCCAATCGGGTAGTGACTGTAGTACATGGCTCTCCATCCCTGTTCCTGGAGAGCTACCTACCTGCAGGTTTTCACTCCAACCCTAATCTAGCACACCTGATTCTAATAATTAGCTAGTTGATAAGTTACAACTGGGGTTTGAGTGAAAACCTACAGGAGGGTAGCTCTCCAGGAACAGGGTAGGAGATCCCTGCTGTAATATAATTTCATACCTCTAGGTGTCAGAATAGACTTGGAATCCTGATAACTAAACATTTGGTAACACTGCTACTGTAGGCACCAACACACGATGCCATATAAGTGAATTTAATACCTAATGATAAAGTGCATTTTAATATTTGCTATTAGCTGTCATAACTCATAAGTAGTTATAACATCGTTATAATAAATCACTATGATGTGTTAGTGAATGTAATTTTCTTGTTGCCAGCAGATCTTTGCGTGAAGATGCTTGTTTCCAGGTAGAACCTATTTGTGTTTCATGTAGAACCCTTTCTACAGAGGATTCTACATGGAACCCAAAAGGGTTCTCCTATGGGGACAGCCAAATAACCCTTTTTTCTAAGAGTGTACTGTATATTTCCACCAGAGGGCCTGGTGTATACCAAACTGTATTACAAAGTCAACGTATAGACCTATGGGCCGTTTTGATAAGCCTCATGGTGGGTCTAAATGAAAAATACATTAATTTGGGAAAATATGTTACTATGAGAGTAGGCTTACTTAAAAGTCTGCTTTCGTTTTAGGCCACTGCACTGTTAAAGAAGAGACATCTAGACAGCGCACACAGATATAGGCTACTCCTCTGTGGTATGTCCCCATGTCAGCCAGAAAAACAGGTTTCCCCCCACACTCCCCTCCCCTGAGTCGGTGGACCAAAACTGAGATGTATTAAGACAAGTAGGCCAACTGTCTGAGACATAAGATATTGTCTTACCTGCATAACTTCATGACTTGTCGGATTCCCTTGTTTCATGTGCAGTTGGCCTATATGTGCAGCTCCCACACCTTTATGCATCAGTCAGAAGTCGTCGTTTGAGACTGGCCGCTGCATGCTTTAAAGACACCGAAAATAGGATATATGTTTTATTAAATGGCAATTAAATGCCGTTAAATTCAATTGTGTTATGTCATCCGTTTCATAACATATCAACGAATAGAAAGTTATAATTGTGCATTAACCAAATCTATATGCAGATTATAATGATTTATAAATAATGATTTGCGTAATGGTTTCTGATCATGCCGGGATGGGGAGAGGCGAGGCGCGCTCGCGCACCAAGTCTATGGCGCGCACAGAGAGAGAGAGAGAGAGAGAGAGAGAGAGAGAGAGAGAGAGAATAAAACTGATGCAATTAATTGTTTTAGACACTAGGGAGTTGTTTCAATTCATTGTAAAAAACTGTAAAAATTGACCAATTTCATCAATGTAATTGAACTGTCATATAAGCCTATACAATATTAGAGGCACAATATGGCACAATATTTGATTATGAGGTCAAAAAGCTTCAAACAGTCATGAACATTCTCAAATTGTATACAACACTTCATTAATTGGATTTCAATAAGAAAACTCCTGAATACAATGTTGGTTAAACAAAAAAGATTAGGCTAGAAAATATTGTATGTGCTATAGGTAGTACATAAAAGCTTTCCCTGTATGGAGATGCGCTCGGTAAACGGTATCGACGTCTCACCCATCGATCAATGTCTTAACTGCTAAAACATGTTACACTATCACACGTCTCACTATCACACATTTATACAAAAGTGTTGTACATACCGAATTGTTTTAACCATTTCAGAATAGACAATGTGTGCACATCCCGCACCCATTTTCAAGAGCTGGCTGTTTCACGCAAAGTGCGCAATAGTCTCTTCCAAGATCTTCAGCCAAACGCCTGTACCTGAGAATCTGTGAAAATTACAGTCAGTCACAGTCACATCTATCTTTCCCTCTCTCATAAGAGCTTACCAAAATCATCTAAATGTAAGCACTGGCGGTTAAGACAGGGGAGAGGGAATCCAAAAATATTCCACCGCATAGTGTGCGCTCCTCTCTCTATCTCTCTATCTCCCCCCCCCTCTCTCTACCCCCCCCCCTCTCTATCCCCCCCCCCCCCCCTCTCTACCCCCCCCCCCCCCCCCCCGGTCTCTCTTTGTCTCTACGTATAAAACTGCAGATATTAAATGCGTGGCGGTGAATCCTGCTCTCTTTTTGGACCTCTCCTCAACATCACAGTGAAAAGAGAGCTGTGGGAAAACTGAAGAAAAAAAATCTTAACTGCAGCTGTTGGGGCTGATCGGGCGTGGGGCTGATCGGGCGTGAAGGACAAGTCGAGCCATTACCAGGTAAAGAAACGCTGTGCTGTTGTAAGAGAGGAATGGGTTTCTCGAACAACAAGACAGGGGTCAGGACTGCAAGGTGTGCCCAATGTTACTCATGGGGCTTAGCCAAATGCGTGCGTAAATGTACCCATACAGTGCGTCTCCATCATACATGGGCATGAATAAAAACAAATAATTATTATATTATTCTACCTACCCAACTGCAATAGTTATTAATTACAGTTGGAGTAATACAAATGTAGAAGTAAATTAAAGTCAGTATCAAAATTTGCTATATGTTCTTTTTTTTTCTCAAACATTGGAAATTACAATACAGACGGTTGGCAGAAACATAATTTAAGATATTCCAATAAAACACATCTAATATTTATTTAGGCTTGGTTAATTGGACATCATGTATTTGAAAATGACGCAGTGTCTGTATGACGGTCCATCCTCTACGGATTGTGGTCTGACCAAGGACGCAATAATCTAGCCTACTAGAGTTTGCAGACAAGGGATGCTAGGGGATTTTTTAAATATATTGCTTGAGTTTGGTCGGTTCTGAAACCAAATGAGGCATAAACAGACCCAGTGTGAAGGGCTGCGCACACCTCTGTCTATTTCAGTCATTTTATGACATGATAAATGTATCATCCCTTTTGGCTTTAGATTGTCATTTGTTTTACATGCCAATGTTGCATCTCATTCAAATATTATACAGATTTTTACCTTTGACCTTGACAATATCAGACATATAAAAGTGTAGCTCTTGTATACAAGCATCTCTAAAACGTGTCTGTAAATAGTGGCATAGTGACATTCCTGGCCAGTGATTACACTTGCTGCCTGACTACAGCACTTTATTGATTTAATTATGATATTCTATGTATTTCTTTTTACTGACTGTCAATCATTAAAGGGGCAATCAGCAGTAGAAACCATAACAAAAAACACCCCACTGCGATAACGTTTGTAACGAAAAAATAAATAATCACAAACAGTGCTATGGATGATTGCCCCTTTAAGATTTAATAGCGATGTGGCCCATAAATGTGTGTTTTGCTCTGTAACAAGGTTCTCAATATTATTTGTAAATGTCCAAGTGTGTTACTCTGTGGGGAAAACTGACACCCTGCGCCCCAATAAGGATTTGAATGTTAAACTGTTATTATAGGGCATTCAATCACTTTATTTGAGATTACTGTGCAGCTTTTCCCTCCTGATTTTGAGCATGATTCCTGAAGACCGGCACACCTATGCCAAGCATTGACACATAGTTTAACTTTCCTATTGATTCTCCCTCCAGAGCATGGCAAGTCCTCTGGAGAAGGTGGTGGCCCAGAAGAAAGAGGCCATCGAGGCTGTGATGGAGAGTTTTGAGCGAGGGGCTGAGGTGTTGGCCAGCGCAGTAGGCGAGCTATTCCCTCTCTGTGTGGCAGCCGCCCCTGTCCTACGACTAGCCCTGGACAACGTGCAGAGCAAAGAGGTCTTCTATGTCAAAGAGCAGTTCCTGGCCGTGAGGAACAAGCTGGACGTACTGTCCACCCAGCTGGAAGACATTGATTGTGAGATTAAGAAGGGCCGGCTGGATTCCCAGTACTTCTCGGTGGAGGAGAACATCAAGAACCAGTTCCGGAAATACATGGACATTCTGGAGGCCAAGCCACAGTTTCAGGAGGTCAAGAAGAGACTGTTTCTGGAGCACTTCTCCAAGACCGGAGGGGAGAAGAACCTGTATGTGCTGTATGATGCTCTGATGGGCACCAACAGCTTTGGGGAGTCCATCTTGGAGGTGGTGGAGAGGTAAAGTGTTCTTAACCATGCTAAATGGACCTTTATGCACCTGGGGAGCATGGTGTTTGTTGAGTGTTTTAGTTCGAGAACACTTGTGTTATCAATTTGAACTGCTAACTTGTGATTATGGGAAATAGGATGATTACTTTTATTGTTATTCATAACAACTGAGTGGTTGGTTCTTCATCTGTCTCAGGTATGAGGCAGGAAACAGGCGCCTACTGGAGGACTTCTGTGTGAGGATGAAGGAGCTCTTCTGCCTGGGCCTGATTGCCCTGCTGGGCCACTGTGCCCTCACCAAGGGCCCCGATGAGGAGCAGGAAACCATCCACGTCTGGAGCAGAAAAATCGAGGAAGTGGAATTAAAGATGAAGGCATGCATCGAGGCCTGCGTAGCAGCCTTCCCTAAACAGGCCCACCTTGACGCCCAGCGTCTTCTCCAGGAAAAAGAGGAACGCAATCTTCAGGACACGGCTCAGGTAGTACAGGAATTTCTCACCAGGAAGTACGACTGGGTGAGCTGGTCGGTCCGAGTGGTCAACCACTCTGGCAGCAGCTATCATAACTGGCGTGCCGGGGACCACTTCCAACACATGGCCGGTCAGAACTGTTTTGAGGTGCTGCAGGTGAACGATACCAACCTGGTGGTTTCCTACAGCACCAGTCCCCAACGAGTGCCCCGCGACTGCATCCGGCAACTGATGGAGGGGCCGGGGAAGAAGGGTGATGCCCAGGCCGTGGTGGAGGTCCTGGAGAAGCAGCTGACGGGGTTTGTGGTGCATGCTGTCAGTCACCATAAGGAGTGTGAGGCCACCTGGAGCTTCCCTGAGGACTGCCACTACTGGGAGAAGCACAAGAAAGTGGCGCTGTGCATACACTCAGAGTGATGCGGATAGAGGTGCAACAAGTCAGACAAATAGGGATCATTATGTAATCAACCTGAAGGGTTATTCTAAATTCTGAATTGACCGACTCAAAGAGGATGTGTGGGGATTTATAGTAAATGGTGATGAGGTTTTGTGACTACGCCATGCAGTTTGTCCTAGCCATTACATAATACTATGCACTGTGTATAGCAAGTAGCTTTGGTGGCAATTAGATTCACTGTATAGAAATCTGAATGTATTGCTAATTGGAGGCAGTGTTACAATAGTCCAGTGTTCGCAGAGTACTTAATGAACTGTATATGCATTTTATTATAAGTGACTAACCCCTACCATAACTTATGACCACATTTTACTCAATACTCTCTCGTAGTTAAATAGCTTAACTCAATGCATCTTACCCTACTGCCAAATAGGAATAACCTTGCTGCCCACAATTCCACAGAGATTATTTTGCTGAGATTGCAACTCGTGAGCTGTGCTCTCATTTAGTCTCTCTACGACACAGGCTGGCCTACATTACAATGAAAGAGAGCATGGAAGCTATTTTGCCATCCGTGAAAACAACTTGACAGTGTTCTCTACTGTGCCTTGTCTTCACAATACACTCAAACCCTTGCTTCTGATCCCATAGCAGGCATGTTGCAGTAGCAGAACTTTAAGGGTATTACCTCCTGAGCTGTGCCTGTTTGTGAACACATTATTTATGCCAGTTGGTACAGCATGGATGTGAAGTGATGTTTAATTGACTAATCTTTCTAATTCCTACTAATTCAGTCATAATAAAAACAATATCCGAATTCTAAATTTGTCATTATGCTTTGTGACAATAAACGGCAACACATCAGCTGTTATTGGATGTATATATGTGTGTCTTGCCTGTCTTGTGTAAACATGTTGACGTCTATTGCCATTAAAGCAAGCTAGTGCAGCCGCACTCACTGGGGCCCCTACTAATTGAATTGATATTTGCACATAAGTCAGCGTTTCCTGTCCACAGCTTTGGTTTGATAGTCTATGAATAACCTTTGGCTGCGCTAATATCCTGAAGACGAGCTCCAAAGTGCTTGGATCAGCATGATGGAATCACACATTATCGGTGTTGGAGGTGGAGAGCGGTGGAAACGGCCATCGTTTCTTGGCCGGTGGAGTAGCTATACGGTTCTGCCAGGGCTTTAGCCTCAGTGCTACACTATCGGAAATCAAGCCTGTCAACATTGATTGAGCGCAGTCTGTAACATACAGTGCAGTAGGAAATAGACCTTTTTAATCATCCTCTTGTCTTCCATGCATCCTCTCAATGTGTCTAAGGGATGTGTGAGGAAAACAGGGGTTAGGAGATTTCTTGTTGTTTACTAGGGTAACATAATAGGGTAACATTGCTCCTCTCTGAAGGTTGAGTTTCATAGTCAAGGGTATGAGTTCCATAAGAAGGGTCTCATTGATCATACATTTACCACCATTGAAAAACAGGTGGTGTTGAAAAGAGATAGAATGCTACAGACCGATGGGTGTGTCAAATATTCACCATTAAAGAGCACTTCTCTTCAAACACACCATAAAACCTGTCCTGCAGACCACTGGTGAAATGCATCATCACAACAGGATAAACAATGCCACAAAGTTGAATTTGCCAACTTTGCCAACTTTTTCCCAGGAGAACGGGACATTGGGGTTAACAGGGCATCCCTGGACTTCATTTTGCTCTTCATGCAGCCTAGCATAGTATGCTATAGTATAGTATATAAGTATGGAAATAATTGCAACGTCTCAATTCATAGGCTGAGGGGGTTTATGTTTTAATTTTTTTAAATACAGGATTGGGGCCATGTTGTCTGTTTATCACTGTAGGTGGTGGTTAGTTCAGCTCTTATTACATAAACCATACAGCATAAGCCCATGGAATGTCTTGTATTCATTAGTGGTTCTGTGGGCTTTTCCTGGGTAACGTCTATTGATCCATGGAGCTCTATTCCAGCATAAAGAGCTTTCCCTGTGATAGCACGTCAATTCCAACTGCCAATATGGAATGATCAAAGATTCTGCTTGCTAGTCTGCTCTATTGAGGGAGTCTGCTTTGTGGGGAAGGAGCCAAGGCTACCTTGTTCATCTGGATAAAAATATTATCTGGGTTTCTCCATCATGAATGAGAAAGGTTGTATGGTGACATGGAGTAGGTGCTACTCTGAAGACAGAGGGCGCTATCAACAAACAGATCAACAGGCTTCTCGTCTTCTCCAAGACTCCCTCAGAATGACAGATTTTGCATGTTGATTCTCCACAATCTGCAGCTGTCTCAAAGCAGTTAGGGATTAACATTTGAGGGTTTTTTACCACATATTGTGCATGACCGTGTTTGATTTTTTCATACCAGATTATTTGCAATACGTGGTAAAATGTTAAACCTTTCAAAACTAGAACATAATCCTAATCTGAAGACATTTTCCAAAACATCTTGATTTTTACTTTCACTTTCATAAAGTATTCAATGATTCCCATGATTCAACAGGAGCACATGTAGCTAAGCAGTGGCACTGTTGAATGTCAGAGTATTGATCCCTGTCTTCCATCTCCAAATCTCCCCTAGATACGGACGAAATAGAATAGAAGCGACGGCTGACATTTCCATTGGAATCTATGCCTATATACTTCCACTCTGTGACAATCAGCATTGAGGAGACAGGACACCAAATCAATCATGTTGTTTGCACAGAATGGCTGAGCCCCCTAATGTTAGGAGACATTAATGAACAATCAGCAACAGGTTTGTTGGATTTAATATTTTAACATGCTTAGGCATTCTAATAAACCCTATCTAGTAGATCCAAAGGCCTGTTAAAAGACATGTTCTTCTCCTACTAGCCACGTTTACCCGTCTTCAGGAAGAAATCGCAGCTAATATCAATATTTCATAAACAAATGAGTGATTTGATGGAGGGCAGCATCAGAGTGGCCCTGGAGGGTCTGGATCAATGGCAGGATGGCTCTGCCTGGCTGTCTCTGCCAATCCCAGCCCAGGATAATGTTATTACCCATCAGTCCGAGTGGACCATCGACCAGCCCGCTGCTCTTTAAGTGGGCTAATCTGATAAAAAGCATTAAAACATTTGTTCAGTGACACACAGCAGCAGGTCCAGCCCAGCACTCAGGATCGACTCTCTAAAAGGTCTCTCTCCTGGCTGGAGGATCTGCGGTTGGGGCTGTAGTCAGCTACACACTTCTCTAGGAGTAGTGGTATATGGGACTCTATGAAATAGTGTATGGAATGTCTACAGAACACATCTTTATGGTGAAATACCATAGAGAAAGTGTGTCCAGTGAATACAAAACATGTGTTTTTGCCATGTGCACTGCCTCAAACAGTTCCCTCATGTTGGGCAACCCTTCCGGTCTCCCCCCATGCCCTCAGTGCTCTCCCCTCAAGGCCCCATTAAGTTTGTGCAGTATACTGTAGACTAGACTTCCCCCAGCAAAATTTCTCTCCTCATAACGGTTTATACATCACGTCAGCAGCCAAGAATCTCAGCAAATTTGTTTGTCATGGCTGTCTCTCTTGCTCTCTTTCTCTCTCTCTCCCTTTCTCTCTCTAGGAGATAAGAGCCAGAACTTCTTGTTTGCTCTCCTCCCCCACACTTACCCTCCTCCCCAAACTACACACAGAGTAGTTCCTCTTTTATACTGTCCAGCACATTAACCCATTTTGTTAGAGGACTCATCCACTGTAGCCTTGTATGAGCTGGGAGTTAGGGGCTACGGAGTGTGTGTGGGGAGGGGGCTAAGAGGCCTTCCCCCTGGGGAGGATAAGGAGTGTGAGCGAAAGCGTGAGAAAGAGGAAATGGAGGAAGGGAAATCAGGAAACCACACAGCAGCGATCTATGATTGTCAACGCACAGGAAGTAATTGTTTGGAATCTACATAGAATCCCCATCTAAACAATATACGTCATAACTGGCTGTGTGGATTTTTAATTAGACATTAGTCTTTCAGGGAAAATGTCACATGTACAGAAGAGAACCAGCTTCAACCTCAGTCTGGGTGGTTCCCTGTAGCAGGACTATAAATAGTCCCCCAGGCTTGCTGTTATTTGTCTGTCCACAAAACTATTAGTGAATTAAAGTTGTAATCTGTATATTCATCTAAACAATTCAGTGTGCTCTCTCTGTTCTCTTTTTTTCTCTTTAGCTCTCTCTCTCTCTCTCTCTCTCTCACCCCCACACGCACTCACCTCTCACTCTCTTACATGCACATATACTGTACAACCAGTAACTCCAGAACTTCAGCATGGATAAAATACAATACATATTCTTCAAATTGTTTGAATTTCTTACCTTGTCCTTCGAGACTGACACCATAGCAAGTTCCATGTGTGCAACTTAAATGGTGTAAAATTGTCTGTAAGACAAAATAACATTCTGGATTACAACACTGTTGCAAGTATAACAGTATCTAACTATTTAGCAGACTTTGGTGGACACTCATGGTTACCCTATGTGGTCTCTCTACTAAGCACAGTGGCACTCCTCTCTCCCTATGAATGGTATTAGTTGTTTGGCTGGCAGAGTGGGCCTGTGTGTGGTAGGCTGGGGTCCACAGCAGGGGGCCATGGCCAATGATACTGGAACAATGAGGCATGTGAAAGAATCACGTGACTGTCTAGCTGTCTACCTACACCACTCAAATACTGATGAGGCCAGATTCTAAAGAGAGCTTCACTGCCTCACTGAGTTGTGTGCAATCAAGCAAATAGACCTCAATCAAGCAAATAGACCTCAGAATATGATTTGAGACACAATAGACAGCAGCCGTGTAAAGTACTTCAGTAAAAATGATTTAAAGTACTACTTTTTTTTGGATTATCTGTACTTTACTATTTACATTTTTTGACTACTTTTACTTCACTACATTCCTAAAGACAATTATGCACTTTTCACTCCATACATTATCCCTGACACCCAAAAGTACTAGTTACAATTTCAATGCTTAGCAGCAAAGGAAAAAGGTTCAAATTTACACACTTATCAAGAGAACGTCCCTGGTCATCCCTACTACCTCTGATCTGTTGGACTCACTAAAATAACATAAATAAATGCTTAATAAATAAATGCTCATAAATGCTTCCTTTGTAAATTATGTCTGAGTGTTGGGGTGTGCCCATGGCTGTCAAAAAAAGTAATACAAAAGGAAATTGTGCCATCTGGTTTGCTAAATATAAGGAATTTGATGTGTAGCATTTACTTTACCTCTCTAATTTTACTCCAGTATGACAATTGAGTACTTTTTCCACCAGTGTACTTACTGTAAGTACATTTAAAATCTGATACCTTTAGACTTTTACTCAAGTAGAATTTTACTGGGTTACTTTCACTTTTACTTGAGTCATTTTATATTAAGTTATCTTTACTTTTACTCAAGTATGACAATTGCATCCAGACAGTATAATCTGGTTACAATCAAACAGATTATTGGAATGTAGCTGCTGTCCACATTTTCTAACAGTGCTCCTACCTGCGTGCATCAGAGACATTTTAATGTATGAGCCGCTCTGCTGACACTTATAGTAAAAGGAAATCCTGAAATTAGGGGGTAAACAAGATTCTCGACAGTCAGAGTAATTACATTTTCAATTTGCTTAAAGTCTGAAGGTGATTCGCTTGGCTTGTAGGGGCAAGGATGATGTCTGGGGTGAATTTGTCTGCAATCAATAAGCTGACCTATCCCAGCCTCTGAACCTTTATCTGTTTCCTCTGATCTAACCTGAGTTTGTATCGATCCGTGGGACTGACTCATGGCTTGGGCCTGTCTCTGTGATGGAGACACAAACAAGCATCCCTCACCAGTAGAGTAGCTGTGGCTTCTCACTGGGCTCTGACATCAATTCAACATCTTTTCCACATTGGTTCAGCGTAAATTCATTGAAATGGCTTGGAAACAACGTTGATTCAACCAGTGAGGCCCAGTGGGTTATGACTCAGATTGGTCAAAGTTCTGTTAGAGCGCAGCATTTATGGATGATTAGCCTATTGTACTTAACAACACATGACAAAGAGGGAAAGGGAGAGTGAGAAATTGTGTTTGTTAGTGGCGTTAATCATTATCAAATAGTTAATTGCCATAGCAGCATTTGTTTGGATGTTAAATGACGAGAAGGAGTCAATGATGCGAGTAACCAGTCTTGTTCAGCACATTGTAATACATCCGGGTACATCAAGCACACTGGTAAAAACACTTGTGTTGCAGCAACGAACATTTACCAACAGATGGCATTAACGTGCCAACTTACACCCATAACATCTTCCCGTTTATAAAATAGGACAGGAGATGTCAATACACTAACAAAGAAAACCTAGTAATAATATCCAACATGAACAGTTTAGTTTTTTTCAGGTATAAAATAAACAACACATTTTGATAGTCTGTTCACTTTTCCCATTTATAAAAAAAAAAAAATCTGTCAGGAATCTATAGGAGGAAACCTACAGATTAAGTATTTTAGGTGGCTGGGACAGCCACATTTTCTGCAAAGACTGCGGGATCACGCACAGGCATGTCATCTGACTGTCTGAGGGGAGTATTGATGGGCGAGGGAGCGGGAGTCCTGTGATCCCCTGGCTCCTCACGACCCCTATGACCATCAGGGTTCTGAGTAGGTGCTGGCTCAGCAACCCAAAGGTCAACCCTGTTATGACGGTACAGTAATCCATTCACTACGACCAAAAATTTGGTTAAACTGATGTAAGTTTGCCTGCATTAAAGTCCCTGACCACTAGGAGCGCCGCTTCTGGGTGAGCATTTTCTTCTTCGCTTATGGCCTTATAGAGTTGGTTGAGAGCGGTCTTCGTGCCAGCTTCGCTTTGCGGTGGTAAATAGACGGCTACGAAAAATACAGATGAGAACTTTCTTGGTAGATAGTGTGGTCGACAGCTGATCATAAGGTACTCTACCTCAGGCGAGCAATACCTCAAGACTTCTTTGATATTAGACATCGCGCACCAGCTGTTATTGACAAAAAGACACACACCCCCACCCCTCGTCTTACCAGATGTAGCATCTCTGTTCTGCCGTTGCATGGAAAATCCCGCCAGCTCTATATTGTCCGTTTCTTCGTTCAGCCACGTCTCGGTGAAACAGAAGATGTTACAGTTTTTAATGTCCCATTGGTAGGATAATCTTAATAGTAGGTAATCCATTTTATTTTCCAACGATCGCACGTTAGCAAGAAGAATGGAAGGCATTGGGAGTTTGTTCGCTTGCCTCCGGATTCTCAGAAGTATCCCCGATCTGCATCCCCTTTTCCGGCGTCTTTTCTTCACGCAAAAGGAGTGGATCTGGACCTGTTCCATTGAAAGCAGGATATCCTTCTCGTCGGACTTATTAAAGGGAAAAGTTTCTTCCAGTCCCCGGTGAGTAATCGCTTTTCTGATGTCCAGAAGTTATTTTCTGTTGAAAGAGACCGTACCAGCAACATTATGTACACAACAAGTAACAAAATAAGTTACACAAAACGCAAAGAAAATAACAAAATTTCACAATTGGTTGGGAGAATGTAAAACGTCAGCCATGTTCTTTGGTGCCATCATGTCAGAGTAAAAACAAATCCAGGAGGTCGAAGGAATTGACCGTAAAGCTCTGAGACAGGATTGTGTCGAGGCTCAGATCTGAAGAAGGGTACCAAAAAATGTCTGCAGCATTGAAGGTCCCCAAGAACACAGTGGCCTCCATCATTCTTAAATGAAAGAAGTTTGGAACCACCAAGACTCTTCCTAGCTGGCTGCCCGGGCCAAACTGAACAATCTGGGGAGAAGGGCCTTGGTCAGGGAGGTGACCAAGAACCTGATGGTCACTCTGACAGAGCTCCAGAGCTCCTCTGTGGAAATGGGAGAACCTTCCAGAAGGACAACCAGCTCTGCAGCACTCCACCAATCAGGCCTTTATGGTAGAGTGGCCAGACAGAAACTACTCCTCAGGAAAAGGCATATGACTGGGGGTGAAGGTTCACCTTCCAACAGGACAACGACCCTAAGCACACAGCCAAGACAATGCAGGAGTGGCTTCGGGACACGTGTCTGAATGTCCTCGAGTGGCCCAGCTAGAGCACGGACTTGAACCCGATCGAACATCTCTGGAGAGACCTGAAAATAGCTGTGCAGCAACGCTGACAGAGCTTGAGAGGATCTGCAGAGAAGAATGGGAGAAACTCCCCAACTAGAGGTGTGCCAAGCATGTAGCGTCATACCCAAGAAGACTTGAGGCTGTAATTGCTGCCAAAGGTGCTTCAACAAAGTACTGAGTAAAGGGTCTGAATACTTATGTAAATGTGATATTTCAGTTTTTTTTACACATATAATATATATATATATTTTTTTAATAAATTGGCAAAAATTCAAAATAGTTGTTTTTGCTATGTCATTATGGGGTAGTGTGTGTAAATTGATGAGAAAAAAATATTGAATAGATTTTAGAATAAGGCTGTAATCTAACAAAATGTGGAAAAAGTCAAGGGGTCTGAATACTTTCCAAAGGCATACAAGTATCATCAAAAAGAAAAAAAAGTTAAGTGTGCCAGTATGATTGCAGATTCACTATGCACCCAATTTCGACCACGCAAATGGAACTTTATTCCCTTTTTATGCACTTTTTTTCTTTATACTTATTCTGACTATGAACAAGAATGAGATTAGCACGCTTTTCACCTGCTATTTCGTTCACGGTGGAGATCTAAGAAATTGTTATTTAACCTTTATTTTATCATGGAGTCATACTGAAAGGTCTATTTTACAGATGAGCCCTGAATTATGAATTATAAATTAAGGTGTGGCGGAGGTGTGTCTACTCAAGGCAGGTCCTACAGGCCCTAGTTTTGTCGCACCTTGACTATTGTTCAGTTGTGTGGTCAGGTGCCACAAAATTGTCTCAAAACAATTGGCTCAGAACAGGGTAGCACAGCGTGCCCTTGGGTGTACACAGAGAGCTAATATTAATAATATGCATGTCAATCTCTCCTGGCTGAAAGTGGAGGAGAGATTGACTTCATCACTACTTTTATTTATGAGAGGTATTGACATGTTGAATGCACCGAGCTGTCTGTCTAAACTACTGGTACACAGCTCTAACACCCATGCATACCCCACAAGACATGCCACAAGAGGTCTCCTCACAGTCCCCAAGTCCAGAACAGACTATGGGAGGCACACACTACTACATGACTACATTCCACATTAAGTAACTGACACAAGCAGTAAAATTAGATTTAAAAAACAGATAAAAAAAAAACTTTATGGAACAGCGGGGACTGTGAAGCAACACAAACATTGGCACAGACACATGCATACACACACACACACACATGATAACATACGCACTATAAATACACATGGATTTAGTACTGTAGATATGTGGTAGTGGTGGAGTAGGGGCCTGAGGGCATAAAATTGTCCCTTTTCTAAATTAGCCATGGATGGAGATAGGGATTTGGACTTGTGGTTTTACTTAATTCTCCATACTGGCCAATAATTAGAATGGTGAATCTGATCCAACCATTAATTCATACATTGTTGTGCCCCTGGCCTGAGAAGCATTTTAGCCAGGTTGCCTAGGACAACAAAAAATACAAGCGTGTACTGGCTTCCCCACGCAGGGCCACTGCATATGGCAGTAAAGTTCATGAAATGCTGTGCTATTATGCAGAATTGAAATTGTACAGCCTTTTAACTTGCAGGGATGGCCACTCTCAAATGTCTTAATCATAGGTTACTGCGACTTTCTCCGTTTCCTATTTCTATCATGTTAAATATTAGCCACTATCAGTATCGACCATCAGTAGGCCTAATAACAACACATATTCAACTGCCAAATTACTGTTAGTTCCCTTTAGTTGGTATAGCCTACATAGCCTTTATATGACTCGTACATGCTTTCCTAACCCAAAAACAATTTCATTACATTGTTTTGTTTACCTTCATTTGCTTCCCCTGTAAACGCTGTCACGGCCATGTGGTTGTTGCTGCGGATCATTAGTAACAGTTGTTAATATTCAGAAAAAGACATGTAGGCTAATTAAATTGTTATGGAGCGGAGCGTAGATCAAACCATAACAGTTTGATCTCGATGCATTCCGCAATATTTAAGATACACCTATTTAAAGGGATGGTTTAAAATAAGGTACTGGAAACCCTGTTTAATGGAAACTCCATGAGAAAATCTGTTGGCCAGCAAGTGGGAGGGTTTTCAGCGGTTGAATTACATTTTTTCAGAGCACTCAAGGGAACCATGCCTGCAAAGTCCGTTACGCAACTTCACAAGGTAAGTCTGAATACAAACTATTGAGTGCTGTAACGATCGTCTAATGGAGGAGACCAAGGTGCAGCGTGGTAAGTGTTCATATTTTAATAGAATAAATAACCTGAACACTGAACAAAATAACAAAGAGCAAGAACGAAAAAACGAAACAGTTCTGTAAGGTGAAGACACACAAAACAGAAAACAACTACCCACACCACACAGGTGGAAAAAGGCTACCTAAGTATGGTTCTCAATCAGAGACAACGATAGACAGCTGCCTCTGATTGAGAACCACACCCGGCCAAACACATAGAACTAGACAACATAGAATGCCCACCCCAACTCACGCCCTGACCAAACCAAAATAGAGACATAAAAAAGGAACTAAGGTCAGGGCGTGACAAGTGCATTGGAAAGGTGTGCACAAGAAAGGTGTAATTTCCTAAATCGGAAAACGGTTCCTATGCACATTAAGTAATGAGAGAAACAATGTTAATTCCACCCATTTACTAACATTAAAGTTGCTGAACAGGAATATTAAGCTGTTATGGCTCTTAGCTGAATAAAACCAGACAAAACATCAACTGAAAATACACTGACCTGTCTGACACACCTTGTTCACCTGATTGTCATTATCTTAATGACTTTACCACTGTTTCCTTAAAAATGAAGCATAAAACCTCCTGGTAAATGGGTAATGGATGAAGGATTTTCACACACTGGATAGTGAACTGTAATGTTTGATAGGATAGGGGACATCTCAAATTACGTAATGTGGAATATTTGGGAAATAGGATTCAGGAAGTAGCCCAATGGGCACACACTGCTTTAATAAATGTTGAGCCAATGTGGAATAGATGTTGAATTGATGATTTTACAGCTGAGTTTTCCTTCCTCACACTGACGCCTCCTGGCCAGTGTGTTTCCCAGCGTCAGTCATTACCACCCATCACACCACATACCGTTGAGTCCCTTTCCAATGGTAAGGAGTTAGCGTAGTGTGACATCTGACAGCGGGACGATACAAGAAGATCCAAAAAACACTGAGGGGTACCAGACGGGCTTACCAATTCCTCCTCAATACAAATTCACTATGGAGATCGCCTCATCCTCTACACTCTTTAAAAAAATGGTTCCAAAAAGGGGTTTCGGCTGTCCCCATAGGAGAACCCATTTTGAACGTAAACTAAACCAGTACTGGCGGATGTCAACATCCACGTCCCAATACACAGGACCAACGATTCGGGAGGACAGATTGATAGGCTGGAGTGCACTCACAGGACCCTCACCAACATGAAACCACAGGGTGCAGGAAAGCAGGTCCTCTGGCATCCTGGTCCCCAGGCGGTGATTCTCATCCTTGACCAGGAGATGGTGGGGTTATGAAGTTGGAGCCACGGGAGGCAGAGGATGACTTTATGTACAGGAGTGGTGGTGATGCGGAAGGGAAGGCTTTCCTGGTGCATGGGTCCAACAGTGAGGGTGAGTGGTGCTGTGATGTGTGTAATCGCGCAGGATTCCAAAGGTAGCATATCCAGGGCATGGACAGGAAAAGGAGAGGAGAGCGGGTAGGAAGGTAAGTTCAGGGAGGAGGCGAGGGCCTGGTCGATGAAGTTCCCAGCGGAACCGGAGTCCACTAGAGCTGTAGAAACGACACTTGACTGACAGCCAGTGAAAAGGGTTTGGTGGAAAATGATGATAATGAAATACTCACACATACACTGGGAGATGGAAGGTCAGGGGACCACTCCTCTGCTCTTAGTGGACCCCGGGTTGGGATGCACTGGACACCACTGAAGCTGGTGCCCCTCCTGGCTGCAATAGGGACAGAGTTCCAGCTGTCTCCAGTTATACCTCTATTCTGCGGAGAGGTGTGTGGCTCCTACCGCCATGGGTTCAGGCTCCGCCTCAGGACAGCCAAAGGAGGGAGGCGAGTAGCGATGTGGACACTGGCGCTCACGAAGAAGGTTATCCAGATGGAGGGCTCCTGTCTGATAGGC
Organism: Salvelinus alpinus; assembly: GCF_045679555.1. Lineage (NCBI taxonomy): Eukaryota > Metazoa > Chordata > Actinopteri > Salmoniformes > Salmonidae > Salvelinus > Salvelinus alpinus. The sequence goes on along the minus strand of NC_092089.1, from coordinate 46,150,713 downwards.
AAAATAGAGGGAGCACTGGAGTAGGAACCATGGCATTTTGGAAGGGACAGTCGGACATCGCTGACCTGGGCGGACGGCTGGTTAGGCTGAGGGACTGGCTCACTGTGACAACCCATGTTAGGAGGCCCTCTGTCACAGGTATGGAGAACCTCGCTGGTGTTGTCGAGGTGGTGGAGAACGCGGAGGACCTCCTGGTCGTGGTGTAGGTGGAGTAGATGACCCTGTTCCTTGACCGTCTGGAAGATGGTGTTTTCTTCTGCTGCTTCCTATTTTTCCAGAATTCTGTAACGCATACGCAGAGAGTCAGGAAGCAGGTGCAGAAAATGAGTTTAATAATAAGAAACATGAAGATTAACAAAACAGGAGTAGCGTACTGAACGTAAACAAAACCAAAACTGTCTGAAGACTGAGGCTACTGATGGCTAAATAAAGGGCAAGTAATTAAGGTAATGATTAAGTCCAGGTGTGCATAACGAATGAGAGCAGGTGTGCGTAGGGCTGTGGCGGTCATGACATTTTGTCAGCCGGTAATTGTCAAGCAAATAACTGCTGGTCTCACGGTAATTGACTGTTAATTAACATAAACACGTTTAGCATCTCCTGGCCTTTAAAACACCTATGTTTTAAAAAGTCTAATAAATCCATGTAACATAACCTACACCATCCCAATAAATCCATTATTTAGGTCTAAAGAAACATGATATGAAGAAAATGTTATCTATTTTAGAAGAACAGAATAGCATATTCTGAGTTGTCCTTATGTTAGGCCCTGATCTGGCTATTACATATTACTGTGGACAACACTAGTTAATTTAGTAGACAAGATTTGCTTAGAATTCCATGGCATTATTTTATATTATTGTATAGTATGAAGAATACAATTGAACATAGCTGAATAAAATAGATAGGAATTCTTTTCTCCAAATGATTTGAGGGTGTGCTCACATGCGGCTATTCTGTGTTGAGCGGTTAACAGAGAAACAGCTAATCCTATATGCTTAATTTAGAGTTATTTATGTAACTTTAGTTGTGATACAAATGTTGGACTATATGTTTAGATGTTTTAATACTTTCTAAGTTGCATGAAAGGCATGAGCTTTGCTTTGTTTTTTGCGCAGGCTGTACACACTTCATCAGTCTCATTCACAATTGACAAGCACTTGATAATGCCTCGGATTTCCCGGCTGCATCCTTTGTGTGGCCGTAATGTCCTCTAAATAAATTTGCAGCCAGTGGCCTTTTCCCTTCTCCAGGCTGCATGCCGAAGCACCTCTCACTCACATGGCTCTCAGTCACGGGATCGGGTTTTTCTCACAGGCTACAAGTGAAGACAGACACATCCGGGATGCAACTGCGCGCGTCCTTATCAAATTCCGTGGCGCATATTGAAGATATTGGAAGAACTGTCCACATTTACTTTTCGTCAGCCAACAAGACGAGTAGGCCTAATGAACAGCAAAAGCACTAGCCTATGTCAATCTACTATCCCCCATAGTACAAAAGTTTACCTATTCTATTCTGTGGGAGAAATAAATATTCCAAACAGTCTGGGACAGTTGTGGGATGCGATAGACACCAAATTAATACAACCACAGAATCAAAAAATGTGTTTTAAGCAATGAGCCTGACTCAACAGATGAGAATGTTATAGCTTAAAATGTTGATAAACTATTAGACTTTTTCTTCACATTACAAGCGGAGCAATGGCACACGGCAGTAGGCTATTAGCGTGAATGTTCCAGGAAAACACAATTCTCAAAAGTGACCACAAATGCGATTATGTATATACAAGATGGCGTAGGAGTAGGACGTATGTGTTTGTCCTTGTCTTATCCCGTGTCTTATCCCATTTAAATAGCCGGTCTTCTTTGTATATATATTAATCTCACTTTCTATCTACGAACTAAATATACTTTCCTGCAACCCGCCTCACCCAATGTGGTATGGATCTGCTATTTTTATTCCTTATAACTGGAACTTCCATCAGGAGATAACATCAGAAGCCTCCTCCCTAAGTTTGTTTTATTCACTGCTTTAGCACACTCCGCCAACCCTGATGTCCTAGACATGTCTGAATCCTGGCTTAGGAAGGCCACCAAAAATCCTGAAATTTCCATCCCCAAATACAACATTTTCCACCAAGATAGAACTGCCAAAGCGGGTGGAGTTGCAATCTACTGCAGAGATAGCCTGCAGAGTTCGGTCATGCTATCCAGGTCTATGCCCAAACAGTTCGAGCTTCTACTTTTAAAAATCCACCTTTCCAGAAATAAGTCTCTCACTGTTGCCGCTTGTTATAGACCCCCTTCACCCCCCAGCTGTGCCCTGGACCCCATATGTGAATTAATTACCCCCCCCCCCCCCCATTTATCTTCAGAGTTTGTACTGTTAAGTGACCTAAACTGGGATATGCTTAACCCCCCGGCCATCCTACAATCTAAACTAGATTCCCTCAATCTCACACAAATTATCAAGGAACCTACCAGGTACAACCCTAAATCACTAATCACGGGCACCCTCATAGAGATCATCCTGACCAAGCTGCCCTCTAAATACACCTCTGCTGTCTTCAACCAGGATCTCAGTGATCATTGCCTCATTGCCTGCGTGCGTAATGGGTCCGCGGTCAAACGACCACTCCTCATCACTGTCAAACGCGCCCTAAAACACTTCAGCGAGCAGGCCTTTCTAATCGACCTGGCCCGGGTATCCTGGAAGGATATTGACCTGATTCCGTCAGTAGACGATGCCTGGTTATTCTTTAAAAGTGCTATCCTCACCATCTGTCACACCCTGACCTTAGTGTTCCTTTTTTATGTCTCTATTTTGGTTTGGTCAGGGCGTGAGTTGGGGTGGGCATTCTATGTTTTGTGTTCTATGTTTTCTATTTCTGTGTGTTTGGCCGGGTGTGGTTCTCAATCAGAGGCAGCTGTCTATCGTTGTCTCTGATTGAGAACCATACTTACGTAGCCTTTTCCCACCTGTGTTTGTGGGTAGTTGTTTTCTGTGTTTGTGTCTGTATCTTTGTTATTTTCTTTAGTGTTCTGTTTTAATAAATTAACATGAACACTTACCACACTGCGCCTTGGTCTGATGATTCCTCATCTTCAGACGACGAACGTTACACCATCTTAATAAGCATGCCGCGTAAAAAAAAAAGTAAACTAAGAACAGATATAGCTCTTGGTTCACTCCAGATTTGACTACCCTTGACCAGCACAAAAACATCCTGTGGCGTACTGCATTAGCATCGAATAGCCCCCGCAATATGCAACTTTTAAGGGAAGTTAGGAACCAATATACACAGGCAGTTAGGAAAGCAAAGGCTAGCTTTTTCAAACAGAGAATTGCATCCTGTAGCACAAACTCCAAAAAGTTCTGGGACACTGTAAAATCTATGGAGAATAAGAACACCTCCTCCCAGCTGCCCACTGCACTGAGGCTAGGAAACACTGTCACCACTGATAAATCTACAATAATCGATAATTTCAGTAAGCATTTTTCTACGGCTGGCCATGCTTTCCACCTGGCTACCCCTACCCCGGTCATCAGCTCTGTACCCCCCACAGTAACTTGCCCAAGCCTCCCCCATTTCTCCTTCACCTAAATCCAGAAAGCTGATGTTCTAAAAGAGCTGCAAAATCTGGACCCCTACAAATCAGCTGGGCTAGACAATCTGGACCCTCTCTTTCTAAAATTATCCGCCGCAATTGTTGCAACCCCTATTCAGCCTGTTCAACCTCTCTTTCGTGTCGTCTGAGATCCCTAAAGATTGGAAAGCTGCCGCTGTCATCCCCCTCTTCAAAGGGGGAGACACTCTAGACACAAACTGTTACAGACCTATATCTATCCTACCCTGCCTTTCTAAAGTCTTCGAAAGCCAAGTTAACAAACAGATCACCGACCATTTCGAATCCCACTGTACCTTCTCCGCTATGCAATCTGTTTTCCGAGTGGGTCATGGGTGCACCTCAGTCACGCTCAAGGTCCTAATCGATATCATAACCGCCATCGATAAAAGACAATACTGTGCAGCCGTCTTCATCAACCTGGCCAAGGCTTTCGACTCTGTCAATCATCGCATTCTTATTGGCAGACTCAACAGCCTTGGTTTCTCAAATGACTGTCTCGCCTGGTTCACCAGCTACTTCTCAGATAGAGTTCAGTGTGTCAAATCAGAGGGCCTGTTGTCCGGACCTCTGGCAGTCTCTACAGGGGTGCCACAGGGTTCAATTCTCGGGCCGACTCTTTTCTCTGTCTACATCAATGATGTCGCTCTTGCTGCTGGTGATTCTCTGATCCACCTCTACGCAGACGACACCATTCTGTATACTTCTGGCCCTTCTTTGGACATTGTGTTAACAAACCTCCAGATGAGCTTCAATACCATACAACACTCCTTCCGTGCCCTCCAACTGCTCTTCAATGCAAGTAAAACTAAATGCATGCTCTTCAACCGATCCTGCCCGCACCCTCCTGTCCGTCTAGCATCACTACTCCGGATGGTTCTGACTTAGAATATGTGGACAACTACAAATACCTAGGTGTCTGGTTAGACTGTAAACTCTCCTTCCAGACTCACATTAAGCACCTCCAATCCAAAATTAAATCTAGAATCTTCCTATTTCGCAACAAAGCATCCTTCACTCATGCTGCCAAACATACCCTCGTAAAACTGACTATCCTACCGATCCTTGACTTTGGCGATGTAATTTACAAAATAGCCTCCAACACCCTACTCAGCAAATTGAATGTAGTCTATCACAGTGCCATCCATTTTGTCACCAAAGCCCCATATTCTACCCACCACTGCAACCTGTATGCTCTCGTTGGCTGGCCCTCGCTTCATATTCATCGCCAAACCCATTGGCTCCAAGTCATCTATAAGTCTTTGCTTATCTTAGCTCACTGGTCACCATGGCAGCATCCACCCATAGCACGCGCTCCAGCAGGTATATTTCACTGGTCATCCCCAAAGCCCTCCTCTTTGGCCTCTTTTCCTTCTAGTTCTCTGCTGCCAATGACTGGAACAAATTTCAAAAATCACTGAAGCTGGAGTCTTTTATCTCCCTCACTAACTTTAAGCATCAGCTGTCAGAGCAGCTTACAGATCATTGTATCTGTACACAGCCCATCTGTAAATAGCCCACCCAACTACTCATCACCATATTGTTATTTTTTTTCTTCTCCTTTGCACCCCAGTATCTCTACTTGCATATTCATCTTCTGCACATCTATCACTCCAGTTTTGAATTGCTATATTGAAATTATTTTGCCACTATGGCCTATTTATTGCCTTACCTCGCCTTCTGGATGGTAACGGGGTGAACAGTCAGTGGCTCGGGTTGTTGTTGTCCTTGAGGATCTTTTTGGCCTTCCTGTGACATCAGGTGCTGTAGGTGTCCTGGAGGGCAGGTAGTTTGCCCCCGGTGATGCGTTGTGCAGACCGCACCACCTTCTGGAGAGCCTTGCGGTTGTGGGCAGTGCAGTTGACGTACCAGGCGGTGATACAGGCCAACAGGCCACCCTTTGCCTTGATGACAGCTTTGCACACTGTTGGCATTCTCTCAATTGTGCATATATAAAAGTTTGTGAGGGTTTTAGGTGACAAGCCTAATTTCTTCAGTCCCCTGAGGTTGAAGTGGCGCTGTTGCGCCTTCTTCTCCACACTGTCTGTGTGGGTGGACTATTTCTTCAACCTCATGGCTTGGTTTTTGCTCTGACATGCACTGTCAACTGTGGGACCTTATATTGACAGGTGTGTGCCTTTCCAAATCATGTCCAAACAATTGAACTTACCACAGGTGGACTCCAATCAAGTTGTAGAAACATCTCAAGGATGATCAATGGAAACAGAATGCACCTGAGGTCAATTTCGAGTCTCACAGCAAAGGGTCTGAATACTTATGTAAATAAGGTATTTCTGTTTTTTATTTTTAATAGATTTGCAAACATTTCCACAAATCTGTTTTTACTTTGTAATTATTGGGTATTGTGTGTAGATTGATGAGGAAAACAATTAATTTAATCTGTTTTAGAATAAGGCTGTAACGTAACAAAATGTAGGAAAAGTCAAGAGGGCTGAATACTTTCCGAATGCACTGTATCTGAACTAACATCTATCTGAATTTCTGTCGTTGTCCATTTTGAAAGTCCTGAAAGAATAGGCCTACCTCCTCGCAGCCCGTTTGTTTGCACTTGCTTATACTTACCTCAGCTTATACTATAGGGCTAAGTGTTAATGATATAAGAACAAACATGATGAATTTACTGAACATAAACTTAATATTGTTTGTGTATGGTTCAGAAGTTAAAACTCATGTTGGCGTTCATTATTATTGAAGGAGAATGCGGTTCTTATCCACTTACACAAAACCACAAGGAGTCAGTAGAAACCACATTTGTTTAAGCAAGTCAGCCCATATCAGCTTTAGTTTTAAAAAGGCAGCAATGAGGCTGAATAAACTGCTTCACTGCCAGACGAGGCTCCGCTGATAACCAGGTATAGCGGTGGTAAGGATTCATTCCATGGTGCTGAAAGGAAAGCTCCGCTGTTGGGACAGCTTTATGTAGGCCATAACAGTTTGTGGGCACCGTTTGTCACCATTATAATGCAATTTGTGTATTGTGCAGTGTTGTGTTGTGCAGTGGCTTTGCTGGCATGCAGCTAGAAAAAAATTGTTGAGTTTGCCCCACCAAGATTTATATGCTAAAATTGCCACTGACTGCAATGTGTACAATTTTATTTGGGCTTGTCACGCCCTGGCCTTAGTTATCTTTGTTTTCTTTATTATTTTAGTTAGGTCAGGGTGTGACATGGGGGATGTTTGTGTGCTTTTGTCTAGTCGAGGGTGTTTGTAGTGTCTAGGGGGTTTTGGTAGAGTTTATGGGGTTGTGTTCAGTGTAGGTGTCTAGGTATGTCTATGGTTGCCTGAGTGGTTCTCAATCAGAGACAGCTGTCTATCGTTGTCTCTGATTGGGAGCCATATTTAAGGCAGCCATAGGCATTAGACAGGTTGTGGATAATTGTCTATGTGTAGTGTTTAGTGTCAGCACTATTTGTTTGAATAGCTTCACGGTCGTCTGTTTGTTGTTTTTGTTCGTTTGTTCGTCTTCTAAATAAAAAGAAGATGTCTTTCTATCACGCTGCGCCTTGGTCCACTCTGCCTCATTACGACGATCGTGACAGAATTACCCACCACAAAAGGACCAAGCAGCATGTTAAGCAGCAGCAGGAACAACATACACAGGATTCATGGACTTGGGAGGAAATACTGGACGGTAAGGGACCTTGGGCACAACCGGGAGAATATCGCCTCCCTCGTGAAGAGCTGGAGGCAGCTAAAGCCGAGAGGAGGCGATATGAGGAGGCAGCAAGGAAGCGAGGCTGGAAGCTGGAGAGTCAAACCCAAAAATTTCTTGGGGGGGGGGCTACAAGGGTGTGTGGCGAAGTCAGGTAGGAGACCTGCGCCAACTCCCCGGGCTTACCGTGGGAAGCGAGAGTACGGGCAGACACCGTGTTATGCGGTAGAGCGCACGGTGTCTCCTGTACGTGTGCATAGCCCGGTGCGGTACATTCCAGCTCCTCGTATCGGCCGGGCTAGATTGGGCATTGAGCCAGGTGCCATGAAGCCGGCTCAACGCGTCTGGTCCCCAGTGCGTCACCTCGGGCCGGCATACATGGCACCAGCCTTACGCATGGTGTCCCCGGTTCGCCAACACAGCCCAGTGCGGGTTATTCCACCTCCCCGCACTGGTCGGGCTACGGGGACCATTCAACCAGGTAAGGTTGGGCAGGCTCAGTGCTCAAGGGAGCCAGTACGCCTGCACGGTCCGGTATATCCGGCGCCACCTCCCCGCCCCAGCCCAGTACCAGTGCCAACACCACGCACCAGGCTTCCAGTGCGTCTCCAGAGCCCTGTTCCTCCTCCACTCACTCGCCCTATGGTGCGTGTCTCCAGCCCGGTACCACCAGTTCCGGCACCACGCACCAAGCCTCCTGTGCGTCTCCAGAGTCCTGTGCGTCCTGTTGCTGCTCCCCGCACTAGCCTTGAGGTGCGTGTCCTTAGCCCGGTACCTCCAGTTCCGGTACCACGCACCAGGTCTACTGTGCGCCTCAGCCGGCCAGAGTCTGCCGTCTGCCCAGCGCTATCTGAGCTGCCTGCCTGCCCAAAGCCGTCTGCGCTGTCCATCTGCCCAGCGTCGCCTGCACTGCCCGTCTGCCCAACGCCGTCTGAGCTGTCCATCTGGCAAGCGCCGCCTGCGCTGCCCGTCTGCCCAGCACCGTCTGAGCTGCCCGTCTGTCCTGAGCCATCACAGCCGCCCGTCTGTCCTGAGCCTTCAAAGCCGCCCGCCGGCCAGGATCTGCCAGAGCCGCCCGCCGGCCAGGATCTGCCAGAGCCGCCCGCCGGCCAGGATCTGCCAGAGCCGCCCGCCGGCCAGGATCTGCCAGAGCCGCCCGCCGGCCAGGATCTGCCAGAGCCGCCCGCCGGTCCGGAGCTGCCGCTCAGTCCGGAGCTGCCGCTCAGTCCGGAGCTGCCGCTCAGTCCGGAGCTGCCCCTCAGTCCGGAGCTGCCCCTCAGTCCGGAGCTGCCCCTCAGTCCGGAGCTGCCCCTCAGTCCGGAGCTGCCCCTCCGTCCAGTGGCGCCCTCTGGGATGGTCTTCAGTCCGGGACTCGCTGCAAGGGTCGCCGTTCCAGAGGCGCCACGAAAGCGGGTAGTGACTATGGTGAAGTGGGGGCCACGTCCCGCACCCAAGCCGCCGCCATAAGAAGGCCCACCCGGACCCTCCCCTTCTGTGTCAGGTTTGCGGCCGGAGTCCGCACCTTTGGGGGGGGGGGGGTACTGTCACGCCCTGGCCTTAATTATCTTTGTTTTCTTTATTATTTTAGTTAGGTCAGGGTGTGACATGGGGGATGTTTGTGTGTTTTTGTCTAGTCGAGGGTGTTTGTAGTGTCTAGGAGGTTTTGGTAGAGTTTATGGGGTTGTGTTCAGTGTAGGTGTCTAGGTATGTCTATGGTTGCCTGAGTGGTTCTCAATCAGAGACAGCTGTCTATCGTTGTCTCTGATTGGGAGCCATATTTAAGGCAGCCATAGGCATTAGACAGGTTGTGGATAATTGTCTATGTGTAGTGTTTAGTGTCAGCACTATTTGTTTGAATAGCTTCACGGTCGTCTGTTTGTTGTTTTTGTTCGTTTGTTCGTCTTCTAAATAAAAAGAAGATGTCTTTCTATCACGCTGCGCCTTGGTCCACTCTGCCTCATTACGACGATCGTGACAGGGCTGTTGCTACTCCTCGTCTGTGCACCCCTTTGCTGACAATCAGTTGCACAACAGATGTTGTACTGTTTTTAGAGGCTGTCTTAAAATAGCAAGCATGAACACCCTAACTCAGTAGCTCTTTGTGTGTGCAATTGAATCATCTGGCATCATAACTTTCAACATAATTTTTTCACCTTGCCATTGTCACTCTTCATTCCAGTAGAACATAAATGAAAAATTTCCATGGAAGTTGGCGTCACTCAAAATAAATTGGATTGCAGTTTCACTACCGGTCAAAAGTGTTAGAACACCTACTCATTCAAGGGTTTTTCTTTATTTGTACTATTTTCTATATTGTAGAATAATAGTGAAGACACCCATAGAATCATGTAGTAACCAATTTTAATTTTTTTGACAAATCAAAATATATTTCATATTTGAGATTCTTCAAATAGCCACCCTTTGCCTTGATGACAGCTTTGCTAACTCTTGGCATTCTCCCCACCAGCTTCATGAGATAGTCACCTGGTATGCAGGTGTGCCTTGTTAAAAATACATTTGTGGAATTTCTTTCTTTCTTAATGCGTTTGAGCCAATCAGTTGAGTTGTGACAAGGTAGAGGGGGGATACAGAAGATAGCCCTATTTGTGTTTGTTTATAAAGTGTTGGTCACATTTCTCATGAGTAGACATTTCCATACGCACAAAAAGCTTATTTCACTTCAATTTTGTGCACGAATTTGTTTACATCCCTGTTAGTGAGCATTTCTCCTTTGCCCAAATTATCCATACACCTGTCAGTTGTGGCATATCAAGAAGATGATTCAAAGCATGATCATTACACAGGTGCACCTTGTGCTGGGGACAATATACGGCCACTCTAAAATGTGACGTTTTGTCACACAACACAAGGCCTCAGATGTCTCAAGTTTTGAAGGAGTGTGCAATTGGCATGCCGACTGCAGGAATGTCCACCAGAGCTTTTGCCAGAGAATTGAATGTTAATTTGTCTAGCATAAGCCGCCTGCAACATTGTTTTAGAGAATTTGGCAGTACATCCAACCAGCCTCACAACTGCAGACCACGTGTAACAACGGCAGCCCAGGACATCCACATCCAGCTTCTTCATCTGCGGGATTGTCTGAGACCAGCCACCTGGACAGCTGGTGAAACTGAGGAGTATTTCTGTCTGTAATAAAGCCCTTTTGTGGGGAAGTACTCAGTCTGATTGGCTGGAGGGCATGGGCCCACCCACTTGGGAGCCAGTCCCACCCACTGGGGAGCCAGGCCCAGCCAATAAGACTGAGTTTTTAGAGGGAGACAGAGAGAACATGCTGATTCTGTTGCATGAATGTAAGATCATAGTTTGGGGGTGCTGTCTTTTTAATTTTTTTTATATATATAGTTTTTTTGAAGGGGGGGTGCAGAACAAATATTTTTGCCCGCGCTATATCTGTCAGCTAATACAGCACTATTACAGCACTATGCCAGCTAATACACCACTATACACAGCCCAGTGCACTACTTTTGTCAGAAAAATACATAAAAAATATATATATTATTTCTATATTTTTTTCATTCTATTTTTCAGGAGGTGCTGCAGCACGGTCAACACCCCTACTTCTCGCGACTATGCGTAAGATTCACCATAATGGGTATCTGTTTGAACGGATATACACTCCATGCAAGATATACACTTGCACTATCAGTCAAAAAAAATCTGTATCTATATAGCTGCAAATATTAACAAAGCAGGCCAATTACCTAAATAGCAAAAAACTTGACTTAATAGTGGGTTAATTAGAAGGGTATTCCTTTACTTATTACTGTAGGTAATTTGTAACTAAATATCTGCACCTAAATTAACTATTATTTACAATTTGAGTGGAAATAGGATCAAAAATGTATTGATAAATAGAACACTGTAAAATCTAATTTAACCAAAAGTGTACTTAAAACAAATATCCAAAGTTATCTATGAATGTATCTCTTATGTGTTTTATTGTATCTCAGAGATTAAGTATTATAACAATTATTTGTGTTTCTTATAACAAAATAATTCGATTTCTCGGGGAAATTGTCTTTGCTCTGTGCATATCTTTCTTTTACATAATCTATTATATATTTGACATATTTTGAAGCAATTTACACCAAAAGTAAGGTAAGAGACAAAAAAAATCACTCTTAAAAAATATTATGGGCATTTGTTTTCTAGATGTTTTGGGGATTTTATACATCTTAATTTGTCATAGTAGTTTTTATTTTGATAAGAATCCTCTCATGACTGACCAACAGTGTCTCCTCTTACACTGTGGTCCATGTTCTGTGTCCCCTTACTGTGTCTTTGTCTAAGAAAGGGTTCGCAAAGTTATGTTTTCTGTTCTTTACTTCATTTGTTCTTGTGCTCTAAAGGACTGCAGTTTGATTTGATCTCTTCTGTGCTATTAACCCCACTACTCAGATTTTCAGTCTTACTGATGCCATGTCTATACTCACAGATCCAAGAGAGCTCTCCATATCTGTGTTTCATAACCCTATATTCGATGGAATGGCTATTCTGTGGTACCAGTCCCTGTCTTTCATATCTTTCATATTATTCAACCGAGATGTATGGCTGTTAAATAGTTATAATTCTGTACTGTTAAAATTAATAGATGGGAATATATTTACCACTTTAGGGGTTTCTGAAAATATATGCCCCTCATTTTAACGTCATAGCATGTTTTTTGTTATGTTGTTCTTTAGTTGCCTGGTTGTACTATGCAGCACTATCAATAAAGATTGAAAGTTAAATATCACTCGTATTAGATTGATTTATGCATTCAAATGTATTGAGGAATTCACAATAGTATCATCATTTTAACTTGGTTTCTCTCCAAGGGGAGGCTGCTAGAGTATTGAAATAATACCAATATTTCTTTCCCTATCTTTTGAGACTTGTTAAACAAAATCTCTTTCTCTGAGCAATTGTATTAGTATAAAATAATATAATTTACCAATATTTGAAACATGCAATAGGAAGTTCACTGTTTTCTGCCTTAATATTAAATCTAAAAAGGTATTTCATTCGTATCTAGAAGCACACCTGATTGTTTTCCTACAGATCTACACAACCTACTCAACATTTTCAAAGTGAAAAAAGTTATAGAAATGTTTCAAAACAAATACAAAATAAACTGAATGATCATAATTGGATAAGTCTCCACCGACCTTAGTTCGTCGAAAGGAGTGGACCAAGGCGCAGCGTGAATTGAGTTCCACATACTTTATTACAAAGTGAAACTTAACAAAAACAACAAAGAATAAACGAACGTCCAGTACAGAGCGCACTTAGGCACTAACTGAAAACAAAACAATATCCCACAAACGCAGGTGGGAAAAGGACCACATTAAGTATGATCCCCAATTAGAGGCAACGATCATCAGCTGCCTCCAATTGGGAACCATACTCACACCAACATAGAAATACAAAAACTAGAACACCCCCTAGTCACGCTCTAACCTATTGCACCATAGAGAACCCCGAGGGCTCTCTATGGTCAGGGCGCGACAGTACTCCGACCGCAAAACCTGAACCTGGATGGGGAGGGTTAGGGTGGGCAACTAGCATCGGTGGCGGCTCCGGTGTGGGACGTAGCCCCCGCTCAGACCGCGGATCTGGCCCTGAAGCCGGGCTGAACGCCTTGCCCTGGACGCCGTGCCTGGACTGGGCACCGGCGCAGAGGACGGCTCCGGCCATGGAGCCGGGACTGGACGCCGTGCCTGGACTGGGCACCGGCGCAGGAAGCTCCGGGCCGTGAACCGTCATTGGAAGCTCCGGACCGTTGATCGTCACTGGAGGCTCCTTGACCGTTGACCGTCACTGGAGGCTCCGGACCGTTGACCGTCACTGGAAGCTCCGGACCGTTGATATTTGTTTTATTAAACTGCAAATAAATGCCATTCAATTCTATTGTGTTGTGTAATTGGTTTCATAACATTTAAATTAATAAAAAAGGTGTAATTGTGCATTCACCAAATCTATAATCAGATTATGATTATAGATGCAGATTATAGATGCTCCCCATCATGCAGGGATGGGGAGTAGCTCATGAGACTGTGGCGCGCACCCAGAGAGAATTAAACTGATGCAATTAATGGTTTTAGACACGAGGGAGTTATTTCAATACATTTTTTTATTTATTTTTGTACAATGCTGGTTGTACAAAAAGACTAGGCTACAAAATATTGTATGTGCTATAGGTAGCAGATAAAAGCTTTCCCTGTAGGGAGATGCGCTCGGTAAACGGTATCGACGTCTCATCCATCGATCAATGTCTTAACCGCTAAAACATGTTATACTATCACACATTTACACAAACGTGTTGTACTTGCCGAGTTTAAGAATAATAATTTCAGAATACACAATGTGTGCACATCCAGGCACCCATTTTCAAGAGTTTACTCTTTCACACAAAGTGCGCAATAGTCTCTTCCAAGATCTTCAGCCAAATGCCTGTACCCGAGAATCAGTGAAAATTACAGTCACAGTCACATCTATCTTTCCTTACTCTCATAGGATCTTACCAAAATCCTCTTCATGTAAGCTGATGGTTGAGACAGGGGAGAGGGAATCCAAAAATATTCTACCGCATAGCGTGCGCTCTCTCTCTCTCTCTCCCTCTCTCTCTCTCTCTCTCTCTCTCAATTAAATTAAATTAAATTAAATTCAAGTCAATTCAGTGGGTTTTATTGTACATTACCAAAGCAAGTGAAATAGATAATAAGCAAAAGTGAAATAAACAAAGTATAATGAACAGTTAACATTACAAACACTCACAAAAGATCCAAAGGAATAGAGCCATATCAAATGTCATATTATGGCTGTATACAGTGTTGTAACGATGTGCAAATAGTTAAAGTATAAATAGGAAAATAAATTAAAATAAATATGGGTAGTGTATATCTCTCTCTCTCCCTCTCTTTCTTTCTCTCTCTGTCTCTCTGTCTGTCTCTCTCACGCTCTCTCTCACGCTCTCTCTCACGCTCTCTCTCACGTTCTCGCTCTCTCTCTCCACATGCCAAACTGCAGATATTAAATGCGTGGCCGTGATTCCTCCTCTCTTTCAGGACCTCTCCTCAACATCATAGCAAAGAGAGAGCCGTGGTAAAATTTGAGAAAACGTGAGAAGAAAATTTTAACTGCAGCTGTTGGAGCTGATCTGGCGTAAAGGACAAGTCGAGCCACTACCAGGTAAAGAAACTGTGCTGTTGTAAGAGAGGAATAGGTTTCTCGAACAACAAGACAGGGGTCAGGACTGCAAGGTGTGCCCAATGTTACTCATGAGACTTAGCTAAATGCGTGCGTAAATATACCCATACAGTGCGTCTCCATCATACATGGGCATGAATAAAAACAAATCATTATTATATTATTCGACCTACCCAACTGCAATAGTTATCAATTGCAGTTGGAGTAATGCAAATGTAAAAGTAAAATAAAGTCAGTATCAAAATGTGCTATAAATTGTTCATCTTTTTTTTCAAACATTGGAAATTACAACTGTTGGTAAAAATATTATCCAAGATATTCCAATAAAACACATCTAATTGGTGTTTATTTATTAAGGCTTGGTTAATTGGACATCATGTACTTGAAAATGGCGCAGTGTCTGTATGACCAGTCATCCTCTACGGATTGTGGTGTAATAATTTAGCCTATTAGAGGTTGCAGACAAGGAATGAAATTTGATTTTTTAAATATATATTGCTTGGGCTTGGTCGGTTCTGAAACCAAATTAGGTATAAACAGACCCAGTGAAGGGCTGCGCACACCTCTGTCTATTTCAGTCATTTTATGACATGATAAATGTGTCATTCCTTTTGGCTTTAGATTGTCATTTGTTTTACATGCAAATGTTGCATCTCATTCAATATTATACAGATTTTTACCTTTGACCTTGACAATATCAGACATATAAAAATGTAGCTCTTGTATACAAGCATCTCTAAAACGTGTCTGTAAATAGTGGCATAGTGACATTCCTGGCCAGTGATTACACTTGCTGCCTGTCTACAGCACTTTATTGATTTAATTATGATATTCTATGTATTTCTTTTCACTGACTGTCAATCATTAAAGGGACAATCAGCAGTAGAAACTACAACAAAGCACACTCTCCATAGCTGTTTTAGTAAAAAGCTGAGGTATGGGGCTAGAGAAATGTAACATAAAAATACAATAATCATAAACAGGGCTATGGATGCAAGGACTGACCATCCATGATACAATCATTATAATTTTAACCATGTTTTGAGGCTTTATAGTGTTTGTTTACATTTACTTTGTTGAAAAACATTGAAGTAAAACAAGCTTATTTTTTTAGGTTCTGATGGTGTACAACAGTTGAACTTAGCTTATGAGGCATTTATAAGTTATATTCTTTTAGAATCAATGTGTACATATCATTCATTTAGTGCAAAAAACTGTATGTAGGAACTGCTGATTACCCCTTTAAGATGTAATAGTGATGTGGCTCATAAATGTGTGTTTTGGTCTTTAACGAGGTTATCAATCCTATTTGTAAATGTCCAATAGCGATATCTGAATTTATAATTTATCTGTGTTACTCTGCAGGGAAAACTCACAGACTGCGCCCCCATAAGGGGTTGAATGTCAATTGTTATTATAGGGCATTCAACCACTTTATTTGAGAGCAATATGCTGCTTTTCCGTCCTGATTTTGAGCATGCTTTCTGAAGACCGGCACACCTAAACAAGAATTGACACATAGTTCAACTTTCCTATTGATTCTCCCTCCAGAGCATAGCAAGTCCTCTTGAAAAGGTGAAGGCCATCGAGGCTGTGATGGAGAGTTTTGAGCGAGGGGCTGAGGTGTTGGCCAGCGCAGTAGGGGAGCTCTTCCCTCTCTGTGTGGCAGCCGGCCCTGTCCTGCAACTAGCCCTGGACAACGTGCAAAGCAAAGAGGTCTTCTATGTCAAAGAGCAGTTCCAGGCCGTGGGGAACAAGTTGGACGTACTGTCCACCCAGCTGGAGGACATTGATTGTGAGATTAAGAAGGGCTGGCTGGATTCCAAGTACTTCTCGGTGGAGGAGAACATCAGGAACCAGTTCCGGAAATACATGGACATTCTGGAGGCCAAGCCACAGTTTCAGGAGGTCAAGAAGAGACTGTTTCTGGAGCACTTCTCCAAGACCGGAGGGGAGAAGAACCTGTATGTGCTGTATGATGCTCTGATGGGCACCAACAGCTTTGGGGAGTCCATCTTGGAGGTGGTGGAGAGGTAAAGTTTTCTTAACCATGCTAAATGGACCTTTATGCACCTGGGGAGCATGGTGTTTGTTGAGTGTTTTAGTTCGAGAACACTTGTGTTATCAATTTGAACTGCTAACTTGTGATTATGGGAAATAGGATGATTACTTTTATTGTTATTCATAACAACTGAGTGGTTGGTTCTTCATCTGTCTCAGGTATGAGGCAGGAAACAGGCGCCTACTGGAGGACTTCTGTGTGAGGATGAAGGAGCTCTTCTGCCTGGGCCTGATTGCCCTGCTGGGCCACTGTGCCCTCACCAAGGGCCCATGTGAGGAAACCATCCGCAACTGGAGAAGCAAAATCAAGGATGTGGAATTAAAGATGAAGGCATGCATCGAGGCCTGCGTAGCAGCCTTCCCTAAACAGGCTGCCCAGAGTCTTCTTCAGGAAAAATAAAAAAGGAATCTTCAGGACACGGCTCAGGAAGTACAGGAATTCCTCACCGGGAAGTACGACTGGGTGAGCTGGTCAGTCCGAGTGGTCAACCACACTGGCAGCAGCTGTTGGAACTGCTGTGCCAGGGACCACTTCCAACACATGGCCGGTCAGAACTGTTTAAAGGCGCTGCAGGTGAACGATACCAACCTGGTGGTTTCCTACAGCACCAGTCCCCAACCAGTGCCTCGCGACTGCATCCGGCAACTGATGGAGGGGCCGGGGAAGAAGGGTGATGCCCAGGCCGTGGTGGAGGTCCTAGAGAAGCAGCTGGCAGGGTTTGTGGTGCATGCTGTCAGTCACCACATGGAGAGCGAGGCCACCTGGAGCTTCCCTGAGGACTGCCACTACTGGGAGAGGCACAAGAACGTGGCGCTGTGCGTACATTCAGTGTGATGCTGATAGAGGTGCAACAAGCAGGACAAAAAGGGATAATCCATGTAGTCAACCTGAGGGGTTATTCTAAATTCTGAATTGACCGACTCAAAGAGGATGTGTGGGGAATTATGGTAAATGGTGATGAGGTTTTGTGACTACGCCATGCAGTTTGTCCTAGCCATTACATAATAAATTGCACTGTGTATAGCAAGTAGCTTTGGTTGCAATTAGATTCACTGTATAGAAATATGAATGTATTGCTAATTGGAGGCAGTGTTACAATAGTCCAGTGTTCGCAGAGTACTTAATGAACTGTATATGCATTTTATTATAAGTGACTAACCCCTACCATAACTTATGACCACATTTTACTCAATACTCTCTCGTAGTTAAATAGCTTAACTCAATGCATCTTACCCTACTGCCAAATAGGAATAACCTTGCTGCCCACAATTCCAAAGAGATGATTTTGCTGAGATTGCAACTCGTGAGCTGTGCTCTCATTTAGTCTCTCTACGACACAGGCTGGCCTACATTACAATGAAAGAGAGCATGGAAGCTATTTTGCCATCCGGGAGAACAACTTGACAGTGTTCTCTACTGTGCCTTGTCTTCACAATACACTCAAACCCTTGCTTCTGATCCCATAGCAGGCATGTTGCAGTAGCAGAACTTTAAGGGTATTACCTCCTGAGCTGTGCCTGTTTGTGAACACATTATTTATGCCAGTTGTTACAGCATGGATGTGAAGTGATGTTTAATTGACTAATCTTTCTAATTCCTACTAATTCAGTCATAATAAAAACAACCTTTGGCATTATGCTTTGAAATCAGCTGTTATTGGATGTATATATGTGTGTCTTGCCTGTCTTGTGTAAACATGTTGACGTCTATTGCCATTAAAGCAAGCTAGTGCAGCCGCACTCACTGGGGCCCCTACTAATTGAATTGATATTTGCACATAAGTCAGCGTTTCCTGTCCACAGCTTTGGTTTGATAGTCTATGAATAACCTTTGGCTGCGCTAATATCCTGAAGACGAGCTCCAAAGTGCTTGGATCAGCATGATGGAATCACACATTATCGGTGTTGGAGGTGGAGAGCGGTGGAAACAGCCATCGTTTCTTGGCCGGTGGAGTAGCTATACGGTTCTGCCAGGGCTTTAGCCTCAGTGCTACACTATCGGAAATCAAGCCTGTCAACATTGATTGAGTGCAGTCTGTAACATACAGTGCAGTAGGAAATAGACCTTTTTAATCATCCTCTTGTCTTCCATGCATCCTCTCAATGTGTCTAAGGGATGTGTGAGGAAAACAGGGGTTAGGAGATTTCTTGTTGTTTACTAGGGTGGCTTAATAGGGTAACATTGCTCCTCTCTGAAGGTTGAGTTTCATAGTCAAGGGTATGAGTTCCATAAGAAGGGTCTCATTGATCATACATTTACCACCATTGAAAAACAGGTGGTGTTGAAAAGAGATAGAATGCTGCAGACTGATGGGTGTGTCAAATATTCACCATTAAAGAGCACTTCTCTTCAAACACACCATAAAACCTGTCCTGCAGACCACTGGTGAAATGCATCATCACAACAGGATAAACAATGCCATAAAGTTGAATTTGCCAACTTTGCCAACTTTTTCCCAGGAGAACGGGAAATTGGGGTTAACAGGGCATCCTTGGACTTCATTTTGCTCTTCATGCAGCCTAGCATAGTATGCTATAGTATAGTATATAAGTATGGAAATAATTGCAACGTCTCAATTCATAGGCTGAGGGGGTTTATGTTTTTATTTTTTTAAATACAGGATTGGAGCCATGTTGTCCCTCTCCATGGTCTGTTTATCACTGTAGGTTGGTGATTAGTTCAGCTCTTATTACATAAACCATACAGCATAAGCCCATGGAACGTCTTGTATTCATTAGTGGTTCTGTGGGCTTTTCCTGGGTAACGTCTATTGATCCATGGAGCTCTACGCCTGCATAAAGAGCTTTCCCTGTGATAGCACGTCAATTCCAACTGCCAATATGGAACGATCAAAGCTTCTGCTTGCTAGCCTGATATATTGAGAGAGTCTGCTTTGTGGGGAAGGAGCCAAAGCTACCTTGTTCATCTGGATAAAAATATTATCTGGTTTCTCCATCATGAATGAGAAATGTTGTATGGTGACATGGAGTAGGTGCTACTCTGAAGACAGAGGGCGCTATCACCAAACAGATCAACAGGCTTCTCGTTGGTCTTCTCCAAGACTCCCTCAGAATGACAGATTTTGCATGTTGATTCTCCACAATCTGCAGCTGTCTCAAAGCAGTTAGGGATTAACATTTGAGGGTTTTTACCACATATTGTGCATGACCGTGTTTGATTTTTTTAGACCAGATTATTTGCAATATGTGCTAAAATGTTAAGCTTTTCAAAACCTTAAAAAAATACTATTCTGAAAATAATTTTCCAAAAGTCCTTGATTTTTACTTTCACTTTCATAAAGTATTCTAAGATTCCCATAATTCAACAGGACCACATGTAGCTAAGCAGTGGCACTGCTGAATGTCAGAGTATTGATCCCTGTCTTCCATCTCCAAATCTCCCCTAGATACGGATGAAATAGAAAAGAAGCGACGGCTGACATTTCCATTGGAATCTATGTCTATATACTTCCTCTCTGTGACAATCAGCATTGAGGAGACAGGACACGAAATCAATCATGTTGTTTGCACAGAATGGCTGAGCCCCCTAATGTTAGGAGACATTAACGAACAATCAGCAACAGGTTTGTTGGATTTAATATTTTAACCTGCTCAGGAATTCTAATAAACTCTATCTAGTAGATCCAAAAGCCTGCTTAGAGACATGTTCTTCTCCTACTAGCCACGTTTACCCGTCTTCAGGAAGAGATCGCAGCTAATATCAATATTTCATAAACAAATGAGTGATTTGATGGAGGACAGCATCAGAGTGGCCCTGGAGGGTCTGGATCAATGGCAGGATGGCTCTGCCTGGCTGTCTCTGCCAATCCCAGCCCAGGATAATGTTATTACCCATCAGTCCGAGTGGACCATCGACCAGCCCGCTGCTCTTTTAGAGGGCTAATCTGATAAAAAGCATTAAAACATTTGTTCAGTGACACACAGCAGCAGGTCCAGCCCAGCACTCAGGATCGACTCTGTAAAACGTTTCTCTATTGGTTGGAGGTTCTGCATTTAGAGTTTGGGGCTGTAGTCAGCTACGCACTTCTCTAGGAGTAGTGGTATATGAGACTTTTTGTAGAACACATCTTTATGGTGAAAAACCATGGGAAAGTGTTTCCAGTGAATACAAAACATGTGTTTTTGCCATCTGCACTGCCTCAAACAGTTCCCTCATGTTGGGCAACACTTCCGGTCTCCCCTCGAGCTCTCAGTGGCCTCCCTTTAAGGCCCCATGAAGTTTGTGTTCGCAGTATAGACTGGATTTCCCCCAGCCAAATTCCTCTCCTCATAGCTGTTCATACATCACATCAGAATCTCTACTCTCTCTCTCTCTCTCGCTCTCTCTCTCTCTCTCTCTCTCTCTCTCTCTCTCTCTCTCTCTCTCTCTCTCTCTCTCTCTCTCTCTCTCTCTCTCTCTCTCTCTCTCTCTCTCTCTCCCTCTCTCTCTCTGCCCTCTCTCTCTCAATTCAATTTAATTCAAGGGCTTTATTGGCATGGGAAACACATAACATTGCCAAAGCAAGTGAAGTAGATAATCTCTCTCTGTCTCTCTCTCTCTCTCAATTCAATTCAATTCAATTCGTTTTATTGGCATGACGTAACAATGTACATATTGCCAAAGCTATTTTGGATATTTACAATATAAAAATAAATAAAAATGAGAATCAAAATTGTCAACGGGACAACAGTAACAACAATAACCAAGGGTCAAAATAACCATACATTGAACAATAACAATAAGCATACAGTAGAGTACATTTGCAGGTTGATTGGTCTATCAGACACTGTCCCTCAACTTATGGCAGGCAGTAATGTAGTGCGTTGCCAACCCACAGCTCTCTGCGTCCTCCCCCAACAGGATGGGTAGCCTATCCTTGTCTGAGAGGTCGTTGAGACCTTGAATAAGGGTTTCAAATTTGGGAAAATGACACTCTCTAATTGTTTTATATTTTGTACATTTTGTCAGGAAATGCAGCTCCGTCTCAGGTCTCTCTCTCTCTCTCTCTCTCTCTCTCTCTCTCTCTCTCTCTCTCTCTCTCTCTCTCTCTCTCTCTCTCTCTCTCTCTCTCTCTCTCTCTCTCTCTCTCTCTCTCTCTCTCTCTCTCTCTCTCTCTCTCTCTCTCTCTCCCTTTCTCTCTCTAGGAGATAAGAGCCAGAACTTCTTGTTTGCTCTCCTCCCCCACACTTACCCTCCTCCCCAAACTACACGCAGAGTAGTTCCTCTTTTATACTGTCCAGCACATTAACCCATTTTGTTAGAGGACTCATCTACTGTAGCCTTGTATGAGCTGGGAGTTAGGGGCTATGGAGTGTGTGTGGGGAGGGGGCTAAGAGGCCTTCCCCCTGGGGAGGATAAGGAGTGTGAGCAAAAGCGTGAGAAAGAGGAAATGGAGGAAGGGAAATCAGGAAACCACACAGCAGCGATCTATGATTGTCAACGCACAGGAAGTAATAGTTTGGAATCTACATAGAATCCCCATCTAAACAATATACGTCATAACTGGCTTTGTGGCTTCCTAATTAGGCAGTAGACTTTCAGGGAAAATGTCACATGTACAGAAGAGAACCAGCTTCAACCTCAGTCTGGGTGGTTCCCTGTAGCAGGACTATAAATAGTCCTACAGGCTTCCTTTTATTTGTCTGTCCATACAACCATTAGCGAATTAAAGTTGTACTGTAATCTGTCTTTTGATCTGTGCTGTGAAACATGTGCTCTCTCTGTTCTCTCTCTCTGTTCTCTCTTTTTCTCTTTTCTATCTCTTTAGCTCTCTCTCTCTCTCTCTCTTTACTCTCACTCACCCCACACGCACTCACCTCTCACTCTCTTACATGCACATATACTGTACAACCAGTTACTCCAGAACTTCAGCATGGATAAAATACAATATATACTCTTCAAATTGTTTCAATTTCTTACCTTGTCCTTTGAGAATGATACCATTGCAAGTTCCACGTTTGCAACTTGTATGGTGTAAAATTGTCTGCCTGTAAAACAAATTAACATTCTGGAGCACAACACTGGTACAAGTATAGCTATATATACCTATGTAGCAGACTTTGGTGGACACTCATGGTTACCCTATGTGGCCTCTCTATTAAACCCAAACTGCTACAGACCTATATCTATCCTACCCTGCCTTTCTAAGGTCTTCGAAAGCCAAGTTAACAAACAGATTACTGACCATTTAGAATCCCACCGAAGCTTCTCCGCTATGCAATCTGGTTTCAGAGCTGGTCATGGATGCACCTCAGCCACGCTCAAGGTCCTAAACGATATCCTAACCGCCATCGATAAGAGACATTACTGTGCAGCCGTATTCATCGATCTGGCCAAGGCTTTCGACTCTGTCAATCACCACATTCTTATCGGCAGACTCAACAGCCTTAGTTTCTCAAATGATTGTCTCGCCTGGTTCACCAACTACTTCTCTGATAGAGTTCAGTGTGTCAAATCGGAGGGCCTGTTGTCCGGACCTCTGGCAGTCTCTATGGGGGTGCCACAGGGTTCAATTCTCGGGCTGACTCTCTTCTTTGAATACATCAATGATGTCGCTCTTGCTGCTGGTGATTCTATGATCCACCTCTACGCAGACGACACCATTCTGTATACTTCTGGCCCTTCTTTGGACACTGTGTTAACAAACCTCCAGACGAGCTTCAATGCCATAGAACTCTCCTTTCATGGCCTCCAACTGCTCTTAAATGCAAATAAAACTAAATGAATGCTCTTCAACCGATCGCTGCCCGCACCTGCCCGCCCGTCCAGCATCACTACTCTGGATGGTTCTGACTTAGAATATGTGATCTACAAATATATACAACTACAAATACCTAGGTGTCTGGTTAGACTGCAAACTCTCTTTCCAGACTCACATTAAGCATCTCCAATCCAAAATTAAATCTAGAATCAGCTTCCTATTTCGCAACAAAGCATCCTTCACTCATGCTGCCAAACATACCCTCGTAAAGCTGACCATCCTACCGATCCTTGACTTCGGCGATGTTATTTACAAAATAGCCTCCAACACTCTACTCAACAAATTGGATGCAGTCTATCACAGTGCCATCCGTTTTGTCACCAAAGCACCTTATACTACCCACCACTGCGACCTGTACGCTCTCGTTGGCTGGCCCTCGCGTCATACTCATCACCAAACCCACTGGCTCCAGGTCATCTACAAGTCTTTGCTAGGTAAAGCCCCGCCTTATCTCAGCTCACTGGTCACCATAGCAGCACCCATCCGTAGCACACGCTCCAGCAGGTAAATCTCACTGGTCACCCCCAAAGCCAATTCCTTATTTGGCCACCTTTCCTTCCAGTTCTCTGCTGCCAACGACTGGAACGAACTGCAAAAATCACTGAAGCTGGAGACTCATATCTCCCTCACTAGCTTTAAGCACCAGCTGTCAGAGCAGCTCACAGATCACTGCACCTGTACATAGCCCATCTGTAAATGGCCCATCCAACTACCTCATCCCCATACTGTATTTATTTATTTATCTTGCTCCTTTGCACCCCAGTATCTCTACTTACTTATTTATTGCCTTACCTCCCTTATCTTACCTCATTTGCACACACTGTATATAGACTTTTTTTTCTACTGTATTATTGACTGTATGTTTGCTTATTCCATGTGTAACTCTGTGTTGTTGTATGTATCGAACTGCTTTGCTTTATCCTGGCCAGGTCGCAAATTAAATTAAAAAAATTAATAGGGTAAATCATGCAGCGTCTTTTGTCACCATTTCAGATTTTAGAGAAACAACAAATGTCAGTACATATAAGTGTCTTATATCGGCTGAAAGCTTAAATTCTTGTTAATATAACTGCACTGTTCAATTTACAGTAGCTATTACTGAGATAAAATGCCATGCTATTGTTTGAGAGAGAGCTCCTAACAACAAAACACTTTTTCCACCGCGATAGGTTTGATAAATTCACCTCTGAAGGTGAAATGTGTACTTACATTCTGAAATCTTGCTCTGATTTATCATCCAAAGGGTCTCAGAGATAACATGAAGTGTCGTTTTGTTTGATAAAATCCTTTTTCATATCCTAAAAAGGTCCATATAGCATGCACGATCGATTTTTCTAACCTTTTGCCACAGCATGCCTTTTCCTTTTGGACAAAAATAAGAATATTCAGAGTTATGAATTTATGAAAACTGGTTGTTTTGCAAATGTTGAACTTATAATATGGCTACTAATACTGGAAAATCTAAATCAAGGTCCAAGTATACAGATTTGACAATATTCTTGCTGAAAAATGTAATATGAATGCCAATGTCTGTCACGCCCTGGCCTTAGTTATCTTTGTTTTCTTTATTATTTTAGTTAGGTCAGGGTGTGACATGGGGGATGTTTGTGTGTTTTTGTCTCGTCTAGGGTGTTTGTATTGTCTAGGGGGTGTTTGTAGAGTTCATGGGGTTGTGTTCATTGTAGGTGTTTATGTAAGTCTATGGTTGCCTAGATTGGTTCTCAATTAGAGACAGCTGTCTATCGTTGTCTCTGATTGAGAGCCATATTTAGGCAGCCATAGTCATTAGGTAGGTTGTGGGTGATTGTCTCTGTGTAAGTTGCCAGTGTCTGCACTTATTTGTTTGTATAGCTTCACGGTCGTCTGTTTGTTGTGTTTGTTTAGTTTGTTTTAGTGTTATTCGTCTTTCTTAAATAAATACATGATGTATTTATATCACGCTGCGCCTTGGTCCTCTCTTTCACCCGAAGATGATCGTGACAATGTTTCCTTCACGATTTGCCCAAATGTACCTGGGTGACTTCACACTAAAGGTCATGTAGTTCACTCATGCTTCATCTTATCCATCTGAAACTTTGCACATACACTGCCTCCATCTTGTGGACACCATCGGAATTACAACCAGAGTGATGGCTAGAACTGGGACCTTTCTCTTGCATTTCAAAGATGGTGTTAGAAAAAAAACAGTTGTTTTTTTCTTTGTATTTTCTTCTACCAGATTTATTGTGCTATATTCTCCTACATTCAATTTACATTTCCACAAACTTCAAAGTGTTTCCTTTGAAATGGTGCCAAGAATATACATATCCTTGCTTCAGGGCCTGAGCTACAGGCAGTTAGATTTGCTATGTCATTTTAGGCGAAAATTGAAAAAAAGGGGGCTAAGAAGATTTATTTAAACGCTGTGGCAGTCCTCTCTTCCTATGAATGGTATTAGTTGTTTGGCTGGCAGAGTGGGCCTGTGTGTGGAAGGCTGGGGTCCACAGCAGGGGGCCATGGCCAATGATACTGGAACAATGAGGCATGTGAAGGAATCACGTCACTGTTTGGCTGTCCACCTCCCCCTCTCAAATACTGATGAGGCCAGATTCTAAAGAGAGCTACACTGCCTCACTGGGTTGTGTGCAACTCAATCATGCAAATAGACCTCTATGTTTTGAGACACAATAGAATGTACAATCTGGTAACAATGAAACAGATGATTGGAATTTAGCTGTTGTCCACATTTTCTAACATTGCTCTTACCTGCGTGCACTAGAGACATTTTAATGTATGAGCCGCTCTGCTGAAACTTACAGTAAAATGCAATCCTGAAATAGGGGGGTAAAAACATATGCTTTAACAAGATTTACAACAGTCAGAGTAATTTCATTTCCAATTTGTATGAAGGTGGTTCGCTTGGTTTGTAAGGGCAAGAATGACCTTTCGGATGAATTTGTCTGCAATCAATAAGCTGACCTATCCCAGCCTCTGAACCTTTATCTGTTTCCTCTGATCTAACCTGAGTTTGTATCGATCCGTGGGAGTGGCTGATGGCTTGGGCCTGTTTGTGTGGTTGAGAGACAGACAAGCGTCCCTCACCACAAGAGCGGCTGTGTGCATACAGATCAGTGGCTTCTCACTGGGCTCTGACATCAATTCAACATCTATTCCACATTGGTTCAGCGTAAATTAATTGAAATGGCTTGGAAACAACGTTGATTCAACCAGTGAGGCCCAGTGGGTTATGACTCAGATTGGTCAAAGTTCTGTTAGAGCGCAGCATTTATGGATGATTAGCCTATTGTACTTAACAACACATGACAAAGAGGGAAAGGGAGAGTGAGAAATTGTATTTGTTACTGGCGTTAATCATTATCAAATAGTTAATTGCCATAGCAGCATTGTTTACCTTGTGTCCACAGAACATATTGAAACTGAAAAAGGTCAAAAGTAAAAGCAATGTTTTCTGTAACACACAACTTTAATTTATTGTAGCCTATAATTATTTGAATAATGTTGCCTCCCTGTGAGTACAGTTTGTTCAACACCATTCCTCAGCCGTAGTGCAGTGAAGTATCGGCACAAAGGAGTGGTCCTCGTTTTTTTGTCACTTTCATTTCATTTCCTGTGGGACCTCCCTCATTCACCAGGGGAAGCCTTAAATCAACCAAGTGGTGCTGAATCTCCCGAATCCAAGTTGTCTGTCATCATGTTACATGTTCTGTGACCTGGAAACATCTGCAGGACAGAGGACAGTGAGAAGCTATCCTTGCAGCTGAAGACAGAGCAGTACACTTCAACTTTAACCTATACTTTTTTTGTTACATTGAGATAGCACAGTTTATGCCCATATTAGCACTCACATACAGTGCCTTCAGAAAGTATTCATACCCCTTGACTTATTCCACAATGTGTTGTGTTACAGCCTGAATTCAAAATCGATCAAATATTTTAAGAAATCTCACCCATCCACACAAAATACCCTATAATGACAAAGTGTTTAAAAAAAAAACTTTTATTAAAATGAAATGAAGAAATATCACATTTACATAAGTATTCACACCGCTTACTCAATACTTTGTAGAAGCAGCTTTGGCAGCGATTGCATCTGTGAGTCTTTCTGGGTAAGTCTCTAAGAGCTTTCCACACCTGGATTGTTCAACATTTGCCCATTATTCTTTAAAAAATTATTCAAGCTCTGTCAAACTGGTTGTTGATCATTGTCAAAACTATAACTTTTATGCGCAGGATCATTCACACTCTTCTTGGTAAATCCACTGTAAATCCACTGTATATTTGGACTTCCGTTTTAAGTTATTGTCCTGCTGAAAGGTGAATTAATCTCCCAGTGTCTGGTGGAAAGCAGACAAAACCAGGTTTTCCTCTAGGATTTTGCCTGTGCTTAGCTCCATTCCGTTTATTTTTTAACCTGAAAAACTCCCCATTTCTTAACGATTACAAGCATACCCATAACATGATGCAGCCACCACTATGATTGAAAATATGGAGAGTGGTATTCAGTGATGTTTTGTATTTGATTTGCCCCAAATGTAACACTTTGTATTCAGGACAAAAAGTAAATTGATTTGGCACATTTTTTTGCTGTATTACTTTAGTGTCTTGTTGCAAGTAGGATACATGTTTTGGAATATGTTTTATTCTGTACAGGCGTCCTTCTTTTCACTCTATCAGTTAGGTTAGTACTGTGGATTAACTACAATGTTGTTGACCCATCCTCAGTTTTCTCCTATCACAGCCATTAAACTCTGTAACCATTTTAAAGTCACCATTGTCATCATTGTGAAATTCCTGAGCGGTTTCCTTCCACTCCGGAAACTGAGTTAGGAAGGATGCCTGTATCTTTGTAGTGACTGAATGTATTGATACACCATCCAAAGTGTAATTAATAACTTCACCATCCTCAAATGGATATTCAATGCTGCCTTTTTTACCATCTACCAATAGGTTCCTTTCTTTGTGAGGCATTGGAAACCTCCCTGGTCTTTATGGTTGAATCTGTGTTAAAAATTCACTGCTTCACTTACAGATCATTTTATGTGTGGGGTACAGAGATGAAGTAGTCTTTCAAAAAGCATGTTAAACACTATTATTGCACCCAGAGTGAGTCCATGCAAGTTATTAGGTGATTTGTTAAGCAAATTTTTACTCCTGAACTTATTCAGGCTTGCCATAACAGAGGAGTTGAATACTGATTGACTCAAGACATGTCAGCTTTTCATTTTTTATTAATATGTAAAAAAAAGTTTCATTTCACTTTTACATTATGGGGTATTTTGTGTAGGTCAGTAAAAAAACAATTTAAATTCAGGCTGTAACACAACAACATGTGGACAACGTCAAGGGGTGTGAAAACTGAAGGCACCGTATGTTGTTGACACAGGCATATGTTGAGGCACCTACAGTATCTGGCTGTGATCCAACCTTGGAGCCTCCGGCTTTATCTCACGTCTCATAGCACTCACTACGCCTGAGAAGCACTTTCATGGCTGTTGATCAACCCTTTTTCTAATGGACTGTCATTCCAACCCACATTTGTTTTCCCATGGGAGTTGCTCAAATCCGGGATGACGGGTGCTAAATCCTCTCTGAAAAGTAACAACTTTTTGTTTGCATAGCAATCCCTCATTCCAAGTAACACAACAATACACTGTGGTCATGTGGAATAAAGGATGGTTTCTTTTTATATAAACAGCAAACAGTTTTGACCTATAACTGTATTTTCATGTGTTTCTCAAAGGCCAGTTTTGTTGTTACTATAGGCTGCTTAGTCATAGTAAATAACTGTATAATCTTTCTAAATTGCCTGCAAATTAAAAACCAGTGAAGCAACAATAATCCACAAACCAGCAACAAACCAGCAACAATAATCCACAAACCAGATTATTCATGACATGAAAGGCTCTTCCAGTTTACCCTCACCCAACCAATCAAGACAAACTATTTATAGAACAAGTACATCATGTCTATCCCCATTATGCAAAAAGGTGTCGATTTATTGCCCAAACCGCCCTGCATCAATTTGATCCCATCTTTGGCAAAGTGGCACCTTCTGTCTTAGAAGAGACACTGGGAGGCTTTCCAGTGAACTAAAGTGACATCTTGTGGCAAGGAGGAAACACTATAGCTAGAGACCAAGGTCAGAAAGATCAAGTGTGGTCAATAGCATTGAGCTAATCTTCTATTTCAACAGCCATTCAACATGAGAAGACACAACCATTTTTGATAACCTTTCCTTTGAGGAAATATAATGTACATGCTAATCAAGTCCACACACCTCTCAATATTAGGAAGGTGTTCCTAATGTGTGGTATACTCAGTGCATGTAGCCTATTGTCTATTTTTAGTTGAACCCTGGGTTGAATTGAAACAATAGCTGTTGATGTCTTCACAAATGTTAAATAGGCCTAAAAATATTGATGATATATGACTTATAAAGTATGGTTACATTTAATTTGCTCTGTTAAACCTACCCTTTGAAATTACTTTGATAGCAACAGGGAATCTATTTAGTTATTAACCAGGGAAGCTATTTAATTATCATTCTCACGATAGCACATTGGTAATAGTCAGTGACAAATATAAGCAGGGCTTGGATATATTCTTGGATGGGAGACCAAATTAATATCTGTACGTAGATCAATTCTCCAGTAAGAGGTGCTGCCCAGCCTATCGTTTTTCTTTTCTGATAGTCGATATACAGTAACGTTGAAGATCTGAACATTGTTTCGAAGGTATATATTCAACATATTTGTCTATGTTTGAAATTGCTTACCATGATGACATAATCCTGTAGGTGATATTTCCATGTCACAATACCTTGACAAATGACCTTGAAACAAAATTGATTCAACCAGTTTGTGCTTAGTGGGGGTGTAGGATCTTAATTTGACCAGTTCCTTCTCAAGAATAAAATAATCCTGCAGCAGCAGGATTTGATTATTTTAAAACAAAAGGGATGATTTCTAACTGGAAATTTGTTTTGATATGCTACAGTAGGCTATAGTTTAGGTGTAGCCTACAGATGCATTTCAGATTCACTTGTGTGTAGTGGAGACCAATATCTATCTTGTCTTATTAAGTTATATAAAATAATGGTTGTTAATGTGTATGGCTGCATTTCGTATACATTTTTGTACATTTGAATGTAGCAGTTGTAGGAACTACAGTAGGAGGACATTTATTCTGTCTGGTGCTTTAGTGTTTTTATCGAGCGAGAGAGAAAGAAAACTGTGGGTTTTCAGGGAATTTATGTAAATCACGAGGCTGATTTGAATGCGGTGAAGGAATATTCTCAGCAACAACAGAGTGATCAAATTAAAATACCACACCTGTACATGACATAAGTGACCTAATAACTAGGTAGTATACCATGCCATGAAATTATATTATATTGTGATATCACAGTTTATGCTCATGTTAGCACTCACATATGTTGATGATACAGACATATGATGTTGATGCACCTACAGTCTCTGGTTGTGACCAAACCTTGGAGCCTCCAGCTGTATCTCACGTCTTATAATGTAGCACCCACTATGCCTGAGAAGCAATTTCATTTTTGTTGCTCAACCCTGTTTCTAGTAAACTGTCATTCCAACCCACATTTGTTTTCCCATGGGAGTTGCTCAAATCCAGGAATGACGAGTGCTAAGTCCTCTCTTAACCATTAACAAATGATAGACAAAGGACATCCTGTCTATCCCCATTATGCAAAAATATGTATATTTATTTCCCAAACAGAGCCCCCCCCCCCTCTGGCAAAGTGGTACATTATGTCTTGGATGAGACACTGGGGGGCTTTCCAGTGAACTAAAGTGACATCTTGTGGCAAGGAGGAAACACTATAGCTAGAGACCAAGGTCAGAAAGTGTGGTCAATAGTATTGAGGTAATCTTCTATTTCAACAGCCATTCAACATGAGAAGACACAACTGTTTTTGATTACCTTTTGTCGTGGAAATTCTTACACAGGGACACTCAAAGTCAATCTTAATGAATCATTGTCTATTGCCAGCGTGCTGGAGAGGCTCAAACCAACTCAATGCACCATAGTACACATGTCAATCAGGAACTCTGCCTGGGAAGTCCCAGCAGTTGTCTTATATATGGCTATACACAGACAAGTTATATTTGTATGATTTAGCATAATGAATGAATCATTACCGTTTTGTTTCATCCATGTGTACGACCAATACTGGTTCATAACACGTGACAGACCAATACCTCACGAGACTTCATTCTCTCTAAGCCAAGACCTTGAAACTGAGATATCTTTCGTTCGTTCTCAAAACAAGATCTGGGCGTACTGCCAAATTGCAGCTACTGATAGTGAGGATTTGTACAGTCAGCCACCTGCATGAACACAGAAATGCGTTATTTAGAACAGCACATGAATAGAACACAGAAATATGTTATGAGAATAGCACAAACATAAACATTTCCCTTGCACTTTCATTTGAAGAAATATACTGTACATCCTAATCAAGTCTGGAATTATTAGGGATAGCAGCTAAAGCATTGGACATGTGCCTCACCGTCAATCATGAGATTCTGTTGAGATTTTAGTTATATAGACTAAACCTGTCACGCCCTGGCCTTAGTTATCTTTGTTTTCTTTATTATTTTAGTTAGGTCAGGGTGTGACATGGGGGATGTATGTGTTTTGTATTGTCTAGGGGTTTTGTATGTTTATGGGGCAGTGTCTAGTCTAGGTGTATGTATGTCTATGGTTGCCTAGATTGGTTCTCAATTAGAGACAGCTGTCTATCGTTGTTTCTGATTGGGAAGCATATTTAGGCAGCCATATTCATTAGGTAGTTCGTGGGTGATTGTGTATGTCTAAGTTGCCTGTGTCTGCACTTATTGTTTATATAGCTTCACGTTTGTTGTTTTGTTTAGTTTGTAAAGTGTTCTTTGTCTTCATTAATTAAATATGTATTCATTTCACACTGCGCCTTGGTCCTCCTCTCTTCAATGTTACGACGATCGTGACAAAACCGGCATAGAATGATCATCAAAGAGAAGACAAAGAAGTTCAACGTGTGCCATAATGTCTGCAGATTCACTATGCACATAAAGTAATGAGAGAAATAATGTTTATTCCACCTGTTTATTAACATTAAAGCTGTTGAACAGGAATGTTAAGTTGATATGGCTATTAGCTGAGTAAAACCAGACAAAACATCAGCTAAAAGTACACTGACCTGTCTGGCACACCTTGTTCACCTGGTTGTCATTATTTTAATGATTTTAATACCATTGTTCCACCTTGTCTGCTTAAATCCCCTACAAAGGCCATGATTTTTTAAATGAGGCCCTATTTTCCATTGATTACATTTTATGTGAGATGGAATCTTTCTGAAGTTTCCAGTCTGTTGTTTTCAGTTCTCTTTTCTTCAAAAATGAACTACTAAACCTGTTGGCAAATGGGTAATGGATGAATGATTTAGGATTTTCACCCACTGGATAGTGAACTGTAATTTTTGACAGGATATGGGACATCTCAAATTACGTAATGTGGAATATTCGGGAAGTAGGATTCAGGAAGTAAGCTTTGCTTCATCACACTGATGCCTCCTAGTCAGCGTGTCTCCCAGCGTCAGTCAATACCACACGCCACCTACCGTTGAGCCCCTGCGAAACATATCCTCCCCTTTCCGATGGTAATGACTTAGCATAGTGTGACATCTGATTGCGGGACGATACAGGGAGACCCAAAAAACACTGGGGGTAGCCGGCAGGCTCGCCAACTCCTCCTCAATATGACTGACCGTCCTGACGTCACGACAGATATCCCCTCCTCTTCCTCTATCTCCTCCTCTTCAGTGTTAACTGGACTGATTGGTCATATCAGGCAGTGTGTGTCACGGTCAGAGCTGAAGCACAAAGACAGTGGGTGAGCGCTGTCTCCCATGGTGTGGATACAGAAACACAGAGGTCCTTTCACTGCTCTGCTCAGCACTGTGACAGAGTGACTCTGAGAGCACTGCAGCTCCAGGTTGTATTTCAACTCCATTACTACGCCTCAATCCAAATGTACAATGACTTGCCTTCAATGACAATGCATTTATAAGGTTCAAATCGTTCAGAATGTCACACGTTTTAGCTCTGATGTCCCTTATATGTGCTATTTTGAAAATACCAAAAACTGCCTCTGTTTAGGGAACTGCAATTCCTTATCTGTAAAAATTCTTGCTTACTTTACAGAACTCAGTGGCCTTGTTTAGCAGGCAAGAGGCAAGAAGCGGTGGCCATAGCAACCTCAGTGGAGACAGAACAAGCAGGGTTTTGTATTTGTGGGAAAGGGCTGCTTGGCTTTCCCTGTTTCTGCTCTCCTGCGCACTTGCACGGTTGGATGCACACATGCACACGCACACACACAATCCTCCAGACCCTGTGTGAATGGCAGTGTGGTGTCCTTGCATGGGCAATGTTTACAGGATGTTATCTGTCTCAGTGCCTACCCCTCATCCCTCTGAGTGGGTTCCCGTTGGAATGCAGAGAGGGGATGGAGGAGTTCCAAAGGGGGAGTGACGAGAGAGAGGAGAGAGAGAGAGAGAGAGAGACTACATATACATCCCAACACTAGGAGGCTGGTGTTCATAGGCACAGCTGGACTGTTGGATAACTGGACTTCACCCCCCTGTATACTTTATTCGACTATTAGAGGTGAGTTTTTTCCTCTTTTCTTTATCATGCTCCATTTTGTCTATCTCTCCGGGAAGTTTGAATTACCATCAAGGGTGTCAAGTTTTGTTTACCCAGAGTGTCTATTCTTTGATGACCTGATCTTGTTTGAGAAGTATAGAGTACCTCTGAGACCTATATGAAAAAGTGAGGAACTGGTTTTGAAAGATAATTATTTTTGTGTACTGACAAGACAAACAGGTGAAATTGAAGTGCAATTTGAGATGTTGGGAAAGCATTGTTAACGGATGTGGTCTTGCTGGTATCTCATGACTCAAGGATGTGGTCTCCATAAGAGCTCTATAGGCTGGTTTCTTCCCCAAGTGGCAAGGAAAATAATGGGTAGCAATACAATTTTACTCAGCACTCCTATGCTCAAAGGATTTGAGAGAAGTTGACTGATATTGAAAAGAAGGCAAAATGCCTCCTGTTGGTTACAAAAATAGTTTGGGGCTCGCCTTTTTCTTCCTCTTAATTGTACCCTTGGACTACCATTCTCACAGTCAACAATTTTTGTTTCGCTAGTGAAGACTTGACATATCCTAAACCAGGACAATTGCTCAGTAAGTATTTTCCTTCAGTATTATTTTTTATTAGAATGCCTTCAGTTCAATGTGGTGATGAGTCACAAGTGAATTCTACAAAATATTAAAAAATTCCAATTATTTCATGTACTCTTAACATTTTTTTTTAACATGTTATAACTTAAAAATGGGATAGCAATAACTGGTGATGTTAGCTTATTTAATAGGACTAATGTAATTAGTACAGTGGTAGTCTTTGGGAAAGCATGTAAAATGACACCATTCATCTTGCCATGCAGCAATACCTGGTAAGCCCATGGTCTATGGGTGTACATATGAATCTGTATTTTGTGTTTTTCATCTAAATATAAATGACTGAGGCTACATTGTACATAGAGCTGCTGTGAATTCAATGACCCAATTGCATTTCAATTAACTCACATTTTAGTGTGTGGGAGAAGAAAAAAAATTCAGTACAGAACAAGTGCAGTGGTGGATTTTTTTCCTTGGATCTGGGTGTGCCTTTTTTCTGTAGTGGATATTGTCTCAGGGGAATGAGATATGTTTGAGTTCATCTCTTTTGTGTATTTTACATTGCAAATAATATCTTCACAAAGTAAATCCCCTTTTTTTCCCAGGTTGTGGACATCTGTGTTTGATTTGGGTCTTGGCTATTGTTAGGCTTGTCAATTCAACTCCAAAAAGCCAGCACTGCAGTGTTGCGCAACTCTCCACGTCATAAAGCGAGAGTACACACACTGCTTTTGATATTTGCTCTGAGTCCCCATAAACATTCAGTATGTTAATTTTAAATCATGGTTTGAAGTGAGTCAGTGCCACCAAAGCTGTGATCGAGTCCTGTCGTAAACCTGTCATAAACCTGAGACTCTGGGTGTGGCATGAAACTAGACTCTTGCATGTCCCAACATGTTCTCCATTTGTTTTATTGCTGAGAGTACCTTGTTCTATTTGACTCCAACTGTCTGATGTAATCTGTGTTAGATGCTGTTCGTGTTTTCTGTGCTAGATACGATGAGTGGTGGAAAAAGTACCAAATTGTCATACTTGAGTAAAAGTAAAGATACCTTAATAGAAAATTACTCGAGTAAAAGTGAAAGTCACGAAGTAAAATACAAGTATTTGGTTTTTAAAATACTTAATTAAGTATCAAAAGTAAATGTAATTGCTAAAATATACTTAAGTATCAAAAGTAAAAGTATAAATCATTTCAGATTCCTTATATTAAGCAATCCAGATGGCACCATTATCTGTTTTATTTTATTTACGGATAGCCAGAGACACACTCCAACACTCAGACATAATTTACAAATGAAGCATGTGAGTCCGCAAGATCAGAGGCAGTAGTGATGACCAGGGATGTTCTCTGACCATTTTCCTGTCCTGCATTCAAAATGTAATGAATACTTTTGGGTGTCAGGGAAAATGTATGGTGCAAAAAGTATATTATTTTCTTTAGGAATGTAGTAAAGTAAAAGGTAAAGTAAAAGTTGTCAAAATATAAATAGTAAAGTACAAATACCCAAGAAAATTACTTAAGTAGTACTTTCAAGTATTTTTACTTAAGTACTTTACACCACTGAAGACGATGATGATCGAGTCATCTCCAACACAAACTTCTTCAAACTAATAGCTAGCTAATCCTTAGAAATAAAAAAAGACCAAATCTGATGTTGCTGCCTTAATAACACATGTATTATTTCACCTCAACAAACCTTCACAAGAGTTTTATCATTTGTTCCTCTTTCTCTTTCAGACATCAACATAGTTGAATATTCTTTGAAGACCTAGTTGGCCATTGTTACTTTGTGACAAAGCCCTCAAAATGACCAGTGTGGCAGAATGGCTCGTGCAGAACAGGGGCAAGATCGAGAAGGGGGTGGAGATCATGGGACAGGCCTCCGCAGTCCTGGCAGCCACTGTGGGTCAGCTCCATCCCGTCCTGGAGGCCGTGTTTGTAGCCTCCTCTGAGATCCTCAGCAACCC
The DNA here is from genome assembly GCF_045679555.1 of Salvelinus alpinus. Classification (NCBI taxonomy): domain Eukaryota; kingdom Metazoa; phylum Chordata; class Actinopteri; order Salmoniformes; family Salmonidae; genus Salvelinus; species Salvelinus alpinus. Next base: position 46,114,164 of record NC_092089.1, on the reverse strand, counting down.
GGAAGGGCAGGATGCCCGTTACCTGACTGAGCAGTTCAGCATGGTCAACCAAAAACTGGAAGGCATCCAGGCTGAGATCGAACAAATCGCCCTGGAGCTGCAGAGAACCTCCTTGAATAAGCAGAACTTTGACCGTGAGGCACAAATGCTCAGCCAGTACGAAAAGTTCCAGGACTTTGTCAACGCCAAGCCCAAGTTCAAAGAGAAGAAGATGGAGAAGTTCCTCAGCCATTATGAGAACACGGACACGGACTTGAACCTGGACGCGCTCTATAATGCCGTTACCGGGGACAATACCTCAGGTGACCCCATGCTGGAGACAGTGGTTTCCACAGAACAAAGGAGTAGAAGGGCGGTAGAAGATTTCTGCGCCAGGCTTAAGAAGCTCTTTGTGGTGGGCATCATTGCTGTCATGGGTTACGCCAGCCTCAAGGAAGGGGTTGTGGGGGATGAGATGGTGAAGAAGTGGCAGGAGCGTATGGAAGATGTTGAGAACCGCATGAAAGCAGCGGTGGATGATTGCACTGAAAACTTCGCTGATCAAGCCAAATTGGACATGGAAAACCAGCTTCAGGAGAAACCTGGCAGTGTTGACCTTGACTTCACCAAATCCCTATTGGACACACTTATTAAGAAATATGACTGGGTTAGCTGGTCTATCAGGGTCTTCAATGACAAGGAGCGCATTTTCTTTTTCAACTGGCTAGCTGGAAAGAAATACCATGGCAGTGAGGGAGGAGCTAATTACTTTGATGTGTTGACCAAGAACAACATCAAAGTGGTGATCTCTTTCAGTGTTCAGCCTAAGCCTATCAACAAGGGTCAGATTCAGCAAGAAATTGAGGGGCAGAAACTGAAGGGGAACATGATGGATGTGGCTCAGGTCCTCAGCAGAAGTCTCCCCAACTGCTTGGTGCATGCTGTCAGCCACTATAAGGAAGTGGTGGAGACCAACAACTTCCAAGAGGATTCTTACTACTATGGAAAACACAAAAAAGCATACTTATGCATTCATCCTGAGTAGCTTTTTTTAAAACAGTGCAATGGAAAATAGAGTAGATATAATGGGGAAAACTACAAATACAATTCATGAATGTTTATAACTGAGTTTAGAGATGTTTTTATTGATATCTCAAACCTAGCTGATGCTTTAGCTAGTGATTGTGTGAAATGTAATCTCTTGTTACAGACTGCAAAATGTTTATTTGTATATCGACCTGGTATATTTTTGTGTAGTTAGTGATCATTTACCAGGGGTGTCAAACACATGGCCCGCGGGGCCAGATTTGTTTGGGGAAAAACAATGGATAGTGGACTGTCTTATGCAAAATTTCAAGGCGAAAAAATATAACAAATGTTTAGTATGGCGCCTCGATCTCTTTGAAGACTGAATGCGGCCCCCTGGGCAAAATGAGTTTCACACACCTAGTTTAAACTATCAGTATTTGTATATGTGTATTAATGGACATATATGAGACATTTTATGCCAGGCTGTGGCTATCTACTCAACAACAATGACAACGCATGAGAACGTAGTACTTCCTCCTACCAAATAGAATAGTAAGATACCTTGTTTTACCTGCATTCCAGTATTTCATGATGACCATACTGTAAATTAGCACACCAGCCAGCGTAATAATGAGTTATGTAAGCTTACTGCAAACAACTATTTCTCCTCGTCAATGTACTGAGGACTTACGCAAGCTCCTTTGAAAAATGCTGGTGATAGACCCACCTCACGGTCCAAATCTACAGCCTTACCACATTACATCTCTGTCTATATTCACACATTTGATATCCTTCATACAGCTATAAAATGTTTATGGTCTTCTTTATTCATAATAAACCACAATTTAAAGGACATTGTTATCTCGGGTCATCATTATGCAATAGTCAATTATGACTTGTATATTCTATCTCTACCTGCAGCTGAGGAAATGTGCCTAATTGGCATGATAACATCATTTTAGAGGGTACTTTATGTAAAAACGTTTAAGCAGAGGTACACGGAGTCATAAACATCGATAGTGATAATATGTGACAGTTTATATACATTACTCCCTAAACAATCATCAGCCCCAGCAATATGAGCACAATTACCATCAGCAGATGTTTTAATAGCCTTGGTAAAATACTTTTGTCAGTTGTTTGTCAAAGGAGAGTAAGTTAGTATAGTTTCCATGTTGACCAGGAAAATATGCTATCATTTGTTCAACAACTTGTTTAACCACCACCCAAGTTTAGCTCTCTATGGGTGTGTCACTTTAGCTGTAATATGAGAACCATATGACCAATAGGAAGAGAAAAACAGATCGGACAAATTATTTGCTTTTCTTCCTCAAACTACAGCGAATGAAAAGGTGAGTTTTTAGACAAACATTATTGCATATGAACATTTCAATGTTTCTTCAATAGGCTTATACAGTTATTGGGATGTTTTCCAAAAGTTATCGCAGCTGTTTTCATTAGTTAAGCAGTTCTTTAACGAGTCGTCTGGTAAACTTGGCCATGCCTTTTTTGAGATCCTACGACATATTTAAATACATTACTTTATAATGTCATGTGCGCATTTAAATAATATCCAATGTTTTACTGTAAATTGCGCAAAACACAATGTAACTATGTGCACAATGTGAACTTCTGTCAATACAGTAGATGGGCGTTGGTAGCCTAGAATAGTGTGCTGGCTTTTTCCAGGAAGTGTTTCTCGTGGCCATAATTATATATTGTCATGATTAAAGTACTGCAGTGGCAACAGTGCTGAATTAATCAATTGACATATTGTTGCAAGGCCTTATCATATTAATCCACGAGGTATGCTGGCTGTATAGGGAGTTAAACAAGATACTGAAATAAAGCAATTAGAGCCCTTGTTGAACGAGCTAATCGATACATTTCCCATTAAGAGGCCACATGAACAGCTTTTAACAACAACAAGTGTAATATGATTGCACTTCTCATCTTGCAAAGATCTATGTCCATTTGTTAAATGAAGCCAGTCATGGCCGGTCAGTGTTTATGTGGGCAAACTTCACAGGATGATTTGGCCACCTCCCTCAACTAGTCCTCAATCGACATAGATACTGTAGTTTACTGCTTGTTTGGGCCACTCAAATGTTGCCATTTATTCTTGCAGCTTGAAATTATTTTTATTTAATTTAGGACTCAAACCATGAAAAGAAGAAACTACCAAATGTATATCTTGATGGCCAGATATTGATATACAAATGGATCAGTTGTGATGTTGACATTATTACTTCAGTAGGCCTAACTGCTCGACAGTGGACATCAGTTAATGTACATTTTAAGGTTGACTGGCCTGCTTGTTATTGGGTGAATTGTTGGGCCTGAGATATGCCTCCCTTGTAGAGCTACAGATATAGCACTTTTGACTCTGTACCCACTGGGCAAAGATGTAAATTCAACGTAGTTTCATTGAAATGACGTGGAAACAACTTTGATTCAACCTGTGTGTTGGCCTAATTCTTTCACATCTGAAAATGTACAATCACCATCACTTTACCCTGGATAATTTGTCTGCTTTAGTGCGGTAGAGATACTTCACATACACTCAGACCATGAGATAACCCCTGGGAGTTAGGGTTTTAGTGGAGAGCTGAAATGTCTCCTATTTTTTTTTGCATGGCAGTGTGGATGGCTAAATCAAATGAGATGGATGTTTTTCTATCCTAATGCATGCCATTTCCCTACTATCCATCATTGAACTGGCTTCTAATGCAGATGTTGTATCAATGAGAGCTGTGTCTTTTTCAAAGCCATTTGCACCATAATTGTTACGATAGCTGCTGATCTAATAGTATCAGACCATCTGCTTTTATTTAGTATGCTGGATTATAAATTCTAATCAATTACATTGACAGGGCTGTCAACTTTTGAAGAAAGCTTGGAGTGAGATTTGCAATGCGAATTTCATTTCCCCCTGGCACAACCTCTAGACGAGGGTTCTGTGGGTCCTTAGGCCTATGACCAGAGTGCAAAATTAAAACCACAGGTCAGATGTATTCAGGATGCTTTCAACGTGAAATGAACACTCAAAAAAACACATTTTGGGGTCTGAAATTGTAAACATATTTTTTAGGTGGTTTGACACTTTATTCAGACAGTAATGAAATGAGATGGGAAGACAGGCACATGGGAGAAGCAGTGGGAAGGTTGGAAGCAGGGATTGATCCCTGTTCTCAGGTGGAAAGTTGTATGTGACACGTGCCGAGGAGTGTTACCACTTTTCAAATGCTCTGCACAAGGAATACTTATATTAATGGTTGATGGCAGTGGGTAACCAAATCATAGATTGCAGTATACAGTTGAAGTCGGAAGTTTACGTACACTTAGGTTGGAGTAATTAAAATTCATTTTTCAACCACTCCACAAATTTCTTGTTAACAAACTATAGTTTTGGCAAGTCAGATAGGACATCTGCTTTGTGCATTACACAAGTAATTTTTCCAACAATTGTTTACAGACAGATTATTTCACTTATAATTCACTGTATCACAATACCAGTGGGTCAGAAGTTTACATAGACTAAGTTGACTGTGCCTTTAAACAGCTTGGAAGATTCCCGAAAATTATGTAATGGCTTTAGAAGCTTCTGATAGGCTAACTGACATCATTTGAGTAAATTTGAGGTGTACCTGTGGATGTATTTCAAGGCCTACCTTCAAACTCAGTGCCTCTTTGCTTGACATCATGGGAAAATCAAAAGAAATCAGCCAAGACCTCAGAAAAAAAATGTAGACCTCCACAAGTCTGGTTCATCCTTGGGAGCCGCTCCATGAAAAGTCGCTCAGCAAGGAAGAAGTCACTGCTCCAAAACCACCATTAAAAAAGCCAGACTACGGTTCGCAACTGCACATGGGGACAAAGATCGTACTTTTTGGAGAAATGTTCTCTGGTCTGATGAAACAAAAATAGAACTGTTTGGCCATAATGACCATTATGTTTGGAGGAAAAAGGGGGACGCTTGCAAGCCGAAGAACACCATCCCAACCTTGAAGCACAGGGATGGCAGCATCATGTTGTGGGGGTGCTTTGCTGCAGGAGGGACTGGTGCACTTCACAAAATAGATGGCATCATGAGGTAGGAAAATGATGTGAAAATATTGAAGCAACATCTCAAGACATCAGTCAGGAAGTTAAAGCTTGGTTGCAAATGGGTCTTCCAAATGGACAATGACCCCAAGCATACTCCCAAATTTGTGGCAAAATGGCTTAAGGACAACAAAGTCAAGGTATTGGAGTGGCCATCACAATGCCCTGACATCAATCCTATAGCAAATTTGTGGGCAGAACTTAAACAGTGTGTGCGAGCAAGGAGGCCTACAAATCTGACTAAGCTACACCAGCTATGTCAGGAGGAATGGGCCAAAATTCAACCAACTTATTGTGGGAAGCTTGTGGAAGGCTACCCAAAACGTTTGGCCCAAGTTAAACAATTTAAAGGCAATGCTACCAAATACTAATTGAGTATATTTAAACTTCTGACCCACTGGGAATGTGATGAAAGAAATGAAAGCTGAAATAAATCGTTCTCTCTACTATTATTCTGACATTTCACATTCTTAAAATATAGTGGTGATCCAAACTGACCTAAGACTGGGAATTTTTACTTGGATTAAATACTAGGAATTGTGAAACTGAGTTTAAATGTATTTGTCTAAGGTTTATGAAAACTTCCGACTTCAACTGTACTTGACCATAGACTGCTTTCAAGTTAAGGACACAAACATTTAGTATTTTGTAATTAGGGCTGGAAGAAAATCCTGCTTGCTCTCCAGGAGGGTAGGCCACTCCTGATCTATGCTTCCCAAGTGCTGGGTGTTTGAAAATGTTGTTGTTATAACAATTAATTTCTCAATCACCCAACCGTCAAGAAAAATCTAATGAATATCAATATTCGGGTGGTTTATGTCTACTAGTTTAAGATCCTTGCCATCGTCTTACTCTATCTAGACAAAATATGTGCACAATACTAAAATAAAATGATATGAGGCCTGTGTGACTTATTCCAAACTGTCAATGGATTGCTGCAAAAATACATAGTCTCATAAAATTCATTTTCAAAGACACAAATAGGCATATCAGAATTCATATATGTGATTACACTGGCAACATTGGAAGAAGCGGAATAATAAAATAACTATGGGGGAAAACAGTGTTCTTGCTGACAAGCACACTAATTACCCTATATTTTACTCCATAATTAAGAATGAGAATTGTTCCACTGATCAGACTAAAAAAAGTAACTAGATAATACAATCTCCTGAAGACAAGATTACATAAATCTGCCCCTACACCATCCCTTACCAAATCATTTGTATATTTATGAGTTCCCAATCTGTTTGACAAAATGATTTTCATAGTTACAAATCAGGTCACCCTACTAAACTTCCCTGCTAAAACAAGGGGACTAATACAAGTGTGGATTAAATCGACATTAGTACGTGCTGTCAAAAGGCTGCATTCCTCAATAGAGCTCACCAGCTTGTAGTGGTAAAACCCAGAAATTAGTTAGTTACCTCTGGTTCGTTCACTCATCCCTATTGGAAAACATTTACGGTGAAAGAGTTTTGGAATAAACGCCCCAAATAAGGTCTGAGGTTAACACAGGTTTATGAGATCTTATACGTTTTGTTCTATGAGATAATAGCAGTCAGTTAACATCACCTTTATGAATTAATTCAACACGATTTTTAAAAAATCTCAAAAAGTGACGTTGGCTGATGAATGTTATCTCATAGAACAAAATGTATAAGATCTCGTAAGTCTTTGTTTACCGCAGACCTTATTTTCGGCATTTATCCCAAAACCCTACAAAAGCGCCATTAATCTTTCCCATAGGCGTTGTCCGACCAACTATGGGGGAGTTAGTGCCTAAAAAAAGACAGCATTACTATTTCCCCCCTATAGGAACGGGAATAACAGCAACATAATTTTGTTGACATTGTACATAAAACAGAGCTATCATGCTGCTCTTCTTAAACTTTTATAAACTCCACGGAGAACGCTCACTCTCTCCATTCAAATCCGCTCTAATCTCGAGGGGAATTTCTTTCAAACGCGCATCCAATCCCCTTGATCCCTTATATAACTAGATCAATCATATGCTTCAATGTGCCCCAGTTCACAGTGCTGTGGCAAGACAATGGGCGGATTCGATTATGCTGAGCCGCGGGGCACCGGGCAAAGGCCCGTCACGTCAATGGCCGAAAGCAGGAAGGGAAGAGCGCAATTCTCAAATAGAACAGTAATATGTGCCACTCGGTCATTTTGTCAACAAGGCAGCATGGTGCATCATCCAGAGACATACATCTCTTTTCCATAAAATTAATGTTAGAAAATTCAAACTATTTTTCATTGGGAAGGCAGATAACGCATTTTTATAAAAAGTAAATCACTTTTGCATGGGAACACACAATCCTACTAATTACTACACGTGCATAATTATGTCACTTTTGTTTTGAGCCAATTTAACCGTGGGCATTGAACAGGGCACCTGGCTCACGCCCTGGAGGCAGCTCGGTTCTCTTATCGAATGCAATCAACTTTGAGCCGATGCAAAACACACCTATATGGGGGGTGATTCATGCCAGAATTAAGCGTAGTGAAGCTAATGATACCTCTCACCAAGTCACCTAACGTCTTCCTAGCGCCGTGCCGTAAAATAACACCATGAATTAACATGGACTGAAACTGCCAACGCGTTCACGTCACGTAGTCATCACGTAACGTGTCAGGTTGTGTACGTTTATTAAGAATGATCTTACCATGAACGCCTTAAAAACATCTACATGTGTTATGCGTTACGTGTTAGTTTAAGTGTCTGTTTAGTTCATCAATTTCATTTGTCGATTTAGCTAAAATAGGCCTATCACCTCAATGCAAAAATTATTAGGCTAGTTGATATCGCAGCCACCATTACCCTGTAGATATGCCTATTTCTTGCATCCATATGAAATCAAGGGCTTCTTAGTAACCTAGTGGTTAGAGTGTTGGGCCAGTAACCGAAAGATTGCTGGATCGAATCCCAAAGCTGACAAGATTAATTTTTTGTTGTTTTGCCCGAGCAAGGCAGTTAACCCACTGTTCCCTATGCGACTGAATACGTGTATTTCGATTAAGGCAGCCTCCCGCACCTCTCTGATTCAGAGGGATTGGGTTAAATGCGGAAGACACATTTCAGTTGAATGCATTCAGTTGTACAACTGACTAGGTATCCCCCTTTAATTGTCTTTGTTGGAGGTAGCCTAGGTCTCTAGTGGCACATTTAAAACAACTCGGAAGTCGGCAATCTCTGACTTCCGACTTCAGTGCGTTCAAGACAACTGGGAACTCTGGGGAAAAAAACAAGCTGATTAGGATTTTTATTTTGTACAGTAATCCAACTCGGAATCTCTGGCATCTTTCTCTGACCTGAAAATCACTGATGTCATGATTTGACCTTGTTTTCCCCCCCACTTCCCAGTTTACCGGATTAACAGACACAATCACCATGCAATCCTTCGTCTATACATTTCTGTTGAGCTATTTTATGGTTAAAAGCAGGGTTCGAATTGAGGGGGTATGTGAGGATATAGGCCTTGTTATAGACATGCAAAAAGCATATGCTGCCACTTGTTTGCTTAGCCATAGGAAAAGCAACGCTCCAGATTTTATAAAGCGATCTAGGCTATAACAATGATAAACTCCATGATTATTTCTGCATAGTCTACTAGCCTATCGAAGGTCTTGCGCAGCCTAAACATCACAGGAAAATGTGGTTGGTTTATTAAATGCTCTGCAATGTAGAGCTATGCCTAATGCAAAATACCAAAATGTTAGAATCGGTATGGGTCTATGCATTGACCAAAAAGCTTAACAGATAAAAACATGAATTATTCAGGAGAATCCCATTGAATCAGGCTATTCATTTCAGTGCAGTTCCATTCTTACTCATATCCTTAGACAAAACAGAACCGAAAACACCCCAGCCTGTTTTGATCACAGACCATGATGAAGCCTGAACATTTAGGCTGCGTCATTGATTTAGCCCAGAATTGCCTACAGCTTTGATACACATGAAGACCTATATTTAATCTGGAATTGACAAACAAAAGCCTGACTAGGATCTCGACTTTCCCCCACGTCAAATGTATTACCAATTAGGCTAAATGTATTCCTATTAATTTGTATAGGCTAACCATTGTGATTAATGTTATTTAACATCTTCTGCTTTTCATGAATGAACATGAATCAGGGTAAACATGTCATTTCAATGACCCCACACGCACACATTAATGATACTTACCTTACAGATCACAAAGTGAGCTAATTTCCACTCCATACATATGCAAATACATTTGATTCATACACTGGCTTGTCTGGCTGGTATGTTTTCATTTTAATCAGGCATTCCCTTATCTACACTGAAATAATTTCAGTCCTCAATTATGAAAAAAATAAATAAATCATAGCTCATTAGTACACCCTTGTGGTGGAATATATATATATATATATATATATATATATATATATATTGTATGTCTTAAGATACAATTAATAATGTTGAACTAACAAATACCATCAAGAGATACGTTACAATTTACAGTACCGAACACATTATGAAGCTGCTGTGAAAAACAATCTAGCAATATTTTAGATTTAAATATATAACCATTGATATTTTTTGGTACATGTTTGTCAATTTACTTTCAGATTTGTTTTGTATACTCACATGGCAATCAGACTGAAATACAGAATTCTAGTGTGTGGACTAGAGAGGAGGTGGGTATTGTGTGGATGGGAGGTTCTGCCCGTCACTTGTTTTTTAACAGGTAGTGGACTCGAAGAGGGAAACTGCAAAGTCCAGGCGCTGCTGCCCTCTTTGTTCTGAGTGTTTGCAGTGCTAGTGTTTTTAGCTAATCTGTGCATCTCACATTATGTGCCTAGTACTTTAGTTTTCTTGCTATTTATTAGCAGATAATGACAACTTGACAATAACAGTAGCTGATGGAAAGCACCAAGCTTTCCCAGGTCTCGCCTTCCTTTCGTCCTTCTTCCAAGCCGAGTCATTCACCCAGATGTCGAAGCACTTGGTCCCCTTGATTCTTCTCAGGTGGCTTTCCTTCTCATGGGCCCTGTCCATGTTCAGTCTCACCTTGATTGATAATAGAAATAAATGGACTTATATTTCATATTATTACAAATACATCTCTTATATAATTCTTGGAAGGCCAGAAAATAAATTAACAGCGGACAATAATTTTCACCTGGTCAAAAACCTCAGTCCGTGCCTGAAGGTGGTCTTCGAAGGCGTTCTGGTCTGGTTCGACAACTTCCACATCAGGTGGAGTATCAGTGACCTCAAAGTACGTTATACGAAAACAGCAAAAGAAAAACACTAAGTCAATCCAAAAAATATATACTACAGTATATGCAATAATGTTATTTACAATTGCATTTGTGGCGAAGAAATATAATACACCTAGACTGTACCACATATTTTCCTAAGCTAACAAAACCAGGCTAATATGCTGCTAGCTGGTGCTCATAAATCTATAAAACATATACTTTATACTTTTGTCAAATTTCCTGCAATCATGGGGGACACACAGTATGGATGAATGATGAGTAGTCGACCGGATATAAATAGCACTTCTAAAGAAGATGTATTTTCAAGTTAGCTACCAACTTCAAAGAGGGAACTTTAGCTAGCATAAAACCCACATGGCAAACTGAGATTCGGCAAATAACATATAAAGACTGGCTTATTTGACGCCAAACCATTAATCTAATGTCTGCCATATGAGGTGTGGCGTGAGAAAATGGTCAAATGCGTGTGTCTCACATCCAAGGCGTTGTCAGCTTTGAATCATTGATGATGATTTAATACAGAGTTAAAATCTCTTTTTATTTTTTTTAACTAGGCAAGTCAGTTAAGAACAAATTCTTATTAAAATGACAGCCTAGGAACAGTGGGTTAACTGCCTTGTTCAGGGGCAGAATGACAGATGCTTTACCTTGTCAGCACGGTGATTCTATCTAGCAACCTTTCGTTTACTGGACCAACACTCTAACCACTTGGCTACCTGCCGCCCCAGGTAGCCTAGTGGCTGTATTGAGATTGGCTGTATTGAGATTGTTCTAGAGTTCTTGGATTTTCTTAGAGAACAGAGACTACTGAGAGAGAATTGTCTATGGGCATAAAGACTGTGCCTCCCCTGACAGCTGTAGGTGATAGATCAGGTTGAGAAATGAGGGTGACATCTTCACTGATCATCTGCAGTGTAAACCCCCTTGGGTCAGACCTCAGCAGCAGACAAAGGCAGACTGAGACGCTGACAGAATAGTTTCCATTGTCTTGTTGCTGTGGTTACTGGCATTACTGTGGAAAATGCACTCCTGCTCAGCAAGTTTAATCTCCAACAGACAGTTTATCACTCCCACACTCTCTGTGGCATTGACTAGACTGGCTGAGCGAGCTTGGTGGGGATGGTGGTGGTAGTTGAAGGGCCAAAGGAGAATGAATTAGGTTTTTATTAATAAACTGTGAGCTTATAACATTGTACTTTGACTTGGAAGTAATTTCATGCCAATTGTCAAATACATTTTACCATGATTTATTTCAGCAGTGGTGTATACGTTATACTGAATAATAAATGTTCTGTAACTTCTTCTATAACATATAATGATAGTATTAAATCTAAAATGGCCCCCAGGCTGAAATTTGTCTTAATTCCTGCTTGTATTATGTTATTCCAATGGTAGATACTGTATGTGATTTCCTCAAATGTACACTGTTACAATGCACTTAGCACCACCCCTTCAGTCACAGTCTACTCTAGTACATCATAGTGTTTGAAATTACTAATTGGCTTTCTGCTTGCTGTGCATACTTCATACTGTATTTCAGATCTTCATTAGTTGGTTGTTTTTTCCCCATTTGGCACTTTGTTGATGTGTTATACAACACACTTGAATTGAGTGTATACTGCAGACAATAAATGGTAAATACTTAAAACATTTCTATAACATAAAACCATTAAAACACTACCTTGAAATACACATTTGAAACTCCATAGAGTATCTACCCCTATGTGTCATCCCTCACTGGTGAATTCTCTTTGCATTGTTGCCTTATTGCTCACTGGGTGTGTCCAGCTGTAATCCCAGCAGGCTTGGTTACTGAAATGTACACTGATCCCTCTCTCTCTTTCTTTATCAGTTCTCACTGTGAGGCCAGCAGGGATTCACTCTAGTTGAGAGTTTGAGCAAAGAAGCAGAGCTACAGTCCAACAATAGCGGAACAGCTCTACGTAAGTTCAGAGAATAATATACTATACGGAGGGAGGGAGGTAATCAACTATATGGGCCTAGTTTTTAAGACTTTGGTATTGCTGTTGAACTTTTCCTTCATTTTAACTAAGGCCTTGAACTAGGGGATGATTGGTTGTCTATATTTTACATGTTTTAAATGGATATTCAAAGTCGGGGGCAGGACCGACTTTGGGAAATCCTGCTATAGACCATAGACTTTATCATGTCCAATGTAAATAAAACAGTTCTGGCCTCACGAGTGGCGCAGCAGTCTAAGGCACTGTATCGCAGTGATAGCTGCGTCGCTACAGATCATGGTTCGATCCCAGGCTGTGTTGCAGCCGGCCGCGACCGGGAGATCCCTGAGGCGGCGCACAGTTGGCCCAGCGTCATCTGGGTTTTGGGAGGGTTTGTCCGTGTCCCATCGCGCTCTAACGACTCCTGTGGTGGGCCGGGCGCAATGCACGCTGACACAGTCGCCAGGTGTACGATGTTTCCTCCAACACATTGGTATGGTTGGCTTCCGTGTTAAACGAGCATTGTGTCAAGAAGCAGTGCGGCTTGGCGGGGTCGTGTTTCGGAGGACGCATGGCTCCTGGCCTTTGCCTCTCCCGAGTCCGTATGGGAGTTGCAGCGCGATGGGACAAGACTATAACTACCAATTGGATATCACGAAATTAGGGGAGAAAAAGGGGTAAAAAAATGTATAACAGTTCCGAACATCCTTTTGACCATGCCCTTATGCTCTTTTTTCAGATGTTATACTGGTATTTGTTGTGCACTGAATAATAACAATACCAGCAAAGATGGCCAGCCAGCTACAGAAGATTGTATCAGAGAAGAAGAACATGGTAGAGACTGTAATGGAAGTGTTTGAACAGGGAGCTGAGGTGGTGGCCAGTATCGCAGGTGACCTCTTCCCTATTTTCGCCATCGCTGCTCCCATCGTGAAATTGGCCCTGGACAATGTGGAGAGTAAGGAAGCTGTGTTCATGAAGGAGCAGTTCCAGAAGGTTCGTGAACGCCTGGAGGTGATTTCAGAGGAGATGCAGCGGATTAACGAGGAAATCAAGAAGAGCGGCGCGGACGCTGCCTACTTTTCTGTAGAGGAGAACATATCTAACCAGTTCCGCAAGTACATGGACATCCTCAATGCCAAACCCAAGTTTCGTGAGGTCAAAAAGAAGCTTTTCATGGAGCATTTTGTCAAAACAGGTGGCGACAAAAACCTACATACCCTCTACAGTGCCGTGACAGGAGACAACTTCTCTGGAGAGTCAGTGTTGGAGATTACTCTTAACTATGAGGAGAAAAGTCGACGCGCCATGGAAGACTTCTGTGCCAGGTTGAAGAACCTATTTTGCATAGGCCTCATCGCTCTGATGGGTTACACCGCACTAAAGGACTGTGATGACGAAGAGAAGCTTCTTCAAGACTGGGGTGAAAAGATGAAGGAGGTACAGGTGAAAATGAATGCTGTCATCGAGGACTGCATCACCAGCTTCTCCAAGCAGGCTGAACTGGATTCCCGGAGGTTGGTTAGGGACCATTCTGACCTGAGCAACCAGCAGCTGGCTGACGCCATTTTGGAGAAGATGAAAAAAAAGTATGACTGGGTGTGCTGGTCTGTCCGTATATTCAGCTCCCCTTCGGGCTTGTTCTCGAACAAAAAAGACATCCAGTGCCCCACAGGAAAAAATCGCTTTCAGGTGCCAGCGACAGACGAGAAGCTGAACGTCATGGTGTCCTACAGTGCCTCGCCCGAGCCTCTGAACAAGGCCCACATCCAGCAGCTGATCCAGAGTCAGAAGAAACTCACCGTAGTGGGTACAGCTGAGCTCCTGTTTGAGCAGTTGCCAGGTGCATGTGCAGTCCACACGGTAAAGACTTGCAAAGACCTGGCTTGTGCCTGGAGCTTTGCCGAAGAGCTACACTACTGGGAGCAGCACAAGAACTTCTATGTTTGCGTTCACTGCAATTGATGTTTTCTCACTTAAAAATGAATTAATAATTAGCTATAGATACCAAGATTATATTCATTCCAATTTGGTCTTTGCACTAAGACTGACATTCCCAAGAACTTTCTCTCTTTCTCAGTTGAGTTCTGATCCCCAGCTATACTAATGAGGAGGAACACAAGCTAACACTTATTATAAAGCATGATAGACTGTTTTACCTGTTAATCTATTCTTTGTAATGTTTTTATTTTATGTATCCCCCCTACTCTGTGTTGCCTCTGATAATGTAAATTCAACGTTGGATCTTGATACATATTCCAAATTGATCAAATCATAGATTTTTTAGGAAGTGTGTAAATATAAAAGCCTAATGTTTGTATTGTCTGTAAGAAATCCCTCAACATTTTGCATAACTAGAACTGCATTTTCCCTCTTTATATACAGTTGAAGTCGGAAGTTTACATACACTTAGGTTGGAGTCATTAAAACTCGTTTTTCAACCACTCCACAAATTTCTTGTTAAAAAAACATTGTTTTGGCAAGTCGGTTAGGATATCTACTTTGTGCATGACACAAGTCATTTTTCCAACAATTGTTTACAGACAGATTATTTCACTTTCACATAATTCACTGTGTCACTATTCCAGTGGGTCCGAAGTTTACATACACTAAGTTGACTGTGCCTTTAAACAGCTTAGAAAATTCCAGAAAATTATGTCATGGCTTCTGATAGGCTAATTAACATAATTTGAGTCAATTGGAGGTGTACCTGTGGATGTATTTCAAGGCCTACCTTCAAACTCAGTGCCTCTTTGCTTGACATCATGGGGAAATCAAAAGAAATCAGCCAAGACCTCAGAAAAAAATTGTAGACCTCCACAAGTCTGGTTCATCCTTGGGAGCAATTTCCAAACGCCTGAAGGTACCACATTCTTCTGTACAAACAATAGTATGCAAGTATAAACACCATGGGACCACGCAGCCGTCATACCGCTCAGGAAGGAGACGCGTCCTTTCTCATAGAGATGAACGTACTTTGGTACGAAAAGTTCAAATCAATCCCAGAACAACAGCAAAGGACCTTGTGAAGATGCTGGAGGAAACAGGTACAAAAGTATCTATATCCACAGTAAAATGAGTCCTGTATCGACATAAACTGAAAGGCCGCTCAGCAAGGAAGAAGCCAATGCTCCAAAACAGCCATAAAAAAGCCAGACCACGGTTTGCAACTGCACATGGGGGTAAAGATTGTACTTTTTGGAAAAATGTCCTCTGGTCTGATGAAACAAAAATAGAACTGTTTGGCCATAATGACCATCATTATGTTTGGAGGAAAAAGGGGGAGGCTTGCAAGCTGAAGAACGCCATCCCAACCGTGAAGCACGGGGGTAGCAGCATCATGTTGTGGGGGTGCTTTGCTGCAGGAGGGACTGGCATCATGAGGTAGGAAAATGATGTGGATATATTGAAGCAACATCTCAAGACATCAGTCAGGATGTTAAAGCTTGGTTGCAAATGTGTCTTCCAAATGGACAATGACCCCAAGCATACTTCTAAAGTTGTGACAAAATGGCCCAAGGACAACAACGTCAAGGTATTGGAGTGGCCATCACAAAGCCCTGACATCAATCCCATAGAAAATTTGTGGTCAGAACTGAAAAAGCGTGTGCGAGCAAGGAGGCCTACAAACCTGACTAAGTTACACCAGCTATGTCAGGAGGAATGGGCCAAAATTCACCCAACTTATTCTGGGAAGCTTGTGGAAGGCTACCCAAAACGTTTGACCCAAGTTAAACAATTTAAAGGCAATGCTACCAAATACTAATTGAGTGTATGTAAACTTCTGACCCACTGGGAATGTGATGAAAGAAATGAAAGCTGAAATAAATCATTCTCTACTATTATTCTGACTTTTTACTTGGATTAAATATTAGGAATTGTGAAAAACTGAGTTTAAATGTATTTGGCTAAGGTGTATGTAAACTTCCGACTTCAACTGTATAAAACAGCACCTTAGAGTGAACTTTCACTTGCAGATTCAATTTCAACTGCTGCAATTTACATTCATATGGCACAGTGGAGGCTGCTGAGGGGAGGACGGCTCATAATAAGGGCTGTAACGGAGCAAAGGGAATGGCATCAAACTATGTGTTTGATGTATTTGACACTATTCTACTCATTCCTTTCTAGCCATTCCCATGAGTCCCTTCCTCCCCAATTAAGGTGCCACCAACCTCCTGTGATATGACGACAACTCAACTGATATTTTATCATTCCTGTCTCTGTTATTTTGGCACACACTGCTTCACTGAACCTGCTCCCATTCCATGTGATTTGATCAACCAACCCACTACACAGGCATGCTAAGACATATTATTGCTGTGAAGGTGGAGGAAGATACGCTTGTTTACTCATGAATGCCTAGCATAGATATGCTCGTCACATCTTTACCTGTTGTGATGTGCAACAGAAATGGTGGTATCACAGGTCATCTCGACTCAGTCCATAGTTCCACAACCCTATGAAGTACTTACATTTAGTATCATAATGTTTAACCCATTCCACTTTCCATGCATTCATTCTATTTTGCACCTTTATTTTCTGAGCAATTTTACTAGTTTTATATGTTTTCTTTTACAAAACATGTTGATCTGAAGTGGGTGCTTCACGTTGGTGGTAGATGACATCTGGAAAGGCGCTATATACACTACCAGTCAAAAGTTTTAGAACACCTACTCATTCAAGGGTTTTTCTTTCTTTTTTACTATTTTCTACATATTAGAATAATCATAAAGACATCAAAACTATGAAATAAAACATATGGAATCATGTAGTAACCAAAAAAGTGTTTAACAAATCAAAATATAGTGTAGATTTTAGATTCTTCAAAGTAGCCATCCTTTGCCTTGGTGACATCCTTTGCCTTTGTGACAGAGTTACCTCTGCAGCAGAGGTAACTCTGGGTCTTCCTTTCCAGTGGTGGTCATCATGACAACCAGTTTCATCACACTGTAGTGCTTGATGGTTTTTGCGTCTGCACTTGAAACTTTCAAAGTTCTTGAAATTTTCCGGTTTGATTGACCATGTCTTAAAGTAATGATGGACTGCCATTTCTCATTGCTTATTTGAGCTGTTCTTGCCATAATGCACTTGGTCTTTTACCAAATAGGGCTATCTTCTGTATACCCCCCTTCCTTGTCACAACACAACTGATTGGCTCAAACGCATTAAGAAGCAAAGAAATTCCACAAATGACCTTTTAACAAGGCACACCTGTTAATTTAAATGCATTCCAGGTGACTACCTTATGAAGCTGGTTGAGAGAATGACAAGAGTGTGCAAAACTGTCATCAAGGCAAAGGGTGGCTACTTTGAAGAATCTCAAATATAAAATATATATTAATTTGTTTAACACTTTTTTGGTTACTACATTATTCCAAATGTGTTATTTCATAGTTTTGATGTCATCACTATTATTCTACAATGTAGAAAATAGTACAAATAAAGAAAAACCCTTGGATGAGTGGGTGTGTCCAAACATTTGACTGGTACTGTAAATGCAATCAGTTAATAATTATGAAGTGGTGGTTTGATGTCTATGTCCTGCCTATTACAAACTAGCCATTGCCAATAACTTCAACCTTTTTAAAGGGGATGAAAAGAACACAAGTCATTGCACTCCCTTAAACTAAGTAATAAGGACTCCATATTCAACATTATCAACTGTCTGGTTTGAGCTCTGAATGCTGATTGGCTGACAGATTGGTATATCAGACAGTATACCACAGGTATGACAAAACATTTTATTTTTACTGATCTAATTACGTTGGTAACCAGTTTATAATAGCAATACGTCACCTCAAAGGAATTATTATTTTATTCTAGTATCTCTATCAATATGCCTTGTATCACACAATTACTGTATCAAATAAAAACAAAGATGGATATTACTATGTTAATTTATTTTATCTTGATTTATTTGGTTTGCTGTTTGCCTTTGGTCACCACAGTATAATATGTTTGAGGAAAGGGCTGATACTGCACTGGAGTATTGCCTAAATCTGCATCTAAAGTGAGGAGTTACAGATTGGAAAAAATACATTTTACTCAATGTTATACACTACCATTCAAAAGTTTGGGGTCACTTAGAAATGTCCTTGTTTTCCATTAAAACATACATGAAATTAGTTGCAAAATGAATAGGAAATATAGTCAAGACGTTGACAAGGTTCTAAATAATGATTTTAATTTAAATAAAAACTGTGTCCTTCAAACTTTGCTTTCGTCAATGTCAGGTTTTGGCCAGGACTGTTCTGTTTTTTTGTCACTAGATGTCCCCATTGCACCTTTTTTGTACCTTTTGTTTTTCCCTTGCTCTAATTATTGTTTGCACCTGTATGTCGTTCCCTTGTTAGTATTTAATCCCTGTGTGTTCCTCAGTTCCTTGCTCAGTGTTTGTATGTTAGCACCCAGCCCCAGCCCAAGCCTTGTTGTGAACATATATTTTTCTCTTGTTGGATTTTCCAGAGGTTCTCTGGTTTTGTTCTTTTGTATTTTGGATTAGTCTTTTGAGGTTTGTTTTTCCCTTGCTGTTTTTACCACTTTGTGGATTTTCTTTGTATTTTGGAAGATATCTATTTTTTATTAAACCACCATCTCGAGTACTGCTGTGTCTGCCTCATCTTCTGGGTTCTGCCGATTTAGTGACTGTTTCTCGCACCGGGTCCTGACAGAAACACTGAGCCATTAAAATGAACCCAGAGGCAGCCAGTACCCAGGACTTTTTTCCCATGCTGTCCCACCACGAGGGGACTGTCCAACGTCACAAAGCTGCTCTGGTTCAGCAAGAGGCCTTAATGGCTGGACATTCTCAACTTCTGTCGGAGATGATGACTTCCATAAAGCAGATTTCTGATCAACTTTCTCCTGCAACCGCTTCTGCTCCAGTTCATCAGATTCAAGTGCCCGTGGCAGTTAACCCCCTGGCTGAACCTCGTCTGCCGCCTCCCCAACGGTTCTCAGGTGATCCGAGTGGTTGTAAGGGGTTTTTCACCCAATGTTCTCTCTCCTTCGAGCTGCAACCCTCATCATTTCCCACCGACCGGTCCAAGATAGCATATATCATCACCCTGCTGTCGGAAAAAGCCCTAGCCTGGGCTACTGCTGTGTGGGATGCCCAAAGTCCCTGCTGTGCCAGCTACTCTACCTTTGCTGAAGAATTCAAGCGAGTGTTTCAAGGTCCTACCAGCGGTCCTGACTCAGCCAAACAGCTCCTGACTCTCCGCCAAGGTCGGCGCAGCGTGACGGACTATGCCATCCAGTTCCGCACGGTGGCAGCAGCGAGTGGCTGGAATGACGAGGCGCTCACAGTGTGCTTTTTGAAGGGTCTTTCCGACACCATCCAAGATGAACTGGTCACTCGGGAACCACCGGACAACCTCGAGTCCCTGATCAAGTTGGCTTCACGCATAGACCAGCGTCTGAGAGAGAGAGAGCTCAACCGTAGATCTCTCACCCTAGCTCCTATCGGTCCCAGCTCCGAGTCTCCACCTTTATCCCCGCTGACTCCACCGGAACCCATGCAGGTTGGACGCATCTCCCAGGCTGAGAGAGACCGCCGGATGAGGGAGCGATGCTGTCTATATTGCGGCAAACCGGGCCATTTCCTCTCCACGTGTCCCGGGCTCCAGGGAAAACGCACTCTCCCGTGCAGGCCTGGGAGGACGGTAACGGGAAACATAACCTCCTCTCATCCATCCAACTCCCGCCTGCTCATTCCAGTTACCCTTTCCTGGGACAACCACGAGCTTCCCCTTCAAGCCTTGGTAGACTCTGGAGCCGCAGGTAACTTCATGGATGGTGTCTGGGCGAAGGAGAATGGCGTTCCCTCTGAACCTCTAAGTGACCCCATAAGGGTTACTACGTTGGATGGAAGCCCTTTGGGATCTGGACTTGTCACTCGTGTCACTACCCCCTTGCGTCTTTCAGTTTCCCAACACCAGGAAGTGATGAACTTTCATCTGACCTCGTGTTCCGAGTTCCCTCTCGTCCTTGGATACCCCTGGCTTCACAGCCATAACCCTCACATCGACTGGTCTGTGGGCACTATCAAGCAGTGGGGTCCTACGTGCCAAGCCACTTGTATCTTCCCAAGTACCCCGAGTTCCCCTCCCGAGTCTCTAGAATCCATCGACCTGTCCCGAGTTCCCGAGTGTTACCATGACCTCAAACCGGTATTTAGCAAACAGAGGGCCACCAAACTACCACCCCATAGACCTTACGATTGCCCCATCGACCTGTTTCCGGGCACCTGCCCCCCCAGGGGTCGGATCTTTTCCCTATCTCCTCCCGAACGAGCTGCTATGGATACCTACATCAAGGACGCTCTGGCAGCAGGCCTCATGCGTCCATCCACCTCGCCGGCGGGAGCAGGGTTTTTCTTTGTGGCCAAAAAAGACGGGGGATTACGTCCTTGCATCGACTACCGGGGACTTAATGCCATAACCGTCCGTAACCGCTACCCGCTACCCCTTATGGCCACAGCCTTTGAGCTGCTCCAGGAAGCAGTGGTCTTCACTAAGCTTGACCTGCGGAACGCATACCATCTTGTGCGGATCAAACCCGGTGACGAGTGGAAGACCGCTTTCAACACGCCTACTGGTCACTACGAATACTTGGTGATGCCCTTCGGCCTGACCAACGCCCCGGCTGTGTTCCAAGCGCTCATAAACGATGTGCTTAGGGATATGCTTAACATTTTCGTGTTTGTTTACTTGGATGACATCCTCATCTTTTCGAGCTCCCTTCAAGAACACACTAAGCATGTCAGACAAGTGCTCAAACGCCTCCTAGACAGCCATTTGTACGTTAAGCCGGAAAAGTGTGAATTCCATTCCTCTCGAGTACAGTTCCTGGGATTTGTAGTGGAACCCGGTCGAGTCCAGATGGACCCCAAGAAGGTAGGGGCGGTAGCAGATTGGCCCACCCCCAAGTCCGTTAAGGAAGTTCAGCGTTTCCTGGGCTTCACTAACTTCTACCGCAAGTTCATCAAGAACTTCAGCTCGGTGGCAGCCCCTCTCTCAGCTTTAACCAAGGGTGGCAACAAGGTTTCTGTGGGGAAGAGAAGCTGAGACGGCCTTCCAAGGACTCAAGCAGCGCATCCTCTCTGCTCCCATCCTGACACTACCGACGGCGGATGAACCTTTTGTGGTGGAGGTAGACGCATCAGAGGTTGGTGTTGGAGCTGTCCTGTCTCAGAGGGGTGAAGACAAGAGGCTTCATCCTTGCGCCTTCTTCTCTCACCGGCTTACCCCGGCCGAGAGGAATTACGATGTGGGGGATCGTGAACTCCTAGCGGTTAAGATGGCATTGAAGGAATGGAGACACTGGCTCGAGGGGGCTTCTCAACCGTTTCAAGTGCTTACGGACCACAAAAATCTGGAGTATATCCAGCAGGCGAAGCGGTTGAACTCCAGACAAGCTCGATGGTCTCTTTTCTTCAGCCGATTCCAGTTTATTCTCACCTATAGACCCGGGTCGAAGAATCTCAAACCGGATGCCTTGTCACGAGTCTACTCTCCTGCCATTCGAGAAGATACTGACATGACTGTTCTTCCTGCCGCTAAGATCGTGGCTCCGATCTCGTGGCAAGTGGAGGATACTGTGAAACAAGCTCAAGCCATCGAACCGGGCCCTGGAGGAGGTCCTGCTAATCGGTTGTTTGTTCCCAAGGCAGCAAGGTCCCAAGTCCTTCTGTGGGGGCACTCCTCTCGCCTCACCTGTCACCCGGGCGTAGGTCGCACCTTGGAGTTCATCCAGCGTAAGTTCTGGTGGCCCACCATAAAAGAAGACGTTGCCACTTTCGTCAAGGCCTGTTCCGTGTGCTGCCAGGGCAAATCTTCTCACCTCCGCCCTCAAGGACTCCTTCACCCTTTATCTATTCCTCACCGACCCTGGTCCCATATCTCGCTGGACTTTATTACTGGCCTTCCTCCGTCCCATGGTAATACTACGATCCTAGTCATCATCGACAGGTTTTCTAAGGCGGCCAGGTTTGTTCCCTTGACCAAATTACCTTCTGCCAAGGAAACAGCTGAGTTGGTGATTAACCATGTGTTCCGAGTCTTTGGCATCCCGCAAGATATGGTTTCCGACAGAGGTCCCCAGTTCGCCTCAAGGTTTTGGAAGGCCTTCTGCCAACT
Source organism: Salvelinus alpinus (assembly GCF_045679555.1). Classification (NCBI taxonomy): domain Eukaryota; kingdom Metazoa; phylum Chordata; class Actinopteri; order Salmoniformes; family Salmonidae; genus Salvelinus; species Salvelinus alpinus. The sequence continues at coordinate 46,091,690 of NC_092089.1, read as the reverse complement.
CATAGGGGCCACGGCCAGTTTATCTTCAGGGTACCATCCGGAGTCCAACGGCCAAACAGAGGATGAATCAGGAGCTGGAAACCACCCTCAGATGTATGGTTTCCAACAACCCATCCACATGGTCATCCTTCATTGTTTGGGCTGAGTACGCGCACAACACCTTGTGCTCCTCCTCCACTGGTATATCCCCGCACGAGTGTCAGTTTGGCTATGCTCCTCTATTGTTCCCGGACCAGGAGGCAGAAGTCAGAGTGCCTTCAGCCTCGAGGTTCATCAGACGCTGTCGGCTTACGTGGAAGAAGGCCCGTCTTAATCTTCTGCGTTCCTCACAGCAGTACCAACGACAAGCCAACAGACGTCGCCGTCCCGGTCCTACCCTGTACCCCGGCCAGAGAGTATGGCTCTCAACAAAAAACTTACCGCTACGGGTGGAGTCTCGCAAGCTGTCCCAGAGATTCATCGGACCCTTTAAGATTGCCAGGAGAGTCAATCCCGTTACTTTTCGCCTGCACTTACCCAGATCCCTTAAAATCAATCCCACATTTCACATTTCTTTATTAAAACCTGTTGTTTTTTCTCCCCTTATTCCGGCAGGCAGACCTCCGCCCCGTGTCATCGGAGGCCAGTCGGCTTATACCGTCCACCGGATACTGGACTCCCGCCGGGTGCAGCGGTCCTGGCAGTATCTGGTGGACTGGGAAGGCTACGGTCCCGAGGAGCGCTCCTGGGTTCCTGCCAAGGACATACTGGACCCTGACCTCATTCGTCAGTTCAGGGCCCTCCACCCTGAGAAGGCTGGTAGGAACGTCAGGAGCCGTTCCTAGGAGGGGGATTCTGTCAGGTTTTGGCCAGGACTGTTCTGTTTTTTTGTCACTAGATGTCCCCATTGCACCTTTTTTGTACCTTTTGTTTTTCCCTTGCTCTAATTATTGTTTGCACCTGTATGTCGTTCCCTTGTTAGTATTTAATCCCTGTGTGTTCCTCAGTTCCTTGCTCAGTGTTTGTATGTTAGCACCCAGCCCCAGCCCAAGCCTTGTTGTGAACATATATTTTTCTCTTGTTGGATTTTCCAGAGGTTCTCTGGTTTTGTTCTTTTGTATTTTGTATTAGTCTTTTGAGGTTTGTTTTTCCCTTGCTGTTTTTACCACTTTGTGGATTTTCTTTGTATTTTGGAAGATATCTATTTTTTATTAAACCACCATCTCTAGTACTGCTGTGTCTGCCTCATCTTCTGGGTTCTGCCGATTTAGTGACTGTTTCTCGCACCGGGTCCTGACAGTCAAAGAATCCTCCATTTGCAGCAATTACAGCCTTGCAGACCTTTGGCATTCTAGTTGTCAATTTTTTGAGGTAATCTGAAGAGATTTCACCCCATGCTTCCTAAAGCACCTCCCACGAGTTGGATTGGCTTGATGAGCACTTCTTACGTACCATATGGTCAAGCTGCTCCCACAACAGCTCAATAGGGTTGAGATCCGGTGACTGTGCTGGCCACTCCATTATAGATAGAATACCAGCTGACTGCTTCTTCCCTAAATAGTTCTTGCATAGTTTGGAGCTGTGCTTTGGGTCATTGTCCTGTTGTAGGAGGAAATTGGCTCCAATTATGCGCCGTCCACAGGGTATGGCATGGCGTTGCAAAATGGTGTGATAGCCTTCCTTCTTCAAGATCCCCTTTACCCTGTTCAAATCTCCCACTTTACCACCACCAAAGCATCCCCAGGCAATCACATTGCCTCCACCATGCTTGACAGATGGCATCAAGCACTCCTCCAGCATCTTTTAATTTTTTCTGCATCTCACGAATGTTCTTCGTTGTGATCTGAACACCTCCAACCTAGATTTGTCTGTCCATAACACTTTTTTACAATCTTCCTCTGTCCAGTGTTTGTGTTCTTTTGACCATCTTAATCTTTTCTTTTTATTGGCCAGTCTTAGATATGGCTTTTTCTTTGGCCAGCATCCCCAGGAAGAGTAGCTTCTGATTTTGCAACAGCTAATGGGGATCCTAATAAAATACCAAATACCAAATCCCGGAGTCTCCTCTTCACTGTTGACATTGAGACTGGTGTTTTGCGGGTACTATTTAACTAAGCTGCCAGTTGAGGACTTGTGAGGCGTCTGTTTCTCAAACTAGACACTCTAATGTACTTGTCCTCTTGCTTAGTTGTGCACAGCGGCCTCCCACTCCTCTTTCTATTCTGGTTAGAGTCAGTTTGCGCTGTTCTGTGAAGGGAGTAGTACACAGCATTGTATGAGATCTTCAGTTTCTTGGCAATTTCTTGCGTGGAATAGCCTTCATTTCTCAGAACAAGAATAGACTTGACAAGTTTCAGAAGAAAGTTATTTGTTTCTGGCCATTTTGAGCCTGTAATCGAACCCACAAATGCTGATGCTCCAGATCCTCAACTAGTCAAAAGAAGGGCAGTTTTATTGCTTCTTTAATCATAACAACAGTTTTCAGTTGTGCTAATATAATTGCAAAAGGGTTTTCTAATGATCAATTAGCCTTTTAAAATGATAAACTTGGATTAGCTAACACAATGTGCCATTGCAACACAGGAGAATGATGGTTGCTGATTATGGGCCTCTGTACGCCTATGTAGATATTCCATAAACAATCTGCCGTTTCAAGCTACAATAGTCATTTACAACATTAACAATGTCTACACTGTATTTCGGATCAATTTGATGTTATTTTAATGGACAAAAAATGAGCTTTCTTTCAAAACAAGGACATTTCTAAGTGACCCCAAACTTTTGAACGGTAGTGTATATAGTCAATGACATCATAGCAAAACAATCGGAGTCACAGGGTAGAGCTATCTGAGGGACAGAAGCGTTTGGCTATGGCATTATAGTTTGAAAACACCCAACATGCTCTGTAATTTTGTGGCCATGTGACAGAACTTTCATATCCCCTCTTTGGAAATTGCAGGGTCAAAAATACTCTTACGATGAATAAAATGTTTGATAGAAATGTTTCTGTTTTGTTGATATTAAGTATGTGTTCTACATGACAACTTGTAACGCTCGTCTTCGGGTGAAAGAGAGGAGGACCAAGGCGCAGCGTAGTAAGTGTTCATGATGATGAATTTGAATGCTAATCCAACAAACAGAACACTACAAAATACAAAACAACAAACGAACGAAACAGTACCGTGTGGCGAACAAACACTGACACGGCAACAAACACCCACAACTCAAAAGTGAAACCCAGGCTACCTAAGTCAGGGACAATGATTGACAGCTGCCACCGATTGAGAATCATACCAGGCCGAACTCAAAATCCCAACATAGAAAAACACACATAGACTACCCACCCCAACTCACGCCCTGACCATACTAAAACAAAGAAAACACAAAAGAACTATGGTCAGAACGTGACACAACTAGACTATACAGTTGAAGTCGGAAGTTTACATACACCTTAGCCAAATACATTTAAACTCAGTTTTTCACAATTCCTGACATTGAATCCTAGTATAAATTCCCTGTCTTATGTCCGTTAGGATCACCACTTTATTTTAAGAATGTGAAATGTCCAAATAATATTAGAGAGAATGATTTATTTCAGCTTTCATTTCTTTCAGCACATTCCTAGTGGGTCCGAAGTTTACATACACTGTCACGCCCTGACCTTAGAGATCCTTTTTATGTCTCTATTTTTGGTTGGTCAGGGCGTGAGTTGGGGTGGGCATTCTATGTTTTGTTCTATGTTGTCCTTTTCTAGGTGTTTGGCCGGGTGTGGTTCTCAATCAGAGGCAGCTGTCTATCGTTGTCTCTGATTGAGAACCATACTTAGGTAGCCTGTTCCCACCTGTGTTTGTGGGTAGTTGTTTTCTGTTTTGTGCGTCTTCACCTGACAGAACTGTTTCGTTTTCGTTCTTCCTCGTTGTTATTTTGTTTAGTGTTCAGTTTTAATTACATTTATAACATGAATACTTACCACGCTGCGTTTTGGTCACCTTCTTCCCAGGACGATCGTTACATACACTCAATTGGTATTTGGTAGCATTGCCTTTAAATTGTTTAACTTGGGTCAAACGTTTTGCGTAGCCTTCCACAAGCTTCCCACAATAAGTTGGGTGAATTTTGGCCCATTCCTCCTGACAGAGCTGGTGCAACTGAGTCAGGTTTGTAGGCCTCCTTGCTCGCACACGCTTTTTCAGTTCTGCCCACAAATTTGCTATAGGATTGAGGTCAGGGCTTTGTGATGGCCACTCCAATACCTTGACTTTGTTGTCCTTAAGCCATTTTGCCACAACTTTGGAAGTATGCTAGGGATCATTGTCCATTTGGAAGACACATTTGCGACCAAGCTTTAACTTCCTGACTGATGTCTTGAGATGTTGCTCCAATATCCACATAATTTTCCTCCCTCATGATGCCATCTATTTTGTGAAGTGCACCAGTCCCTCCTGCAGCAAAGCACCCCCACAACATGATGCTGCCACCCCCGTGCTTCACGGTTGGGATGGTGTTCTTCGGCTTGCAAGGCTCCCCCTTTTTCCTCCAAACATAACGATGGTCATTATGGCCAAACAGTCCCCATGTGCAGTTGCAAACCATAGTCTGGCTTTTTTATGGCGGTTTTGGAACAGTGGCTTCTTCCTTGCTGAGCGGCTTTTCAGGTTATGTCGATATAGGACTCGTTTTACTGTGGATATAGATACTTTTGTACCTGTTTCCTCCAGCATCTTCACAAGGTCCTTTGCTGTTGTTCTGGGATTGATTTGCACTTTTCGCACCAAAGCGCGTTAATCTCTAGGAGACAGAATGCGTCTACTTCCTGAGTGGTATGACGGCTGCGTGGTCCCATGGTGTTAATACTTGCGTACTATTGTTTGTACAGATGAACGTGATACCTTCAGGCGTTTGGAAATTGCTCCCAAGGATGAACCAGACTTGTGTAGGTCTACAATTTTTTTTCCTGAGGTCTTGGCTGATTTCTTTTGATTTTCCCATGATGTCAAGCAAAGAGGCACTGAGTTTGAAGGTAGGCCTTGAAATACATCCACAGGAACACCTCCAATTGACTCAATTGATGTTAATTATCCTATCAGAAGCTTCTAAAGCCATGACATAATTTTCTGGAATTTTCCAAGCTGTTTAAAGGCACAGGCAACTTAGTCTATGTAAACTTCGGACCCACTGGAATAGTGATACAGTGAATTATGTGAAAGTGAAATAATCTGTCTAAACAATTGTTGGAAAAATGACTTGTGTCATGCACAAAGTAGATGTCCTAACCAACTTGCCAAAACTATAGTTCGTTAACAAGAAATTTGTGGAGTGGTTGAAAAACAAGTTTTAATGACTCCAACCTAAGTGTATGTAAACTTCCGACTTCAACTGTATATTTAGGAAACTGTATTGGAGTTTGTTTCTGTTTGTCCGACCTGGGATGCAAACTCACACTATACGTTGTACTCTCAAATCTACACTGAGTATACAAAACATTAGGAACAGTATCTCTTTCCATTACATAGAATGACCAGGTGTCTCCAGGTGAAAGCTAGGATCCCTTATTGATGTCGCCTGTTCAATCCACTTCCATCAGTGTAGACGAGGAGGAGACAGGTTAAAGAAGAATTTTTAAGTTTTGAGACAATTGAGACATGGATTGTGTATGTGTGCCATTCAGAGGGTGAATGGGCAAGACAAAAGATTTAAGTGCCTTTGAGCAGGGTATGGTAGTAGGTGCCAGGCGCACCGGTTTGAGTGTTAAAGAACTGCAACCCTGTTGGGTTTTTCATGCATAACAGTTTCCCGTGTGTATCAAGAATGGCCCACCAGCCAAAGGACATCCAGCCAACTTGACACAAATGTGGGAAGCATTGGAGTCAACATGGACCAACATCCCCGTGGAACACTTTTTACACCTTTTAGTTCATGCCCCGACGAATGTAGGCTGTTCTTTTGGGTTTTCGCTGTCCGGTATTTTAGTAACTATGGTTTTGGGTTTGTTGCGCCTGTGTTTTGGGCTTCACCCATGTTTGTAACTGGTTACTGTGTGAAAGGACATTAAAGCGTTTTTCCCGTCAACCTTCTGTTCTCTGCGTCTGACTCCACACCCATCACTCTCCAGACATTACAAAACATTTGAAAAACTAAAACTGTACTGAAACTATTATCTTTGACTGAAAAACTAACAAGAATAAAATACAAACCATCATACATTATGTTTAGTTGTAGTTTTTTTCCTTCTCAAATGGGGTTTTCAAGTCATTTTTTTCTGATGGGGTTTTCAAGCTTCTGAATCTGGCGGATAAATGCTGCCAGTAGATGGCGATGTTTGAAATAGGCCTAGCTTGTGCATCACTATCACTAGCTATCTAGCTAACAGGGAAGAAATCAGAGGGTGATCGCTGACCGTGAGTGTGAACAATGGCGGCAGCAAAAGTTAAAGCCCTGTATGGGATTGTTTTGAGTACATTGCTGGAAAATACAAAAGCAAATGTGTTGTAGTGTCAGCAGCATGTGTGGAACAGAGATAAATGGTAAAACCCAACCAATCTCAAAGTTCATCTGAACAGCTCCCACAAGGAATCATAAAAAACATGTCAGGATAAAGACAAGGTGAGAGACACCAGCTATTAGTAGCTGCACGTCAACGGCATCGCTAGGGCAACCAACTTTAACGGTTTGCATGAAAAGAGCAGAAACATGGCAACCAAATTCAAATGAGTTAAAAAATAGAGAGAAGCAGCACCGGTTCATTTATTCATCCAGTCTGGCAAGTCCACGACACTGTGCAATGAACTAGCCTTCCGAAAATTCAACCAAACACTTGATCCCAAATGTACAACTCCTGGCGTTGCTAGAGTTGGCTTTGCAAATGGATACAGTAACATAGAAAGTTAAGGAGATTCTAAAAGAGGCATAACCCTGTGTGTAGACGGATGGAGCAAGAAAAGACTGACTGGTTTGTTAATGGGCATATCAGCCTGCTTCTATCACCCCTCTTCCAACAAGGCACAGAATGCATTGCTCAACCTCCATCGGATTTAGCATCCACACACCGGAGAGGTAATTGACCGCACATTGGACACATGGGACATACCAGAAGAGAAAATCCTACTCGTAGTAACTGACAACGGGGCGAACATAGTCAATTCTATTAAGCTATTACAGAACAGGCAAGATAATATCCATGACCAACATCAACCAGAGCTCGCAATAGTTTTGAACAGCGAGGCAGAAATGTCTGGATCTGAGTGGGACACCGACGATTATCATTTTAAATCCACGTCATATTAAGATTGATTTATAATTTAAACATAATCAAACCTATGTATTACTCACCTTATGTATTACTGACCCCCAGTGGCAAGAGGTGACATCCCCAGAAAACACAAACTATAGGCCTACAACACAGGCAAGAGAATATCCATGACCAACATCAACCAGAGCTAGCAATAGCTTTGAACGGTGAGGCAGCCTCCCACGCTCCTAGCCTCCCACGCTACTTTCTGTCCCTAACACTAAAACTGAAAATAAATAATATAAAAACGAAATAGAAATTGTTTTATAAACCTCAAACTAAATAAAAACTAGTAAATCAAAGTCTGAAAGCTACCTGAAACTAAACTGAATTTCTAATTAAAATAAAAAATGAATAGAAATAAAAACTCCTAGAAAATCACAAAACTATACGTTTCATTTCTATTAAAAAAATCCATGATTAAGCATGAGTACAAATAGTCTCTTGAATTCAACAATGCTGCACAGTAGCATTGACGTTTTTGGCAAGATATTGGCCAAATCAGAGAGACTTGCAGACAGGCTAATAATAAACTCCACATATCAAGATGTTTGATCATGATATTCTTTGATAGGAATAACCCAAATGTGGGTATGTGTAATCAGAAACTGACAGTTTGGGTAAATGCCAGATGGGCTGGTCCATCTAAGGCCAGTGGGCCTGTCTAACTGAGGGGAATTGTGCAGAATTATCATTATTTGCCTAAAATACGGGCATCAAGGGAAAAAATGGGACAATTTCTGGTCCCAGTCCGTCTCTGTGTGTAATCCAACATGACATAATCCAGAGCTATTGAATATCATGATGGACATTCTGGAGCACCTCAGGCTTCTGTTGAAGGCCCATCTCTTTTCCCCTCTGAATCCTGGTTAATTTCTCTTTTACCTGTTAGACAGTAATTTGGACTCTTCTCTATTGATCTTGACTTTTTCACTTTTTGTCCTTACCGTTTTGTGTCTACCTAGACTCATTGTTAATTTCTCCTTCTCATGAACAATCTAAAATCAAGAACAGTGTTGATTAGACTGACTTAATGTCTGCCTTTTGATTTCAGTGTCCATATTGTGAAACCATTCTCATCGTTTCTTCAACAACTTTTTGAACAATCTGAATGGAATTGTGACACAATATTCTTAAATTTTTTAACCTCTATGGGATCGGTGTCCCCCCCGCGAGACGGTTGAGCTAACGTGCGCTAATGTGATTAGCATGACGTTATAAGTAACAAGAACATTTCCCAGGACATAGACATATCTGATATGGGCAGAAAGCTTAAATTCTTGTTAATCTAACTGCACTGTCCAATTTACAGTAGCTATTACAGTGAAAGAATACTATGCTATTGTTTGAGGAGAGTGCACAGTTATGTACTTGAAAATGTATCAATAAACCAATTCAGCACATTTGGGCAGACTTGATATAACATTTTGAACAGTAATAAAATGGTTCATTGGATCAGTCTAAAACTTTGCACATACACTGCTGTCATCTAGTGGCCAAAATCTAAATTGTGCCTAAACTGCAATAATTCATTGTGGCCTTTCTCTTGCATTTCAAAGATTATGAGAAAAAAAATGAATGTTTTTTTCTTTGTATTATCTTTTACCAGATCTAATGTATTATATTCTCCTACATTAATTTCACATTTCCACAAACGTAAAAGTGTTTCCTTTCAAATGGTATCAAGAATATGCATATCCTTGCTTCAGGTCCTGAGCTACAGGCAGATAGATTTGGGTATGTAATTTTGGGCTAAAATTGAAAAAAAGGGTCCAATCGTTTTTAAGTAAAAATGGGGACGGTCAGCTCCAGTCCTCGGGGGCCAGAGTGGTGTCACACTTTTTCCTCATCCCTAGCAAACACAGCTGATTAAACTAATTTCATTCTAAACTGAAGATCATGATTAGTTGATTATTGGAGTCAGGTGTGATAGCTGCGTCAAAAGTGTGACACCAATCAGGCCTCCGAGGTCTGGAGTTGCCCATCCCTGACCTAACACAAAGTGTCCTCCGCATTCATGGGATGGCTTCACTCTCTTGGCTAGACTTTGTCTATATTCAAGAGAGGGCTGACCATGCAAGACTGGTGAATAGGCTGAGAGATGCTTTCAATCAGACCAAAATGACTCTTCCATAGATATGATTTGTCCACACAGTCCGTAATTGAGCCGGCCCATCAGGTGACCTCAGGAACGCAGAAAAACATCACGAGGTAACGAAAAGATGCGTCCGCCATGCAGGGATACATTGTGCTGGCACTTATCTACCTTAACGTCACCCTGTCTCTTGTTTAATCTCGTCTCCGTGGAAATGACTTTATTTTCTCCTGGGAAATAGAAACCCGTAAATGGTTATCAGATGGTGGGCTCCAGAAATTCACTGGCAGCATCACAAGGCCCTCACAGAGGCACTGCACAGAGAAACTAGGAAGGATTTTGAAGCTGTATCACAAGGTTATGAGACTAAGTACAGCGAAGTTTAAACCCTTTGCAGAGAATATATTGAGTTTTCACTATGAGGAACCTGACAGTCTATTTATGTAAGGAGGAATACAGATAACCCATGTGAGAAGCTTCAAAGGGAACTGATTACGTTTAAATGTAAGTTTGCCTAAGTTACAGTCTATCCTTTGCATCCTTTGAATATTACAACATGCTTACAGAATATAGTTGAGTCATTTTCCTCCAATCCTTCATTCATTGATTGCCCTTTTTTTCTTTCTTCTTTTTTTTGCTCTCTTTATTATGGCTACCATGGTTAGAAGTGCCCATTATTATGGCTACCATGGTTAGAAGTGCCCATTATTATGGCTACCATGGTTAGAAGTGCCCATTATTATGGCTACCATGGTTAGAAGTGCCCATTATTATGGCTACCATGGTTAGAAGTGCCCATTATTATGGCTACCATGGTTAGAAGTGCCCATTATTATGGCTACCATGGTTAGAAGTGCCCATTTTTATGGCTACCATGGTTAGAAGTGCCCATTATTATGACTACCATGGTTAGAAGTGCCCATTATTATGACTACCATGGTTAGAAGTGCCCATTATTATGGCTACCATGTTTAGAAGTGCCCATTATTATGGCTACCATGGTTAGAAGTGCCCATTATTATGGCTACCATGGTTAGAAGTGCCCATTATTATGGCTACCATGGTTAGAAGTGCCCATTATTATGGCTACCATGGTTAGAAGTGCCCATTATTATGGCTACCATGGTAAGAAGTGCCCATTATTATGGCTATCATGGTTAGAAGTGCTCATTATTATGGCTACCATGGTTAGAAGTGCCCATTATTATGGCTACCATGGTTAGAAGTGCCCATTATTATGGCTACCATGGTTAGAAGTGCCCATTATTATGGCTGCCATGGTTAGAAGTGCCCATTATTATGGCTATCATGTTTAGAAGTGCCCATTATTATGGCTACCATGGTTAGAAGTGCCCATTATTATCGCTACCATGGTTAGAAGTGACTGAAATAGGGGCCTCCCGAGTGGCGCAGTGGTCTAAGGTGCCACTAGAGATTCTGGGTTCAAGTCCAGGCTCTGTCGCAGCCGGCCGCAACCAGGAGACCCATGGGGCAGCGTACAATTGGCCCAGCACCATCCGGGTTAGGGGAGAGTTTGCCCGACAGGGATGTCCTTGTCTCATCGCGCACTAGCGACTCTAGTGCACGCCGAGTTTTAAAAAAGTAAAACGTAAAATGTGATTTAATTCTGCACACACCTGAGTTATAAAGGACTGAAGTAGATCTTCAGAGTTTGAAAGTGTTATGATTTGCACATTTAAAATGTTATTTCACTTGTGAAACCATGTGGTTTTGGAACACTTCATGTGATGATGTTTCACATGTGATCACTTAAAAAGCCCCACCACAGTTACAGCTAAAAAAAACACATGAAATCACATCTGAAAAAAACAAGTAAAAAAAAACTAGTGGTTTTCAGAAAACACTTGAACAAATCACCTGAAAATGTTCACAAGTCAGACATGTGGTTTTAGGATACGTGTGACGTTTCACATACATTTTTTTTTACATGTGAACAAATCACGTGAAAAACATCAGGTCTTTTCCCAACATTTCACATTGTGATATTAAAAATGTAATGTGTGCTTTTGTAACTGGCAGGATTAGAACCCAGATTTCCCACGGGAGAAGCCAACATCATTAGACCAAGAGGGCCTACACTAATTATTTATTCGCAGGTGGGGCTACCTCATTACGTGACCATGAGCAACCATGACCAACTCATGTACGCTACACTTTAACATGTGCATTTTCACATTTTAATGTCTTCTATCTCTGACTCGGGTCAGGCCCCTCTGTTTATTAACACTGTTGCCGATAAGCATGCTCCATATACAAAACTAAGAGTAACGGATAGATCAAACCCTTGGTTTATGCATGAATTGTCTGACAAATTACAGGAAATAAATGTCGCTTGGGCTAAGGCTAGACTGACTGATACTATGTCTGACTGGCAGCCCTTCAGACATTTGAGAAATAGATGTCTGGTTAGAAAAGCAAAGTCAATATACTTTTTGAACTGTGTATCTGAGAATGGTGGGAATCCAGCGAACTTCTGGAAAGTAGTCAAATCTCTGAAACAACGTAACTACTGTCTAATTTCCAAGTTATCTTGCCTTTCCAAAGTTTTAGAATCCCTGGCTAAGTTTCAGCTAAGAACTTTTTTCTCTTCTCATTCTATTCTAAATGTGCACCATTCTAGTTTTTGACCTGGCTATACCACCGTTTCAGCTGCTGCACTTGTTCTAGATTATGTGTTAAATAGCTTAGATCATAAAAACCATTATGTTGCCTTATTCATAGACCTTTCCAAGGCCTTTGATCACACTATTGATCATTACATTCTCATTCAAAGGCTGACTGAAATAGGCCTGGATCAGGCTTCTTGCAAATGGATTGAGAATGATCTGTCAGATAGGACAGAATGCATGATTTCTGATGGTGTCAAGTCTAGATTCCTGGATATTACAAAAGGAGTACAACAGGGGTCAGTACTGGGACCTGTTCTCTTTACTATTTATATACATAATATTGGTCTATCTGTTAAAATGTGTAATATTAATCTGTATGCAGACGACGCTGTTGCATTTATGTATGCCTTTGCCCCAACTGTTGACCAGGCTATGTTATAGCTACAATCTGAATTTGTTGCTTTACAGAAAACCCTGGTTGGTTTAAAACTTTAAAATGACTTATTGTGGGCCAAATTAAATATGTGTTGTTCTCTACTTCTTGCAAAACTGTTTCAGATGGACTACATATGTATTCATTGGTTCTCCAATGATCGGGTTCTCTTAAACCTTTGGATGCCGTCTACCATAGCCCTTTATCACAGGTGACCGTTTTAATACTCACCACTGCATCCTGTAGCAAAAGGTTGGCTGGTCCTCATTAAAGTCCCGTATAGATTACTTCATTATTCCTTTTTTCTTTACAAAGCCCTAATACACAAGCTTACGACTTACCTAACTTCTCTGTTAAAATATAGGTAAATCCGCTTTTAGTTTTAAAACACCTCATTGCTGGAACCAACTACAAAATATATTACAATTGGATGTTCTGGTGCTGCTTGGGCAATTTAAAATATTTATTGGGGATTTTCTTATTGAGGAATGTAACTGATTTTCTGGAATATTTGTATTGTGCTGTATTTTACTTGTTTTATACTGTATGTTATTTTTTATTTGTCTCATGAAATTGTATATGCAGGGCTCCCTTATGAAAGAGACCTTGGTCTCAATGGTGACTCCCTGCTTAAATAAGGTAAAATACACAACAACAACGAGGAAAAATTCAAAATTTGCTCAAATGGAGTTGAAATTTTCAGATTTTGTATACAAAAAGCATTACAAGAAAATTGACGTCTTGATTTTGTACAAAGAAATGGTTCTCAAAATCAGGTAGATTGATAAACACACTTTTTTGTAACCTCAATGTCAACTTGCTTTGACATCACATTGTTGTTTTTAGCTGTATAGATTATGGATTTTGGATGTTTTCAGTGTATTTTGAACGCTTTCAGACAATGCAATAAAGAAAGAGCACTAAAATTACAAAAAGTGAACTTGAGTTAACTGATTTACTTTAACATGTTAAACAGGATAAATCAGGAGCGCTAGCTTCTCTGTTCTTTTCACTGGGCTTCTTCCAACGACCACTGACCAACGTATGAGGAAGAGACGTGTGCGCCTGCAGCAGTAACACCCCAAATGGATGGCTCAGACATAAGAAATAATTATTTTTAACACATTTTAATTATTATGCTTAGGTAGGCTAAGTAACCTTTTTACCGAATGGCATTACAGAATTAGCTATTTCATATCTAGAAACATTGCTACTGCTATGTTTACACTACCTTTTCACATGTAAGGAGAATAACACTGTTTCGCCACCACACTTGCAATTCCACATGTGAAAGTTAGATTTTGATGTGGAGTTTTCTTACATGTGAAACTGCTGCAAATAAGATTTTCACATGTGAATGGTTTCCACATGTGAACTTCCATTTCCACATGTGAAAGTGAGATTGATGTGGTGTTCTTACTTTTACTCAAGTATGACAATTGAGTACTTTATCCACCACTGAAACCCCCCATACCATTTCATTACGTCCCTTAAAAAAACATGACAAATGTGCAATTTCACATGTGAAATCGCATTTTCACATGTGAAATAGCTGTTTTCACATGTGAAATAGCTGTTTTCACATGTTATGCTGAAATTGTCACGTGAAAACAAGAGACACATGAGGTCAGTTCTTCACATGAAACCAAATTTTCACATGTATTAAACACGTTAACACCACCTTTTCACATGAGGAGAATAACATGTTATCACCTCACATATGGAATTGCATTTTCATATGTTAAAAACATTGACGTTTGATGGTATCACATGTTGAAATTTTTCATCCCCATGCTGTGACATATACAGTATTTCACATGCAGTCATGTTTTCACATGTGCAGTTTCGTCACTAGTGCATATGGTATCCCTATTCTCAGATTGACTCCTTCTTGCATACCAATCTCCCAACATTACTAGACTCAACAAACTTATCTGGAACTGCCTCAAAGACATTTCCCACAATGGAAAAGTATTGTGTATTAAAGTAAGCATTGGTAACAAAAGATACCCTGAGGCTTATTTCAGTGGCTTTCATACTTACAGGCTTTCACAGTCAGTGCAAACACTACGCATTGAATGTTGTCAGTCTATTGTGTCCTAGCTACAAAGGCAGCTCAATAACCTTCAGCTCATGAAAGCACAAACATCTGAAAGAGACCATGACTGCACTAAAACTCAATATAGCATTCTTCCTTGGTAGCTTTGACTCAATGCCAAGGTATTTTTCTTAGAAATACATGTAACCACCCACAGCCTCACTTTGACAAAATGTGAGAGGTTGAACACAGAGGCAGACACATTTCACATTTGGGGACTGGTACTTTATGATTTTAATCCCTCCAGATAATTGTGTCTGAAGAATAAAGAAGGCAAACCGTTCCTTGAAAAGTTATATCATCATAGGTACACTTCCACTATGACAGACAAAATGAGAAAAGAAAATCCAGAAAATCACATTGTAGGATTTTTAATGAATTTATTTGCAAATTATGGTGGAAAATAAGTATTTGGTCACCTACAAACAAGCAAGATTTCTGGCTCTCACAGACCTGTAACTTCTTCTTTAAGAGGCTCCTCTGTCCTCCACTCGTTACCTGTATTAATGGCACCTGTTTGAACTTGTTATCAGTATAAAAGACACCTGTCCACAACCTCAAACAGTCACACTCCAAACTCCACAATGGCCAAGACCAAAGAGCTGTCAAAGGACACCAGAAACAAAATTGTAGACCTGCACCAGGCTGGGAAGACTGAATCTGCAATAGGTAAGCAGCTTGGTTTGAATAAATCAACTGTGGGAGCAATTATTAGGAAATGGAAGACATACAAGACCACTGATAATCTCCCTCGATCTGGGGCTCCACGCAAGATCTCACCCCGTGGGGTCAAAATGATCACAAGAACAGTGAGCAAAAATCCCAGAACCACACGGGGGGACCTAGTGAATGACCTGCAGAGAGCTGGGACCAAAGTAACAAAGCCTACCATCAGCAAGGGCATTGAAGATGAAACGTGGCTGGGTCTTTCAGCATGACAATGATCCCAAACACACCGCCCGGGCAACGAAGGAGTGGCTTCGTAAGAAGCATTTCAAGGTCCTGGAGTGGCCTAGCCAGTCTCCAGATCTCAACCCCATAGAAAATCTTTGGAGGGAGTTGAAAGTCCGTGTTGACCAGCAACAGCCCCAAAACATCACTGCTCTAGAGGAGATGCATGGAGGCATGGGCCAAAATACCAGCAACAGTGTGTGAAACCTTGTGAAGACTTACAGAAAACGTTTGACCTCTGTCATTGCCAACAAAGGGTATATAACAAAGTATTGAGAACAAAAGTTTGACCAAATACTTATTTTCCACCATAATTTGCAAATAAATAAATAAAAGATCCTACAATATGATTTTCTGGATTTTTTATCCTCATTTTGTCTGTCATAGTTGAAGTGTACCTATGATGAAAATTACAGGCTTCTCTCATCTTTAAGTGGGAGAACTTGCACAATTGGTGGCT
Source organism: Salvelinus alpinus (assembly GCF_045679555.1). NCBI lineage: Eukaryota > Metazoa > Chordata > Actinopteri > Salmoniformes > Salmonidae > Salvelinus > Salvelinus alpinus. The sequence goes on along the minus strand of NC_092089.1, from coordinate 46,075,756 downwards.
GACTAAATACTTTTTTGCCCCACTGTATCCGTTTGCTGAAGCAAAGCTATAAGCTACATGCCCTGGCACCACAGAAACCCTATCATCGATCCGATCGGCAACCGCATAGATATGTCCCAATGTCAGCACCATGGACAGTGGTTTGTAGTGGCTCCCCACAATAGGGAGTGGGGGCCCACTCCAACCTTGCGGGGGTCCAGAGAAACTGCGTTACGCCAGTGTATAAGACAGACACTTTAAAACGTTATTCCTTATGATGTATTGTTGGACTGTCTGTTTTGCCATGTACAAATGTGTTATACCAGTAAAGGCCAATTTCAATGTTTCATCAAATATATATATATTTTTTTATATACCTACTGGGGTCCTCATTCAAGTGGCTAAATTATCAATTTGATGACCATCTTAAACAATTACATATATTAACTTAGTAGATAATGCAACACTTTATGTTGGTGTTGTCTTTATTTTGGCAGTTACCTGTATTTACCTCCAAGAAAACCTATGAGCAACCAATGGTGTATGTTTGTATGGGAATGACTGCCACCAGATGGCAATGTTAAGTAAAACGGTTTTCAAACTGTTGAGCTAAAACAGTTTATTTTTTTTGAGGGGGGGGGGGGGGGGGCTGGGGACAGAATAAAAGATACAGTAAGAAATGATCAAAATGCAGAAGGAAAAAAATTATATACAAGAGTCAATTCAGTAATTAACTTGATATAGTCCCCTTTAACTGTCCTTTCAGTTCTGGAAAAACAACCAATACAAAAGTCATGAAGACACAATCAGTGTCAGTTATCATTTAAACAAAACAAAGTCACAGTAGGCGTTACAGTAAATTAAGTAAGGAAGTAAATTAAGTAAATTAACTATATGTACTACATACTGTATGTATAACAACAAATGTGGGTGTGGAGGGGGGTGTATGATGATCCATTTATGTAGAATACATTTCATTCTATTTATTTATGTATTCCATGTGGAAGCAGCATCACTCTTTAATCGTCCATGACAAATTTCCCCATGTGGTCAATAAAGTATATCAGATCAGATCAGTGCTCTTTAAGCTGCAGGGTTAGTGGTGACCTCCTCGAGCAGAGGCTTATACTGCTCTAGGTCCCGGATGTTCTGCAACATATCAGAGCAAAGTTACACATTACTTGGCAGGACACAACAAACATTACCTTGGTTCTGTGTGTATCTACATATCCGTATTCTACTTCCATTTGTATGGCCGTTGTATTCGCTCTGTTCAAGGGTTCTCTGTTCATACCTCTTTTCCATTCTTGTACAAAGCCTTGATACCCAACACCGCAGAGCTTATGGTGACACAAAGCTGAAGGACTGTAAGGACGATGAGCACGATGTCCAAGGCATTCATCAACATCTAATGGTAGAACAAACACATGGAGGATTTGAACATATTGACAGTTGACTGGATTGTTTAGCAAGATAGTGCTGTTGGTGAACACTGGAAATTACAGAAACAGACTGGCATACCAGCTATTAGAATGTGCTTTAAACATGGTACCCACTATCTCTGTTTAAGGACACATGTTCGTTGCTAAATTAAGCAGTTTGATCCTTCTAATCAAATGTTCATATATTTGACTTAGAACAGACAAGGGACACCTTCCTCACATGATGGATATCATTAAAAAACTTCATTCAAAAGCACTCACCTGCGCAATCTGCTTGGCATCTTTGCATTTCGCCAAGAGTCTATCCCTCTCCGAATAACTGGGTGGTTTTGCCACCTGGCCGCCATAGTAGTCATCTCGCCAGTTGTAGTTGTCATCATTGCAAATCCACCAGAATTTGTAGTGTGCCAGGTCTATAGCATATAGCACAATTCCAGTAATGGCCAGAGCAGCACCTGACAGGTTCATCAACACATTGATACCCACCTAAAACACAATCAGAGAATATAAAACCAGTTTGACTCAACTGAGTAAACCACAGAGTACTAGATATCTCAGATATTCAGTTGATGATTATAATTCAGCTGGATCAGATTGAATGATTATTCAATGGAGGAAGGGAATGCGGCTAAGGAATGACAGGAAAGAGTTAAAGGTATGTGCATCAGTGAACAACTCACCAAGCAGGGACTGGGGAACTTCTCAGCCAAGATACACATGATGCCAACGGCTATAAACTAAGGAGAAGGCACACATATCAAATACGAACAACCTACACATTATTTGTCCTAATAAATAACAAAAACATTTGACTTTAACCCTGCATTTTAATTTTTTTTTAAGAATAAGTGTGGGTAGGCAGTTATGTTTCCTGGTTTTGTTTACTGTGGTTATAACTCCAAGTGAAATCACATGCTTCCATACTAAACATGATGACATGGTAAACGATAACAAAATAAAGTAAACTTACCACACCACCAAGCCAATAAGGAACCCCATTATTAGAATAATCCGGGCTAACAAGGATCATTCCCAAGCCAATGTTGAGAACTCCCACCATGATCTGTATAGTCTGTGAAAGAAGAAAATAATAATTTTATAAATCTCTCTCTCACTTCCGATGACAAATGCAACTCAGTGATGATAGACATGTATGTTGTGGTGTGTGTGTTAATTTAGTTCACCCACCCCCAGAGCTGTCTGGGAACTTGCTTGGAGTCTCCTCAGTCCCTGGGACACAGAACATGATGGGCTGTAGCACAAGGTCCCAAGTATTTGACACAGCTGGGTCCAACTGCTTCCTTCTTTAGAGTTCACAGTAAATACAGTCACCCCTCCACCTTTGGTCACAGTCACTGACATGCTGGCCACTCTTGGTTACACAGCTCTAAAACAAAAAGGCAGAACAATCACCTTAATGTTAAAATAAGTGTGTATGCCTTATACTGTCATGATGTTAAAAGGTGCACATTCATTCCAATAACATCTGAAAAAGTCTGTGTTGTATCTGCAGGATACAACTTTTTTTTAAAGGACCAACTATCCATTCCATTAGAGAATGTATTGCATTGTACAGCACTCTGAATATGACCTAAATAAGGGCTCTCTTACTGTCACTGCTACAGTGTGTATTGGGTCATAGTGACGAACAGGTTCCATCCCACGTGGACAACATTAAAGTGAATCTACCCATTATTTTGTTGCTTTGCTTTCCTTCATTGCGGTAATCTCTTGCCTCATTGAAAGATGATAGGAGATAGGGCATGTCATAAAGTGTGGTGATGAGTGGGTGTAGAGCCTCTGCTACACATGAGCAGGAAGTGCACAACACAACTCCCCCCTTCTGGGAAATGACTTGAAACAGCAAATGTATTACCATGTTGCTCAATTAACTTATGAATTCAAGCAAATCAGTACAGCACAACAATTCTGCATCACTTTACCATAAAGCATTTATGCCACTGATTGTTTACTTAGATATGGGGGAAACTCACGTCATCCACTTACAATGTATAGCACCCACCTGGGCGATGCCATCAATGGCAGCCATTTTGAATTAGAAAGAACTCCACCCATTTTGTACCAGTAGGCTACAGGTATTTACAAATAGTGTTTATTTTTAGTTAGCAGCAGAAAGTACACATACCATATAATGTCCCAGTAAACCAGATTAAACAGTACTGTAAAATACAGTACTATCCAGAAGTTACACATCCGTCTGTCAGTGGTGGAGTTCGTTTTGCATGTCCCGGTGCCCCGGGTGTGTAGAGATTTCACTTAAGGACCAATGGGATGGTTTAAAATACGCAAACTCCGCCCACCAGGAGCACCCGGCCATGCAAAACAAACTCAACCATTGGGTGTTCCCCATCAAATCCATCCCCTGACTCACGAATGTAAACCCTAACAAATGTTTGCATAGATTATAACTGCTGAACTTTGCAGTGTGAATTGTTTAATATAATCTATTTATTTACTATTTTGTAATTACATCATTTCTTTTTGAGAGCATGAAACAACTACACACAGATTTAAATTCACTCAAAACGTATAATTCAACATGTATTTTAGAGAAAAGCTCACCCGTTCCTGCAATTGAGATGGACACCTCTACAGGCCCTGTTCAATCACAGTGGCAGACCAGTCTGCTTGTTGCGCAGTTTGGTTTCCTTACAGGGAAGTAGCTGGTAGGGAGGGCTCAGCCAGTCTCAGCTAGTTCCCAACAGGCCCTCCTCCTCACTTTAAAGAGATCCTGAGAGGTTAACCCTTCCCTCACTGAATAATAAACATATAATGGATTCCTGTCATTTCCTGCCATACTGAAGAACCCCCCCACCACACACACAAAGCAAGGACTCCACAGTTGTTCTTTGCCATTTTAATGATTTTCTTTGTTTTTAATACAGCAAGCAGGGGCAAAGTACAAAGACGTGTAGTGCCAATTCTTCATTATTGTTGTTTAAGAGCTCATGCCAATACTACGTTACAATCACTAAATTCTTTACTTTGTCATAGTCTTCTATCTCACTCCTTTTCAATATGAGCACAATCAAGTGTAGTATGTGTCATGTGTTGTTGCTGGACTTAATCTAATGGTGTCAACTAACATTTCAGACAGCAATATAATTATGACTTCCATGGGTGAACACTTCACCAATCATTGATCTTAATGACTGTTTGAATGAGGTCGATACCAGGAAAGTCCATGGCAATCACCCCGAAACATGCACTGCTGTGGTCACTGGAGAACTGTCTCAGATACTGATCGAGCCATGGGTCAATCTTTTCAGCCACCTTCTTGGGAGTTAGAAACATGCCCAACAGTGTGCCAATGCCAGTGCCACTGGAGTAGCTCAGGACGATATAATCCCCACCACAATCACCTGAAGCTTGTGTCAAGTGTTTCACAATTTTGTTCTCCTTGTCTGCAATATGCGTAACTTCATAGTCACCCTTGCTGTCTGTTTCCAAGAGAGGAATGCCCAGCTTAAAGCTGGATTTCTGTACAAATATCATCTTTCCTCTTGCCTCAGCCATAGTTGGCATGTCAGACTTCACCCATACATCTGTATCATCAATAATAATTTCTCCAACCAGCTCCTCAACATTCTCTTTATCAAACAAATCAGGCTTTACTCTAATGAGCACCGCCTCACTTCTGAATTCGGACAAAAATGCTCTGATCGTGTCAAGGACCTCATAGAACGACTTGTGTTGGTAGACAACCCCGTGCATGACATAGAGTTTGTTTTCAAAGGCGAATATCCTGAGGTCCAGATAGCGTATGCCGGCCCTCAGCTGATCCCCCAACTCCCAGGCCTGACACTCTGCCGCTGGGCCTCCATAGAGAGCCATGGTGTCATGGGTACCAGGTATGGTGATGTCAGAGATTAATTTGTCGTCATCAATGGCCTCCATCCAGCCAATCTTGTAGGATTCTGGGAGTAGGAGTCCTTTGTCATTGAAGAAGAGGTCCTTTCCTTGGCAAAAACCTCTAAAAGTAAATCATACAACAAAGGATTGACTCATCATTTGTTTGTCATCGAAATATTGGTGTTTGAGGGTTATGAATGGTGTATAAGCTCACAGTAAAAAAAGATGTCACCTTGCACTTTCCTGAGCAGTGTACTCACTTTACCAAAGTCACCTTGTTCTGCAACTAATGTCATACCATTTATCAAAGGTCATCAGCTAGATAATAGAGACTGAAAGGTTGAAGAGAGGCTTTACTCAGGTACCATGTGTAACAGTTTAACTTTAGACCGTCCCCTCGCCCCGACCCGGGCGCGAACCAGGGACCCTCTGCACACATCAACAACTGACACCCACGAAGCATCGTTACCCATCGCTCCACAAAAGCCAAGGTGAACCAGTACTTCAGGTTTCAGAGCAAGTGACGTAACCGATTGAAAGGCCACTAGCGTGCACCACCGCTAACTAGCTAGCTATTTCACATCCGTTACACATGCTGTTTCATTCAAAGATGGGAGAATATAATCAGTCAATGGAGCATGGGATTGAGGGTGGTAGTGTTTGTAAAATATTGAAAAGCCAAATAAAGAAACCATGATAAAAAAAAATATGAATATATATTTTTTTAAACAATCAGTCCAGACTATGCTTACTTTTTCTTAAATATCTGTGTATCCCTGTGAATTACAACTTGCACCAAAGCCATATGTCACGTACACTCCCTCTCTGGCGCTCGGGGTCGTCAGGCGGCTCATTATTACGCACACCTGTCATCAGACTCACCTGGACTCAATCACCTGCCTGATTACCTTACATATCACTCCCTTTAGTTCAACCCTAGGCGTCAATGTTTCATGTCAGTACACCACTCCTGTTTCTTCTTTTGTTCCATATTTATTTATTAAATACACTCGCTGAACTTGCTTCCCGACTCCCAGTTTACACCATATGTATGGTATATCACAAAAACATCAATTGACTCACAGCATTTTGCTCACTTTTCATAAACTTTTTTACTACTTCCATTAAGTTTAAACTAAAAGAAGAAATGTTAGGTTCGAATCAGAGTGGACAATGTAAACCCCTACAATATACATTCTGGAATTAATGGGGACTTATTTTAAATACCTGTAGCCATACTTACACAAAAAGCAGTAACACGTAGAGGTGGCAAAACAGAGCTTTCTCAGTGGTCCTCATGGTCACGTTGAAGGAGGAAAACATTCAACAACCTGCCAAAAAACATGAATAGTATAATGCAAATCCAAAAATCATACTCCTGATTTTCTATATAGCCTACCTTTTCTAGATGGCTTTCCTATACCAAGACTGAAATACTGAACTGTTTCACCTGGCTAAAGACTGGCATACTCACATACAGCTCTGGACTAAGGAGTTTCACACAGGTGCTGGTGTTTTGACCTCTGCAGATTGGCAACAGAATTATAGCATACTGATAAAGGATAGGTGTGGCCTCGTAGTGTTTACCTACTGTTTTTCTTTTTCTTTGAGAAAGGTTAAGCACACTTCAAAAAGATCAAATGAAATCAAATGGTACATTCTCAGCCTTGATCTGCCTTCACCAATGTGAGACGAGCCTCGTTAAGAATGTCATTAGCTAGGTTTCCAGCCAATTTGGCGACAGATTTTAATATGAATATTCTTAAATCTGCATAAAGAACATATTGTAGCGACCCACACAGACAGCTGTGTGTTATGTGTTAGGCTAGTAGGTGGTTGTGTTGTACTGACCAGTACCCAGTGTTCGCGGGGTCCGACATGCCAATCAACCTGCTATCTGCCAATCACGGGAATGCCTGGAATGTTCTGATGCCGGGCATCCTGGCGGTTGGCGGAGTGGCGTGGAGGGGGGTAGGGCAGGGGGATGGAGCATTGGAAGTTAAGACCAGGTCCAGCCTTTGTTCTCTCTCTTACGTCTGTGCTTCACAAGAGAAGGTCACGATTGGCTTGTGGGTTATCTTCCATTTATTTGGCGTGGGCTACGGCCAAACAGTAGCCTGTGTAAAGTTGGTTTAATAAACCGTCAATTCGCAAACTCAATCCTCTGTCTGGACAATTGTTCATTTATGATCTAGTCAGGTCATTACATTGGTGTCAGAAGTAAAAACGTTCGTAAAAGTTAGCCAGCTAGCTAGCTGACTTATGTGGCTAGCTACCGTAGGTGAGAACGGGGGTTGAAAATGCTTCGAGGGAATCCGAAAGTGAAGGTGGAGGTAGGGGCCGACTATGGCCAAGGAGGTGCGTGTGCATGGACGTCGGAGGTTCTGGCTGAGGAGATCGCCAGGGCGTCGGAGCCCAGAGGCCGCTTGAGGGAGGACGTTAGAGTGATGGCGGCTGAAGCGGGCATGAGTGCTTCGTCGACTGTGTTTCACGCGGATTCTGGTGGGCGGACCGAAGGGGTGACGTCGACGCGGCGGGACGAGGAATCTGGGGCCCAGGATGTAAACAAACATGGCGGCGCCCAGTTCCCGGCTGCGTCCGTATCTGTTAAGACCCCGAAGTATTCCGGTAAGGCGGATTGGGAAGCTTTTCATGCTCAGTTTGAACTGTTAGCTAATTTTAGGGGGTGGTCGGGTGAAGAAAGGGCACTGCAGTTGGCTTTATGCCTCACGGATGAAGCTCTGGCCTGTTTGTTATTGATTAGCCCCGAGGACAGACATGATTATGGTGTTTTAGTGGGAGCACTGAGGAGGCGCTATGGACAGTGTGTACAGCCCGGGCTCCTGCGTTCCGAACTGAGTAATAGACGCAGGCAGCCTGGAGAGCCTCTACGGGTGCTAGCTAATGACATTGAGAGCCTCTCTCGGCGGGCATATGCTCACATGCCCCCCTCCGTGCAGAGCGAGCTAGCACGGGACCAGTTCATACAGGCGCTCTCTCCTACGGAGCTGTGCATACAGACCCAGCTGGCTCATCCTGGGTCATTGCAGATAGCCTTGGAGAGGGAGCTGGTGTTGGCTGGGGCTTCAGCTGGGGCTTTGGTGGGGGTGCAGGGAGACAGACCGTCTGTGCGAGCTGGGGGGCAGAGCAGGCCGGAGCCGGAAAAGCCTGCATGGGTGGCTGAAATGACAGAACTCATTCGTGCTGTGTCGCTACAGGCGGCACGAAACACACGCCCTGGTCCCAGGGTCTGCTGGGGTTGTGGCCAGCCAGGCCATCTGCGCCGAGATTGCCCCATGTCCCCCAGAGCTCAGGGAAACGGCTCGGGGTCCGCATAGACCAGGTAGTGCGGACCCCTGGCTTTCTATCCCAACCACCATCTTCTTCAGGAGGAGCCCACCAGCACAGACGGGGAAGCAAGGCATCACTTCCCCCAGAAGCAGACGAGGGCAAGCGGATGGAGCCTGTTGTTGTGGTGGGCCGGACCTGTGTTGGGGACTTTTGTCATGTCCCTGTCACTGTGGAGGGGGTGCCCTGCTCCGCCCTGGTGGACACTGGGTCCACAGTAACCCTGGTGAGGCCAGATATTGTGCCAGGTTGGACTCAGTGTGAGCCTACAACTGTGCAGCTCCGCACAGTCACAGGTGAGCTGGCACCCATGAAAGGGAAAGGAATAATGACTCTGACAGTAGGGGGTAGGACTGTGCGTCATCCTGTGTGGGTGGCGGCTGTGCAGGACCCTTGTATCCTGGGGTTGGACTTTCTTAGGAGCACAGGCTGCCAGTTAGACCTAAATAGGGGCACACTGAGCTTCCAGGGAGGGCCGGAAGTCACCATGGCCCCCTCTAATGTCACATTCACTCAACCCGACAAACCCTTTACTCCAACAGTTAAAGCAGCAGAGACTCATGGCTGCCCCCCCTCCCCCACAGCTGTGTGTGACTTTTCCCCAGCCCCCCTGTCACCTACGGCGGTGTGTTACATTCCCCCAGCTACCTCCATGACACAGCCCTCTGTGAGCCCGGGCCGCACCCCCCCAGCCCAGCTACCCCAGATGGGAGAGGAGAGGACACTGTCTGCAGTGAGGGAGATATGGGGGAGGAAGTGTGTTGGTCTTGACCCCGAGCAGCAGGAACGGTTGTGGCAGTTGCTGTTTGAATTCAGAGACAGCTTTGCGCTGAGTGAGGAAGAGGTGGGTCAGACTCATCTGGTGCAGCATGAGATCGACACAGGTGATGCTCGACCCATCAAGATGCGTCCCCGCCGTATCCCGCTGGCACGCCAGGAGGCGGCAGACAAGGCTGTGTTGGAGATGCAGCGGGCAGACTTCATTGAGCCCTCAGACAGCCCCTGGGCGGCGCCAGTCGTCATGGTTCCGAAGAAGGGGGGCAAGCTGAGGTTCTGTGCGGACTACAGGCGGCTGAATGAGGTAACAAGGAAGGACTCATACCCCATACCACGTATCGATGAGTCGCTGGACCTGGTTAGGGGGTCCTCCTGGTTCTCCTCACTAGACCTCCGCAGTGGCTACTGGCAGGTGCCCCTCTCCCCAGAGGCCAGAGCCAAAACTGCGTTCTCCACTAACAGAGGACACTGGCAGTTTAAGGTCCTGTGCTTTGGCCTGTGCAACGCTCCAGCTACTTTTGAGCGTTTGATGGACAGGGTGCTGTATGGCATCCCCCGACAGCAGTGTCTGGTATACCTCGATGACATCCTGGCCCATGGCAGCTCCTTCCAGTCAGCCCTGGGGGCGCTACGGCGTGTGCTGGAGAGGGTGGCTGCCGCAGGTCTGAAGCTCCACCCCGAGAAGTGCCACTTCATGAGGAGAGAGGTGTCCTTCTTGGGCCACCGAGTGGGGAAGGAGGGGATCAGCACCATGGAGGACAAGGTAGGGGCTGTCAGAGACTGGCCCACCCCCACCGACCAGCGTCAGCTGAAGAGCTTCCTGGGCCTGGCCTCGTACTACAGGAGGTTTGTACGGGGCTTCTCAAGCGTTGCTGCTCCACTGAACCGCCTGCTGCCGAAGGACAAGGCTTTCACTTGGACAGTGGAGTGTGAGGAGGCGTTCAACACCCTCAAACGTGCACTGATCGAGGCCCCCGTGCTCGCCCCCCCTGACCTCACCTTGCCCTTTATCCTGGACACAGACGCGAGCAATGTGGGCATGGGTGGGATGCTGGCCCAGGTGTGGCCAGAGGGGGAGACAGTGGTGGCGTACTTCAGCAAAATATTTGACAAACATGAGCGCCGCTACTGTGTCACCCGGCGGGAGCTCTTGGCTGTTGTGGCTTCTGTCAAACACTTCAAGTACTACCTGGGTGGTCTGCCCTTTACTGTAAGGACTGACCACTCTGCTCTCCAGTGGCTCATGTCTTTCAGAGAGCCAGAGGGGCAGGTGGCACGCTGGTTGGAGGAGCTTCAGCCGTATGACTTCACGGTGGTGCACAGGGCAGGGGCACGCCACTCCAACGCCGGCGCCATGTCCCGTCGGCCCTGTACCGCAGACGGCTGCCGCCACTGTGAACGGAGAGAGGGACGGGAGAGAGAGCTGTGTGCAGAGGAGGGGGGCTGTGCCACAGTGTGTCGGGCGAGCGGGCCTGTCTGCTGTGAGCTGCAGACTGTCGACGTGGCTGAATGGAGGCAGCAGCAGGGACAGGACACAGACATACAGCCAGTGCTACAGTGGGTAGAGGCGCAGGTGAGGCCACCATGGGAAGAGGTGACAGTGCTCTCCCTCGCGACCAAAGGGTTGTGGTCAAAGTTTGAGAGACTGTGGCTGGCTGATGGCGTGCTACAGCGGGCATGGAAGGAGTCAGCTACGGGAGAGGAGAGGTGGCAGGTGGTGGTCCCAAAAGCATTGCGGGAGGCTGTGCTCCAGAGTACTCATGGGGGGATAGGGACTGGACATTTTGGGGTCACAAAAACACTGCGCCGCCTCCGTCAGGGCTTCTACTGGGGGCAGCACAAGAGGGATGTGGAGGACTTTTGTCGCCGCTGTGACAACTGCACAGCGAGAAAGGGCCCCCCAGGCCGCTCTCATGCTCAGCTTCAACAGTTCCCAGTGGGGGCTCCCATGGAGAGGGTCGGAGTGGATGTAGTTGGGCTGTTCCCCACCACAGACAGTGGAAACTGCTGGGTGCTCACGGCCATGGACTATTTCACAAAATGGCCCGAGGCCTATGCTCTGCCTGACCAGGAGGCAGAGACCATCGTCGACACCCTGACAGCGGGGATGTTCAGCAGGTTTGGAGCTGCGGAGTCCATCCACAGCGACCAAGGCAGAAACTTTGAGTCCCGTGTGTTCGCCACCATGTGTGATAGGCTGGGTATGCACAAGACCCGCACTACTCCTCTCCATCCTCAAAGTGATGGCCTTGTGGAGCGCTTCAACAAAACGCTTGGACAGCAGCTGGCCATCGTCTCTTCCAAACACCAGCGTGACTGGGACAAGCACCTGCCTATGGTCCTCATGGCATGTCGCTCCGCTGTCCAAGACTCCACCTCCTGCACGCCTGCCCTCCTCATGCTGGGGAGAGAGATCCGCACCCCTGCGGATATGGCGTTTGGTCGGCCCCTGGATAGCCCGCATGTTCCCCCGGGGCCGGAGTATGCCCGGAGACTCCAGGACCGCCTGGAGAAAGCCCACACCTTCGCCAGAGAGCAACTGGTGAATGCAGGTGTGAGGCAGAAGAGGAACTATGACGTGCACACCCGGGGAAGGCACTTTGTGGCTGGGGAGCTGGTCTGGGTCTACAGCCCCCTAAGGAAAAAAGGCAGATGCCCCAAGTTGGACAGTCACTGGGTGGGACCCTGCAGTGTCCTGGATAGGGTAGGGGAGGTTGTGTACCGGGTGCAGCTTCCTCCCAGGGGGAGAAAGGTGGCACTGCACCGGGACAGGTTAGCCCCATACAGAGGGGCCTCTTCTCCCCAAACCCCAGGAACCCCCACAATTCCCCTCTCTGGCAATGACATTCTCCAGGCACCCACCCCCAGGTGCCGCAGACAAGACTCCAGACAACCCACTCCCCTTGTCTCCCCCCCTGTGTCACCGTGTGGTTCCCCAGAGCCACGGACTGTATTACCCGTTCCCGCTTCCTTGTCCCCCACATCCCTGCCTTCATCCCCTGGTACCCAGAGGGGCACTCTGCGACCATCACGGCCACGCAGGCAAAGGAGACCTCCGGGTCGCTTCAGAGACTTTGTTTGTTCCCTCGGGGACGAGGGACTTTGTGGTGGGGGGGGCTGTGTAGCGACCCGCACAGACAGCTGTGTGTTATGTGTTAGGCTAGTAGGTGGTTGTGTTGTACTGACCAGTACCAAGTGTTCGCGGGTCCGACATGCCAATCAACCTGCTATCTGCCAATCACGGGAATGCCTGGAATGTTCTGATGCCGGGCATCCTGGCGGTTAGCGGAGTGGCGTGGAGGGGGGTTGGGCAGGGGGATGGAGCATTGGAAGTTAAGACCAGGTCCAGCCTTTGTTCTCTCTCTTACGTCTGTGCTTCACAACAGAAGGTCACGATTGGCTTGTGGGTTATCTTCCATTTATTTGGCGTGGGCTACGGCCAAACAGTAGCCTGTGTAAAGTTGGTTTAATAAACCGTCAATTTGCAAACTCAATCCTCTGTCTGGACAATTGTTCATTTATGATCTAGTCAGGTCATTACATTGGTGTCAGAAGTAAAAACGTTCGTAAAAGTTAGCCAGCTAGCTAGCTGACTTATGTGGCTAGCTACCGTAGGTGAGAACGGGGGTTGAAAATGCTTCGAGGGAATCCGAAAGTGAAGGTGGAGGTAGGGGCCGATTATGGCCAAGGAGGTGCGTGTGCATGGACGTCGGAGGTTCTGGCTGAGGAGATCGCCAGGGCGTCGGAGCCCAGAGGCCGCTTGAGGGAGGACGTTAGAGTGATGGCGGCTGAAGCGGGCATGAGTGCTTCGTCGACTGTGTTTCACGCGGATTCTGGTGGGCGGACCGAAGGGGTGACGTCGACGCGGCGGGACGAGGAATCTGGGGCCCAGGATGTAAACAAACATGGCGGCGCCCAGTTCCCGGCTGCGTCCGTATCTGTTAAGACCCCGAAGTATTCCGGTAAGGCGGATTGGGAAGCTTTTCATGCTCAGTTTGAACTGTTAGCTAATTTTAGGGGGTGGTCGGATGAAGAAAGGGCACTGCAGTTGGCTTTATGCCTCACGGATGAAGCTCTGGCCTGTTTGTTATTGATTAGCCCCGAGGACAGACATGATTATGGTGCTTTAGTGGGAGCACTGAGGAGGCGCTATGGACAGTGTGTACAGCCCGGGCTACTGCGTTCCGAACTGAGTAATAGACGCAGGCAGCCTGGAGAGCCTCTACGGGTGCTAGCTAATGACATTGAGAGCCTCTCTCGGCGGGCATATGCTCACATGCCCCCCTCCGTGCAGAGCGAGCTAGCACGGGACCAGTTCATACAGGCGCTCTCTCCTACGGAGCTGTGCATACAGACCCAGCTGGCTCATCCTGGGTCATTGCAGATAGCCTTGGAGAGGGAGCTGGTGTGGGCTGGGGCTTCAGCTGGGGCTTTGGTGGGGGTGCAGGGAGACAGACCGTCTGTGCGAGCTGGGGGGCAGAGCAGGCCGGAGCCGGAAAAGCCTGCATGGGTGGCTGAAATGACAGAACTCATTCGTGCTGTGTCGCTACAGGCGGCACGAAACACACGCCCTGGTCCCAGGGTCTGCTGGGGTTGTGGCCAGCCAGGCCATCTGCGCCGAGATTGCCCCATGTCCCCCAGAGCTCAGGGAAACGGCTCGGGGTCCGCATAGACCAGGTAGTGCGGACCCCTGGCTTTCTATCCCAACCACCATCTTCTTCAGGAGGAGCCCACCAGCACAGACGGGGAAGCAAGGCATCACTTCCCCCAGAAGCAGACGAGGGCAAGCGGATGGAGCCTGTTGTTGTGGTGGGCCGGACCTGTGTTGGGGACTTTTGTCATGTCCCTGTCACTGTAGAGGGGGTGCCCTGCTCCGCCCTGGTGGACACTGGGTCCACAGTAACCCTGGTGAGGCCAGATATTGTGCCAGGTTGGACTCAGTGTGAGCCTACAACTGTGCAGCTCCGCACAGTCACAGGTGAGCTGGCACCCATGAAAGGGAAAGGAATAATGACTCTGACAGTAGGGGGTAGGACTGTGCGTCATCCTGTGTGGGTGGCGGCTGTGCAGGACCCTTGTATCCTGGGGTTGGACTTTCTTAGGAGCACAGGCTGCCAGTTAGACCTAAATAGGGGCACACTGAGCTTCCAGGGAGGGCCGGAAGTCACCATGGCCCCCTCTAATGTCACATTCACTCAACCCGACAAACCCTTTACTCCAACAGTTAAAGCAGCAGAGACTCATGGCTGCCCCCCCTCCCCCACAGCTGTGTGTGACTTTTCCCCAGCCCCCCTGTCACCTACGGCGGTGTGTTACATTCCCCCAGCTACCTCCATGACACAGCCCTCTGTGAGCCCGGGCCGCACCCCCCCAGCCCAGCTACCCCAGATGGGAGAGGAGAGGACACTGTCTGCAGTGAGGGAGATATGGGGGAGGAAGTGTGTTGGTCTTGACCCCGAGCAGCAGGAACGGTTGTGGCAGTTGCTGTTTGAATTCAGAGACAGCTTTGCGCTGAGTGAGGAAGAGGTGGGTCAGACTCATCTGGTGCAGCATGAGATCGACACAGGTGATGCTCGACCCATCAAGATGCGTCCCCGCCGTATCCCGCTGGCACGCCAGGAGGCGGCAGACAAGGCTGTGTTGGAGATGCAGCGGGCAGACTTCATTGAGCCCTCAGACAGCCCCTGGGCGGCGCCAGTCGTCATGGTTCCGAAGAAGGGGGGCAAGCTGAGGTTCTGTGCGGACTACAGGCGGCTGAATGAGGTAACAAGGAAGGACTCATACCCCATACCACGTATCGATGAGTCGCTGGACCTGGTTAGGGGGTCCTCCTGGTTCTCCTCACTAGACCTCCGCAGTGGCTACTGGCAGGTGCCCCTCTCCCCAGAGGCCAGAGCCAAAACTGCGTTCTCCACTAACAGAGGACACTGGCAGTTTAAGGTCCTGTGCTTTGGCCTGTGCAACGCTCCAGCTACTTTTGAGCGTTTGATGGACAGGGTGCTGTATGGCATCCCCCGACAGCAGTGTCTGGTATACCTCGATGACATCCTGGCCCATGGCAGCTCCTTCCAGTCAGCCCTGGGGGCGCTACGGCGTGTGCTGGAGAGGGTGGCTGCCGCAGGTCTGAAGCTCCACCCCGAGAAGTGCCACTTCATGAGGAGAGAGGTGTCCTTCTTGGGCCACCGAGTGGGGAAGGAGGGGATCAGCACCATGGAGGACAAGGTAGGGGCTGTCAGAGACTGGCCCACCCCCACCGACCAGCGTCAGCTGAAGAGCTTCCTGGGCCTGGCCTCGTACTACAGGAGGTTTGTACGGGGCTTCTCAAGCGTTGCTGCTCCACTGAACCGCCTGCTGCCGAAGGACAAGGCTTTCACTTGGACAGTGGAGTGTGAGGAGGCGTTCAACACCCTCAAACGTGCACTGATCGAGGCCCCCGTGCTCGCCCCCCCTGACCTCACCTTGCCCTTTATCCTGGACACAGACGCGAGCAATGTGGGCATGGGTGGGATGCTGGCCCAGGTGTGGCCAGAGGGGGAGACAGTGGTGGCGTACTTCAGCAAAATATTTGACAAACATGAGCGCCGCTACTGTGTCACCCGGCGGGAGCTCTTGGCTATTGTGGCTTCTGTCAAACACTTCAAGTACTACCTGGGTGGTCTGCCCTTTACTGTAAGGACTGACCACTCTGCTCTCCAGTGGCTCATGTCTTTCAGAGAGCCAGAGGGGCAGGTGGCACGCTGGTTGGAGGAGCTTCAGCCGTATGACTTCACGGTGGTGCACAGGGCAGGGGCACGCCACTCCAACGCCGGCGCCATGTCCCGTCGGCCCTGTACCGCAGACGGCTGCCGCCACTGTGAACGGAGAGAGGGACGGGAGAGAGAGCTGTGTGCAGAGGAGGGGGGCTGTGCCACAGTGTGTCGGGCGAGCGGGCCTGTCTGCTGTGAGCTGCAGACTGGTCCACCCACACAGACAGCGTTGTGAAGAAGGCGCAGCAGCGCCTCTTCAACCTCAGGAGGCTGAAGAAATTCGGCTTGTCACCAAAAGCACTCACAAACTTCTACAGATGCACAATCGAGAGCATCCTGTCGGGCTGTATCACCGCCTGGTACGGCAACTGCTCCGCCCACAACCGTAAGGCTCTCCAGAGGGTAGTGAGGTCTGCAGAACGCATCACCAGGGGCAAACTACCTGCCCTCCAGGACACCTACACCACCCGATGTCACAGGAAGGCCATAAAGATCATCAAGGACAACAACCACCCAAGCCACTGCCTGTTCACCCCGCTATCATCCAGAAGGCGAGGTCAGTACAGGTGCATCAAAGCAGGGACCGAGAGACTGAAAAACAGCTTCTATCTCAAGGCCATCAGACTGTTAAACAGCCACCACTAACATTTAGCGGCCGCTGCCAACATACTGACTCAACTCCAGCCACTTTAAAAATGGGAATTGATGGAAATTATGTAAAAATGTACCACTAGCCACTTTAAGCAATGCCACTTAATACAATGTTTACATACCCTACATTACCCATCTCATATGTATATATACTGTACTCTATATCATCTACTGCATCTTGCCATCTTTATGCAATACATGTACCACTAGCCACTTTAAACTATGCCACTTTATGTTTACATACCCTACAGTACTCATCTCATATGTATATACCGTACTCTATACCATCTACTGCATCTGCCATGCCGTTCTGTACCACCACTCATCCATATATCTTTATGTACATATTCTTTATCCCTTACACTTGTGTGTGTGTGTAAGGTAGTAGTGTGGAATTGTTAGGTTAGATTACTGTTGGTTATTACTGCATTGTCGGAACTAGAAGCACAAGCATTTCGCTACACTCGCATTAACATCTGCTAACCATGTGTATGTGACTAATAAAATTTGATTTGATTTAGATTTGGCTGAATGGAGGCAGCAGCAGGGACAGGACACAGACATACAGCCAGTGCTACAGTGGGTAGAGGCGCAGGTGAGGCCACCATGGGAAGAGGTGACAGTGCTCTCCCTCGCGACCAAAGGGTTGTGGTCAAAGTTTGAGAGACTGTGGCTGGCTGATGGCGTGCTACAGCGGGCATGGAAGGAGTCAGCTACGGGAGAGGAGAGGTGGCAGGTGGTGGTCCCAAAAGCATTGCGGGAGGCTGTGCTCCAGAGTACTCATGGGGGGATAGGGACTGGACACTTTGGGGTCACAAAAACACTGCGCCGCCTCCGTCAGGGCTTCTACTGGGGGCAGCACAAGAGGGATGTGGAGGACTTTTGTCGCCGCTGTGACAACTGCACAGCGAGAAAGGGCCCCCCAGGCCGCTCTCATGCTCAGCTTCAACAGTTCCCAGTGGGGGCTCCCATGGAGAGGGTCGGAGTGGATGTAGTTGGGCTGTTCCCCACCACAGACAGTGGAAACTGCTGGGTGCTCACGGCCATGGACTATTTCACAAAATGGCCCGAGGCCTATGCTCTGCCTGACCAGGAGGCAGAGACCATCGTCGACACCCTGACAGCGGGGATGTTCAGCAGGTTTGGAGCTGCGGAGTCCATCCACAGCGACCAAGGCAGAAACTTTGAGTCCCGTGTGTTCGCCACCATGTGTGATAGGCTGGGTATGCACAAGACCCGCACTACTCCTCTCCATCCTCAAAGTGATGGCCTTGTGGAGCGCTTCAACAAAACGCTTGGACAGCAGCTGGCCATCGTCTCTTCCAAACACCAGCGTGACTGGGACAAGCACCTGCCTATGGTCCTCATGGCATGCTGCTCCGCTGTCCAAGACTCCACCTCCTGCACGCCTGCCCTCCTCATGCTGGGGAGAGAGATCCGCACCCCTGCGGATATGGCGTTTGGTCGGCCCCTGGATAGCCCGCATGTTCCCCCGGGGCCGGAGTATGCCCGGAGACTCCAGGACCGCCTGGAGACAGCCCACACCTTCGCCAGAGAGCAGCTGGTGAATGCAGGTGTGAGGCAGAAGAGGAACTATGACGTGCACACCCGGGGAAGGCACTTTGTGGCTGGGGAGCTGGTCTGGGTCTACAGCCCCCTAAGGAAAAAAGGCAGATGCCCCAAGTTGGACAGTCACTGGGTGGGACCCTGCAGTGTCCTGGAGAGGGTAGGGGAGGTTGTGTACCGGGTGCAGCTTCCTCCCAGGGGGAGAAAGGTGGCACTGCACCGGGACAGGTTAGCCCCATACAGAGGGGCCTCTTCTCCCCAAACCCCAGGAACCCCCACAATTCCCCTCTCTGGCAATGACATTCTCCAGGCACCCACCCCCAGGTGCCGCAGACAAGACTCCAGACAACCCACTCCCCTTGTCTCCCCCCCTGTGTCACTGTGTGGTTCCCCAGAGCCACGGACTGTATTACCCGTTCCCGCTTCCTTGTCCCCCACATCCCTGCCTTCATCCCCTGGTACCCAGAGGGGCACTCTGCGACCATCACGGCCACGCAGGCAAAGGAGACCTCCGGGTCGCTTCAGAGACTTTGTTTGTTCCCTCGGGGACGAGGGACTTTGTGGTGGGGGGGGCTGTGTAGCGACCCGCACAGACAGCTGTGTGTTATGTGTTAGGCTAGTAGGTGGTTGTGTTGTACTGACCAGTACCAAGTGTTCGCGGGTCCGACATGCCAATCAACCTGCTATCTGCCAATCACGGGAATGCCTGGAATGTTCTGATGCCGGGCATCCTGGCGGTTAGCGGAGTGGCGTGGAGGGGGGTTGGGCAGGGGGATGGAGCATTGGAAGTTAAGACCAGGTCCAGCCTTTGTTCTCTCTCTTACGTCTGTGCTTCACAACAGAAGGTCACGATTGGCTTGTGGGTTATCTTCCATTTATTTGGCGTGGGCTACGGCCAAACAGTAGCCTGTGTAAAGTTGGTTTAATAAACCGTCAATTTGCAAACTCAATCCTCTGTCTGGACAATTGTTCATTTATGATCTAGTCA